>NW_028181946.1:0-651000 GCF_965140295.1 Lepidochelys olivacea | reverse complement strand
TGTGTGAAGAAGTACTTCCTTTTGTTTGTTTTAAACCCGCTGCCTAGTAATTTCATTTGGTGACCCCTGGTTCTTATGTTATGAGAAGGAGTAAATAACACTGCCTTATTTACTTTCTCAACACCAGTCATGATTTTACAGACCTCTACCATCCCCCTCTCCCCCTCTCCCCCCCCCCCCCGGTTAGTTGTCTCTTTTCCAAGCTGAAAAGTCCCTGTCTTATTAATCTTCCCTCTTATGGAACTGTTCCATGCCCCCCAATCATTTTTGTTGCCCTTTTCTGTACCTTTTCCAATTCCAGCATATCTTTTTTGATATGGGGCAACAACATCTGCACACAGTATTCAAGATGTGGGCATACCATGGATTTATAGAGGGGCAGTATGATATTTTCTGTCTTATTATCTATCCCTTTCTTAATGATTCCCTAAATTCTGTTCACATTTTTGACTGCTGCTGCACATTGAGTGGATATTTTCAAAGAACTATCCATAATGACTCTACGATCTCTTTCCTGAATGATAACAGTTAATTTAGACCCCACCATTTTATATGTATAGTTTGGATTATGTTTTCCAATGAGCATTACTTTGCATTTATCAACATGGAATTTCATCTGCCATTTTGTTGCCCACACACCCAGTTTTGTGAGATCCCTTTGTAACTCTTAATGGTCCGCTTGGGACTTAACTATCTTGAGTCATTTTGTGTCATCTTCAAATTTTGCCACCTCACTGTTTACCCCTTTTCCCAAATAATTTATGAATATATTGAATAATATTGGTCCCAGTACACATCCCTGGGAGACATCACTATTTACTCTCTCCATTCTGATAATTGACCATTTATTCCTACCCTTTGTTTCCTATCTCTTAACCAGTTACTGATCCAGGAGAGGACCTTCCCTCTTATCCCATGAGAACTTACTTTGCTTAAAAGCCTTTGGTGAGGGAACTTGTGAAAGGCTTTCTCAAAATCTAATTACACTATACCCACTGGATCACCCTTGTCCACATGCTTGTGGACCCCTTCAAAGCATTGTAGTAGATTTCTGAGGCATGATTTCCCCACTCAGGTACCTGTCCGTGTGGTCCCTGGGCTGATTGGATATGGTGATGTTTCAAGCCCAGTGAGGTTGTTTTCACCTGTAGGTTTAGAATGAGAGCCTGTCAGGGCAGGGGATGAAATGGGCAATCAGGGGGAGCTAAGAGGTAGAAAAAGCGACTCAGCAATTGGGCCCCTCCCCCCTCAACTCAGCCTTTATGGTCACTTTAACCTCCAGGGGGTTAGTGGATTTTATCAGCTGGGGAAGGGACTGGTTCTGCAGCTGCTGGCCCTGACTTCTCTGGGCATACTCTGTTAGGGAGCATCCCCCTGGGAAAGGCCTCACTGTTCTGCAGCTTGCCCTGGGGGCAGGGTTCCCCCTTCCCTCTGCCTTACATCAACAGCTGCTGCTGCAGCTTCCCCTGGCTGCATGACAAATCCACTGATTTCCTAATCCCACACTGGGCATCCCCTCTGTAAGGCCCCAGGCAGATCCTGGCTGTGAGCATCTCCTTGGGGCATAGACTCTGTGAAGGCTGGGCTGGGTACAGGGCTGAGAGCGGGGACTCCAAACCAGGCCCCTCACCTCTCACCACCAGCTCCACAGGGTCACTGGGATCTGACCAGACGAAGGCTTGTGATGTGCTGCCATAACGTCAGGTGTAGCTCCTGCTGTCATCCTGTATAACACTGCGGATGGGAAATGCAGTCATGTCTGCAGGACTTTCCATGTGACGCAGCGTGGCGTGGTCTCCTCCTTTGTACAGAACAACCCTCAGCCTGGTACCTACACTCACGCTGGATGGTCATGGTGCACCCCATGGCCATTACCTCCCTGGGGCTCACAGAGATGGAGGGTTTGGGATAGAACTCTGCATGCACAAAGACACAGGACTTCTATGGGGGAGACATATACCCTTGCTCCTCAGTCTGTCTGTCTGTCATTTGATCTCTCTGTGCCCAGCCCTAGGGCATTCAGCTGCCTCCCCTTGTCTAATGTTCCCTGCATTATAAACCCAGCAACAGCACAGGTCTGTGGAGTTCTTGGAAGTATCTGGGCTGGATTCTGATCTCAGTTCTGCCAGTATAAATCTGGAGTTACCTCGTGACTGCAGTGGGGTCAGAGATGGGTTCTGATCCATTGCCCCATATCTATCTATCTCTCTACCTACCTACCTACCTATTGATCTATTAATGAATGCAACTCTGACAAGGTAGGAGCTGGCTGGGCAGCCCCTAAGTCCCGACTCCTCTATGCATCCCCAGATCAGGAGCAGCCAAGGAAAGCATCCCCCTATGAAAGACCTCCCTGCTCTGTGGCACTCCCAGGCGCAGGGATCCTCCCTCTCCCCCCCCAGATCTATAAGGTACCCCCTTAGTCTGTGATTCCACAAAGTTCCATTGAGGCCCAACTTTACCTGTGTGTGTGGTCCCCGGGCTGGCTGGAGTCGGTGGTGTTTCAAGCCCACTGGAGTAGTTTCTACCTGTGTGAGTACAATGAGAGTCTGTTGGGGCAGGGGGTGAAATGGGCACCCAGGGGAAGTGACAAGGTGGAAACAATGACTCAGCAATTGGGACTCTCCCCCCACAGCTCAAGATTTATGGCCACTGTAATCTCCAGGGGGGGTGCAGTGCCGATGCTGTAGTCACCGAGGCCTGACTTCTGTGTGTGTCCCCAGAGAAGGAGCATCCTCCTGGGAAGCTCTGCAGCTCCCCCTGGGGGAAGGGTTCCCCCCTGCCTTTGCCAAATCAACAGCTATTGCTCCCCCTTCATTGGACAAGTCACCCATCATATTATCTCATGTCTAGCTAGGCACCCCTTGGATACAGGGATAAGGAAATGTTGTTAGCCTCATTGGATGTGTGATGCATTTGAACGCATTGCGCAGAGTGTTCAGTCTGTTTATGTGAAATTGCAGTTATAGGTTCTTATGTAAGCAGGCTCTGAATGAGCTTTCCCAACACCTAGTGATGAGCTGGGGAGAAGACATCAGGAACTGACCATGTTTGAATAGACACACCCACTCTGCCTAGGTGAGCAACATGATGGGGCTGCTTTGCCCAAATGATCACTTTTGTCTGGTGTTGGATTGCAAATCACTTTGTTATTGCGGAGGCAGAGGTAATAACGTGTGGTTATCCTTTTGTGAATCAAAGGGAGCAGAACTGGCCTTGGTGTGCCATGAATGAGGGGGTCACTCTCAAGTTAACTGCATTCAATAAGCAGGAAGTAGGGGTGCCAAAGGCCAGCGGAGATGTGAGGGGGTATTTGTGCCCATCTGGCTTTACGTGCCATTTGACTCTGCACTGTTTAATAACAGAGCTTCTTAAGGCCCAGTTGAGAGTCTCTTGGCCCTGGTCTACACTAGGACTTTAGGTTGAATTTAGCAGCGTTAAATCGATTTAAACCTGCACCCGTCCACACAATGAAGCCCTTTATTTCGACTTAAAGGGCTCTTAAAATCGATTTCCTTACTCCACCCCTGACAAGTGGATTAGCGCTTAAATTGACGTTGCCGGCTCGAATCTGGGGTACTGTGGACACAATTCGATGGTATTGGCCTCCGGGAGCTATCCCAGAGTGCTCCATTCTGACCGCTCTGGACAGCACTCTCAACTCAGATGCACTGGCCAGGTAGACAGGAAAAGAACCGCGAACTTTTGAATCTCATTTCCTGTTTGGCCAGCGTGGCAAGCTGCAGGTGACCATGCAGAGCTCATCAGCACAGGTGACCATGATGGAGTCCCAGAATCGCAAAAGAGCTCCAGCATGGACCGAACGGGAGGTACGGGATCTGATCACTGTTTGGGGAGAGGAATCCGTGCTATCAGAACTCCGTTCCAGTTTTCGAAATGCCAAAACCTTTGTCAAAATCTCCCAGGGCATGAAGGACAGAGGCCATAACAGGGACCCGAAGCAGTGCCGCGTGAAACTGAAGGAGCTGAGGCAAGCCTACCAGAAAACCAGAGAGGCGAACAGCCGCTCTGGGTCAGAGCCCCAAACATGCCGCTTCTATGATGAGCTGCATGCCATTTTAGGGGGTTCAGCCACCACTACCCCAGCTGTGTTGTTTGACTCCTTCAATGGAGATGGAGGCAATACGGAAGTAGGTTTTGGGGACGAAGAAGATGATGAGGAGGAGGAGGTTGTAGATAGCTCACAGCAAGCAAGCGGAGAAACCGGTTTTCCCGACAGCCAGGAACTGTTTCTCACCCTAGACCTGGAGCCAGTACCCCCCGAACTGTTAGCCGACGGCCAAGGATGTTTGGTGAGGTGCCAGCTATGCCCGTTTATACCATCCGTGACTTTAACCGCTAGGACGCACTGTCCCTTCGCGGTGGGCAGCCCGGGCTAGGCTGATGGATGCCCCAAGGTCCTAACCACCCGTGACTTTAACTGCTAGAGCTCAGAGCTCCTTCGCAGCGGGCAGTCAATACTGACTGACAGGTGCCCCAATGGCAGCACTAAGAGCCTCTCCACACCCGTGACTTTAACTGCTAGAGCTCAGAGCTCCTTCGCAGCGGGCAGCCAGGATTGACTGACAGGTGCCCCAAGAGTTTGCCCCGTGGAGGCGGCACAACTCAACGCTAGGCTCTTAGTACTCTCACCTAATGGCCAGGCTTTAGAGCCAAAACGGCTGAGGTTCTTTAATTGTGTTGGCTGCTTTACAGTAAACCAGAGAAAACAAGTCAGGCTTATGCATAAATGGTTACCAAAATTTATTAAGCTAGATTCTAATCATGTGGTTACAAAATTGCTAGTGCCTACTTATTTAAATGTAGAGATGTTACACACACAAACAAGTTACAAAACTGAAGCCACAATCCCAAAGAAAGAAAACAAAGTATAGAGCTCTATTTCAAAATATGTGTACACTAAAGATAGGAGATCAGGTGTGGGTGCTTCTTACCCTCCTTGCATCTCTCGATTCCAGCGGTGCCAAGCCAGGATCGGTCACTCAATTCCGCGGAAAGACGAATAAGGGACAAGGCGTAGGGACCCTCTTAGCTGCAGAAGCCTTGGGAGGCTGTCACTTATCTGACCAGCAGATAGATAGTGAAAAGCTCTCAAAAATCATGGTGCTGTAGATCCCCTACTTATACCTCTGTACTCCTTTATTCTCTTTCTCCTTTCTTATGCCAAATTGAGGCTGGTCTGTCGGGGTGACGCCAGCTTTTGCAAGAGTAGTTTACACTTGCAAGGGAGAGAAACAATAAGTTTCGACTACTGGACATTTCTTTTATCAGGGTAAATATTTTCCCACCTAGGATGTTGGTGTGTGTGCATCACGCTATTTAGTTGGGGCTAAGAGCCATGTCTGTCACAGGGCCTCTGCCTGCTGTGAGCTTAATCCTTGTATCTGTTCCCAGAGGCACATTGTAGCAGCACACCTGTGCTTTCACAGCTTCAAAGGCTGTGCTGGAATATATGTTAAGTGCCCTGTTCCTGCTTCCTCCTGTGTTTCCAGCAATGCTGGTCTGAGGGGGGGTGCTGTCTGTCTGGCTACACGAACCCACCCAAGGCTGCCTCCTGGACCCAGCAGGCGGAGAAGGGACCTCTGGTGAGCGTACCTTTTAAAATGCTATACATGGTTTAAAAGCAAGCATGTGAAAGGATTACTTTGCCCTGGCATTTGCGGTTCTCCTAGATGTAGTCCTAAAGCCTTTGCAAAAGGTTTCTGGGGAGGGCAGCCTTATTTCGTCCTTCATGGTAGGACACTTTACCACTCCAGGCCAGTAACACGTACTCGGGAATCACTGTAGAACAAAGCATTGCAGTGTATGTTTGCTGGCATTCAACCAAAATCCATTCTTTATCTCTCTGTGTTATCCTCAGGAGAGTGAGATATAATTCATGGTCACCTGGTTGAAATAGAGTGCTTTTCTTCAGGGGACACTCAGAGGAGCCCATTCCTGCTGGGCTGTTTGCCTGTGGCTAAACAGAAATGTTCCCCGCTGTTAGCCACAGGGAGGGGGGAAGGTTGAGGGGGTAGTCACACGGTGGGAGGAGGCAAAATGCGACCTTGTAACGAAAGCACATGTGCTATGTATGTAATGTTAACAGCAAGGTTTACCCTGAAAGAGTGTAGCGACTGTTTTATAAAATGTGTCTTTTTAAATACCGCTGTCCCTTTTTTTCTCCACCAGCTGCATGTGTTTCAATGATCACAGGATCTTCTCCTTCCCAGAGGCTAGTGAAGCTTAGAAAGAAAAAAAAACGCACTCGCGATGAAATGTTCTCCGAGCTCATGCTGTCCTCCCACACTGACAGAGCACAGACGAATGCGTAGAGGCAAATAATGTCAGAGTGCAGGAAAGCACAAAATGACCGGGAGGAGAGGTGGCGGGCTGAAGAGAGTAAGTGGCGGGCTGAAGAGAGTAAGTGGCGGGCTGAAGACAGGGCTGAAGCTCAAATGTGGCGGCAGCGTGATGAGAGGAGGCAGGATTCAATGCTGAGGCTGCTGCAGGACCAAACCAGTATGCTCCAGTGTATGGTTGAGCTGCAGCAAAGGCAGCTGGAGCACAGACTGCCACTGCTGCCCCTCTGTAACCAACCGCCCTCCTCCCCAAGTTCCATAGCCTCCACACCCAGACGCCCAAGAATGCGGTGGGGGGGCCTCCGGCCAACCAGCCACTCCACCACAGAGGATTGCCCAAAAAAAAAGAAGGCTGTCATTCAATAAATTTTAAAGTTGTAAACTTTTAAAGTGCTGTGCTTAAAGTGTTGTGTGGCATTTTCCTTCCCTCCTCCACCACCCCTCCTGGGCTACCTTGGTAGTCATCTCCCTATTTGTGTGATGAATGAATAACGAATGCATGACTGTGAAGCAGCAATGACTTTATTGCCTCTGCAAGCAATGATTAAAGGGAGGAGGGGAGGGTGGTTAGCTTACAGGGAAGTAGAGTGAACCAAGGGGCGGGGGGTTTCATCAAGGAGAAACAAACAGAACTTTCACACCGTAGCCTGGCCAGTCATGAAACTGGTTTTCAAAGCTTCTCTGATGCGTACCGCACCCTCCTGTGCTCTTCTAACCGCCCTGGTGTCTGGCTGCGCGTAACCAGCAGCTAGGCGATTTGCCTCAACCTCCCACCCCGCCATAAACGTCTCCCCCTTACTCTCACAGATATTGTGGAGCACACAGCAAGCAGTAATAACAGTGGGAATATTGGTTTCGCTGAGGTCTAAGCGAGTCAGTAAACTGCGCCAGCGCGCCTTTAAACGTCCAAATGCACATTCTACCACCATTCTGCACTTGCTCAGCCTGTAGTTGAACAGCTCCTGACTACTGTCCAGGCTGCCTGGGTACGGCTTCATGAGCCATGGCATTAAGGGGTAGGCTGGGTCCCCAAGGATACATATAGGCATTTCAACATCCCCAACAGTTATTTTCTGGTCTGGGAATAAAGTCCCTTCCTGCAGCTTTTGAAACAGACCAGAGTTCCTGAAGATGCGAGCATCATGCACCTTTCCCGGCCATCCCACGTTGATGTTGGTGAAACGTCCCTTGTGATCCACCAGAGCTTGCAGCACTATCGAAAAGTACCCCTTGCGGTTTATGTACTCGGCGGCTTGGTGCTCCGGTGCCAAGATAGGGATATGGGTTCCGTCTATAGCCCCACCACAGTGAGGGAATCCCATTGCAGCAAAGCCATCCACTATGACCTGCACATTTCCCAGGGTCACTACCCTTGATATCAGCAGATCTTTGATTGCGTGGGCTACTTGCATCACAGCAGCCCCCACAGTAGATTTGCCCACTCCAAATTGATTCCGAACTGACCGGTAGCTGTCTGGCGTTGCAAGCTTCCACAGGGCTATCGCCACTCGCTTCTCAACTGTGAGGGCTGCTCTCATCTTGGTATTCATGCGCTTCAGGGCAGGGGAAAGCAAGTCACAAAGTTCCATGAAAGTGCCCCTACGCATGCGAAAGTTTCGTAGCCACTGGGAATCGTCCCAGACCTGCAACACTATGCGGTCCCAGCAGTCTGTGCTTGTTTCCCGAGCCCAGAACCGGCGTTCCACAGCATGAACCTGCCCCATTAGCACCATGATGCATGCATTGTCAGGGCCCATGCTTTCAGAGAAATCTGTGTCCATGTCCTGATCACTCACGGGACCGCACTGACGTCGCCTCCTCGCCCGGTATCGCGTTGCCATGTTCTGGTGCTGCATATACTGCTGGATAATGCGTGTGGTGGTTAATGTGCTCCTAATTGCCAAAGTGAGCTGAGCGGCCTCCATGCTTGCCTTGGTATGGCATCCGCACAGAAAAAAGGCGCGGAACGATTGTCTGCCGTTGCTCTGACGGAGGGAGGGGCGACTGATGACACGGCTTACAGGGTTGGCTTCAGGGAGCTAAAATCAACAAAGGGTGTGCCTGTACATCAAGGAGTATTTCAGGCAGGACTGCACGGAGGGTTCCAATAAGAAATGGTGCACCTAAGTTATCGTTGTTATTGGAACAAGGAGGTTAGCCTGGCCTCTGATTGATACATGGCTAGATTTACCTCGCTGCACCTTCTCTGTGAGTGAGTGCAGTGTGATCTAGACAGGGGAGGAGGCAAATGAGTACAAAACAAATCTGGTCTATTTCTTGTTCTGACCCACTCCATCTATCTTTTACATCTTTGGCTGGCAGCAGACGGTGCAGAAGGACTGCATGCCATCCACATCTCATGGCTGCTCGGCAGAAGATGGTACAGTACGACTGCTAGCCATCTTCATCTCTTGCCTGCCTGGCATAAGATGGTACAATACGACTGCTAGCAATCCTCATCTCTTGCCTGCCTGGCAGAAGATGGTACAGTACGACTGCTAGCAGTCCGTATCGCCTGCCCGCTCATCATAAGACGGTTCAATAGGACTGCAGGACTAAAGAGAATGACCTGGTCAAGTCACTCCAAATTTAGTCCCTGCGCCCATGTCTGCCCAGGCGCTCCCAGCCAACGTGGCCAGGAGCACCTCGGACACGACGAGGACGACTACCAATCGTATTGCACCGTCTGCTGCCAGAAGGCAATGGGTTGCTGCTACTGTGCAGCAAAGCCGTACCGCGTCTGCCAGCACCCAGGAGACATAGGGTGACGGTTACCTGAGCTGGCTCCATGCTTGCCGTGGTATGGCGTCTGCACAGGTAACTCATGAAAAAAGGCGCGAAATGATTGTCTACCCTTGCTTTCACGGAGGGAGGGAGGGAACGCGGGCCTGACAACACGTACCCAGAACCACCCGCGACAATGTTTTAGCCCCATCAGAGTGCTCCATTGTGACTGCTCTGGACAGCACTCTCAGATGCCCGATTGTTTGCCATTGCTCTGACGCTGGGAGGGGCGCTTACAGGGTTGGCTTCAGGGAGCTAAAATCAACAAAGGGGGTGGCTTTACATCAAGGAGTATTTCAGGCAGGACTTCACGGAGGGTTCCAATAAGAAATGGTGCACCTAAGTTATTGTCCTTATTGGAACAAGAAGGTTAGCCTGGCCTCTGATTGATACATGGCTAGATTTACCTCGCTGCACCTTCTCTGTAAGTGACTGCAGTGTGATCTAGAAGAATGAGTCCCCTAGACAGGGGAGGGGGGGAAGCAAATGAGTACAAAACAAATCTGGTCTATTTCTTGTTTTGATCCACTCCATCTATCTTTTATATCTTTGGCTGGCAGCAGACGGTGCAGAAGGACTGCATGCCATCCACATCTCATGGCTGCTCGGCAGAAGATGGTACAGTACGACTGCTAGCAGTCCGTATCGCCTGCCCGCTCACCATAAGACGGTTCAATAGGACTGACTGCAGGACTAAAGAGAATGACCTGCTCAAGTCACTCCAAATTTAGTCCCTGTGCCCATGTCTGCCCAGGCGCTCCTGATCGACCTCACAGAGGCGACCAGGAGCACCTCAGACATGACGATGACGGCTACCAGTCGTACTGTACCGTCTGCTGCCACAAGGCAAGGGGTTGCTGCTACTGTGTAGCAATGCCGTATCGCGTCTGCCAGCACCCAGGGGACATAGGGTGACGGTTACCTGAGCGGGCTCCATGCTTGCAGTGGTATGGCGTCTGCACAGGTAACTCATGAAAAAAGGCGCGAAATGATTGTCTGCCCTTGCTTTCACGGGGGGAGGGAGGGAACGGGGGCCTGACGATATGTACCCAGAACCACCCGCGACAATGTTTTAGCCCCATCAGGCATTGGGATCTCAACCCAGAATTCCAATGGGCAGCGGAGACTGCGGGAACTGTGGGATAGCTACCCACAGTGCAACGCTCCGGAAGTCGACGCTAGCCTCGGTACTGTGGAAGCGCTCCACCGAGTTAATGCACTTAATGCACTTAGAGCATTTTCTGTGGGGACACACACACTCGAATATATAAAACCGATTTCTAAAAAAACGACTTCTATAAATTCGACCTAATTTCGTAGTGTAGCCATACCCTTGGTTTGGATCACTCGAGCTGACATCACTGATAGCCCAGTCTAAATATGAAGCCTTCGGTCCGTTGTGGGACAGTGTCTCTGGTGAACGAGGTTGCCTCGCTAACTGCTGGAATCACTGAGAATTGGAATTGCTGAGAGCTGAGTTAAGTGGTGGAACTTCAAAACACCCCAGAGGTTGCAGTGGAGAGGGCCGTGGCAGGGTGACTGATGGCAGAGCGCCGGAGAGTGGCAGAGGGAACACTGGGGGGTGGCTGGCGGTGCAGTCAATGATGGTGGAGTGGCCGGCTGTGGAGTGAACAAAGGCAGACAGCGATGCAGAGTGAACAGCGGCACAGCGAAGGCTGCTGAATCACTGCTCAGTGCTGCCCCCCCTCCCCCCGGAGTGGGAGGTTAACTCACGCAAACACACCTCCAAACACTGGGTTTTCACTGACCAAGGACAACTGTGAGTGGGGTGCGGTGGAGGGAGAGAGGACTGGCGTGTTAAAGGGACATTTGTTTGTCGGACTGTCACACTGCAAGGTGAGAGACTGAGGAAACGGATGCTGCCAATGTACTCTGGGGTGGGTGT
This sequence comes from Lepidochelys olivacea, assembly GCF_965140295.1. Lineage (NCBI taxonomy): Eukaryota > Metazoa > Chordata > Testudines > Cheloniidae > Lepidochelys > Lepidochelys olivacea. Next base: position 639,948 of record NW_028181946.1, on the reverse strand, counting down.
TTTATTCATGGTCAGATGTTTTCAAATCATGCTTGTGGTGTTTTCCCAAGTAATGCCAGGTTCCTTTCCCCTTGTATTAAAAGTTTTCTCTTCTATACATGTACTTAGTGCTTGTGAGAGGAGACGTACTGGCTCTTAGAGGTACCAAGTGGGGGGTGTAATTTTTTTCAGATTACTGGGTGGAGACTCGAGCTGGTTCTGTGTTGTGTTGTCAAAAGGAACCCAGCCCTGGTTGCTGCTGACTCCCCCCGGCAGAAGGGTTACACCTAAGCAGTTGCTTATATTGAAATAGCAGTTATATAGGGGTTACGTTTTTTCTCTATGCAGTGCAGAATCAGTCACTGTGCGCACGTCTGTGTTTCTAATCCATGACTGTGCTAGGCCCACAACACACAGTGTGACTAGAGGCCAGCAGCACTGTATGTAATATTCCCTAAGAGATGTGGTCACCTTAAGATGAACCTAATTCGCTCTGTCAGTGTGGTGGTGTGATCCCTCCTTCTAGGGTTTTGGAAAATTGTGATTCTTTTCCTCTGGTGTTTGGAGAAACACTTGATAGTGATCAACGGGGATTTTGGTTTTGCTCAGTGATTATTTGGTCTGCGAGAAGCTAGATTAAGGGCTGAGCCTTCGTTATTGTTGGACAGAATTGCTGTCCAGACAGTGCAGAAACGGCAGCAGCAGCTGGAGCTCTGCACTACCCAGTGAAATCACTGAGGGTTTGTCTACAGACTCAGGCTTGTGCTTTGGCCCTAACAATGGCTGTGTGGACATTCCTCCTCAGGCTCCGAAACCTGGGCTCCAGTCCCAGTAGGAACAACTACATGGCTATTTTTAGTACCATAATGAGAGCCCCAGTCTGTAGACCTGGGCTTTGAGATTTGTGGCTGCTGGTAATTTTTGTAATGTAGCCATAACCTAAGAGCTGAGAACACTTGGGGCTGGAGCAGTGCAGAAACTTCAGAAGGTGACAGCAGTGTGCAGTGGCAGAGTGGGCAGTGACCGGACTGGGCAGAGGCATCATTTGATTTTCCTGCATTCCTCCCCTAAGGCTGGAGCTGAATGCACCTAACGGCACCCCTAGACCCTAGGACTTCACTTATGGTGGACAGCAAACTAAGAGTGCGGTGTCATGGACAGAAAGGGGAGTGGTGTGTTAACGGGACATTTGTCCACTGGTCTTTCAGAAAGGGGGAAACTGAGGCAAAGTCACTGCTCCACCTGGGGCCAGGGATTTACCTGTTGTTTGCATACGTTTGAGTCATTGTTGTCATGTTTTCTCAAATTAATGCCATTCTTCCTTCTCCCCTTAATAAAATATTTCTTTTGTCGCACACAGATTCAGTGCTTGCAATACAGGAAGTATTGCTTCTTAGAAACACCCAGGGCTGGTGTTTAGTTTTCCCAGATTTCTGGGTGGGAGCTCAAGCCAGTGTTGTGTTATAATTTTGAGAGGAACCCCTATATATTGAAGCCAGAGCTGGAACTGGAAGAAGGGTTACATATGTATTGCAGAGGAGTTTAATCTCCTCCTTTGTACAGAGCAACCCTTATGCCCTGGCACCAACTCTTTCAGAGGATGGTCACAGCTCTTCCCAGGGCCATCATCCGCCCTGGGGCTCACAGAGATGGTGGGTTTTGCACAGAGCTCTGCATGCAAAGAATCAATCCTGAAGCACTTGCATGAGAGGAAAGTGATCAGGAACAGCCAGCATGGATTCACCAAGGGAAGGTCATGCCTGACTAATCTAATCGCCTTTTATGATGAGATTACTGGTTCTGTGGATGAAGGGAAAGCAGTGGATGTATTGTTTCTTGACTTTAGCAAAGCTTTTGACACGGTCTCCCACAGTATTCTTGTCAGCAAGTTAAGGAAGTATGGGCTGGATGAATGCACTATAAGGTGGGTAGAAAGCTGGCTAGATTGTCGGGCTCAACGGGTAGTGATCAATGGCTCCATGTCTAGTTGGCAGCCGGTATCAAGTGGAGTGCCCCAAGGGTCGGTCCTGGGGCCGGTTTTGTTCAATATCTTCATAAATGATCTGGAGGATGGTGTGGATTGCACTCTCAGCAAATTTGTGGATGATACTAAACTGGGAGGAGTGGTAGATACGCTGGAGGGGAGGGATAGGATACAGAAGGACCTAGACAAATTGGAGGATTGGGCCAAAAGAAATCTGATGAGGTTCAATAAGGATAAGTGCAGGGTCCTGCACTTAGGATGGAAGAATCCAATGCACCGCTACAGACTAGGGACCGAATGGCTAGGCAGCAGTTCTGCGGAAAAGGACCTAGGGGTGACAGTGGACGAGAAGCTGGATATGAGTCAGCAGTGTGCCCTTGTTGCCAAGAAGACCAATGGCATTTTGGGATGTATAAGTAGGGGCATAGTGAGCAGATCGAGGGACGTGATCGTTCCCCTCTATTCGACATTGGTGAGGCCTCATCTGGAGTACTGTGTCCAGTTTTGGGCCCCACACTACAAGAAGGATGTGGATAAATTGGAGAGAGTCCAGCGAAGGGCAACAAAAATGATTAGGGGTCTAGAACACATGACTTATGAGGAGAGGCTGAGGGAGCTGGGATTGTTTAGCCTGCAGAAGAGAAGAATGAGGGGGGATTTGATTGCTGCTTTCAACTACCTGAAAGGGGGTTCCAAAGAGGATGGCTCTAGACTGTTCTCAATGGTAGCAGATGACAGAACGAGGAGTAATGGTCTCAAGTTGCAGTGGGGGAGGTTTAGATTGGATATAAGGAAAAACTTTTTCACTAAGAGGGTGGTGAAACACTGGAATGCGTTACCTAGGGAGGTGGTAAAATCTCCTTCCTTAGAGGTTTTTAAGGTCAGGCTTGACAAAGCCCTGGCTGGGATGATTTAACTGGAAATTGGTCCTGCTTCGAGCAGGGGGTTGGACTAGATGACCTTCTGGGGTCCCTTCCAACCCTGATATTCTATGATTCTATGATTCTGTGCACAAAGACACAGGACTTCAAAGCTGGAGACACAAACCCTGCCCCTCAGTCTGTCATTCTGTCCCACAGAGGGGTATTCTGGTGCCTCCCCTTGTCTAATGTCCCCTCGGTAATAAATCCAGTGACAACACAGGACTGTGGAGTTCTTGGAACTGGCGGTCTTGGGTTCTGATCTCATCTCCCCCAGGGTAAAACAAGAGAAACCCACTGAGTGCAATGGGGTGAGGGCCAGATTCTGATACATTACCCTGAATCTATCTATCTATCTATCTATCTATCTATCTATCTATCTATCTATCTATCTATCTAATGAACACAGTTCTGATAAGGCAGCTGCTGGCTGGGGAGCTTCCTCTGTACAGCCTTCAGATCAGGGTAAGCCTGGGGAATTTAGGAAAGACCTCCCTGCTCTGCAGCTAGCCCCTCCATCCCAAATGTAAAGGTGCTCCTTTAATCTGAGATTCCACAGAGTCCCCATCCCAGCCCCAGTACCTGTCCATGTGGTCCCTGGGCTGGATGGAGCTGGTGATGTTTCAAGCCCGGTGGGGTGGCAGCTTGGGAAAGATAGGGCCGCACCTTCCTGGGGGCCACCGACTCGGCCGTGCCCTGTGCCATCCTGCTGGAACTGGCCACGGCCTTGGACGTGGAGCTGCTGAAGGCCAAGGAGCAGGTGAGAGCTTCCTGGGTTGGGGATTCTACTCTTGTCTTGGGGAAAGGAATGGAGTCTAGTGTGCAAAACCTGGGGGGATGGGAGCCGGGACTCCTGGGTTCTATCCCGAGCTCTGCTGCTGTCCTGGGTGCAGTCCCCTCACCTGTCCAGCAGTGCCAGGTTTTGAGTGATCCCCGTGTCTCTCCCCAGGGCTTTGAGATGACGCTGCAGCTGCTGTTCCTGGACGGTGAGGAGGCCTTCCGGGAGTGGAGTGAGAGGGATTCCCTGTATGGGGCTGTCCATGGCCAAGGCTCAGCACCAGCCGGGCACCAGCCAGCTCCAGGCTATGGTGAGAGCCGCCCGCCTGCCCCTCTGAGGAGTTCTGCATGGGGGATCTATCAGGCTGGAGGGAGATGGTGAGGGTGCCTGTCCGGGGTAGGCAGGGGGCTCAGTCTGTCTGCACTGGATCTTGTACCAATCCCTCCCTCAGATCCTCCTGCGGTGACTGGGCCCCTACAGATTTAACCCCTCATTGCCTCCTTGCAGAGCCTGTTTGTCTTGCTGGACCTGCTGGGGGCCCGCCACCCGACCATCCAGAACCACTTCCCCTTCACCGCCTCCTGGTTCGACCGGCTCGTCGGCATCGGTACCAAACCTTCCTTTCTTCCAGGGGTGGGAGGGGGCTTGCCCCCCCAGGCACCTGTAGCGGGACAGCTACCCCCCCCGCCAGTCCTGATGGTCCTGCGTCTTTCTGACAATGAATAAAGGTGCCTGGGTTCTAGGCCCAGCTTTGGGAGGGGAGTGGTGTCTAGTGGTTAGAGCAGGGCGGCTGGGAACCAGGACTCCTGGGCTCTATCCCCAGCTGTGGGCAAGAGCTGGGAGTTGGAGATTCAGTCCCCGGGGCTGTTGACCTGGCATCTTTCACCAACACTTTATTTCCCTCAAACACGACTTGTCAGGTTTGAAATCCCCCCTCCCTCCCCGGCAGCGTCTCCGTGTTCTCAGGGAGCTCTGTTGTGAGCGGCCAGGTGTAGCCCCCTGTGGGGCTCGTCCTGCCGTGCCCCAGCCTGGCAGGTCCCAGGAACCAGTCCATTCCTCACTCTCTTCTCTGTGTCACCCAGAGAAGCGTCTGCACCGGCTGGGCCTGCTGCAGTCCCACCCCTGGGAGCAGACGTACTTCCAGAGGGAGCCTGTCTATGGGCCTGTCGAAGAGGACGACGTCCCCTTCCTTCGGAAAGGTACCTGTCCTGCCCCATGCTACCGTTCATCCAGGTGCAGAGCAGTGTGGGATGGACAGCTGGAGAGGCCTCCCCGGGGGAGCCAGGGAGGAATGTGTGCAGACAAAGTGTGGTGAGACTCCCCCAGGCTCCCACACAAGCCTGACCTCATGAGTGGAGCGAGGGACTGAGACCTGGGTTCAGGTCCTGGCTTTGCCGCTGCCCTGCTGGGTGACTTTGCTGCTGTCTTCCTCAGTTTCCCCATCTGTGAAGTGGGGGGAATCATTCTGACCCCCTTTGTAAAGTGCTTTAGGATCCCCTGAGGACAAGGGCTATGCAAGAGCTAGGTGTTATTTACAGGGGTAAAATGCTTTATCGATGATGTTTGCCTGCCTGGCACACTTCACCCCAGAGGTGGCTGCATTTTGAACTTAGGCTCTGGGATCCTTGGGGGTAAAAGACTTTATAAACATATCATTGCTATCTAGCCACTTAGCCCTGACTCGCTTGATGTCTCTGGCCAATCTGGTTCCCATAATGCACCTGGCCAGCTGCTCGTTGCTAGGTCAGGGGAGCACACGGGTCCTAGATGTAAGGTCAGGTCGTGCCTGAGGGCCTGGCTCCATCTACTGAGACAGTGTGCGCATTTAGAATGTCGCCCGTCGCCCGCTAGTGGCTGGGCCACATGGGGATAATAGTCTACTACTGCTGACAATAGTGGAATTACTCTTGTAGCTCCAGCAGTAGAGGCTGGGCTTGCAGTGATGCAGATCCTGGGTTGGATCCCTGCTGACTATCCATGTATCTGTCTGGCCGCAGGAGTGCCGGTGCTGCACCTCATCGCCACCCCTTTCCCATGGGTCTGGCACACGATGGAGGACACGGAGCAGAACCTGCACCGCCCGACTGTGGAGAACCTCTGCAAGATCCTGGCTGCCTTCCTGGCCAAGTACCTGTGGCTGTGGCTACCCAGAGCCTCCCCTGGTGAGGGAACCAACCCCTCCCTGGGCCTCGCAGGATCCTTCGCCCCTCCTGGGCCGAGCTCCATGGGGCCAGCAGCCAAAACACCCTAGGGACCAGGCAAGCTGGCTTGGGGGGCCCAGGCTGTGGCAGCCCCGCAGGGTCTTGGGGAGGTGTTACAATGCTGGAAGGATGGGAAGGGAGATTGTGCTGAGTCTATTCCAGGGCTGCAGCGGGGCTGTGGCCGGCCCAGGAGTGAAACCTCTTGCTTGAGCCCCTTGAGCCCCTTCCTGGGCTTTACACACCCCCCAGAGCTCCAGCCGCCAGGGCCTGGACTAGCCTCTTCCCAACGGGGAGCCTGGATCCCAGCTGGTCGCGTCCCCCAGGGTCCACGGCTCAGAAGCAGAAATAACTGGGCTGAACCTGGACTGTGCCAGGGGCAGGACACCGGGGGCTGCGGGGGGGCCAGACCTGCACTCTCTGCAGCACGGCCTCCAGCTGCCAGCCCACCAGGGGTTGCTCCTGTTTACGGGGCCCGTCCAGCCCTGGGGTGCTGGGCTCCCAGCCTCGCTCGGGGGCTGCTCCACAGCGACTCTCGAAACAAAGAGCTGCCCTGTCAGTGCTGCTGCCCCCTTCCCACATGCTGGGCAGCCCTGGGCACTGTGGGGCTGGGACACTGCTCCTGGCATGGCTGTTCCCTCCGCTCCGGCCCCTCCTGCCAGTCTCCAGCCGCAGCCCCAGCTCCCATCAGCAGGCGCAAACCCCAGCTCCCCTCCCCTTCCTTCAGCTCAGGGCTGCCGGGCCTGACTGTGTGTGACCCATGCGGAACCAGCACCCCCTTGGTTCCTCTCCACCTCCTCCCTCTGGATTGAGAGGCAGCACAGCCTAGTGGGCAGAGCACTTGACTGCACCCATGGGATCTGTTCCACGCTCTGCCACTAACTGGCCCTGTGAGTTTGGGTAAAACCCTTTTCCCTTCCCTGTGCCTCAGTTTCCCCTCCCATCCTTTGTCTAATTAGACTGTGAGCTCTTTAGGGAAGGGACTGTCTGTCTCATGTTCTGTGTGTATAGCACCTAGCCCAAGAGGGCCTCTTAGTGCTAATCTGACAGACCATAATCACACCCTCTCAGCTCGCCCAGCCCAGCCCAGCGGCAGGGTGGTGGTGGTTATGGTTTAACAGGAGATGAAATGATTCCCGGCGCTTCAACTTTTCATGTGCTAGAAGCTGGTTTGTTTTGACTGCTCAGTAGCTCCCAAGCAAAGCAAGCACTAAGCCACAGGGGCACTGGGTTAAATGCAAATTGCACTTGAATTAAAAACCCCTTTGTGGGACTCTGTGACCCACCCGACAGGTACTTCCCAGGCACCTGCTGTGTGAAGATCCAAACACTTTGCCCCCCTCGGTAAGAGAGGCTCGTGGGAACGGACTGTCGGGGCGAAAGGGGCGAGGGCTGAAAGCTTTGAGAGGCAGACCCTGCGGGGGCCAGGCAGAGCCGAGTGTCAGGGCTCGGGGACACTTGGGTTCCCTTTGTGGGGGGGTTAAATAGCGACCGATTTCTGGGGGATTCCAGATGAAATCTTCGCTGCAGATCTCGTGGGGGCTGGGGGCAGAGGCGGATTTGACTCTGGAATTGATAATTGCTCAGACGTTTCACATGGGAATGGAGGCGAAGTTTCCTGAGCTGCCCAGGGATTGGCAGGGCCATCGCCACAGAGCTCGGCTGAGGCTTGGCCCCACCCCCCTAGACACTGTAAGACCCTGGGCCTGGCTGTGTGTGGACCTGGGCTAAGCTGACATGCCCGTTGCGGGCGGGAGCGAGGGGCTAGGCCTGGCATCTGCCGAAGGAAGCAGCCTCGGGGAGGCAGGTGGCTCCCAGGCACCATTAGAAATCTGAGCCCCCGGGGGTGGGGGAGGCAGCAGAGCCCAGGGGAGACGGGAGCGTAACCCCAACTCTCAGAGCCCTGCTCTCTGGGCCCTAGGAGGCAGCAGGCGGGCGAGAAGCGGGAGGCTGCCCCCTGCTGGGGGGCAGAGGTGCTGCTCAAGCAGGCAGAAGCTGTGGGCGGGGTCAGCGATGGGTGCAGGGGCTGCCCCGAGGCTGCAGGGACTCAGGCTTCAAACTCAGGCCACTGGCTTATGGCCTCGTAGAGGGCATCCCCAGGGCATTCGGTTGACTTTATGTCACGATGCCCCTTCAGGGTGTAGCTTTCACTCAGGAAGCCCCCGAAGACAGCACATTGGATCAGGCTCTTGGCAACGGTCAGGGTGGTGTTGTCAGGGGCTGTTTCTGCAGGACACCAGCAGCCCCCTGTTAATTTCACACACGCCCCTGGCCCCTCTCTGCTGCTCAGGGGATGTGAATGTGGCCTGAGTAAATAAACACCCTCTAGCCCCGTTCTTGATTGACCATGTCAGTGTCTTTCTCCCCCACCATTGTGTTTGGTAATGCAGCTCCCCGCCTCCACACACACATTTGCTTCGCCACGCTCCCCCTCCCCCTCCCTTTCCTGACCCTGTGCCCCAGCCCAGTGCCCCACCGTGGTGGAACCAAGAGCAGCTGTGAACTTCCCAGTTCCCCTGGGGGCCTAGCAGGGAAATCTGTACAGACGGGACCCACGTACTGGACAAGCTGCCCAGGAAGCTGATTCCCAGTGACTTATTGTTCCAGTTCTTGGCATGGGCCCCCATGGTGCTCCAGCCTCTGCCCTCGTAGACTCTGTCGTCTTCGCCGATCAGGAAGCTGCAGGCAGAGCGCAGTGTGAGACCCGCATGGGCACGTCGGCCGCACCCTCCCCTCCCCATCGCTCTTGGCAGCTCCCCGAGGGTCGTCGCTGGCCCAGCCCGGGTTTGAACCTGGGACCATCAGAGCTAGCTCAATCCTCTGCCATGGAGCTAAAGACCCACTGAGGAAAAGGACTGGAATGGAGGGGCCCTAACCTGTATTGCACTCTTTGGCCATTAGGTGGCGCTGTGTGTAACTCCCCTTATGGAAGGCATCAAGGGCCCCACCTGGACAGAGCTGGGGGTCGAGTGAGGGCTGTAGCGGGCCCAGATGTGGGGCAGGAGAACAGCACTGGGAGCCGCTGCCCTGCAGGAAATTCCCAGCTGGGTTTCCATCTCCCGACATCACCATCTCAAAACATTTCACGGAGCAAAATCTCTGGCCAGGTTTTCGTTGTGGGGCATCAGGCCGGCTGCAGGGAAACGTGTCAATAATGCGGGCATGGGGCGGTGTCACAGAGGCCTTTGCTGGCCCCCACCCCACCCCACCCCATTGCCACTGCTCCAGCCCCACACACAAATGCTGTAGGAGTGTAACTGTCCCAGGCTAGTTAACACATTACAGCCCCGGTGGGGGTTCAATCCTCGGTGCTTACGGTGATAGCACTGCCGAGAACACATGTTAAACCAATCAGCGAACCCACCCGCCTGCTAATGGGCTTACCAGGGATCCCTCCCCTGACTCCAGCCAGGGCTCCGGCCGGGGTGCAGCCCGTCAAACCCACCCACGGGCTTTTTGTGCTTCCAAGCTCAGCACAGCTTCTGCTGCGAACACGACCCCTGGGGATCTGTGAGTGCAGCAGGCCGGTCCCTCCATCTGGGAACAGGTCATTCACAGCCAGTGTCTTGCTACCCAGGGCGTTGCTTCGAAAGGCTCGGGGCAGAGGTGGGAATTTGCATCCCCGCCTTGGCTGGTCGGTCGTTTTACAAGTGTCCTGTTATGGTCCTGACCCTTCCCAGGGTTTGCTGGAGTCACGTCTCCCCCAGAGGAATCACGTCCCATCCCCCCAGACTCCAGACCCATTTGCATTTGTAATACAATGAACTCCAGAAATACCCACACTTCGTCCAACCTGCTTTGTGCAGGGTCTGGGAGGAAACTGCTGTCTGTGGCCCATCTCTCCCTACAGAAGTGGGTGGAACCAGGTGCTGTCCGGCACCCTTGGGGAACCCATTGACTTAGTGCCTGGACAGGTTTCTCCTCTGCCTGGCATTTCTGCTATGGCCTGTCACAATGTCACGTTTTGACGTTGCATTTAAGAAGCATTCTGCCATCATGCCAGCACCCGGCCTTCACAAACCCGCGCGGTCGGCTGGCAGCCTCCTACCCCAGTTCTCTCTAGAGCCCCTGAGCCGATCTCTCCCATGCCCCTCCTTACTCGGGGTGCCCCCAAACCTTTTCCTTCCAGCACGCAGTTCATTTTCTTAACTTCCAACACGGCTCAGCTGCATTATTAACGATGAGGCTTGTCCTGCTCCACCACATCCTCCGGGTCCTCCTTGCACTCAGCCGGCTTCCCCGGTGCTCCCAGTGTCACCGCAGCCAATTGCTCCTGTGCTGGCCGATGAGCACTTCCACCATCCTCCGCCCGTTTCTGACAACCCCACGTCTGCACCGTCTCCTCAGCTCCTTCCCCTCGCCCGCCTTCCCCTTTCCTTGCGGCGCTCGCCAGCCGCCCGTTGACTTCCCCATTCTGCGGCTTCCCTTTCTGAACATTTTCTGTCACTTCCTTAAGCTTCTGATTAAAAGCCTCGCGCGCCTGATGCTGAGCTGCCGCCCCGGGTCACGCTTTCCCCTCCACTCTCTGGTCAGCCTCAGAGACAAGCAGTGCACACGTGTGATCCCACGGGCCGGCCAGACGCTGTGCGGCCCCAGATCCTCCATGCATAACAGTACATTTCTTTACAAACAATCCAAGCCCTCCTTTACTATTTTGGCCATTCTTTGCCCGCATTTTACTCTTGATGGAGTTAACGTTTCTCTGGATCTAGTCTTACATCTCTTCTTCAAACTTTTCCCCTCCCCTGTAGGCCCCTAGACCGTCCCAGCCAGAGTCTCCACACACGGCTAGGTCTTTACTCCCGACACAGAGGTTGTTACCCTGCCCGGTCCGGTTCCAGCCGGTAAACTTGGGTTGGAGGATCCCCCAGGGAAGCAGATTTATTACCAGTTCAGCTTCGATCTTACTTCCTACTTAAAGAGACCTCAAGGACCCAAGCCCGGGCCAGTATTTATTAGTTATTAGTACAGCGCTCAAACAGAAAGGCAGATCCATTACCAAGTCTGCTGAACCAAATTTTGCAGCCGTTGACGTAAACGACAGACTGATCCCCGTGATGTCTTTTGCCACGGCTTGCATACAGCCTTGCATTGGGAAAGAGGAAGAGATAAGCTGGAACTAAGTTACCTATAAGTAGTCCAAGCTGTATTGAAGCCGTGGCAAAAGACATCACGGGGATCAGTCTGTCGCCTGCAAAATTTGTGTCTGGTAAATACCATAGACTTCCCAGCACACAATCACACATCTACTGCTTAAGCATAAACTTTTACCATCACTATGTTATTTATATATTTCCATTTGTTTGTGGTTAGTACATTTCTCGCACAGTTGTGTGGCAACACAAATAACAGGGCGCTAGGCTACAAATTTTAGCAAACTGGCATTTTTCACAGCCTGTGAGAGTTTAGCAGCATTCCCAAAGCATCTCGGGAGTTTGGGTCACCAGTTGGCCTGAGGTCTGATAGTAATTTGGCCTCTACCAGTCAGCAAACCTTTGTACTGGTATAACGGCATCCCCATGGATGGGGTGGGGGGGTGTTGTAATGTTTTAACTAGACCGGTCCAGTTAAAGTCCTCAGGCTTTTGCATACAGACATGGCCGGCCTGTGGAGTGACCTTGGTTAAGTCACATCCCCCTTGTGTGCCTCAGTTTTCCCATCTATAAAGTGGGGATACTGATGCCAACTTCCTTTGTGAAGGGCGTTGAGATCTGCTGGAGAAAGGGGCTAGCTCAGGGCCAGGTGTTATAACTGGGGAGCAAGAGGGTCTGTCGCTGCCCCAGGCAGGTTGTGGGAGCTTCGTGGAGCGGAGAGATGGTGGCAGACATGGGTAGCAGAGGGCGCTGTGCTGGGCTCCAGTGGGGCAGGTTGGTGGCAGAAGGGGAGGTCTCTCCAGAATCCAGCAACGCACCCAACAGCCACGTGCCCTGATGCCTGACCCCATTGTCATCGCCCCCAGCACGGCCCCCAGCACCTCTCTCATGTGTGTCGGGGGGGAGGGGATTTCTGCTTGGGCTGCCCCCACGCGCTGGTGCTTAAACTCCAAAAGGAAGCTTACAAGCAGTGGAAATTTGGACAGATGACTAGGGAGGAGTATAAAAATATTGCTTGGGTATGCAGGGGTGTAATCGGGAAGGCCAAGGCACAACTGGAGTTGCAGCTAGCAAGGGATGTGAAGGGGAACAAGAAGGGTTTCTACGGGTATGTTAGCAACAAGAAGAAGGTCAGGGAATGTGTGGGCCCCTTACTGAAAGTGGGAGGCAGCCTAGTGACACATGAGGTGCAAGAAGGTGAAGTACTCAATGCTTTATTTGCCTCAGTCTTCACAGACAAGGTCAGCTCCCAGACTGCTGCACTGGACAACACAGTATGGGGAGGAGGTGAGCAGTGCTCAGTGGTGAAAGAACAGGTTAAGGACTATTTAGAAAAGCGGGACGTGCACAAGCCCATGGGTCCAGATCTAATGCATCCAAGGGTGCTGAGGGACTTGGCTGATGTGATTGCAGAGCCATTGGCCATTATCTCTGAAAACTCGTGGTGATCGGGGGAGGTCCCGGACGATTGGAAAAAGACAAATATAGTGCCCATCTTTAAAAAAGGGAAAAAGGAGAACCCGGGGAATGACAGACTGGTCAGCCTCACTTCAGTCCCCGGCAAATTCATGGAGCAGGTCCACAAGGGATCCATTTTGAACCACTTGGAGAAGAGGGAGATGATAAGGAACAGCCAACGTGGATTCACCAAGGGCAAGTCATGCCTTCTGTGATGAGATAACTAGCTCTGTGGATATGGGGAAAGTGGTGGTTGTGATACGGCAAAGCTTTTGATACGGTCTCCCAAAGTATTACTGCCGGCAAGTTAAAAACGTATGGATTGGATGAATGGACTATAAGGTGGATAGAAGCTGGCTAGATTGTCAGACTCAATGGGTTATCAACAGCTTGATGTCTAGTTGGAAGCCGGTATCAAGCGGAGTGCCCCAGGGGTCGGTCCTGGGGCCGGTTTTGTTCAACATCTTTATCAATGACCTGGATAATGGGATTAATTGCACCTTCAGCAAATTCACAGATGACACTAAGCTGGGGGAAGAGGTAGATACACTGGAGGGTAGGGATAGGGTCCAGAGTGACCTAGACAAATTGGAGGATTGGGCCAAAAGAAATCTGATGAGGTTCAACAAGGACAAGTGCAGAGTCCTGCACTTAGGACGGAAGAATCCCAGGCACTGCTACAGGCTGGGGACCGATTGGCTAACTGGCAGTTCTGCAGAAAAGGACCTGGGGATTACAGTGGACGAGAAGCTGGATATGAGTAGCAGAGTGCCCTTGTTGCCAAGAAGGCCAAAGGCATATTGGGCTGCATTAGTAGGAGTGTTGCCAGCAGATCGAGGGAAGAGATTATTCCCCTCTATTCGACACTGGTGAGGCCACATCTGGAGTATTGCATCCAGTTTTGATCCCCCACTGCAGTAGGGATGTGGACAAATTGGAGAGAGTCCAGCAGAGGGCAATGAAAATGATTAGGGGGCTGGGGCACATGACGCACGAGAAGAGGCTGAGGGAACTGGGGTTATTTAGTCTGCAGAAGAGAAAAGTGAGGGGGGATTTGATAGCAGCCTTCAACTACCTGAACGGGGGCTCCAAAGAGGATGGAGCTCGGCTGTTCTCAGTGGTGGCAGATGACAGAAGAAGGAGCAATGGTCTCAAGTTGCAGTGCGGGAGGTCTAGCTTGGATATTAGGAAACACTATTTCACTAGGAGGTTGGTGAAGCACTGGAATGGGTTCCCTAGGGAGGTGGTGGAATCTCCATCCTTAGAAGTTTTTAAGGCCTGGCTTGAAAACGCCCTGGCTGGGATGATTTATTTTTGGGTTGGTCCTGGTTTGAGCAGGGGGTTGGACTAGATACCTCCTGAGGTCCCTTCCAACCCTGATATTCTGTGATTCTATGAAATGCAAGTGGTGCAAAATAATAGCGAGATGGTTCCCTGGCGATGCAAATCCAAGGCAGCATCCGCACTGGGGCGGTCAATCTGAGCCAGGGGTGGTGGGTTTTGTGATATGGTGACATATCCAGGTAGGTGTTTCCTATCCCTTTTCCAGGGCTGGGATAGAACCCAGGAGTCCTGGCTCCCAGCCCCCCTTTCTAACCACTAGACCCCACTGTCATGGGGCCCCCTGGCGATACTCTGGAACTGCTCCAGACGAAGCCAGTCAGGACTCTGGGGAAGTCTCCTTTCTGTGAGCAGCCAGTCTTCAGGACACACAGCTCACACAACTTCCACCTTCCTTGGTCTGACCTCGGAGCATTCAGCATCCTCTGCCCCTCCGTGCGCTTCCCATGGGGAGTCCACCCAGGTGGAGTCCTGGGGAAGCCAGAGGGTCCTGCCCCCCAACTTCACAGTCAGACATGACTCTCAGCCAGCCAGTAAAACAGAGGTTTATTAGACGACAGGAACATGGTCTAACTCAGAGCTTGTAGGTGCAGAGAACAGGAGCCCTCAGCTGGGTCCATTTTGGGTGGCAGTGAGCCAGAGAACCACGTCTGCACTTCACTCAATGTCCCCAGCCAGCCCCAAAGTGAAACTATCTCCAGTCCCCGCCCTCCTCTGGGCTTTATCCCTTTTCCGGCCCAGGAGGTCACCGGATTCCTTTGTTCTCCAACCCTTTCGCTCTCACCTTGCAGGGGGGAAGGGCCCAGGCCATCAGTTGCCAGGAAACAGGGTTTCGGCCATTCTCTGTGTCCAGGCCCCTGCACACACCTGCCCTCTAGGGCTCTGCAATCATCAGACACCCTTACCCCACCCCCTAGATACTTAAGAACTGCCTAGGGGAAACTGAGGCACCCCCCCACTATTCAGAGGAAACATTAAGAACAGTCCCACTTCGTCACACCCACTCCCCTCCCAGGGCTGGTGACAGAACCCAACAGTCCCAAGCTGCCGGGGTCTTTGGCCATGGGGTGTCAAACAGTCCCGTCTCTGCTTCCTCTCCCACCGCTGCAACGACGCAGAAGCTGCTTTAATAGCAGCCTCCCCCTCCCCCGCCGCACGCCCAACTGAGTCTCAGGCCTTGCTAACGCTCAGTGCCACGGCAGCCCCAGGAGATGATTGCTGCGGGGGTGTCAGCCCAGGGGGAGGTAGTGACTCCGAGAAGCAGGGAAAGCAGCAGCACCGTAGATCAGGGAGGTCTGGCAATGCCAGTGGCTGTCTGGGGTCTGGCAGCCCTGGCACTCAGAGCAGATTGTCAAAGGCCAAACCCCTCTCACCACCGGCTCTGTAGCTCCCCCTTGCTTTCGGTCTGTCTTAGGCACCATCCTGGCCCTCATCCCCCTGGCATCCGAGTACTACCCAACCTCGATTGCATTTATTCTAACTGCCCCCTGCAGGGCAGGGCCTGGCTGCTACCCCCACTGTAGAGGCAGGGAACCGCAGCACAGAGGGAAGAAAGGACTAGCCCGAAGCCAAACAGAGCATCTGTGGCAGAGCTGGGAAATGAACATGGGTCTCCTGGGTCCCAGGCTTGTACCTTCTCTTCCAACCTCCTGCCCCCTTCGTCCCTGGTTCAGTGGGAGCTGTGGGAGCTCTCTGGGGCACAGGAGCTGGCTGGTGCCCAGATGGAGCTACGTTGCCTATTGCACAGATCTCGCTTTTTCCAAACATTGAAAATGCTGCTCCAACCTTACCAGGGCCCGCCAGGATCCTTGCAGCTGGTCCGTGCTTAGCTGTGAACTGTGCTAGGTAGGGAAGATGAAACAGATCTTCCCTCACTAGCGGAGCTCTGTGTTACTGAGGATTCACTGCTGGCTCAACGCAACCAGCCCTCCTCAAATGGAGCCTACAAATCCTCCAGCCCTGCTGTTCTCCTTTGTATTTCTGTAGTGCCCAGGGGCCTCAGTCCCGGATCAGGGCCCCACGGTGCTAGACATTGTACAGACACAGCCCTATTCCCCCCACACTGGGTCTTCTGAATGGCCCCTGCTTGGGGGGGTGGGGCGGGGGGGCTCCTTTCCTCACCCAGTGTCTCCTGCTAGCAGAGATGCTCTGAGAGACGTCTACGCTCCGGGCCTCTGGGTTTCCCGGGCTGGGAGGCAAGCGTGGCTGTCTCCGAGCAATTCTGCTGACTCTCCAGCAGCTGCACGGCAGGTGTCCGAAGGCACCTCTAGTCCTCTCCAGAGCTCAGGGGGACTGTCCTGGCATCGGACTGTCCAGGGGAATGGAACAATGGCTCCGGGCAGACGGAGAATGCCTGTTCCCCCGGCAACCTCAGTGCCATTCCCTCTGGAAGTGATGGTGTCAGCAAAGGTGCTGGAGGTGGTCAGGCCTCGTGGTTGGAGCTGGACTCAGGAGGCCGGGGCGTGGGTGGAGCGAGGCTGGAGTGAGAGCAGGGCTGGAGGAGGACCAGGAGCAGGGCTGGAGCAGCCTAAGACTGTTGCCAATGTCAGGCAGGAGAGAGCCCAGCACAGGACGGACCCAGGGCCTGACAGATGGCTCCAGGGGGTGCTTGGCTCCCGACCCCGCTGGGTATTGACAGGCCAGGCACCCCAGGGCATTATCACCAGCCCATTCCCAGTCTTGGCATGGCAGTACATTTCCTTCCCAGTCCCTGTCCCCTGTCATTAAACCAGGATCTCCACGCTGGGGATGTGCACCTGGCAGCACGCAGCTGCCTGAGAACAGACAGGCCAGGGTGCAGGGCGAGGGCTCCAGAGAGAAACGGCAAGAGGGCAATGCTGGGAACTGTGTGCTCAGGGACTGCCATCAAAAGGGCACGTCTGCCACCTCCCTCTCAAGTCCTTCGCACCTGCATACTGCCAGAGGAACATCCCCATTTCTACTGAGGCCTCAGGGACAGGGTTTATGATGAACCGGCTGGAGTTGATCCCCACCCCCGCCCCCCGTGTTGCACCCCAACTGCTAGCTGGGGATCCAAACTGACACTCCCTGGTTTGAGCCCCTGCCTAGCCAGGCCCTGTTCCCTCCCCCCAGGCAGTTGTTGGCCCTGAACTCAAGCAGGCAGCCATGACACACAGGTGCTTGGGGGCTTGAGAGAAGGGCTATCACCAGCTGAACGACCCCTGCTTGTACGGTGGGGACTGAGGCCACTTTGCCAGCAGGTGCCCCCCAAGTCCTGTGCTATGGTGAGTCTGGGGAGATGGGCAGGTTCAGCCTCATTAGAAGGGATCGGCCAGACAGAAAGGCAGAATCGGGTCCCCGCACGGAGCCCCTCTACTACCTGCCTGTGTCCGAACCACCAGGACAGTGGCCAATCCCACCTTCAGGTCAGGTTCCAGCGTCGGGCCCTGTCCATACCCACGGTGTGTGGCACCCAGCATGCGCCGATAGACTCCGGTACATGCAGTAAGTTCACAGACACTAGAAACTGCCTAACGCCAGGCTGGGGGCTGGGGATGTGTAGGGTACAGAGCACAGCACCCCCTAAGGCCGGGCAGGAGGGCTGGGAAATGCATATGATACAGAGCACAGCGCTCTCTAACACCTGGCAGGGGGGCTGAGAGATTGGGGGTGTAGGGTACAGAGCACAGCGCCCCCTAACGCCGGCCGGGGGCCCTGGAAGCTGGAGGAATATGTAGGATCCGGAGCACAGCATCCCCTAACACCAGGCTGGGGGGCAGGGAGAGGGGGGATATGTGGGGTACAGAGCACAGCGCCCCCTAACACCAGGACACGAGGTCTCGTCCATCTCAGGGCGGAAATGATCACACCCTTCGAATGGGGGATCTGCCACGGGCACTGGCAGGAGCGCGCTGCTTTACATTAAGGTTCTTTGGCTGACGGGCGAACCTCACCCCGCCCTGCATTTCGAGTGTGAACAGCTGTCGATGGAAACCCAGACGGCAGAGATGGAGCAGGACTAACCGGGGTCACTGAATCTCGCCCTCACCCCGTGTCTACACTGTACAAGGGTGAGAAATAGCAGGTGCCTTTTCTTGCCCTGATACGATTTTGGAGATGCCGACGCTTGCGACAGCATTCTCCCTGTGTGGGTTGTGGGATCCAGGGGAGCCGTCTGTGTGCTCTGTACAGGACAAGGCGTGTAGATCATTTATACCTCAACGTATCACTGTAAATACAGTTATTTAATATATCAAATAAAAGCAGAACAATACATCAAAAAGCATCAAAATGAAACAGAGGATTGCTATGTACAGGGGGGATTGCTATGTACAGGGGGGATTGCACGTGACTAGTTAACTGCTCGAGAGCTTTCATCACCGTGTACTTTCTGACAGATTTCTGTGCCCTGTGTAGGGTTTACGTCCCGCCCTCCGTCCCCGTTTCCGGTCGTGTACGCTTTTGGCGCCATCGGCCCTTTTGAACATTTCTTTTGTATTGTTTTCTGTGTTTGGCTGGGGGAAGGTTGCGTTCTTGTCTTTTGACATATTTAGAGAAAAAGTATGAACAAGTAGAAAGAAAGGCTGTAAGGGGTTTGCGGCTCCCTCCCCGTCCATCAGGGTGGGAGACCACGCCCCTCGCTACGATACTTCCGGGATACCTTGGTTCAGGGGAAAATTAGCCCAGTGTTAATGGTTCAGGCCTGCAGCCAGGCCGAGCAATGGTAGAGAGTCTGTTTGCCTAGGGCCCTCATTGAGGGCAGGGCTGCTGTCGAGTAGGAGCTCTGGCCTACAGTCAGGCAGGCAGAGCAGCAGAAGGTCCATTTGCCTGGCCCTTGATCAGGGTGGGGCAGCAATCAAGTAGGGGGGCTCTGGCCTACAGTCCGGCAGAGCCGTCGCCGTCTAGCGGAGCTTAGCTCTCTGGTGGGAGAGTCAGCACAACCGTCTGGCGTCCTGATTCAGGCGGGTGCCAGACCAATCAGGCCTCCTGACAACCAGGTGGGGAACCTGCCACTCCTGACGGTGGCGTGGCGGTGGTAGGGGAACCCAGGCCTTCCCGCTCCACTGCATCCCCACCCAGGGCCCTAAACAGCAGTGGAGTGGCCCGCCACTGGGTCAGCGGGGAAAATCCGATCACAACACGCTGGCCGGCTTGTAGTCAATAACACAGCTGAACCCGATTCGGCTGCCCTGGGCTCCTTCTTACACACCCATTCCGTGTGTACATGGGTCCCAGGGTTGTTGTTCGCTTCGCTGGTGTAGACGGCTAGTGGCAGCCCCACCAGCTCCTTGGAGTCCCCGGCGTCTGGCAGTGCCGGCAGCCCCTCTGGCTCTCGGTCAGGATAGCGCTCTCCATTAGGGGAGCAGGGAAGAGACGTCCTGCTCCTCCAGCAGCTCTCTCCCAACTCAGCGGGAAGGGCGGCCTTTTATAGTTCCGCTTCCTGTCCCACCCCTCTGCTTCCGGCAGGGTGGCATGCGGTGGGAGACAAGCCTGCTTTCTGCAACCCTCCTGCCCCCAACAACCCACTTCAGCGAGTCCCAAAATCAAATCCACTTACCAGGGGCCTCCTCTCCACTTTGTGCTTCGCCAACATCCGGGGTAGAAAAGAGCTCCTGGCCGCAGGCATCTCTGACCTCCGAGTCATCTTCTGCCTCTGGGTCCCCCTCCACATCCTCGTCCAAGATTTCCTCCTCCTGGCTCGGTCCACTCTCAACTGACATGCGAGCCACCAAAGTATCCACAGTGGTGTTAGCAATGGAGGTGAGGTCGCCGCGGAGTATCATGTCCAGCTCTTTGGAGAACCGGCAGCTCATAGGCGCAGCACCGGAGTGGCGGTTTGCCTCCAGCGCCCTGTGGTCAGCGTTCCGCAGCTCCTTCACCTCGATCCTAAACTGCTGTGTGTCCCGGTCATCGCCCCTTTCTGTCATGCATCGTGAAATCTGTCCGTAGGTGTAATGATGCTGGTTCTGCCGGGACCCAACTGAGAGTGCCAGTTCAGGACAAACTGCTTCAAGCAGGGCAGTTACAGCCGAAGGCTGGGGGTTTTCCACCTCCAAGGCAAACCAAACCAGCCAAACAGAGCAGACTTTGGTCTCACCCCACTGGCTCACCACAAGTCACACAAGCAATTCCCTTAGGCACTCCAGTTTCCCAGGATCACCAACAGTACCACTTGTTATGGGGACAAATGGTTATGAAAACCAATACCCCAGGAAAAGAAAAAAGGCTCTCTTGATCCCAAAAGGACCAAGCCCCAGACCCAGGTCAATATACAAATCAGATCTTGTCCCAAATCACGCTGTTGCCAATCCTTTAGAATCTAAAATCGAAAGGTTTGTTCATAAAAGGAAAAAGCTATAGATGAGAGCTAGAATTGGTGAAATGGAATCAATGACATACAGTCATGGCCAAGTTCTTGGTTCAGGCTTGCGGCAGCGACAGAATAAACTGCAGGTTCAAATCAAGTCTCTGGAGAACATCCACAGCTGGGATGCATCTTTCAGTTCTTGGTTCAAAGCTTCAGTGTAGCAAAGTCCCTCCAGAGGGATGAAGCAGGACTGAAGACAAGATGGAGGAGCTGCAGCAGCTTTTTATATTCTCTTGCCATGTGGTCTTTCTTTCTTTGTCCCAGGACAAGCTGTCCATCATGTGGCCTGGAAAAACCTCCGAGTTCTGTCCATAGGCAGGTCCCTGCACACTGTGCTGAGTCCCAAGGCTTGTCTGCCTTCTCTCAATGGGTCAATTGTGTAGCTGATGGTCCTTAATCGGCCATCAAGCAGGCTAGGCATTGCATCCGATGAAGTGAGCTGTAGCTCGCGAAAGCTTATGCTCAAATAAATTTGTTAGTCTCTAAGGGCCACAAGTCCTCCTTTTCAACTTGTCTGGGGTGTCACCCAGACGCATAGTACAAGTTTGAACCACAGACAGTATAGAGCCATTACTTATAACTTAACATACAAAAATGACACAAACATATAGAGAGCATAATCATAACCAGCAAACCATAACCTTGCCTTAGCCACCTTATTGGACCCCCCTTTATACAAGATTTGGTGCCACTACAGGACCTTGGTTGCAACAATGATCTATATGGTCCCAGTTCAAGTCAATAACGTCACAGTAGGTATCATAATTGCTACGTCCGGAGTGCAGCTGGGACTGTACAGCCTCCTCTCCCCAAATGCTGATGAGGTCCAGCAGCTCGGCATAGCTCCAAGCAGGGGGATCTCCTGGTGCGTGGAGCAGGCCTGGCCACCTGGAAAGATGCGCTGCACTCATCACCGAGCAAACAGGAAGGGGACTTTCAAAATGGCAAAGGAGTTTATGGAGTGGGGATGATGGATGGTCACCTGAGGGCCGGGCAGTAGAGTTCAAACCGATGACCAGAGAGGCGAGAGCAGGCATTGTGGGACACCTCCCGGAGGCCAATCGCAGCGCCGTAATCGACTTCGGTGTCTACACTGGCACCGCAGCCTGTAGCCCCGGCGCAGAGAGTTTTTTAAACTGTGCAGGGCTTTTTTTAAAGCGCTGCAACTGCCCTGTTTCCGCGCCCTGAGTGGCGTGGCCGTGCGTACACCTCACCAGTTGCAGCGCAGACAGCTGCTTTACCGCGCTGCAACTTGCCAGCGTAGACAGGACCTAAGGAAACAGTGCCATGACGTTAAACCTCCTGTTCACCGGAAAAAAACAAGGCTGTGTTTTGCAGTGGAATAAAAATGCACCTTTTAAAAATGCTATAACAGTTTTAACACACGATGAAAGTTATATTAAGCTTATTAAACATTTTAGATTTTTGTTGCATTATCAGACTGCTTTTGTTCTTAAATGTTTGCAGCCCACGGGCTGAGACATAGATACATGCTTCTGTGTTTGTTTTGGGTCTAGAGGCTGTATTAAAAGTAATGCTTTATAAAAGCAAAAAGGCTTTTTCATTTGTACTTTGTGTTTCTAAGAAAACAAAAAGCATTTTAGTAATGAGTTTGACAGGGGCATTTTTGAATTAGCCAGTTTGTTTTCCAAAGATGTCTAGTTACCATTAAGCAAAAGCCAGGGCCGTAAAGTTAATTAAAGGAAACAGGCATGTAGATTTCAAAGCCTCCTGGTTACAGAAATGGGAATGGCCATATCACCATTTACAAAATCTTTTTCTTAACTCTTTAAATAAACTTACTATATAAAAGAATACAAAAAGAGACCCAAACCAAAACAGCTTTACCTTTAAATTGTAAAGAAAGCTTTAAAAATCAGGGTACAGTTAAAACCCTCATGTTTTTAAGGTTTGGATTGAGACAAAAAAGAAGAAAAAGCAGCTGATGTGAAAAAGTTCTGACAGAGATAAGGGGCTTGTTCTGTTCCCAACATACACACACATACTTTCTTCTTCTTTTCTCATGTTTTTTTGAAATGTAAACCAGGACAAACAAGTTTGCTTTAGGCCTGTTATATAAAATTTGCATGAAGCAGGATTTAAAAATAGCTGCCTTCCCCTGTTTAGCTCGCATGTCCTGTGACCAAAGTTGTTTCACTGTAAAGATGGCCAGAACACGTATGAATTTAAAACAAACAAGAACCCACAGCAGATTCGTTTTCAAAAGACACCCTTTGAACTTCTTAAGAGTGTAAAATAAAGAAGCATCTCGGGGTTAAAACCACAGGCAGTTTACAAAAGTAATTTGTTAAAGTTAAATTAAGTTTTTATTGACTTAGGGATTTTAGTATGATTTTTTGTTGCATTATCAGACTGTCTTTTTTTCTAAATGTTTGCAGTCCGTGTGCTGAGACCAGGTACAAGCTCTTTTTTAACTGTTTAAATGGACTTAATATATCAAAGAATGCAAAAAGAGAAAGTTGTTTTTTTTGGTTACCTTGAAATTGTAAAGAAAGCTTTAAAAATCAGGGTATAGTTAAAAACCTCATGTTTTGAAAGTATGGATTTCTACAAAACACAAGAAAAAGCAACTTATGTGAACCAGTTAGCTTTTTTTTTAAACCAGAGATAAGGTATTTGTCGCCCCCCCCTTCCCCCCCGCCACATTTTTCTTTTCTAGTGATTTTTTAAGTGTAAACCAAAGGCCAAATTTGACCTATTTGAAGCAGGCCCTTCTGCTTTTAAATTTTTTTTTCAGGAAAGGCAGAGGATTAAAACTAAATGTAAACCTAAGGGGCTGCCAAGTTTTACTGAACACTAGTAAGATCAACACCTGTTTACAGGAACGTTAATGGTAAAGAGAAAGCAATATTACCATTCACAATCTATTTAACACATTTGTAACCCTTGAAATGAACTCCCTTGTTCTGTAGGGAAATAAAGAGGCCCCTTTGTAACACGAACTGGTTTAAGCTCTTAAGAAGGTGTCTACACTGCCCACGTGAAATCGCTGCCGCGACAACGCTTTAAGGTGGCAGTGTCCTCGCGGCTCCAGCTCAGGAGGGTGTTTTTTCACACCCCTGAGCGGGGCAAGTTTCAGCGCTGTAAGTGGCAGTGTAGACAAGCCCTAATTGAACTGTGACATTTTAAAACAGGGAACACTCTCTAAAAACCCCCAAAATTATTTTTGTTGTTTGTCTGTCAGCCCCGGTGGGAAAAGTTCCATAAAATTTAAAAGGGCTTAAAGCCAATGGGGTTATCTATCTATCTATCTATCTATCTATCTATCTATCTATCTATCTATCTATCTATCTATCTAGTGGGAAAGATGCTTGGGGCCTGTTTTTTTAGATAAGAATAAGGCAGTTAAAGGGGGTGGGTGGTGAGGGGAGGGGCGGGAGGGGAGGGAGGGGGCTCTTGTTTAAAAATCTTGGGTTGATAGGATTGGTTCAGGAAAATGCATTCTATGATGCAGCTGTAGAACAGTTTCTGATTGATCTGCCCGAGAGGCAGAGATAACCATGCTGGAGGCTGTGAGCCTTGGGAGCTCCCTCTTTTCCCGGGGGCAGCAGCAAGGGAAGAATTAGTAGGTGAAGCAAAAGTGGATGGGAACCTGGGAGGCAGTGACTATGAGATGGTCGAGTTCAGGATCCTGACACGAGGAAGAAAGGAAAGCAGCAGAATACGGACCCTGGACTTGAAAAAAGCAGACTTTGACTCCCTCAGGGAACTGATGGGCAAGATCTCCTGGAAGAATAACATGAGGGGGAAAGAAGTCCAGGAGAGCTGGCTGTATTTTAAAGAATCCTTATTGAGGCTACAGGGACAAACCGTCCCGATGTGTAGAAAGAATAGTAAATATGGCAGGCGACCAGCTTAGCTTAACAGTGAAATCCTTGCTAATCTTAAATACAAAAAAGAAGCTTACAAGAAGTGGAAGATTGGACAAATGACCAGGGAGGAGTACAAAAATATTGCTTGGGCATGCAGGAGTGAAATCAGGAAGGCCAAATCACACCTGGAGTTGCAGCTAGCAAGAGATGTTAAGAGTAACAAGAAGGGTTTCTTCAGGTATGTTAGCAACAAGAAGAAAGTCAAGGAAAGTGTGGGCCCCTTACTGAATGAGGGAGGCAACCTAGTGACAGAGGATGTGGAAAAAGCTAATGTACTCAATGCTTTTTTTGCCTCTGTCTTCACGAACAAGGTCAGCTCCTAGACTACTGCACTGGGCAGCACAGCATGGGGAGGAGGTGACCAGCCCTCTGTGGAGAAAGAAGTGGTTCGGGACTATTTAGCAAAGCTGGATGAGCACAAGTCCATGGGGCCGGATGCATTGCATCTGAGAGTCCTAAAGGAGTTGACGGATGTGATTGCAGAGCCATTGGCCATTATCTTTGAAAACTCATGGCGATCGGGGGCAGTCCCAGATGACTGGAAAAAGGCTAATGTAGTGCCCATCTTTAAAAAAGGGAAGAAGGAGGATCCTGGGAACTACAGGCCAGTCAGCCTCACCTCAGGCCCTAGAAAAATCATGGAGCAGGTACTCAAGGAATCAATTCTGAAGCACTTAGAGGAGAGGAAAGTGATCAGGAACAGTCAGCATGGATTCACCAAGGGCAAGTCATGCCTGACTAATCTAATTGCCTTCTATGACACGATAACTGGCTCTGTGGATGAGGGGAAAGCGGTGGATGTGTTGTTCCTTGACTTTAGCAAAGCTTTTGACACTGTCTCCCACAGTATTGTTGCCAGCAAGTTAAAGAAGTATGGGCTGGATGAATGGACTATAAGGTGGATAGAAAGCTGGCTAGATTGCTGGGCTCAACGGGTAGTGCTCAATGGCTCCATGTCTAGTTGGCAGCCGGTATCAAGTGGAGTGCCCCAAGGGTCGGTCCTGGGGCCGGTTTTGTTCAATGTCTTCATAAATGATCTGGAGGATGGTGTGGATTGCACCCTCAGCAAGTTTGCAGATGACACTAAACTGGGAGGAGAGGTAAATACGCTGGAGGGTAGGGATAGGATACAGAGGGCCCTAGACAAATTGGAGGATTGGGCCAAAAGAAATCTGATGAGGTTCAGCAAGGACAAGTGCAGAGTCCTGCACTTGGGATGGAAGAATCCAATGCACCAATACAGACTAAGGACCGAATGGCTCGGCAGCAGTTCTGCAGAAAAGGACCTAGGGGTGACAGTGGACGAGAAGCTGGATATGAGTCAGCAGTGTGCCCTTGTTGCCAAGAAGGCCAATGGCATTTTGGGATGTATAAGTAGGGGCATTGCCAGCAGATGGAGGGACGTGATCGTTCCCCTCTATTCGACACTGGTGAGGCCTCATCTGGAGTACTGTGTCCAGTTTTGGGCCCCACACTACAAGAAGGATGTGGAAACATTGGAAAGAGTCCAGCGGAGGGCGACAAAAATGATTAGGGGACTGGAACGCATGATTTTTGAGGAGAGGCTGAGGGAACTGGGGATGTTTAGTCTACGGAAGAGAAGAATGAGGGGGGATTTGATAGCTGCTTTCAACTACCTGAAAGGGGGTTGTTAGGATATAGATATTTAGGCCTGTCTGTAAAGGCCTGTACTTTAAGAATTTAGGCGTATTTTTATCACTTGGCTAGTTAGAGGTATAAAAGAAAGAATCAAAATCACTGTCTGCCAATGTAAGGTCCTTCTCTTACTGTGACAGTCTGTGGCCCTGTTCTTAGGCAAAAGCCTTTGGCTAAGCGACAGAGGCAGCCATAAGCTGGAAAGCGACCGGTCACATCCTCACATTCCAAAGTAGTCACATGGAAAGAAGAAAAAGAGTACTTGTTGCACCTTAGAGACTAACCAATTTATTTGAGCATGAGCTTTCGTGAGCTACAGCTCACTTCATCGGATGCATACCGTGGAAACTACAGCAGACTTTATATCCACACAGAGAATATGAAACAATACCTCCTCCCACCCCACTGTCCTGCTGGTAATAGCTTATCTAAAGTGATCATCACCTGATCTTCCACATCACCCTGATGATCACTTTAGATAAGCTATTACCAGCAGGACAGTGGGGTGGGAGGAGGTATTGTTTCATATTCTCTGTGTGTATATAAAGTCTGCTGCAGTTTCCACGGTATGCATCCGATGAAGTGAGCTGTAGCTCACGAAAGCTCATGCTCAAATAAATTGGTTAGTCTCTAAGGTGCCACAAGTACTCCTTTTCTTTTTGAGAATACAGACTAACACGGCTGTTACTCTGAAACATGGAAAGAAGGTGCTATTGGGCTGTTAGGAATACAATCCTGTCCTGATAGTGCCTATCAGCTCCAGAGAAAGGGAAGTGCCTAGAAAATGTAAAAGAAAACTTAGTTTGATAGCATCCTGTCTGGCAAGAACTCACTTATCAATACTGGGATGTGAAATCCTCACTTCTGTATTGTCTTGCCATTATAGTTCCCACTTTGCTATTGTTTGTCTGTATAATCTCTGTCTGGTTCTGTGATTGTTCCTGTCTGCTGTATAATTAATTTTGCTGGGTGTAAACTAATTAAGGTGGTGGGATATAATTGGTTACATAATCATGTTACAATATGTTGATTGGTTAAGGTATAGCTAAGAATATTACTATATAAATTAGGGGCAAACAGGAAGTAAGTTGGGATTCGGAAATAAGGAAAAGGAACTTGTATTTAAGCTTGCTGGAAGTTCACCCCAATAAACATCGAATTGTTTGCACCTTCGGACTTCAGGTATTGTTGCTCTCTGTTCATGTGAGAAGGACCAGGGAAGTGGGAGAGTGAAGGAATAAGCTCTCTAACAGGGGTTCCAAAGAGGATGGATCTAGACTGTTCTCAGTGGTAGCAGATGACAGAACAAGGAGTAATGGTCTCAAGTTGCAGTGGGGGAGATTTAGGTTGGATATTAGGAAAAACTTTTTCACTAGGAGGGTGGTGAAACACTGGAATGTGTTACCTATGGAGGTGGTGGAATCTCCTTCCTTAGAAGTTTTTAAGGTCAGGCTTGACAAAGCCCTGGCTGGGATGATTTAGTCGGAGATCGGTCCTGCTTTGAGCAGGGGGTTGGACTAGATGACCTCCTGAGGTCCTTTCCAACCCTGATATTCTGTGATTCTACGATTCTATGAAGGCTAAGTTCACTTTCCCCTCCCCCTCCGCCCCCCCCTGCAGGTTGCTATACTTTCCTTGCATCATGACAGGTTTCAGAGTAGCAGCCGTGTTAGTCTGTATTCGCAAAAAGAAAAGGAGGACTTGTGGCACCTTAGAGACCAACGCATTTATTTGAGCATAAGCTCTCGTGGGCTACAGCTCACTTCATCGGATGCTCATGAAAGCTTATGCTCAGATAAATTTGTTAGTCTCTAAGGAGCCGCAAGGACTCCTTTTCTTTATACTTTCCTTGTCTCACTAACCAAAAAGGATCTCGTCCTGTTTTCTATACTCTCCTTCTCTCACTAACCAAAAAAAGATCTTTCTCTCTTTTGCACAGCTCTGTGTTCTGCTTACTAACAAAAAAGGATCTTTCTCTCTCTCTCTGTTTTCTGTACTTTACACAGCCTTGTGTCACTGACACAGGATCTCTAGCTCATTTTTCGGCCGTGTGATTTCTTTCACCCGACCTTCTCAACCTTCCTTTAGAGTTTCTTCTTTTCTTTAATGAGCCTTTGCTTTTTAAAATTGATTTCAGTTTTTTTACTCTTATTATTTTTAGTCCCAACAATAACCTTTTACCATATTCTTACTAATCTATAAAACACACTCCTCTCTCTTGTTGCTTTCTATAGTTTCCCCTCTTCCTTCTATTTAAAATAACCTTTCTTTTCTTTTTTCTTCTAAGGCTAAGCAATCTTTCTTTTTTTAAAACTCCTTTCCTTTAAAACTCCTTTAAGGCCTCTGTCATGAGGGGGCGTGGTCTCCTGCGCTGGCAGCCTGGGAGGGAGCTGCGAACACCCACTGGTGGGCAGAACCGGGACACCCATGGCAGCAGAGGGGCGGGGCAGGAAGCGGCACTATAAAAGGCTGGGCCTCCAGCTCAGATGGGAGAGAGCTGCCAGATGAGCAGCATGTCTCTTCCCCACTGTGGAAGCACAGACCTAACAGAGAGCGCTATCCTGACAGAGACCCAGAGGGGCTGCCAGATGCCAGGGACACTGAGAAGCTGGTGGGGCTGCCACTCACTGTCCTCCCCCAGAGCTCGCTGTTGCCGGCAGGGAAAGGGCTGGGGGGAGTCCTCCTCTCTGGCTCCTATCCTGGAGCAGCCTGCCTGCACCCCAAACTCATCCCCAGCCCTGCCCCACCCCAGAGCCCACACCCCCAGCCAGAGCTTTCACCTCTCCACCTCACCCTTAACCCTCGCCCTGAGCTCCTCCAACACCCCAAAAATCTTATCCCCAGTCCTAGCCAGAGCCCTCATCCCCCCATACCCCAACCCTCTGCCCCAGCCCTGAGCCCCTTCCAACACCACAAACCCCTCATCTCCAGCCCTAGACAGAGCCCTCATCTCCCCACACCCCAACCCTCTGCCCCAGCCCTGAGCCCCTTCCAACACCACAAACCCCTCATCTCCAGCCCTAGACAGAGCCCTCATCTCCCTACATTCCAACCCTCTGCCCCAGCCCTGAGCCTCTCTGACCCCACAAACCTCCCAGCCCCAAACAGAACCCTCACCCCCTACACCCCGACTCTTGCCCTAAGCCCCTCCCAAACCCCTCAGCCCTGCACCCCCTCCCATCCCCAAACTCCCTCCCAGAGCCTGCAGCCTGCATCCCAATACTCTACCTAAGCCTAGGGCCTACACCCCAGATGTCCTTCCTCACCCAAACTCCCTCCCGGAGCCTTGGGCAAGTGGGGGGCGAAGTAGGGGTGGGTTCTGGGCACCACCAAAATTTCTACAAACCTGCCACCCCTGAACCCATGTACACACGGAATGGGCATGTAGCAAGGAGCCCAGGGCAGCCGAATTGGGTTCAGCTGTGTTATTGACTACAAGCCGGCCAGTGTGTTGCTGTCAGATTTTCCCCACTGACGCAGTGGCGGACCGCTTCACGGCTGTTAGGGCCCTGGGCTGGGATGCAGTGGAGTGAGAGGGCCTGGGTTCCCAGACCACCGGCACCCTACCGCCAGGAGTAGCAGCCTCCCCACTTGGTTCTCAGGAGGCCTGATTGGTCTGGCACCCGCCTGAATCAGGTCGCCAGACAGTTGTGCTGACTCTCCCACCAGAGAGCTAACCTCCCCCAGACTGCGACGGCTCTGCTGGACTGTAGGCCAGAGCCCCCCTACTTGATTGCTGCCCCGCCCTGATCAAGGGCCAGGCAAATGGACCTTCTGCTGCTCTGCCTGCCTGACTGTAGGCCAGAGCCCCTACTCGACAGCAGCCCTGCCCTGAATGAGGGCCCCGGGCAAACAGACTCTCTACCGTTGGTCGGCCTGACTGCAGGCCAGAACCATGAACACTGAGCTATTTCCCCTGAACCAAGGTACCCCAGAAGTATCGTAGCGAGGGGCGTGGTCTCCCACCCAGACGGATGGGGAGGGAGCCGCGAACCCCCTACAGCCTCTCTTTCTATTCGTTCATACTTTTTCTCTAAATATGTCAAAACACAGCACGCTGTTAGGGCCCTGGGCGGGGACGCAGTGGAGCGGGAGGACCTGGGTTCCCCTATCCCCGCCACCCCACCGTCAGGAGTGGCAGCCTACTTGGTTGCTGTCCCGCCCTGATCAAGGGCCAGGCAAATGGACCTTCTGCTGCTCTGCCTGCCTGACTGTAGCACAAGCATGCAACCTTCCCCCAGCCAAACACAGAAAAATAATACAAAAGAAATGAAAAAAAGGGCTGATGGTGCCAAAAATATACACGACTGGAAACGGGGACGGAGGGCGGGACGTAAACTCTACCCGGGGCATGGAAACTTGACAAAAAGTACATGGTGATAAAAGCTATTGAGTGGTTAACTACTCACGTGGCTGGGCAGGGCAGGCGGCCAATGGGGAGGAAGCCATGGTCCGGCATGATGTGTTCCACCCTGCTCCAGGCGGGCTCTGGTGCACCAAACCCCCAGAGTAGGGAGGCTGGCTTTTACTGGGGCAGCTGGGCAGCTTCAATGACTGGGTTCTCCCTTGTATGCATCAGTCTCATCCTGTGCAAGAGTGTCCGTAGGCTGGCGCGGGCTGGACGGTGTTTCTTGCAGGCATTGAGGATCAGCATGGTCTGCAAAGCCAGGCACCTGACAGAGGACTTGCTGTCCTGCTGCAAGCCTTTGAGGACTAAGATTGAAAGGAAGGAAATGGAGGTCAGAGCCATGGTGCTCTGGAAAGCCCTGGCAGACCAAGCCAGCACTGTACCTCTCAGCCCGTGACAAGAAGGCAGCAGGCTGGGAGGCAGTAGGCAGGGGACTAGCAGGAACAACCACCAACCCTCACTAAACATCCCCACTGCCCTCCACACCAGGGGGAGCCCCCAGACACAGGCAAGAAGTCACAATGAACCCCATTCACTCACTATTTCTAGGACTGCCCAGTCCCTGCAGGATCTGATGGCCTCATCCCTGTCTGTATTTATGCTCCCCCTTTCCCCCAGTGCACAGATGGGCACTCAAGCCCAGAGAGGGGGAGATTCACAAAGGGGGCTTGGGCATTGTTAGGCTACGCCTAACTTCCGGTGCCCTGCTGCCCTCCAGCAAATGCTGAGGAGGGAGCTCAGCCATTCTCTAGCTCTGGTTGGGGCCCAGCTGTGAACCTGCTCTGGGAGTGAGGAGCCTGAGCTATGTCACCCACCCCCCAGCCCTTTTCCCCAACAAATGTGGAGGAGACGCTGCTCTGCCCTGCGCTGGCCCAGGGGTCCAGGCACGCAGCAGGGAGGTAGATGACCGGACGTCACCTCAGTCTCCTTTGGAGCAGTGGCTTGACACCAGGCACCCCACCTGGAGGTGACTGCAACAAACCCTGGGCTAGTGAGTGCAAGGGGGGGAGGCAGGACCCCACCTTTGCTGTGTTGCGGGGTCGGGGTGGGGGGGGGCAATCGTCTTCAAAGGCCAGCCAGCTCAGGCCCAGTTTGGGGATTTGCCAGGCCACAGCTCTGAGGTCAGGGTAAGTGTCTGGGCACATGCCAACCAGCAGACACCACAGGGTTAGGGGGAAGCTGATCAGGGGTTTGGGGATCTACAGTTTGCAACCCTTTGTGGCTCTCGCCCAAGATCACATTGCTGGCGTCGGAGATTGAACCCAGCCCGCGGCCCTGGGCCATTCGTCCCTCTAGCGCTCAGTGCTCAAAGCAGACACCGCTCACCGTTGCAGATGGCCTCCAACTTCTCCTGGCTCTGCTGGTCCAGCTGCCGGGCAGTCAGCCCTACACACACAAACAGCTCGTCACATCCCTGCGTCCCCAGCGAGGGTGTCAAAGCGTCTGTCACCCTCCAAGCAGTGGGGCTTTCCCCTGCCCCTCGCTGTCCAGGACGCACTCCTGAGTCCCCAGGGGAGAGGGCGAGGCCCCAGGGATGGCTGTGGGGCTGGCTGCCAAAGGAGAGCATAGCGCCTTGAGGTTCCGCTACCAAGAGCCCATGGCGGGGTGGGGGAGGGGGGTGGGGACTGCATGGGGAGCAGTGGGGTTCGAGGGGCCCATCAGCCGATCAGGGCAGTTTGGGGTGAGCTTGCTCCTGCGGGTTTCTGACACCCCTGAGCCTTCATTCGGCAATCAGGAGCCCAGGGGTTACTTCTCGCTGCCGGCAGGGACTGAGGAGAGCCTGGGACTGGATCCAGCCCCTCTGCTTAAGGGACCCCTCTGCTCTGTGGTTACCTAGAAACCTGATGGCCGCTTCTCTAATGGGAGCCTGTGGGTTTTCCACAAAGGCCATGGCCTGGCAGAGGAAGGTTTCTGCCCTCCCCTTGTAGCACGCCACCTAGGAGCCAGAACAAGAGAGCACAAGGTTATTAAAGGCCTTTCCATCCTGCAGGCCAGGTTCCAGATCTGTGGAGTGTCCTGCTTTCAGCCCTCCTTCCTGTGCCGGGGGGATCACGAAGAGGGACTACAGCCAGGGCCAGGTGTGGTCCCGGGGCTGGGGCTCGGTGTGGGCACGGAGCCGGGCAATGGACGGCTCCCTCACCAGGCAGTCACAGCCTCGCCAAAGCTCCTTTTTCTGGACATGGGCACTGAGCTGGCTCCACCTTAGGAATTCCAGAGCACTCCTGAGGGTGTCCCAACACACCTGCAAAACAAGAGGGGCCGGGGCGAGCCAACAACGGTTACAGGAGCTGGAAACCAGGGCCGTCCCTCGGCATACACGCCTGCATAAGGCACCATGAAATTTGGGGCACCAAATTGCCCCAAATTTCATGGTGTCACTAAGCATCTGCATGCTGCACATGCAGCAGCCCCAGCCGCAGTGACCCGCCCTATATCTTGGCCAGCCCCGCCGCGGGCTGTGCCCACTGCAAAGGGCAGGGCCAACCCTGGAGGGGGCCCAGACAACTCCCTCCGCCCTCCCTCTTCCCCTTCCCCCCTGCTCCGTCCCCGGCCTGCCCCCATTCCACCTCTTCTCCGCAAGCCTCTTCCCCCAGCGACCCCACACTCACTGGCAGTGGCAGGAAGAGGAGTAACCTGGTCCCAGCCCGCTCTCCTCCAAAAGGATTGCCCCCCGCACTCACCGGTGGTGGGAAACCGAGTGCTGCGGCTGGGAGCTGGCAGAGTAAGGCGGCCTGGGGCCAGGCTGCTCCGCTTCCCGCTGCTGTCAGTGAGTGTGTATGTGGGAGGGATCCCTTTCCCCAAACCCCCTCCCTCGAGCCACACGGCTGGAGCCAGGGCGAGGGAAGCAGAGCGGGCTACTCCCAGCTCTCCGCTAATCCCCCAGGCCACTCTGGGCCTGTGGGCCCCCCAAAAGTGGCCCCACACAGCTCCTGCCTCCCAGACCCTGGTGGGGGGGAGGGGGAGGCCTGGGACCCCACACAGCCCCACTGCCGGGGGGCTGGATAGGACACGCAAATGGCTAGGGACAGCCCAGCTGGAAGCCACTAACATAGTTACTGGAGGCCGTGTGTGCTGAACGGTTCCCGGCCCGCGGCTGCTCGCGGAAGGGCGGAGGTGTGGCTAAGGCCATGGCTGGAGACCTGACTCAATTCCCAGCTCTTCCTGCAGGAACTCAGACAAGTTGCTTCGGCCCAGGGCTACAAAGGGATTTAGGTGCCTAATGCCCATGGGCATTCAATACTTTTGAGGCACTAGGCCTCACGCTGTGCCTTAGTTCCCCACCTCATGGGGGGTAGGAGGGTGAATTCATTACTGCTGGGGGCATTTGGCTCCCAAGTGATGGGGGCCATGAGAGCGAGCGTGTGCACAGGCACCTGGGGCGGGGCGGAGGGGGGGCTTGGGCATGTCACGGCTAGTAAGAGCTGTCCGGGCTGCTTGGCCAAGGGCACATTGGGTCTTGGGCACCATCCGGAGGCTGGGTAGCTCTGCTCCTGGTAGGGACCATGGCCAGGGTTGTGCTCTTCCCACCAGCACAGCCAGGGGAATGTGCGGAGGCCAGTGGCTGTAGGAGTGGTGAGCTGACCCCTCCGCCCACCCATTCTCTCAGCCTGGCTGCAGGGGGGGAGTGTTGGCCTCAGAGGAGGCAGGGAAGACTCAGCAGTTGGGTGGGGCGCCATGGTCATGGCGCTACTGGACTCAACGTTCAAGTGGTTTTGAGCACCTGATTGTCACAGCACTGAGCACCTGCCCTCTGCCGGCCAGACCTTTTAAAGGGGGGTGTCACATGTTGGCTCCCCCCAACAAATTCCTGATCACTCTGTAACGATCTCAGCTGCAGGCTCCAGCTCGTGGCCTCACCTGGGACACATTGGGATGCTCATCGTGCAGGAGGAGGAGCAGTGGGACCAGGCTGCGGAGGACGTGCTCCTTCATCTTCCTCCTGCTGGGCCCCCTTACAAGCTCCAGCAGGTGTTTAAAGAGGGTGATGGAGAGCACCCGGAGTTTGCTGGACTCCTGCAAGAGAGGATGTGGGGAGGAGACGCTGTGACGGTCGTGCCCACCCAGCTGGGTGAGCGCTCACTGTGACAGAGATGTCTGCCCTGCAGGGGGTATTGCTAACTCACCCCCAGTCTTACAGGCACAGCTGGGGGCCGCAGTCCCATAGGCATAGCGCCATTGAAGGCAATAGAGAT
The DNA here is from genome assembly GCF_965140295.1 of Lepidochelys olivacea. Classification (NCBI taxonomy): domain Eukaryota; kingdom Metazoa; phylum Chordata; order Testudines; family Cheloniidae; genus Lepidochelys; species Lepidochelys olivacea. Next base: position 605,719 of record NW_028181946.1, on the reverse strand, counting down.
GCAGGTTTCCACCAGCTGAGGGGCTGGCCTGGTAACTTCTTGGCCAGAGAGAGCAGTAAGGTGGGGTGAGACAGCCCCTGGGATCTCGCAGCCAGCTCTGGGCACACTGACATCAGCACCCGCCTGTCAAGCCAAGGGGAAACGCTCAGGGCAGAGCAGCATCAGGACAGGGGCGGCAGAGAGGGAGCGATGAGGAAAGATTCAAAGAGCGAAGGGATGTGTGTACTTTGTCCTCCTGTTTTGCGTGCCCGACTCACACTGGTGCTGACCCACAGCGACCCTCTAGCGAGGCCAAGGGGGCCAGGCATGGGGGGCAAATTCCTACACTGGTGTTTGTTCGGGCCACGCACAGGGACCTGGGGGGGGATTTAACCAGGAGCAAGGGGTGGTAAATGTGCAGGAGCTCCCAGATAGGGGGCCTTGGAAGCCATGACTGGAAACCACCCAGCCTCCAGGGGCTTGGGGTTTGGCAAGGGCTGCCCCACTCCTACACATGGGTTTCTTGTTAACTCAGGGTCGGCCCCACTTGGTCACATGATGCCCCCTCGCTGCATGGCAGCTGGCAGAGCCGGACCAGTCCAGTGACCTGGGAGGCCGGGCGAGCTATGCCCAGCAGGGAGAACCAGGAGCAATAGCTGGGGGCTGTAGGGAGGGGCCACTGCTTTCTGGGAGGTGAGGCTGAGGGTAAGGGGGGGCAGCCTGTGGGGGGCGGGTTGACTTGAGCTGTTCTGAGAGTGGCTGAACCTTTAAATGGTGCCCCCCCAATCAGCAGTTACATGTCGCCTCTGGGCACCAGGTTCTAGAGCAGGCAGTTCTCTGAGTGACGTCTGTTGTAAAAGTGTTCATAAGTTCTTTTAGTCTGTTTATCTGATTTGACTGCGCTCTCCTGTCTGGCCACTTTGGAGACAGGCTCTTGGAACAGTAGTTCTCAGTTGTCTTTCCATCAGGAGCGGGTTCTGGACTAGATGCAGGAGCTGCTCTTGGTGTTGATCTTTAGCTGGGCCTGTGCCACTGCTAAATAAAGAGCGGCCGGGTCCCAGCAGAGTTCGGGAGGGCTGAGGGTAGGATTTAGAGTTGTGAGAGCTGGGGAGGTGGGTGTTCCCTCCAGGAGCCCCACTGGGGCGTTACCCCTGGAAGGCAGTCATGGATGGGTCCCTTTCTCCCGCCCACTTTGCTGGCTCTCGCCGTGCAGTGGGGGACTGAACATCAGTCTGGTGAACAAGCTGGCGGGGGCTTGTTTGTGGTTACAAAAGGCCTGGGGAGAACTAGCCCCTCCTTTGATGCTGCCCTGCCATGAGAACGAAGGGGAGAGGAAAGGGCGGTAGCTGCAGAACCTACAGATGGAGCCGTTTCCTTATGGAGCTGACAGGCCAGCTGTGGGATTCCTGGCCAGGGAGGGGAGGGGCAGGATTTTCACCAGGGTACCATCACTTGTTACCCTGGAAGCCAGCAGGAGCATTGCGGCCCCCTGTGCTGCAGAGGCCCCCTCGCTGCATGCAGGCTCCGTAATGCATGTTCTTCCCTCAAGGGGAGCCTCGTCCCCAGGCTGCCCTGATCCTTGTCAGCAGGCCTGCAGGACACCAGGGTTCCCACCCTTACTGCCATATGCTCTGATGGAGAATGGGGTAGCAGAGGAAGGCGGGAATGGGGTCACATCATTTATGACAATCCTTTTTCTGGCTAGGGCCATAGCATAGGTCCCGCTAGCCCACCCGCCAGCCCCCATTCACACGTCTGTGGCTTGAAGGGTCTCCCGCGGGCCGCCAGGCCTTACATCATGAAAGAACGGCAGGAGTTTCTCAGCCACTCGCACAGCCACGGGGCTGGCGCTCTGCCTGTCCATGCCGGTGAGGATGTCTCTCAGCACGGTGATGGCGTTGGAGATGATGTCCCTGTCTGCCCCGTGTAGCTGCTCCACGATGACTGGCAGTTGATGCTGGAATTTCCCCACCTGTGTGAAAGGAGGAGCTGCTTTACGAAACACCCTCCGGTGACCCAACAAGCCATTTCCAAAACATCGTCTGCCTCCCCTGCAGACAGAGCCACGGGAACTAGGAGTGCAGGGGGTGCTGCAGCACTCCAAGGTTTTTCGCGGGGCTCTGCTCCTGGCCCCACACACAAGGTCCCAGCTGCCGGCCCTGCGCCAACTCCCAGCTGTGGCCCCAGCCTCGGCCCCCTTGCCCCATCCATCTCCCGCCCCCCTGGAGCCATGGCCCTGCTCCTGACCCCAGCTCTAGGGGTGGTGGGGTGTGTGGACAGGTGTAAGGGGGTGCTCAGCACCTCCACTATAAAAAGTCTTCTAGCGCCCCGCCTCCAGATGACATGTTAGAACCTCAAAGCCCTTGCACAGCCCCAGCTAGGATCGCAGGCAGCGGAGCTGGCTACCTGCAACATAAGCAGCTGCTTCCTTGTACCCCCGATCTCAGGGGGTGGTATTTATTAGCAGGTATCATCTGTGGAAACTTCTCTGCACAACACCTTGACCCCAAACAAATCAAGTGTATTATTGTTAGAAGGGTTAGAATAGCACCTCCAGTGCCTATCTGCAATCAGGGCGTGTGCTGGGAGCTTTCCAAGCACAGAAAGAGACATTCCCTGGCCTAGAGCTTACAGGCTAGACACACAAAGGAAGGATTTCTATCCCCGTTGTAGAGACATGGAACTCAGGCCCAGAGAGGCGACGTGACTCACCCATGGTCACCCAGGGAGTCTGGCAGAGCCCAAAACTGAACTTGGGTTCTCCTGAGTCCCGGGCCTTACAGCCCAGCCTCGGCGAGGGAGCTGATTTTGTACACGACTTCTAGGGTTGGTCTGTTACTAAAAGCCAGATTCAATCATTTCTGTGTTTGGCTTTTGAACTGTTCAAAGACAGCCCCACAAAACCTCAACTGGGATGAGGGGAAAAAGTGTCCAATACAGACTTACCGGTTCCAGAAGGAAAAATAAAACACAAGCAAGTGAAAACCAGGCTGAGGACATGGAACAATGGGAATGGTGGATAACAAAGAGAATTACAGTCATGCCCTCTCCATGTCTGATCGATTCATCGTCCGGCTTTAATAAACCGGACTGACCTGCTATTCTCAGGGTAAGTAAATTATCATTAGGGAGAGTTGCCTTCAGATGGTCTCCTCTTTGACCAGGCTGCCAGATCTGTGTATTTAAGTCCCAAGGGTTTTCTCTGCCTTCACTATACCGTGTCTATCACACTTGGTATGAGGTCTGAGCAGCAAAAGGCCTTTCTCGAGCTCTTCAGAGGAGCGAGTGCTGCGGGACAGAGCTGTGACGTCAACAGTTAAAACCTACGAGGCTCAAAAAGGGGATTCGTAGGAAAAAATGGTTCCAATTGAAGCAAAATGGCTCTGTCCGGGCGTCCCGGATCACTGGTGTCACCAGCATTCCCTGGAGGTCTAGAGTCCACAGCTCTGCTGCTACTCTAGTGCTAGGGATCTTTGGATCACACACACAGAGATGCACTCTGCAGGAGCCAGGCCCTGCCCTGCAGAACAACAGATAAAAGCCAGGCAGGGACTTGCCCAAGGTCACCCAGCAGGTCAGTGGCAGAGCCAGGAACAGAAACCAGGGCTCCTGACTCCAGGCCAGGGCCAGGTCCCCTGGGAAGCTTTCAATGACCCCAGCCCTGCATCAGCTCCCTGATGAAGGAGTTGCCAAGACTTTGAAGGAAAGAGCTCATATTCAGAGGGATCATGGTAAATTGGAGGACTGGGCTATAGACAACAAAATGAAACTCACCAAAGACAAAATTGAGGTGCTACATTTAGAGAAGAAAAAGCAAATGCACAGAAACAGAATGGGGGATAACCGGTTGTACTGCTGAGAAGGATCTGGGAGCTGCAGTGGATCACAGCCTCAGCATGAGGCAGCAAAGCGATGGTGTTGCAAAAAAAAAAAAAAAGCAAAAAAAAAAAAAAACAAATGCAATCTTAGGTTGCATTAACAGAGGTATAGCCTGCAAGTCATGGGAGGTGATAGTACCACTCTACTCAGTGCTGGTTAGTCCTCAGCTGGAGTAAGGTGTCCACTTTTGGTCACCAATGTCTACAAAAGATGTGGAGAAACTGTAATGGATCCAGAGGCGAGTGACAAAGATGATCCGAGGGATGGAACACAAGCCATACGAGCAAAGGTTGAAGGAACTGGCTATGTTTAGTTTGGAAAAGAGGAGATTAAGGGGAGACGTGCTAATGGTCTTCAGATTCTTTGAAGGCTGCCAAAAAAAAGATGGCGAAAAATTGTTCTCTCTTGCCACAGAGGGCAGGACAAGAGGGGAATGGTTCAAACGACAGCACTGCAGATTTAGATTAAATCTCAGGAAAACCTTCCTAACTGTAAGAAGAGTAGGACAATGGGACAGACGACTAGGGAGCTTGTGGAAGCCCCTTTGCTGGAGGTTTATAGAAGGAGGCTGGAGCCATCTGTCTGGGCTGGGACAGACACAACAAATCCTGCATCTTGGCAGGGGGCTGGACAAGCTGACCTTGCGATCCCTTCTCACCCTGCGGTTCTATGAGAGGTGTCCCAGAGCACCAGGAGAGGGTTTCGGCGTGTTCTGCCTCCACTATAGCGCTGGATAGAGTCACGCTCTCTCTCTTCGGGCCAATGACGATACCCAGTGGGAGACAGAGAGACACCCTCAGGCCACGGTGGGGACACACGGCGCTCCTTCCCTTGCTGCAGGGGCTGGAACTTACGGCCAAGGGGGCGACGCCAGCCTCTTGCTGAGAGATGTCGTGATGCTGGCGCAGCGGCCGCTCCTGCAGCCTGTCGAGCAGCTCCCGTAGGACCTTTCCTGCGGTCTTGGGGTGGGATGTCAGCACCCTCCACATCTCCACAGCAACGCTGCAAAGGGAGAGAGCCGATTTCACCTGGCCAGAGCCCTGCCAGCCTCCTGCACCCACCGCCACCCGCACCCTGCTGGGTCTCCCGCCCCCGCCCGGCCCTTTGTTGCCCTCCTGCTGCAGCAAGGGCCCCCACTGCCTGGCACGGGCTGCATGGGGGCCGGGTCTGAGTGTCAGCCCCGGGGGAGGCCGAGGGCTGCCATATGGGGTTTTGCAGGCTGGCCTGTCTCCACGGCATGTCAGCCTGCAAAACCCTCCAGAACAAGCAGAAGCTCTGCAGGGAGCAGGAGGTCTCCGGAAGGTTCTGCATGCCCCTGTCCCTGGCAGCGGGACCAGTCCGGGGGACCTGGAGCGCAAGCGGCAGCAGCCCCAGCCCCGTACCTGTCACATGACAGCGAGCAGCCCAGCAGGGTTGTGACCACCTCCTCGCTGTACTGGTCGCCCAGCACGACAAGGGCCTTGAGCAGCTGCTGCTGGGCCAGCGGCTCGCTGATGGAGTCCAGGTTGTGGTACACGCTCGTCACAGCCTCCGACACCTGGAAGGGAAGTGGGGAGATGGGAGCCTTGGCTTCCTCGCGCTGCTATTGATCTGGGGTGCCAGGGACCTGCCGCACCTGAGAGCCATCTGCCCTCCCACATCCTCTTCTCCAGCTCCAGGCCTAGAATACAGGGCCAATTCCCGGCCTATCGATTCATAGACTGCAAGACCACAAGTGGCCATGGAGATCACCCAGACTGACCCCCCACATTGCACAGGACCTGCCCCGCAGTAATGCCGAGTGCCCAGAGACAGAGTCTCCCACAGATGGGCTCCCCCAGCAGGCTGTTCTCACTGCAGCTCTTACCCTCTCCAAGCTTGGGCTGGGGACCCACAGGATCACATGCAGCACGTGCCTGGCTGCCACCGAGTCATGGACGCTGGTGTCTCTCATGCCCTCGATAGCAGTGAGGAGGACGTCCATGCGCTCGGATGGGTTGAAGTACTTCCCAAACATCTGAAACAAACCTGCCAGTGAAACCCCTTTTGCTGCCCAGTGCGGTTCCAGTTGGACCGAGCAGCCAGGACTGGCCCAGCCAGGAGTGCAGGCAAAGCCCGCTCTGCCGGGACAGGGCTGGGTTACTGCACCTGGGACGCACAGCACCCAGCCAGCAATCAGGAGCTGTCGTGCATGGCACAGGCCAGCGTGGCAGTGCACGGGGGCACAATACTGCACAGCACGGATACACTCTCTAGTGCTCAGCAGGGGCTGGCAATGGTGCGTGGACGCAATGATGCCTTGGAGAGCATTAATCTCTGGGGAAGCTCCCACCACACCTGACAAGGAGCTGGGATCAGGTTTGGATGAGACCCAGTGCATCTTGGGATGTGGCATGGAGGGAGGCATATTGGCCCGCAATAGTAGAAGCCTTGCCAGCAGATTGAGGGAAGTGATTATTCCCCTCTATTCGGCACTGGTGAGGTCACATCTGGCCCCCCACAAGAGAAAGGATGTGGACAAATCGGAGAGAGTCCAGCAGAGCAAAACGAAAATGATTAGCGGGCTGAAGCACATGAATTATGAGGAGAGACTGAGGGAAGTGTGCTGATTTAGTCTGCAGAAGAGAAGAATGAGGGGGGATTTGATAGCAGCCTTCAACTACCTGAAGGGGGTCTCCAAAGATGCTTGAGCTCGGCTGTTCTCAGTGGTGGCAGGTGACAGAACAAGCATCAATGGTCTCAAGTTGCAGTGGGGGAGGTCCAGGTTGGATATGAGGAAACACTATTTCACTAGGAGGGTGGTGAAGCACTGGAAAGGATTACCTAGGGAGGTGGGGAATCTCCATCCGTCGAGATTTTTAAGGTCAGGCTTGACAAAGCCCTGGCTGGGATGATTTAGTTGGGGTTGGATTAGATACCTCCTGAGGTCTATGATTCTGTGAGGTGGAGTGGGCCATAGGCAGGGCTCCGGCCCAGCTGGATGGGGTCAGTCACATGCCTGGGTCTCTCCCTTCCCCCTGACTCCTAGGGTCTTAATTTCTCTCTCCTGATAACTCTGGGCACAACAATCCCAGGAAGCATTGAAAGTAGTTACCATGGCGATATTGCTGGTGTTGGTGAACCAGGTGACCCAGAAGGTGTTCTCCGCTCGCCACTCCCTGAAGACCTGCAGATACTCTGCACTCTGCTTTGCCAGCGTCGTGCCTGAACCAGGGAGGGGAAACAGACAGCAGGCAATATAAATCAGAGGTTAGCTTTGGAAACGGGAGTTTTGCAAGGAAGTTTAGAGACAAGTACATCTAAGAAACATATTGTAAATTCAGGCCAATAAACTCCCCCTCCCTCCCCAACAAAACTAAACAAACTAACCCCCCTGGAAGAGTAAAAATAAACCAGGCAGAAGTGCAGCAGCAGTGTGAGGGTCTCCAGTTGATTGCACTGAACGCAGCATGTAGGATTCCCAGTCCTGTGGGCAGGTAGCACATCTGGGCATTTGGCCCAAGGAGCTACTGCCCTCGGAGACCAGGAGGCCAGAGGATCTGAACTGGTGGAGCCAAGGGAGACAGCGAGGTACAGAGAGGAGACTTTTAGGGATGCAGTAGAGTGGTCCCACCCCCAGTCTGACAGCCTCTGTGCTGCTGAGGAGGGTGAAAGTTTCTGGGAAGGAGAACATCGAGCTGGAGCAGAGGGAGATGATCCCATAGTTGGGACCCACCTGCCAGATGAAGTCAGGATATCCTCTCACACTGAGGCTGCCCCTCCTGAGGCGGGAAGCCCAGTTACAAAGAATAGCCAGGTAATAGTAATGGGGATTCAATCAATAGACATATAAGCAGTTGGGTTTGTGATGAGTGGGAGAACCGCATGGTAAATTGCCTGCCTGGTGCAAAGTTTGCAGCTCTCACGAGACATCCAAACATACTTACGTGCAGTGCTGTGGTATGTAAGCTAATGTTTAAATCGGCCTCTGTATGAGATAGCGAATGTGACAGTGAATTTTATAAAAGTCTCCAGATGTGATCCCTGACAAGCCTGACTTCAGTATCAGGCAAATTGTTGAAATGATAGGAAAGAACAGAATTATCAGACACATAGGTGAACACAATTTGTTGGGGCACAGTCAACATGGCTTTTGGAAAGGGAAATCATGCCTCACCAATCTACTAGAATTCTCTGAAGGGGGTCAACAAGAATGTGGAGAAGGGTGATCCAGTGGATATAATGTATTTGGACTTTCAGAAAGCCTTTGACAGGGTCCCCCACCAAAGGCTCTTAACCAAAGTAAGCTGTCATGGGATAAGAGGGAAGGTTCTCTCATGGGTCAGTGGTTAAAAGATAGGAAGCAAACAACGGGGATAAATGGTCAGTTTTCACAGTGGAGAGAGGTAAAGAGCGGGGCACCCCAAGGATCTGTGTTGACACCAGTCTAGTTCAACATAGTCATCAATGATCCAGAAAAAGGGGTAAACAGTGAGGTCGCAAAATTTGCAGATGATACAAAATGACTCAAGATAGTTAAATCCAAAGCAGACTGCGAAGAGCTACAAAGGGACCTCACAAAACTGGGGGGGGACTGGGCAACAAAATGGCAAATGACATTCACTATTGATAAATGCAAACTGGACACCACAATCCCAACTATACATACACAATTATGGGGTTTAAATTACCACTCAAGAAAGAGATTTTGGAGTCATCGTGAAGAGTTCTCCGAAAACATCCACTCACTGTGCAGTGGCAGTTAAAAAAGCCAACAGAATGTTGGGAACCATTAGGAAAGGGATAGATAATAAACCAGAAAAATGTCATAATGCCTCGATACAAATCCAGTGTGCGCGCCCACACTTTGAATACCGCGTGTAGTTCTGGTCGCCCCATCTCAAAACAGATATACCAGAATTGTAAAAGGTGCAGAGAAGGGCGACAAAAATGATTAGGGGTATGGAAGAGCTTCCATATGAGGAAAGATTAAAAAGACTGGGGGCAAGTCTACACTTCAACCACTCTATCGCCATAGCTGCACCGGTGCTGTAGTGTTGAAGAGAAGATGGTCCTCTGCCAACAAGCTCTTAATCCACCTCCCGGAGAGGCGCTAGCTATGTCAGTGGGAGGGGTGCTTCTGCCAACAGGGGTGTGGATTTTTCACAGCCCTGAGCAATGGAGTGATAACAATATAGGTCTGCAGTGTAGACCTGGGACCATTTAGTTTAGAAAAGAGCTTACTAAGGGGGGAGATGACAGAGGTCTATAAAATCATGACTGGGGAGGAGAAAGTGAATAGGGAAGTGTTATTTACCCCTGCACATAACACGGGAACTAGGGGTCACTTTCTGAAATTAATAGGCAGCAAGTTAAAAGCAAAGAAAAGAAGGTATCTCTGCACACAATGCACAGGCAACCTGTGGAAATTGTTGCCGTGGGATGCTGTGAAACCTAAAAGTATAATTGGGTTCAAGATAATTAGGCCATGCAACCCCAGACTCTGCATGACCCTAAACCTCTGACTACCAGAAGTTGGGACTGGATGAGAGGGGATGCATCACTCAAAATTTCCCTTTTCAGTTCATTCTCTCTGAAGCATGAGGCACTGGCCGTTATCAGAAGACACAATACTGGGCTAGATGAACTGATCTGAGTCAGTATGTCCATTCTTATGTGAGTTATGAAGAGCAGAATATGGACAGGGGAAGCTAAAGACATCAGGGGAAACTCCATGGCTTGAAGGAATATGGATACTAAAGAGGTTTTTTTAAAAAAGTGTATTAGGAACAAAATAAATCCGAGCAATGGTGTAGGCTCATTACTAGATGGAGACTGTTTAAAAGGATGCAGAAAAGGAAGAAGTGTTCAATAAATATGTTTCCCATGTTTGGAAACCCCATTTCAATGTATTTAGGAAGAACAAGGGTCTCCAGTGCTCTTACGTTTTTGCCACAGCATGAAGGCGTAGAGGTGGTGAAGTCCCTCCATAGCCGATTGGCAGATCTCCTGCTCCTGCTCAGCACTGCACAGAGTGAGACAGCCCACCAGCTGGCCCAGGACTCTGAACTCCTCCACTCCCTGACGGAGAGAGGGAGCAAGGGGAGTCACTCGCCCCTGCAGGCCCAGCGCAGCATGTCCCCCTGGCATTGCACTAGCAACGGGCTAGAACCGGGGGAGGCAGAGCCCAGCGCAGAGAGACTGGGGACAATGAGAGCAGGAGGAGCCATGGGACCCATCGCCAGGTACTGAGGGAAGCTCAGCAGGGACGGGAAGTCTGGGTAGCAAAGTCAGCAAACGTTGCCCTCGAGTGGGGACCTGGGTAAGGAATGAACTAACGTCCAGTCTCCATCTCAAGGGCAAGCTCCTAATCCCAGCCCCTTCTCCCATCCCCCTCCCTCCACTGACCTCAGGTCCAGGAGCGTGAGGTCACCTTCGACTCCTATTCGACATTGGTGAGGCCTCATCTGGAGTACTGTGTCCAGTTTTGGGCCCAAACTTCAAGAAGGATGTGGATAAATTAGAGAGAGTCCAGCGAAGGGCAACAAAAATGATTAGGGGACTGGAACACATGAGTTATGAGGAGAGGCTGAGGGAGCTGGGATTGTTTAGCCTGCAGAAGAGAACAATGAGGGGGGATTTGATAGCTGCTTTCAACTACCTGAAAGGGGGTTCCAAAGAGGATGGCTCTAGACTGTTCTCAATGGTAGCAGATGACAGAACGAGGAGTAATGGTCTCAAGTTGCAGTGGGGGAGGTTTAGATTGGATATTAGGAAAAACTTTTTCACTAAGAGGGTGGTGAAACACTGGAATGTGTTACCTAGGGAGGTGGTAGAATCTCCTTCCTTAGAGGTTTTTAAGGTCAGGCTTGACAAAGCCCTGGCTGGGATGATTTAACTGGGAATTGGTCCTGCTTTGAGCAGGGGGTTGGACTAGATGACTAGATGACCCCATACACACACAAACTTGGATTTTAACTTGGGTTTAACTTGGATTTTAACTTGAAGAGTGGTCAGTTTGGATGAGCTATTACCAGCAGGAGAGTGAGTTTGTGTGTGTATGGGGGTGGGGGGGATGTGAGAACCTGGATTTATGCAGGAAATAGCCCAGCTTGATTGTCATGCACATTGTGTAAAGAGTTGTCACTTTGGATGGGCTATCACCAGCAGGAGAGTGAATTTGTGTGGGGGGGTGGAGGGTGAGAAAACCTGGATTTGTGCTGGAAATCACTTTAGATAAGCTATTACCAGCAGGACAGTGGGGTGGGAATAGGTATTGTTTCATATTCTCTGTGTATATATAAAGCCTGCTGCAGTTTCCACGATATGCATCTGAGGAAGTGAGCTGTAGCTCACGAAAGCTTATGCTCTAATAAATTGGTTAGAAGCAGCTCTGTAAATGCATTAGGAGAAAGACAAAGGAAAGTGTGGGGCCACTACTCAGCAGGGAAGCAGAGCAAATAATGGATGATACAGACAAAGCCAAGGTGTGTAATGCCTTTTTTGCTTCAGTTTTCACTAAAAAGGTTAATGGCGACCAGATGATGACCACAATATTAACAACAGGGGGGAAGAAATACAGGCCAGAGTAGGGAGAGAACAGATAGAAGACAATTTAGGTCAGTTAGATGTATTCAAGTTGGCAGAGCCTCATGATATTCACACGAGATGGAGATAGACAAAGCAATCTCTGAACCTTTAGGAGGGCTGAAGGTCCCAGAGGACTGGAGAAGGGCAGCCACAGAGCCTATCTTCAGAAAGGGGAACAAGGAGGCCCCACGGAATTATCCACCTGTCAGCCTATCTTTGGTACCCAGAAAGATTATTGAACAAATTATTAAAGAGTTTGTAAGAACCTAGAGGAGATAATAGGGTGATAAGGAATAGCACCATGGATTTGTCCACAACAAACCATGCCAAACAAATCTAACTTCCTTCTTTGACCGGGTTACTTGCCTAGTGGATGGAGGGAGGCAGTATGTGATGATGTATATCAAGTTTTGTAAGGCTTTTGACACAGTTCCACAAGACATTCTCATAAGCAAACTAAGCCAATATGATCCAGATGAGACTGCTCGAAAGTAGGCGCACAACTGATGTAAAAGCAATCCTCAAAGAGGAGTTATCACTGACTTGCTGGCAAACTGGGAGGGTGTCTGAAGTGGGGTCCCCCAGGGGTGTGCCTGGGTCCAGTACTGCTCAATATTTTCATGAAGAACTTGGTTAACAGAGAGGAGAGTATGCTTGTCAAGTTGGCGGATGACACCAAGCTGGGGAGAATTACAAGCACTTTGGAGGACAGATTAGACTTCAGAATGAGCTCGTCAAATTGGAGAGTTGGTCTGAAGTCAACAAGATGAAATTCAGTCAAAGCCAATGTGACGTAACGCACTTAGGAAGGAAAACTCAAATGCATAAAAACAAAGTGAGGGATAACCGGCTAGGTGGCAGGACTGCAGAAAAGGATCTGGGGGTTAGCGTGAATCTCACACTGAATAGGAATCAAGAGTGTGATGCTGTTGTGAAAGAGGGAAATGTCATTCTGAGGTGTATTAGCTTGGAGCACTGTGTCCAGTTCTTGGCACCCCGCTTTAAGAAAGATGTGAACAAACTGGGGCCCGTCCAGAGGACAGCGACAAAAATGATCAGAGGTTTAGAAAACCTGACCTATGAAGAAAGGGTGAATGACTTGGGCATGGTTCGTCTTGAGAAGATGGAGGGGGCACCTCCTAACACTCTTCCAATACGTTAAGGGCTGTTTCACAGAGGATGGTGACTAATTGTTCTCCACGTCCTCTGAAGGTAGGACAAGAAGTAATGGGCTTAATCTGCAGCAAGGGAGATTGAGGTTGAATATTTGGAAAAAGTCTAAGGGTGGCTCGGCACTGGAACAGGTGACCTAGGGAAGTGGTGGACTCCCCATCATGGATGTTTTAAAAAAACAGGCTGAACAAACACTCCTCAGGGACGGTCGAGGAATGCTTGGCCCTGCCTCAGTGCAGGGGGTGGAGTAGATGACCTCTTGAGATCCCTTCCAGCCCTGCACTTCTGTGATTCCCTCTTCCCAAGCCCTGGGATCGAGAAGACCGAATATCTGCTGAGGACATTTCCCTCTTTTTGGAGCACAAACCACCCACAGAATCGACTTCCTGTGGCCCCAGAACTAGAACGTTGGGGGAATCTAGCTCTGGGCTCTGGCCAGTATTGGTGGGGCCCATGGTGAACACAAATGAATCCCGGGGTCAGATGAGGCTCAGTGGAGAACACGGCAGATCCCACACTGCTGCACCCCCACCCAATGCAGAGGTTTTTCATATATAGCGGGGGCACTTGGTCCTCCAGCCCAAGAACCTTTGTATAGAACGTACTCTGAGGAGCAGAAGGCACGGGGGTGTCCCATGCTTGGGATTAAATGGAGCCTTGGTCCCAGAGCCCCACCCCAGCGACAGGACTCGTCCCCTTCCTGCCCCCATGCCTCCACACCTCCACGATGTTTTGCAGCACCACAAGGTTGCGCTTCTCATCCTCACACACCAAGGTCTTCAGCAGCTCATCCATGGTGTTCAGAGTCTGCGCGCAGAGCAGAGGAGAAACCACAGCAAGTGACGTTACCCAGCCAGGCGACAAACCAATGCCCTGGCATGCGACACGCCCCAGGCCATGGCAGCCCCTGCTATTCCAGCTCACCCACTCACTTGTACCCGCAGGGGACCGACTGCAAACTCCTCCTGGCAACAGGACCCCACCCGCTTTTGCTGTCCCCAGGGAGGCCACTGCACACAGTCTCACGCATTAGAAGAGTCAGGAAGGACTCCGCATTTGAGGGGGAGGGGAAATTTCCAGCAAAGCTTCACTTTCCCTGGCCTGTGTGCGTCTCAAGCAGCTGATCTCAGGCCTGTGCCCCCAGCCAAGCACTGGGGATGAATGTGCTTGTGAAGGGAGTGTCTGTTCCCCACTAATTGCCAGTGCCTGTGAAGGATAAATGCCTACTACTGCTACCCTATGAGGGAGTTACTCCTTTATCTGAGGCGGTGGGCTTGTGCTTTGGTACTGCAGTTCCTGAGCTGAAGCGCTGCCAAGGAGCTGTGATCATTACACTCTTATGCCAGCGCCAGGTAACCCAGGGGGCAGGGACACAAGTGACTTGCAGGATTCCCCCTTGGTTTGGGGCAGCTCCTCATGGCTAGTTTGGGGCTTACGTTGTTGTAAAGAGCAGCCTCCATGCCCTGGTTGGTCTCTGCTGGAGGCAGGGAGAAGACGCTGGAGAAGCAGACGGTGAGCAGGCTGGATAGCTCCGTTCCCCTCAGCAGTGGCTTCACTTTGCTAAGAGAAGAGACACGCTCGGATTGGAGGGCTGAGGCGGGACTGATGCACTGATGTTGGCCTCAGGCTCCCAGGACATGATGGGCAGGGTTCTGGGAAGCTGAGAGCAGGGCGCCAGCGGCACTGATAGAGAGCCCCCCATGGCGCAGGTTGTGCCACGTGCCAGGGCTCAGCCTGCCCAGCCTCTGAGCCACAGGGAGTCACTGAGCTGCCGGAGGGATGCAGCTGGCACAGCTGGCGGCGACTCCGGTGGCTCCGCTCTGGCAGTGCCCAACTGCCCCTCTCCCCCCGGAGCCATCGCCTGCGGGTCCCAGAGGGGACCGGTCCAACCCCCTCGCTCCCTCCCCACATCTTCACACGGCCACTTGGAGAGGTCGCCAGGCACCGAAGGATCCTCCACCACCAACCCACGGGTGCCACGTGCCCGGGGGAATCGGAAGACGGGGGAGGAGCAGAGGGGGCAATGCCCTGGAGAACTGGCCATGCCAAGAGGCTGGCGTGTCTGGCTGCACACAGCACTAGCTGGGGCTGCGCGGGCAGGCCGGGTACCTCAGCTCCATGATGGCGAGCATCGCTTGCTGACGCACCCCGCTGGTCAGGGAGTCGACGGACTCAAGATCAATCAGCTCCTGGGGAGACAATGTGGGGAAGTGCCAGCCGGGCTCCGAGCTCCCGTAAGGCTCCGACTGGGGAGCAAAGCGCAGGGCCTGCAACGCGTGGCCTCGGCAGACAGGTCGTCCTCCTGTGGGCTTGACGGTGTGCAGGGCTCCAGCTGGGGAGCGCAGTGCAGGGCCTGTGGTCAGTGCCCCAGCGTCACGCACCAGTGCACTGCAAAGGCTCCATCAGCATTAGCACCCAGGGACTCCACCTGAGATCAGGCTCCTTGTGCCAGGTGCTGCACACACACAGTGAGAGCCAGTCCCTGCCCCAGAGAAATCACGAGCTAACTGGACGAGACAAGGCATGGGAGGGAAACTGAGGCACAGAGGGGGAAGTGCTTTGCCCAAAGGTCTCACTGAGGAACTGAACCCCAGCCCACTGGACCACCCACCAGCACACGATGTCCCACGTTCAGGGAAGGGAGATAAGCTCCGGAAAGCTTTCTGCAGCGACGCAGAGCAAAGACTTTCCAAATCTACGGAGCAGATTTGTTGCTAGTTCCCTAGTGGGCACTGACTGTAGAGTGTTGGGGCTCTGTGCAGGGAGACTGGTGTATACAGAGCAACCTGGTGACTTGGGAAGCTGGGTGCAAGGGAACAACCTATGTTTCAATACAGTGACATGTTCAGGAACAAAGAACGCAGGCCACACTCACAGCATGGGGTCTCTAACCTGGGAAGCGGTGACTCTGGAAAAGATTTGGCAGTCATGGTAATCAGGTGCACAGGAGCGCCCAGTGCGAGGCTGGGGCCAAAAGGGCTTATGCCATCCTGGGCTGTGCAAACAGGGCAATCTCCAGTTGCTAGAGAGGTTATTTTCCCTCGGTATTTGGCAGTGGTGCGACCTCTGCTGGGATCCTCTGTCCAGGTCTGGTGCCCACAATTCAAGGAGAATGTTATAAATTGGAGAGGGGTCAGAGAAGAGCCACAAGAGTGACGGAAGGAATGGGAAACATGCCTTATAGTGAGAGACTCCAGAAATCAATCAGTTCAGCTTCACAAAGAGAAGGTTACAGGGTGCCTTGATGATAGTCTGTAAGTACCTACACAGGGAGCAAATGCTTGATAATGGGCTCTTCAGTCTAACAGACAAACGTCCAACACGATCCAGCAATTGGCAGTTGAAGGTAGACAAATCTGCAGAGCTCTCCAGGCCAATCACTAAACCTGCCAAGTAACATAGCCCGAGTGTGTGTTTTACTCACCTTTATCTTCTCCACAAGGAGGGCTTTGCAGAGAAAAGCTGCCAGGTTTTGTTCTGGGTGCCTCGTGAGGGCGGCCCTGCTGATGGTGATGATACGATCCAAGAATTCAAGTTTCTTGGCCTCCTCCTATGCCCCGCAGAGATTAGACAAAAACAGGAAGGTCAGCGTAGAAAGGAGCTGCCAGTGGGAGAGATGTCAGAAAGCTTCCCCGCAGCGCTGCTCAGGCTTTGATATGCTGAAGGGCAGAAGGCCATTCATCTCCCAGCAGGAGTGACTATGTGGGGAGGGCAGGGCAGCTCTGTGTGAAACCAGACCAGAGAGGAAGCAGATCTCACGGGGTAGGTGTCCAAAGAGGAACTGCAACATGGGGGCTAAGCATCCAGACAGTCTTACTGGGGGCCTTGATAGAGTGGGAGGAACATCTGGGTGTGACACCCTGACACCCCAATATTCGCCACTGTCATATAATTAGGATATGTTTGGTACCAAGTATGTCTTGTAAGGTATCAGTCTAAAAGTCTTTATCTGCTAGACATTAATGTCTCATTGGATTGCATGTGCTATCGTTGTATGTGACGTTCTGAAGTTCAGCTGTGTATGTGTTCCTGAAAAACACTGTGAGGTTCAAAACAGCCTTTCAGGTAGAATAGCAAAAAAGCCAAACACTGGCTCCTGGAGGAAATGCACAAGCATTAGGGCTACCCCAGGAACTGTGTGCAATAGAAACCTCCCCGAGATAACGCGACACAACGGGACCTGTTGGATCGAGGTCACAGCAAAAGAGTTATCCAGCAGGTGGGAAGAGAAGATAAAAGGGGAACAATAAAATCGCAGGGGGGACGGGACGGGACCTCAGACTCCCTGCAATAAGATACCTGGAAACACCTGAGAGACAAAGATTGAACCATGAGAAGTGATGGTCCTAGGCTAGAGAGAGAGATTCCTAGCCTGTGCAAGAAAACCTGGGAAAGCCAAGCTGCAAAACCAAGGCAGCTTCTGCCTTAAGAATCTGCCAACCTGTTTATCACTTGGGGAGAATTTGTTAATGGATATCCTATCTATCTGGTGTATAAAGCTTCGTTTGTGTGTTTTCTTTATTTACTAGGGTAATCTGCTTTGTTCTGTTTGCTATCTCTTCTAACCGCTTAAAATCTACCTCTTGTAGTTAATCATCTTGTTTCTTGTTTATACCACAACCCAGTTTGTAGTATAAATTAGTAACTGGGAGGAGGGGCAAAGAGTTGTTCATACCTCTCTCGACATCGAGGGAGGGGGCGAATGTCATAAAACCTTTGGGTCCGTACTCCAAAGGAGGTGGGCACCAGAGAACTGGGACAAGGCCCTTCAGCTGAGTCTTCCCAGAGCTGATCTCAGTGTCTGTGTCTTTCTGCAGCTGGGTGTGGCCCTGCCTGTGTGTATGGCTGGAAGAGGCTTGTGAGCCGAGCCCAACAAGACAAGGTAACGGGGGCCCAGGCTGGCAGAACAGGCGGGCTCAGTGATAAGCCAGGACATCAGGTGGTACCTCAAAGGGGGGCAACCCATCACGCTGGGGACTGGCCAAATCCATTGGGCAAGGGGCATGGTGGGTGCCTTTTGTAACTCAAGAGAGGATGTTTTTAAGATGCTCTAGTTTAAACAGGAATTATTTGGGGGCAGGTCTCTGGCCTGTGTTATACAGGAGGTCACAGTGGGGAGGTCCCGTCTGGCCTTAGAATCCATGTCTCATCCGGAGAAGGACGGATACTGCATGTGGACAGGGCAGTAACTGACAGATCAGAGGAGGGCTCTTGCTACCTGTTCATTGCCCTTGAGAAAGGTGTTGATGTAGTCTAGGGTCTCTTTCTCCTGCCAGTCTGCCCCATAAAACAGGAGGCATTCCTAGGTGATGGTGAATCTGATCAAAGACAGAGCAGTGGTCATACCTGGGGCTGCCAAGCTGCAGGCTGGGTGACAGAGATCTTAGCAGAAACCCTTGCCCCCCGCTCCCACCCCAGCAGGGTAGCAGCCCCGATGCACAACAGGGTCTGGCACAGCCATCCCTGGTTTCCCCAACTCTTTGCTGCTCAGCCCAGCAAAGATCCAGTCAGAGCCCTGGTTCCCAGCAGCCACCCCACTTCCCTGCCCGCACCCAGCATGCAGCACCACACCTGGAAGGAGGCATGATGTCAGGCTCTGAGTGGTGTC
The DNA here is from genome assembly GCF_965140295.1 of Lepidochelys olivacea. Lineage (NCBI taxonomy): Eukaryota > Metazoa > Chordata > Testudines > Cheloniidae > Lepidochelys > Lepidochelys olivacea. The sequence goes on along the minus strand of NW_028181946.1, from coordinate 587,532 downwards.
CCCGCTCTCCGGGCTATTGCTGGAGGGGGCAGAGGGAATGGCAGTGAATCGCTCTGCTCCCCGCTGCGGGAGAGGGAGGAGCTACCCAGTCTGCGCAGGATATGGGGACCCAGGGCCTGCCCGTTCTGCTTCCTCTGACTGCCTCCCCTGCCATCGACAGCCACGGGGTGTAACCTGGGCAAGCCCTGGGCTCCCATCATCAACCCCCACACCCAAATGCCCTGTGCTGTGCCATGCGTAACCCCCCTGCAAAGGAGCCAGCAGATGGGGCTGCAACATCAGGGGGCATCTCATGCTTTGGCCGGCGCCCTTCAATCCTTCGGCTTAACAACCCACCGTGCACAGAGCATCCCCTTCGACTGGTGGAAAACATCTTCCGATCCTGTGTGTGACGGATTGGGGTGGGCAATTCAGTCAGTCTCCACCTGATGCTTCTGCTGCCACCCCTAACGCCCCGATCAGCTGTAGAGGCTGCAGCTGTTGCCAGCAGGAGGGGCCATTCCCCCCTGCCTGGGTTTTCCTGTCTCTCCATCTCATGGCAGCCCAGAGTTGTACAAAGGTGATGGAGTCTTCTCCCGCCACTGACACCCTGGTCTTGCAACCCCAACCCCCAGAGGGGCAAGCCCCACCGCAATGCAAGGCCATGGCCCCGGCCATTTTTGCAGCCCCTCCGCCCACCCAGGAGGCACCCACTCACCAGCATGGAAGGGCTGAGGCACACACAGCTCCTGCTGCTGCTGTGGGCTCTTCCGCGGACTCTTCCTTCGAGGAGGTCTCGTCTCCTCCCAGGCACGGATGGGCTTCAAGGGGACCTTGCGGACTTCCTCAGCCATCCTGCAAGGAGCCAGGACAAGGCATTGCTTGTGAGAGGTGAGAGGCGACTGCCCCATTCAGCATCAGGGCCAGTCCACGTATGGCCGTTCCACCAGTGCCTACAGCTGCCAGCAGGGAAACAAGCCAATGGATGTGCTCAAAGTCACCCAGGCAGTCAGCAGTACAGGCAGGATTAGAACCCAGGTCTCCGGACTCCCAGGCCCATCCCGCAGGCCAAACGGCCTCCCCCGGGTCACTCCCACCTCTCCTTCTGCTGGTTCACAAACTGCCCAGCAGACAGGCTGCATCCAACCACTCAGGATTCTTCCTGCACAGGGAAATTACCCTGATCCCTTCCCCCAGGAATATTGGGGCCGTGGCAGGTCCCAGGTGGGGGAGGAAAGCAGGGTGGGGTGCGGGGGGCGGGCTGGTGAGCAGCAGGAGTTGCTCTGACCCCACCGTGAAGGGGAAGGAGCAGAAGGCGGGAGAGCGGCAGGCAGGCAGGCTGTGCCGGGGCAGAGCTTTGTGGCGATTTCGCAGCTCGTCTCTCCAAGGCCTGTGTGGGAGCAGCCGCTGCAGAGAATCCCAGGCCTGATTCCCCCCACGCTGGGTCTCCTGAATGGCCCCTGCCCTGGGGGGCTCCATTCCTCACCCAGTGTCAACTGCTGACTCTGCACCAGCTGCATGGCAGGCGTCCTGAGGCACCTCTAGTCCTCTCCAGAGCTCAGGGGGACTGTCCTGGCATCGGACTGTCCTGGTGAATGGAACAATGGCTCCAGGCAACCGGAGAATGCCTGTTCCCCCGGCAACCTCAGTGTCTGGGCACTTACCTGGCCCCATCATGGCAGTGGCTTAGCACACGGGTGTTGTGGTATTTAGTCTCTCAACCCCCCCTCCGCGGAGCAGGGACGTGCTCTCCCTTGTTAGCTGAGGCCCAGAGCGGCGGGGACTCACCTGATCTCACGCAGAAGACTTACAGAGGAGCGGGGAACTGAACACAGCTCTCCTGGGTCCCAGCCCAATGCCTCATCTAACCACCTGTGCCGCCTTCCCGTGCCATGCCACCAGCCCTGCCAAACCCTCCTCCTTGTCTCCGTCCCCTCCGGGCTCGACTGGTGCGACCCCTTCTGTCGAGCTGCCCCGGGCTCCCTCCTGTGCGCATGCCGGTGCCCACTTCCTCACTGGCACCAGGCTAGACGGCCGGCACCGGGGCACTTGGCAGACGTGCGCCACCCAGCCAGGAGCTCGGGGAAGGCTCGGTGTGGTTGGCCATGCAATGGAAAAGCAGAGGTGGGCAATAGAAGATTCTCCTACCTGGAGTCAGGAGTGGGCAGAAGCCTGCGCGTAAATGGGCCACCCACTTTCTGCTGCCGGTGGCGGAGCTGGATCTGCTGGCTCAGCGTTCCCCAGCGGCACCTGCCAGCTCTCGCTCTGCCAGAGCCAAGCCTGGCAGTGAGGGGATGAGGCTGTGCCAGCCAGCAGGGGCGTGTCACAATGGGCAGGCGAGTCACAGGCCAGCCAATGTGTGACTCCCCAGCCATGGGATGCCCCAGCCCAGACTTGCTCTGGCCTCACCAAGGCTTTAGAGCCTGTCCTTCCCCACCAGGGTCATGGGAGGAACCTTCCGCTGTTATACCAATAAAATAAAAACCAACAGGATCTCATGAAAGGGAAAAAGGCAAAATACCACATTTATTGTGAATCCAGAAAGAATCATAGTAAGCAGTTAGTTATAGCTATAACATTCCATTCAATCTCATATTTATTCACACATTCATTCATACAAACACACACACACAGGTTCTGCAAGGTTGTTAACATAGTTACCAGCCTTAGAGTTGCTCATGCCAAGCCATTGGCAAGGTGGCCTGGACGTGAGGAGAGAGCAGGGCCTTGTCAGATGGTCATCTGATGCTTCTGGAAGTTGGTTTGCAGAATCAGACCCCAAAGTTCTCACTTTTTAGAGTCTATTTTTATAGGAATTTCTTCCTATGCCAGTCTATGGGAATTCCTTCATCATGCTGTTGCTGAATCAATCAGCAGATAGCACATTCCTGAGGGCTCCGAGCTGCTAGATGTTATCTTGTTCTTTGGTTCTCCCATTCTTGAGGCTGTTGGGTGGATTCCAGTCTGCCCTCCGGGGGTCCTCTGCTTATTTCCACTTGATGCCTTCTTCAGCCCATGGACACTGGATTCTTAGGCTGGCACCTCCCTGATCATTCAGTTATTATCCACACCAAGCATCCATCCACATACATCCTCTATCTCTATTTTAATCACAATTGTTAATACAACAAAAGGGCGGGGAGTCTCTGGGTGCTGTTTCTGTTGTTCGAGTATTGCTTTGAGTCTCTCTCTCTGTGAATTGCTTTGAGAACAGACTCAGTCTTAGAATGTACGAACACAATTAGCAGCTTGCAGGTTTCACACATAGAGGGAGAGAAACAGCACCAAAAACCAAGAGACCTCTTCATTAGTAATACCCTGGACTTTCAACTATGGGGAATCAAACTCATTTGTGATTTTAATACAGAACTTCTTTAATATGATCCAACACCGCTCCCCACAGTCACAGACGTTAGGCCGGAAGGGACCTCTGGGCTCCTCTAGTCCCAGCTCCTGCAGACCCCAGGCCAGAGCCCCTCCCTGCGTCCATGCTATTGGAGCCAGGGGGTCTCTGGATCCCCGAGTGGGAGGATCACTTCCATCCCGGTTTCTCCTTCTCGTGACAGTGCAGAACGGGGATTCATGAACTCTCTGCACCCCCGGCTCCCAGCCCACCCGAGCGGTTCTTTCCACTTTCCCAACCTGCCGGGTGCTTTGGCCACGGGATGTAAAACGGTCCCGTCTCTGCTTCCTCTCCCACCGCTGCAATGACGCAGAAGCTGCTTTAATAGCAGCCCCCCCTCCCCCGCCCCCGTACTGTGTCCCAGGCCTTGCTAACGCTCAGAGCCACGGCAGCCCCAGGAGATGATTGCTGCGGGGTTCTCGGCCCGGGGAGAGGCAGTGACTCCTAGAAGCAGGGAGAGCAGCAGCACCATAGATCAGGGCTGTCTGGCAATGCCAGTGGCTGCCTGAGGTCTGGCAGCCCAGGCACTCAGAGCAGATTGTCAAAGGCCAAACCCCTCTCACCACCGGCTCTGTAGCTCCCCCTTGCTTTCGGTCTGTCTTAGGCACCATCCTGGCCCTCATCCCCCTGGCATCTGAGCACTGCCCAACCTCGATTGCATTTATTCTAACTGCCCCCTGCAGGGCAGGGCCTGGCTGCTACCCCCACTGTACAGACAGGGAACCGCTGCAGAGAGAGAATAAGGGACTTGCTCGAAGACAAACAGAGCATCTGTGGCACAGCTGAGAAATGAACATGGGTCTCCTGGGTGCCAGGATGGCACCTTCTCTTTCAACCTCCTGGTTCAGTGGGAGCTGTGGGAGCTCTCTGGGGCACAGGAGCTGGCTGGTGCCCAGATGGAGCTGCGTTGCCTATTGCACAGATCTCGCTTTTCCCCAACATTGAAAATGCTGCTCCAACCATACCAGGGCCCGCCAGGATCCTTGCAGCTGGTCCGTGCTAAATTGTGAACTGTGCTCTGGCCTCCCAGAGCGGGGCAATGGGAGAGGGTGGGGCTGGCGCAAGGCCCTGCTGGATTGCGGCTCACGCGTACGGGGTCCCAGTGCTACAGAGCTCTGTGCCGGGGCAGCGCTTTGTGGGGGTTTCGCAGCTCCTCTCTCCAAGGCTATGTGGGAGCAACCGCTGCAGAGAATCCCAGGCCTGATTCCACCCACGCTGGGTCTCCTGAATGGCCTCTGCCCTGGGGGGCTCCAGTCCTCACCCAATGTCTCCTGCTGACTCTCCAGCAGCTGCATGGCAGGTGTCCTAAGGCACCTCTAGTCCTCTCCAGAGCTCAGGGGGACTGTCCTGGCATCAGGCTGTTGCTGGCACCCAGTGCCGAGAGGCTGAACAACAGCTTGAGTTGGTTCGTTACCCGGTGTGCTACACCCAATAATCACAACGGGGTGGAGAAGCAGAAAAGTTTATTTGAAGCTTCAAAAAGGTACAGGGAGATTTGAATCTCAAATCCTGTACCCAGAGCAGGAAGTTACACAGGCTTTTATACATTCTTTTTCCCAGCATACTTATCCAATAGCAAGCTGCCCCAAGTATCCATATAGCCAGCCAATCCAGTTCCCAGCTAGTTCCCTGATTCTCTGTATCATTTGTTAAACTCTACATAAAGCTGCTTTATTCAGCATTGTTCTTCCATATCTGCCCTGTGTGGCCTTGCTTAGTTTCAGGCAGTCTGACTCCGCAGCATATTGTTGCAGATCCTCAGCATAACTGCTATCTGTGCCTCCAGGCGGGGGGGCCAAGGACACTTGGGCCTAGTACGCAGAGCTGCTACGAGTGCCTCCAGGTGGGAGGGGGGGCCAAGGACACCTGGGCCTAGTGCGAGGGGGCTTCATCGCCACTCGTGGTCTTCCATCCCCTCGAGTTACCTGGCGGCCATGCCCCAGTGTCCCCAACACAAGGACACCTGGGCCTAGTGCGAGGGGGCTTCATCGACACTCGTGGTCTTCCATCCCCTCGAGTTACCTCGTGGCCATGCCCCAGTGTCCCCAACGGGACTGTCCTGGTGAATGGAATAATGGCTCCGGGCAGCTGGAGAATGCCTGTTCCCCCGGCAACCTCAGTGCCATTCCCTCTGGAAGTGATGGTGTCAGCGAAGGTGGGGAGGTGGTCAGGCCTCGGGGTTGGAGCTGGACTCAGGAGGCCGGGGCGTGGGTGGAGCGAGGCTGCTGCTGTGAGACTGAAATACTTGCTCCGGGAGTCACAGGCCTGTTCCTGGCTTGTGGATTGGCAGGAGCCCGGCACAGGAGGGACTCAGGGCCTGACACATGGCTCCAGGGGGCGCTTGGCTCCGGCCCCGCTGGGCACTGACAGGCCAGGTGCAGGGGGCCAGGCGCAGCACCAGGGAGGACATTGGGGAGGCAGGAGCGCTGAGGTGGGGCTGAGCGGGCAGGTGCTGAGGAGCTGCGGCCGGCTGGCCAGCAGGGAGGAGGAGCCGCACCCAGCTGTGGAGGGCCCAGCTGCAGCTCCACACGGGGCGCGGCCAGAGCCTGGCAGGCGGCTGGCTGAAGTGGCACTTTGTGATCTGGCGCAGGCGGGAGCTGGCTCCCCACATCTGAACGCTCTGCAGCGCCAGCAGATTCACATCTAAACCCGGATCTGGCTCCCAATTCACAGCTGGCCCCTCCCCCCGATCTGGAGTGGCTGAGACACCAGCGCTCTGGGGAAGAGGCCAACAAATGCCAGCTCCTGGGGTGGGCTTCCCCCAGAGACAACCCCGTGCTGGGAAGGGAGGTTCCAAGAGCCGGCAGCTCCACCACTCACACTCCCAGCTTCCTGGGACTGAGCCAGGAGCAGAGTCCCAGTCCCCGTTCCCTGGCATTAATCCAGGGACTCCGCACTGGGGATGTGCACCTGGCAGCACGCAGCCTCCTGAGAACACACAGGCCAGGGTGCAGGGCGATGGCTCCCAGAGAGAAACGGCAGGAGGGCAATGCTGGGAACCCCGAGGCCGTCTTCAGCTCAAGCATGAGGGCACCCCAGCATCCTGGAGAGCAGAAATCTAGCTTCAGCTCAGCCTTTATGTCCCTCCATTCTCTGTGCTAGATGGGTTGGTCTCCCGGAGGGACGAAAGTGCCCATCAGGAGTTCCTGGCTTATCCAACGTCAGTTTCCCGCTCTTGTGAAAAAAACGGTGGCTTCCCTTACACAGGAGCTGGTGTTCTTCAGGCTGGGCTGGGCCTGTGCACATTCCCCTGTCGGGGTGTGTGCACCCAGGGCCTGTGAGTCGCAGACATTTGCCAACAAACATTTGCCAACAGACGTTGGCCCCCTGCTCTCCCCGTGTGCTCAGGGACCGCCATCAAAAAGGCACATCTGCCACCTCCCTCTGAAGTCCTTCGCACCTGCATACTGCCAGGGGAACATCCCCATTTCTACTGAGGCCTCAGGGACATGGTTTATGATGAACCAGCTGGAGTTGATCTCTTCCCCCCGCCCCCGGCGTGTTGCACCCCTACCCTAGCTGGGGATCCAAACTGACACTCCCCGGTTTGAGCCCCTGCCTAGCCAGGCTGGGAAATGCATATGATACAGAGCACAGCGCCCTCTAACACCTGGCAGGGGGGCTGAGAGATGGGGGGTGTAGGGTACAGAGCACAGTGCCTCCTAACGCCTGCCAGGGGCCCTGGAAGCTGGGGGAATATGTAGGATCCGGAGCACAGCATCCCCTAACACCAGGCTGGGGGGCAGGGAGAGGGGGGATATGTGGGGTACAGAGCACAGCGCTCCCTAACACCAGGACACGAGGTCTCGTCCATCTCAGGGCGGAAATGATCACACCCTTCGAATGGGGGATCTGCCACGGGCACTGGCAGGAGCGCGCTGCTTTACATTAAGGTTCTTTGGCTGATGGGCGAACCTCACCCCGCCCTGCGTTTCGAGTGTGAACAGCTGTCGATGGAAACCCAGACGGCAGAGATGGAGCAGGACTAACCGGGGTCACTGAGTCTCGCCCTCACCCCGTGTCTACACTGTACAAGGGTGGGAAATAGCAGGTGCCTTTTCTTGCTCTGATACGATTTTGGAGATGCCGACGCTTGCGACAGCTTTCTCCCTGTGTGGGTTGTGGGATCCAGGGGAGCCGTCTGTGTGCTCTGTACAGAACAAGGTGTGTAGATCGTTTATACCTCAATATATCACTGTAAATACAGTTATTTAATATATCAAATAAAAGCTGAACAATACGTCAAAAAACATCAAAACGAAACAGAGGATTGCTATGTACAGGGGGGATTGCTATGTACAGGGGGGATTGCACGTGACTAGTTAACTGCTCGAGAGCTTTCATCACCGTGTACTTTCTAACAGATTTCTGCGCCCTGTGTAGGGTTTACGTCCCACCCTCCGTCCCCGTTTCCGGTCGTGTACGTTTTTGGCGCCGTCGGCCCTTTTGAACATTTCTTTTGTATTGTTTTCTGTGTTTAGCTGGGGGAAGGTTGCTTTCTTGTGTTTTGACATATTTAGAGAAAAAGTATGAACAAGTAGAAAGAAAGGCTGTGAGGGGTTCGCGGCTCCCTCCCGGTCCATCAGGGTGGGAGACCACGCCCCTCGCTACGATACTTCCGGGGTACCTTGGTTCAGGGGAAAATTAGCCCAGTGTTAATGGTTCAGGCCTGCAGTCAGGCCGAGCAATGGTAGAGAGTCTGTTTGCCTGGGGCCCTCATTCAGGGCAGGGCTGCAGTCAAGTAGGGGCTCTGGCCTACAGTCAGGCAGGCAGAGCAGCAGAAGGTCCATTTGCCTGGCCCTTGATCAGGGCGGGGCAGCAATCAAGTAGGGGGGCTCTGGCCTACAGTCCAGCAGAGCCGTCGCCGTCTAGGGGAGGTTAGCTCTCTGGTGGGAGAGTCAGCACAACCGTCTGGCATCCTGATTCAGGCAGGTGCCAGACCAATCAGGCCTCCTGACAACCAGGTGGGGAACCTGCCACTCCTGACGGTGGCGTGGCGGTGGTAGGGGAACCCAGGCCTTCCCGCTCCACTGCGTCGCCACCCAGGGCCCTAAACAGCAGCGGAGTGGTCCACCACTGGGTCAGCGGGGAAAATCTGATCACAACACGCTGGCCGGCTTGTAGTCAATAACACAGCTGAATCCGATTCAGCTGCCCTGGGCTCCTTCCTACACACCCATTCTGTGTGTACATGGGTTCCAGGGTTGTTGTTCGCTTCGCTGGGGTAGACGGCTAGTGGCAGCCCCACCAGCTCCTTGGAGTCCCCGGCGCCTGGCAGCGCCGGCAGCCCCTCTGGCTCTCTGTCAGGATAGCGCTCTCCATTAGGGGAGCAGGGAAAAGACGTCCTGCTCCTCCAGCAGCTCTCTCCCAACTCAGCTGGAGGGGCGGCCTTTTATAGTTCCGCTTTCTGTCCCACCCCTCTGCTTCTGGCAGGGTGGCATGCGGTGGGAGACAAGCCTGCTTTCTGCAACCCTCCTGCCCCCAACAACCCACTTCAGCGAGTCCCAAAATCAAATCCACTTACCAGGGGCCTCCTCTCCACTTTGTGCTTCGCCAACATCCGGGGTAGAAAAGAGCTCCTGGCCGCAGGCATCTCTGACCTGCGAGTCATCTTCTGCCTCTGGGTCCCCCTCCACATCCTCGTCCAAGATTTCCTCCGCCTGGCTCGGTCCACTCTCAACTGACATGCGAGCCACCGAAGTATCCACAGTGGTGTTCGCAATGGAGGTGGGGTCGCCGCGGAGTATCATGTCCAGCTCTTTGGAGAACCGGCAGCTCATAGGCACAGCACCGGAGTGGCGGTTTGCCTCCCGCGCCCTGTGCTCGGCGTTCCGCAGCTCCTTCACTTTCATCCTAAACTGCCGTGTGTCCCGGTCATCGCCCCTTTCTGTCATGCATCGTGAAATCTGTCCGTAGGTGTAATGATGCTGGTACTGGCGGGACCCGACTGAGAGTGCCAGTTCAGGACAAACTGCTTCAAGCAGGGCAGTTACAGCCGAAGGCTGGGGGTTTTTCACCTCTAAGGCAAACCAAACCAGCCAAACAGAGCAGACTTTGGTCTCACCCCACTGGCTCACCAGAAATCACACAAGCAATTCCCTTAGGCACTCCAGTTTCCCAGTATCACCAATTGTTATGGGGACAAATGGTTATGAAAACCAATACCCCAGGAAAAGAAAAAAGGCTCTCTTGATCCCAAAGGACCAAGCCCCAGACCCAGGTCAATATACAAATCAGATCTTGTCCCAAATCATGCTCTTGCCAATCCTTTAGAATCTAAAATCTAAAGGTTTTGTTCATAAAAGGAAAAAGCTATAGATGAGAGCTAGAATTGGTGAAATGGAATCAATGACATACAGTCATGACCAAGTTCTTGGTTCAGGCTTGCGGCAGCGACAGAATAAACTGCAGGTTCAAATCAAGTCTCTGGAGAACATCCACAGCTGGGATGCGTCTTTCAGTTCTTGGTTCAAAGCTTCAGTGTAGCAAAGTCCCTCCAGAGGGATGAAGCAGGACTGAAGACAAGATGGAGGAGCTGCAGCAGCTTTTTATATTCTCTTGCCATGTGGTCTTTCTTTCTTTGTCCCAAAACGAGCTGTCCATCACGTGGCCTGGAAAAACCTCCGAGTTCTGTCCATAGGCAGGTCCCTGCACACCGTGCTGAGTCCCAAGGCTTGTCTGCCTTCTCTCAAGGGGTCAATTGTGTAGCTGATGGTCCTTAATCGGTCATCAAGCAGGCTAGGCATTGCATCCGATGAAGTGAGCTGTAGCTCACGAAAGCTTATGCTCAAATAAATTTGTTAGTCTCTAAGGGCCACAAGTCCTCCTTTCCAAATTGTCTGGGGTGTCACCCAGAAGCATAGTACAAATTTGAACCACAGACACTATAGATCCAATACTTATAACTTAAAATACAAAAATGACAGAAACATATAGAGAGCATAATCATAACCAGCAAACCACAACCTTGCCTTAGACACCTTATTTGACCCCCCTTTATACAAGATTTGGTGCCACTACAGGACCTTGGTTGCAACAATGATCTATATGGTCCCAGTTCAAGTCAATAACGTCACAGTAGGTATCATAATTGCTACGTCCGGAGTGCAGCTGGGACTGTACAGCCTCCTCTCCCCAAATGCTGATGAGGTCCAGCAGCTCGGCATAGCTCCAAGCAGGTGGATCGCCTGGTACGTGGAGCAGGCCTGGCCACCTGGAAAGATGCGCTGCACTCATCACTGAGCAAACAGGAAGGGGACTGTCAAAATGGCAAAGGAGTTTACGGAGTGGGGATGATGGATGGTCACCTGAGGGCCGGGCAGTAGAGTTCAAACCGATGATCAGAGAGGCGAGAGCAGGCATTGTGGGACACCTCCCGGAGGCCAATCGCAGCGCCGTAATCGACCTCGGTGTCTACACTGGCACCGCAGCCTGTAGCCCCGGTGCAGAAAGTTTTTTAAACTGTGCAGGGCTTTTTTTAAAGCGCTGCAACTGCCCTGTTTCCACGCCCTGAGTGGCGTGGCCGTGCGTCCACCTCACCAGTTGCAGCGCAGAAAGCTGCTTTACCGTGCTGCAACTTGCCAGCGTAGACAGGAGCAGCCCTCTGTGGAGAAAGAAGTGGTTCAGGACTATTTAGCAAAGCTGGATGAGCACAAGTCCATGGGGCCGGATGCGTTGCATCCGAGAGTCCTAAAGGAGTTGACGGATGTGATTGCAGAGCCATTGGCCATTATCTTTGAAAACTCTTGACGACTGGAAAAGGCTAATGTAGTGCCCATCTTTAAAAAAGGGAAGAAGGAGGATCCTGGGAACTACAGGCCAGTCAGCCTCACCTCAGTCCCTGGAAAAATCGTGGAGCAGGTCCTCAAGGAATCAATTCTGAAGCACTTAGAGGAGAGGAAAGTGATCAGGAACAGTCAGCATGGATTCACCAAGGGCAAGTCATGCCTGACTAATCTAATTGCCTTCTATGACACGATAACTGGCTCTGTGGATGAGGGGAAAGCGGTGGACGTGTTGTTCCTTGACTTTAGCAAAGCTTTTGACACGGTCTCCCACAGTATTCTTGCCAGCAAGTTAAAGAAGTATGGGCTGGATGAATGGACTATAAGGTGGATAGAAAGCTGGCTAGATTGTCGGGCTCAATGGGTAGTGCTCAATGGCTCCATGTCTAGTTGGCAGCCGGTATCAAGTGGAGTGCCCCAAGGGTCGGTCCTGTGGCTGGTTTTGTTCAATATCTCCATGAATGATCTGGAGGATGGTGTGGATTGCACCCTCAGCAAGTTTGCAGATGACACTAAACTGGGAGGAGAGGTAGATACGCTGGAGGGTGGGGATAGGATACAGAGGGCCCTAGACAAATTGGAGGATTGGGCCAAAAGAAATCTGATGAGGTTCAGCAAGGACAAGTGCAGAGTCCTGCACTTAAGATGGAAGAATCCAATGCACCGCTACAGACTAGGGACCGAATGGCTCTGCAGCAGTTCTGCAGAAAAGGACCTAGGGGTTACAGTGGACGAGAATCTGGATATGAGTCAACAGTGTGCCCTTGTTGCCAAGAAGGCCAATGGCATTTTGGGATGTATAAGTAGGGGCATTGCCAGCAGATGAAGGGACGTGATCGTTCCCCTCTGGATTTGACACTGGTGAGGCCTCATCTGGAGTACTGTGTCCAGTTTTGGGCCCCACACTACAAGAAGGATGTGGAAAAATTGGAAAGAGTCCAGCGGAGGGCAACAAAAATGATTAGGGGTCTGGAACACATGACTTTTGAGGAGAGGCTGAGGGAACTTGGGATGTTTAGTCTACGGAAAAGAATGGGGGGGATTTGATAGCTGCTTTCAACTACCTGAAAGGGGGTTCCAAAGAGGATGGCTCTAGACTGTTCTCAGTGGTACCAGATGACAGAACAAGGAGTAATGGTCTCAAATTGCATTGAGGGAGGTTTAGGTTGGATATTAGGAAAAACTTTTTCACTAGGAGGGTGGTGAAACACTGGAATGTGTTACGTAGGGAGGTGGTGGAATCTCCTTCCTTAGAAGTTTTTAAGGTCAGGCTTGACAAAGCCCTGGCTGGGATGATTTAGTCGGGGATCGGTCCTGCTTTGAGCAGGGGGTTGGACTAGATGACCTCCTGAGGTCCCTTCCAACCCTGATATTCTATTATTCTATGATTCTATGATTCTATGAAGGGTAAGTTCTCTTCCCCCCCCCCTCCGCCCCCCCTGCAGCTTGCTATACTTTCCTTGTATAATGACAGGTTTCAGAGTAGCAGCCGTGTTAGTCTGTTTTCGCAAAAAGAAAAGGAGGACTTGTGGCACCTTAGAGACCAACGCATTGGATGCTCATGAAAGCTTATGCTCAGATAAATTTGTTAGTCTCTAAGGTGCCACAAGGACTCCTTTTCTTTATACTTTCCTTGTCTCACTAACCAAAAAGGATCTCTTCCTGTTTTCTATACTCTCCTTCTCTCACTAACCAAAAAAAGGATCTTTCCCACCTTTGCACAGCTCTGTGTTCTGCTTAGTAACAAAAAAGGATCTTTCTCTCTCTTTCTGTTTTCTGTACTTTACACAGCCCTGTGTCACTGACACAGGATCTCTAGCTCATTTTTCGGCTGGGTGATTTCTTTCACCCGACCTTCTCAACCTTCCTTTAGAGTTTCCTCTTTTCTTTAATGAGCCTTTGCTTTTTAAAATTGATTTCAATTTTTTTACTCTTATTATTTTTTAGTCCCAACAACAATAACCTTTTACCACGTTCTTACTAATCTATAAAACACACTCCTCTCTCTTGTTGCTTTCTATAGTTTCCCCTCTTCCTTCTATTTAAAATCACCTTTCTTTCCTTTTTTCTTCTAAGGCTAAGCAATCTTTCTTTTTTTAAAACTCCTTTCCTTTAAAACTCCTTTAAGGCCTCTGTCATGAGGGGGCGTGGTCTCCTGCCCTGGCAGCCTGGGAGGGAGCCGCGAACACCCCCTGGTGGGCAGAACCAGGACACCCATGGCAGCAGAGGGGCGGGGCAGGAAGCGGCACTATAAAAGGCTGGGCCTCGAGCTCAGAAGGGAGAGAGCTGCCAGATGAGCAGCACTTCTCTTCCCCGCTGTGGAAGCACAGACCTCACCGAGAGCGCTATCCTGACAGAGACCCAGCGGGGCTGCCAGATGCCAGGGACACTGAGAAGCTGGTGGGGCTGCCACTCAATGTCCTCCCCCAGAGCTTGCTGTTGCCGGCAGGGAAAGGGCTGGGGGGAGTCCTCCTCTCTGGCCCCTATCCCGGAGCAGCCTGCCTGGACCCCAAACTCATCCCCAGCCCTGCCCCACCCCAGAGCCCACACCCCCAGCCAGAGCTTTCACCTCTCCACCTCACCCTTAACCCTCGCCCTGAGCCCCTCCAACACCCCAAACACCTTATCCCCAGTCCTAGCCAGAGCCCTCATCCCCCCATACCCCAACCCTCTGCCCCAGCCCTGAGCCCCCTCCAACACCACAAACCCCTCATCTGCAGCCCTAGACACAGCCCTCATCCCCCCACACCACAACCCTCTGCCCCAGCCCTGAGCTCCCTCCAACACCACAAACCCCTCACCTCCAGCCCTAGACAGAGCCTCATCCCCCTACACCCCAACCCTCTGCCCCAGCCCTGAGCCCCCTCCAACACCACAAACCCCTCTCTTCCAGCCCAAGACAGAGCCCTCATCCCCCCATACCCCAACCCTCTGCCCCAGCCCTGAGCCCCTTCCAACACCACAAACCCCTCATCTCCAGACTTGACAGAGCCCTCATCTCCCTACATTCCAACCCTCTGCCCCAGCCTTGAGCCTCTCTAACCCCCCAAACCTCCCAGCCCTAAACAGAACCCTCACCCCCTACACCCTGACTCTTGCCCTGAGCCCCTCCCAAACCCCTCAGCCCCGCACCCCCTCCCTCTGCACCCCCTCCCATCCCCAAACTCCCTCACAGAGCCTGCAGCCTGCACCCCAATACTCTGCCTAAGCCTAGGGCCTGCACCCCAGATGTCCTTCCTTACCCAAACTGCCTCCCGGAGCCTTGGGCAGGTGGGGGGCGAAGTAGGGGCGGGTTCTGGGCACCACCAAAATATCTACAGACCTGCCACCCATGAACCCATGTACACATGGAATGGGCGTGTAGCAAGGAGCCCAGGGCAGCCGAATTGGGTTCAGCTGTGTTATTGACTACAAGCCGGCCAGTGTGTTGCTGTCGGATTTTCCCCACTGACGCAGTAACGGACTGCTCCACGGCTGTTAGGGCCCTGGGATGGGACGCAGTGGAGCAAGAGGGCCTGGGTTCCCCTACCACTGCCACCCCACTGTCAGGAGTAGCAGCCTCCCCACTTGGTTCTCAGGAGGCCTGATTGCTCTGGCACCCGCCTGATTCAGGACGTCAGACAGTTGTGCTGACTCTCCCACCAGAGAGCTAACCTCCCCCAGACTGCGACGGCTCTGCCGGACTGTAGAACAGAGCCCCCCTACTTGATTTCTGCCCCGCCCTGATCAAGGGCCAGGCAAATGGACCTTCTGCTGCTCTGCCTGCCTGACTGTAGGCCAGAGCCCCTACTCGACAGCAGCCCTGCCCTGAATGAGGGCCCCGCGCAAACAGACTCTCTACTGTTGGTCGGCCTGACTGCAGGCCAGAACCATGAACACTGAGCTATTTCCCCTGAACCAAGGTACCCCGGAAGTATCGTAGCGAGGGGCGTGGTCACCCGCCCAGACGGATGGGGAGGGAGCCGCGAACCCCCTACAGCCTCTCTTTCTACTCGTTCATACTTTTTCTCTAAATATGTCAAAACACAGCACGCTGTTAGGGCCTTGGGCGGGGACGCAGTGGAGCGGGAGGACCTGGGTTCCCCTATCCCCGCCACCCCACCGTCAGGAGTGGCAGCCTACTTGGTTGCTGCCCCGCCCTGATCAAGGGCCAGGCAAATGGACCTTCTGCTGCTCTGCCTGCCTGACTGTAGCACAAGCATGCAACCTTCCCCCAGCCAAACACAGAAAAATAATACAAAAGAAATGTTCAAAAGGGCTGATGGTGCCAAAAATGTACACGACCGGAAACGGGGACGGAGGGCGGGACGTAAACTCTACACGGGGCATGGAAACCTGTCAAAAAGTACATGGTGTCACGGAGTGTGGGGGAGTCCAGGCCCTGCACCCCTCTTCCTGGGATCCACTGAGACTCTCAGCCAGCCAGTAAAACAGAAGGTTTATTGGACAACAGGAACACGGTCCAAAACAGAGTTTGTGGGTACAACCAGGACCCCTCAATCACGTCCTTCTGGGGGAGCAGGGAGCTTAGACCCCAGCCCTGGGGTTCCCTGCGTTCCTCCACCCAGCCCCAAACTGAAACTAAACCCACCCAGCAGGTTCCCTGCTGCAGCCTCTGTTCACATTCCTGGGCAGAGGTGTTACCTCCCCCTCCCCCTCCTGGCTCAGGTGACAGGTTCTCAGGTCTCCCATCCCCAGGGCACATTCCCAGGTCAACACTCCCCCCTCCCTGCTGAGTCACATCGTCACATCTCTCCCCCCTTCGAGACTGAACTGAGCGGGGTCACGCTGACCAGTGACCTGGGGAAGTTCGGGGCCCCCTCTCCGGGACAGCGCATCCGCTATCAGGTTGGCACTTCCCTTCACGTGGACCACGTCCATGTCGTAATCCTGCAGGAGCAGGCTCCATCTCAGGAGCTTGGCGTTGGCTCCTTTCATCTGGTGCAGCCAGGTCAGGGGAGAGTGGTCGGTGTAGACGGTGAAGTGTCGCCCGAAGAGATAGGGCTCTAGTTTCTTGAGGGCCCACACCATGGCCAGGCACTCCTTCTCGATGGCCGCGTAGTGTTGCTCCCGGGGTAGCAACTTCTTGCTCAGGTACACGATGGGGTGTCTCTCCCCCTTTTCATCCTCCTGCATTAACACCGCCCCCAGTCCCGTGTCTGAGGCGTCGGTGAACACCACAAAGGGCTTGTCAAAGTCTGGGTTTGCCAGAACTGGGCCACTGACCAGAGCCTTCTTCAGCGCCCGGAAAGCCACCTGGCACTGCTCGGTCCAGACCACCTTGTCTGGCTTCCCCTTCTTGCATAGCTCCGTGATGGGGGTGGCGATGGCGCTAAAGTGGGGCACAAATCTTCGGTAGTATCCTGCCATCCCAATAAAGGCTTGGACCTGCTTTTTGGTGTGGGGAGCGGGCCAGTCTCTGATCACCTCCACCTTGGCTGGTTCCGGCTTTAGGCGGCCGCTCCCCACCCGATGGCCCAGGTAAGATACTTCCGCCATCCCCACCTTGCACTTCTCCGCTTTTACAGTCAGCCCAGCCCCCTGGAGTCGGTCCAGCACTTGTCTAACCTGGGACACGTGGTCCTCCCAGGTCTGGCTAAAGACACAGATGTCATCAATATACGCCACAGCAAAACTCTCCATCCCCCTCAGGAGCTGGTCCACTAGGCGCTGGAAGGTGGCCGGCGCTCCCTTGAGGCCGAAAGGCAGGGTCAGGAACTCATAGAGCCCCAGAGGGGTGATAAAGGCCGATTTCAGTCGGGCATCTGCATCCAGCGGCACTTGCCAGTAGCCCTTTGTAAGGTCCATGGTGGTAAGGTACCGAGCTCCTCCCAGCTTGTCTAGGAGCTCGTCCGGCCTGGGCATGGGGTAGGCATCAGATACAGTGATGGCATTGAGCTTCCGATAGTCCACACAGAACCGGACCGACCCGTCCTTTTTGGGGACCAGCACCACTGGCGAGGCCCAAGGGCTGGCCGATGGCTGGATCACCCCCAAAGCCAGCATGTCCCGGACCTCTCTTTCCAGGTCCTGAGCAGTTTTCCCTGTGACTCGGAAGGGGGAGCATCTTATCGGCGGGTGCGACCCTGTCTGCACCCGGTGGACAGTCAGATTAGTGCATCCAGGCTGGTTGGAAAACAGCTGTCGGTACGGATGCAGCACCTCCCTGACCTCAGCTTGCTGGGCAGGGGTTAGCTGATCCGAGAGGGGAATTGTTTCCAGGGGGGAACCAGCTCTGGTCCCAGGGAATAGATCTACTAAAGGGTCATCTCCCTGCTCTTCCCACTGTCCACACACAGCCAACACCACATTCCCCCTGGCATAATATGGCTTCATCATATTCACATGGTACACCCGGCGGTGGTGCGCCCGGTTTGACAGCTCCACCACATAGTTTACCTCATTGAGCTGCTTGACGACCTTGAAAGGGCCCTCCCAGGCGGCCTGTAGTTTGTTCCTTCTCACTGGGATGAGAACCATCACCGGATCCCCGGTGGCGTAGGCACGGGCCCGTGCCGTGCGGTCATACCAGACCTTCTGCTTCCTCTGGGCTCTGGCCAGATTCTCCCTGGCCAGGCCCATGAGTTCCGCCAGTCTCTCTCGGAAGATCAGGACATACTCCACCACTGACTCTCCATCGGGAGTGGCCTTCCCCTCCCACTCGTCTCTCATCAGGTCCAGGGGGCCCCTCACCCTCCTTCCATATAACAGTTCAAAAGGCGAAAATCCGGTAGACTCCTGGGGCACCTCCCTGTACGCGAACAGCAGGTGAGGTAAGTACTTGTCCCAATCCTCTGGGTGCTGGTTCATAAAGGTTTTCAGCATCATCTTTAGCATCCCGTTAAACCTCTCCACCAGCCCATTGGACTGGGGGTGATACGCTGAGGCCCAGTCGTGCCGGACCCCACATTTCTCCCACAAGCACCGGAGCAGGGCCGACATGAAGTTGGAGCCTTGGTCTGTCAAGACTTCCTTGGGGAACCCCACTCGGCTGAAAATGGTCAGGAGCGCATCGGCCACGGTGTCGGCTTCAATGGAAGCTAAGGGCACTGCCTCGGGGTAGCGGGTGGCAAAATCTACCACCACCAGAATGTATTTCTTCCCCGACCGGGTCGTCCTGCTGAGAGGCCCCACGATGTCCATGGCCACCTTCTGGAAAGGCTCCTCTATGATGGGCAAAGGTCTCAAAGCCGCTTTCCCCTTGTCCCGGGCCTTCCCCACCCTCTGACAGGGGTCACAGGATCGGCAGTACTGCCGGACCGTGGTAAAGACCCCAGGCCAGTAAAAGTTCTGTAGCAACCTCTGCCGGGTGCGCCGGATTCCCTGGTGCCCTGCGAGGGGAATGTCATGGGCCAGGTACAGGAGCTTGCGGCGATACTTCTGGGGGACCACCAGCTGCCTCCTGATCCCACAGGACTCTACTTCCCTTGTGGGAGCCCATTCTCGGTACAGGAACCCCTTCTCCCACAGGAACCTCTCCTGGCAGCCTCTCCTCATGGTCCGTACCACACCAAGGTCGGCCAGGTCCCTGAGCTTCCGCAAGGAGGGATCTTTCCTCAACTCGGCCTGGAACTCAGCGGCTGGGGCAGGGACGGGGCCCGGTTCCCTCTCGCTGGCCAGGTCTGAGGCCTCCGCCTCTCTGAGCCGTGCCCCTCAGCCCTCCCTCCCCACCAGGGTAGGGTCCTGCGCCTCCGGTGTGATACCCTCCCCGAGGTCAGGGCGCAGTGCCCCTCGCCGGCTCTGGCTACGCGTCACAACCAGGGCGGCCTGGGGCTTGCTTGGCCAGTCCTCTAGGTCTCCCCCCATCAAAACTTCAGTGGGCAAATGGTGGTGTACCCCCACATCCTTGGGGCCCTCCTTGGCCCCCCATTTCAGGTGTACCCTTGCCACGGGCACCTTAAATGGGGTCCCGCCCACCCCTGTCAGGGTCAGATAGGTGTTGGGCACCACCCGATCTGGGGCCACCACCTCGGGCCGGGCCAGCGTCACCTCCGCGCCCGTATCTCAGTATCCATTGACCTTCCTCCCATCCACCTCCAGGGGAACAAGGCACTCTCTCCGGAGGGACAGCCCCGCGCCCACCCTGTAAACTGAGCACCCTGAGTCCAGAGCCTCCAGCCCTCTGGTGGAGCTGGCCTGGGGTACTCTTCCCTCCGGGGCAGGTGGTAAACTGGTAGGCCCCCTTTCCGGGGTCGTCTGCCCCTCGTCCAGCTGGGTCCCTACCCAGTTAACCCTGGGTAGGTTGGGTCTGCTCAGTTTGTCCCTGAGCCCGGGGCACTGGGACCGTACGTGGCCTTTCTGGCCACAGTGATAGCAGCTCAGGTCACGTTGGTCCCCTCGAGCGGGTCGGAGGGGCCCGACGCCAGGCGTTCCCCTTGGGAGGGGGTTCTCCCTATTTCCCCGCTGGGAGGCCCCCTGGTGACTCTCTCTCTGCATCGGGGGGGGCCTGTTCTTTTGGGACTCCTCCTGGCTACCCCCTGACCGACTGTTCACAAACTCGTCGGCCAGCTGCCCTGCGTGCTGGGGGTTCTCGAGCTTTTTGTCCACCAGCCACAGCCTCAGGTCGGACGGGCACTGTTCATACAGTTGCTCCAGTACGATTAGGTCAAGCAGGTCCTCTTTAGCTCGGGCCCCAGCTGTCCACTTGCGGGCATACCCCTGCATCCGGTTGACCAGTTGTAGGTAGGTGACCTCAGGCGTTTTACGCTGACTCCGGAACCTTCTCCGGTACATCTCGGGGGTCAGCCCAAACTCACGGAGCAGGGCCTGTTTGAACAGTTCATAGTCCCCTGCCTCCGCCCCTGTCATTCGGCTGTACACCTCCACGGCTTTGGGGTCCAGTAAGGGGGTGAGGAACTGGAGCCTGTCTGCAGGGTCAACGCTGTGCAGCTCACAGGCATTCTCAAAGGCCGTCAGGAAGCTATCCATGTCCTCCCCCTCCTTCCGCTGGGCCAGGAAGCACTTATCAAAGTTCCTTGCAGTCTTGGGTCCCCCCTCACTCACCGCAGCCGGGGACCCACTGCTCCTCAGCCTGGCCAGCTCCAGCTCATGCTGCCTCTGTTTCTCCTTCTCCTGACGCTCCCTCTCCTTCTCCTCCTGCTCATGTTGACGTTGTTTCTCCTTCTCCTCCTGCTCATGTTGACGTTGTTTCTCCTTCTCCTCCTGCTCATGTTGACGTTGTTTCTCCTTCTCCTCCTGCTCATGTTGACGTTGTTTCTCCTTCTCCTCCTGCTCATGTTGACGTTGTTTCTCCTCATGTTGACGTTGTTTCTCCTCATGTTGACGTTGTTTTTCATGATCCTCCAGCTCCCTCATTTTCATCTCCCTCTCCCATTCCAGCCGCCTCCTCTCCAGGGATGGGGAGCTCCGCTGGGAGGATCCCCTGCTGGGTGCCGGGGTCAGGGTGCCCTCGGTATTCGCTGGGCTTCCCCCAACCCCTCCCCCGGACATAGGTAGGAAGGGTCTCAGGATGTCCTCAGCAGCAGTCTGACCCCTCCCAGCCCGGTCAGGCCCCAGGGCCCACGCTGCGTCCGCCGGGCAGCTTCCCTCAGGGACAGGGATCGGGTCATCCAAGCGATCCCTCTCCTCCAGCTGGGCAATCAGCTGTTCCTTGGTGGACCTCCCGATGCGCAGCCCCCTCTGCCTGCACAGCTCCACCAGGTCGCTCTTAAGGCGTTTAGCGTACATCTCCCTGCTGGCCACTCGCAGGCCAGGCAACTTCCCACGGTTTCCAGGAAAAGCCCCTCGTGTGCCAGTCCTTCTTGAGGTCACCGACTCTTTGCCAGGGTCGAGCTGCAGACTCCTCCGCCCCTGGGACCGCTCGCTGCAATCCCCCGGGGGACCCTGTTACTGCAAAAGTCTTTCTCTCTGGTCACACATTCCCAGGGGTTAACCGCCCCCCGAAACCGTCTCTCTCTGAATCTTCAGCACGCCTGGTCCCCGTCAATTCCCCTTCGTTTTACTGCTCCCCAGTCACTTACTGCAGGAAGCGCCGTTCACGGGGTGCAGTAGATCCCACCGCTACCACCAGTTGTCACGGAGTGTGGGGGAGTCCAGGCCCTGCACCCCTCTTCCTGGGATCCACTGAGACTCTCAGCCAGCCAGTAAAACAGAAGGTTTATTGGACAACAGGAACACGGTCCAAAACAGAGCTTGTGGGTACAACCAGGACCCCTCAATCACGTCCTTCTGGGGGAGCAGGGAGCTTAGACCCCAGCCCTGGGGTTCCCTGCGTTCCTCCACCCAGCCCCAAACTGAAACTAAACCCACCCAGCAGGTTCCCTGCTGCAGCCTCTGTTCACATTCCTGGGCAGAGGTGTTACCTCCCCCTCCCCCTCCTGGCTCAGGTGACAGGTTCTCAGGTCTCCCATCCCCAGGGCACATTCCCAGGTCAACACTCCCCCCTCCCTGCTGAGTCACATCGTCACACATGGTGATAAAAGCTATTGAGCGGTTAACTACTCACGTGGCTGGGCAGGGCAGGCGGCCAATGGGGAGAAAGCCATGGTGCGGCATGATGTGTTCCACCCTGCTCCAGGCAGGCTCTGGTGCACCAAACCCCGAGAGTAGGGAGGCTGGCTTTTACTGGGGCAGCTGGGCAACTTCAATGACTGGGTTCTCCCTTGTATGCATCAGTCTCATCCTGTGCAAGAGTGTCCGTAGGCTGGCGCGGGCTGGACGGTGTTTCTTGCAGGCCTTGAGGATCAGCGTGGTCTGCAAAGCCAGGCACCTGACAGAGGACTTGCTGTCCTGCTGGAAGCCTTTGAGGACTAAGATTGAAAGGAAGGAAATGGAGGTCAGAGCCATGGTGCTCTGGAAAGCCCTGGCAGAGCAAGCCAGCGCTGTACCTCTCAGCCCGCGACAAGAAGGCAGCAGGCTGGGAGGCGGGAGGCAGGGAACTAGCAGGAACAACCACCAACCCTCACTAAACATCCCCACTGCCCTTCATAGCTGGGGGAGCCCCCAGACACAGGCAAGAAGTCACAATGAACCCCATTCACTCAAAAAGAAAAGGAGTACTTGTGGCACCTTAGAGACTAACCAATTTATGTGAGCATAAGCTTTCATGAGCTACAGCTCACTTCATTGGATGCATACTGTGGAAACAGCAGAAGACATTATATACACAGAGACCATGAAACAATACCTCCTCCCATCCCACTCTCCTGCTGGTAATAGCTTATCTAAAGTCATCACTCTCCTTACAATGTGTAAGCCCTCTACACCAACATTCCACACAAAGATGGACTACAAGCCGTCAAGAACACTATCCCCGATAATGTCACGGCTAACCTGGTGGCTGAACTTTGTGACTTTGTCCTTACCCATAACTATTTTACATTTGGGGACAATGTATACCTTCAGATCAGCGGCACTGCTATGGGTACCCGCATGGCCCCACAGTATGCCAACATTTTTATGGCTGATTTAGAACAAAGCTTCCTCAGCTCTCGTCCCCGAACGCCCCTACTCTACTTGCGCTATATTGATGACATCTTCATCATCTGGACCCATGGAAAAGAACCCCTTGAGGAATTCCACCCATGATTTCAACAATTTCCATCCCACCATCAACCTCAGCCTGGTCCAGTCCACACAAGTGATCCACTTCCTGGACACTACAGTGCTAATAAACAATGGTCACATAAACACCACCCTATACCGGAAACCTACTGACCGCTATTCCTACCTACATGCCTCCAGTTTTCACCCTGACCACACCACATGATCCATCGTCTACAGCCAAGCTCTGCGATACAACCGCATTTCCTCCAACCCCTCAGACAGAGACAAACACCTACAAGATCTCTATCAAGCATTCTTACAACTACAATACCCACCTGCAGAAGTGAAGAAACAGATTGATAGAGCCAGAAGAGATCCCAGAAGTCACCTACTACAGGACAGGCCTAACAAAGAAAATAACAGAACGCCACTAGCTGTCACCTTCAGCCCCCAACTAAAACCCCTCCAACGCATTATTAAGGATCTAAAACCTATCCTGAAGGATGACCCAACACTCTCACAAATCTTGGGAGACAGGCCAGTCCTTGCCTACAGACAGCCCCGCAACCTGAAGCAAATACTCACCAACAACCACATACCACACAACAGAACCACTAACCCAGGAACCTATCCTTGCAACAAAGCCCGTTGCCAACTGTGCCCACATATCTATTCAGGGGACACCATCACAGGGCCTAATAACATCCGCCACACTATCAGAGGCTCGTTCACCTGCACATCCACCAATGTGATATATGCCATCATGTGCCAGCAATGCCCCTCTGCCAGGTACATTGGTCAAACTGGACAGTCTCTACGTAAAAGAATAAATGGACACAAATCAGATGTCAAGAATTATAACATTCATAAACCAGTCGGAGAACACTTCAATCTCTCTGGTCACGCAATTACAGACATGAAGGTCGCTATCTTACAACAAAAAAACTTCAAATCCAGACTCCAGCAAGAAACTGATGAATTGGAATTCATTTGCAAATTGGATACTATTAATTTAGGCTTAAATAGAGACTGGGAGTGGCTAAGTCATTATGCAAGGTAGCCTATTTCCCCTTGTTTTTTCCTACCCATCCCCCCCCGCCCCCAGACGTTCTGGTTAAACTTGGATTTATGCTGGAAATGGCCCACCTTGATAATCATACACATTGTAAGGAGAATGGTCAGTTTGGATGAGCTATTACCAGCAGGAGAGTGAGTTTGTGTATGTATGGGGGTGGGGAGGTGACAAAACCTGGATTTGTGCTGGAAATGGCCCACCTTGATTATCATGCACATTGTAGGGAGAGTGGTCACTTTGGATAAGCTATTACCAGGAGGAGAGTGAGTTTGTGTGTGTGTGTGGTTTTTTTTTTTTGGGGGGGGGGGGTGAGAAAACCTGGATTTGTGCTGGAAATGGCCCACCTTGATTTTCATACACATTGTAAGGAAAGTGGTCACAAGGGGAGCAAGGGGAGTCACTCGCCCCTGCAGGCCCAGTGCAGCATGTCCCCCAGCATTGCACGAGCAACGGTCTAGAACCGGGGGAGGCAGAGCCCAGCGCAGAGAGACTGGGGACAATGAGAGCAGGAGGAGCCATAGGACCCATCACCAGGGACTGAGGGAAGCTCAGCAGGGACGGGAAGTCTGGGTAGCAAAGTCAGCAAACGTTGCCCTCGAGTGGGGACCTGGGTAAGGAATGAACTAACGTCCAGTCTCCATCTCAAGGGCAAGCTCCAAATCCCAGCCCCTTCTCCCATCCCCCTCCCTCCACTGACCTCAGGTCCAGGAGCGTGAGGTCACCTTGGACTCCTCTTCTCTGCATTCCGCCTCTCTCACTCCATCCTGAAGCTCCCCACAACCCCCACTTTCTGCGCCGCACCCAGCCTGCCGGCTCTCTCCTGCCGGCTCTCTCCTGCAGCCTGTCCTCTAGCCTCCCCCTCCTGCCAGACCTTCCCTTGCCCCTCCTGCAGCCCCTGCGCTCACTCCCTGCTCTTCCCCACGTCGCACCAAGCACCTTGCCCTCGTCTCTTGGGGTCTACACAGCCTCCCCTGACCCACTCCCCATTGCTCTGGCTCCTTTGGCCCCTCCCATTCCTTTCACTGTGTCCCCTCCCACCTCCCTCCTTCTCTTCTGCTGCCCCAGCCTCTGGGGGCATATCATCCAAGCGCCCCCCTCCAGCTGCCAGAGGGGAGGCCCTGCCACAGGGGGGATGGAGCAGCTGCAGCAGCTCAATGGCCCTGAGCACCCAGAGCAGGGGGTCTTCATCTGGCAGCCTGGCAGGAGCTGATGCCAAAGCATCCCGGGGGCAACTGACAAAGGGGGTGAAGAGACACCTGGGTTCAGAGGGTGCTCTCAAGGCGATCCTGTGTAAATCCGCTGACCCTGCGGAGCAGACTTTGGTCCTAGGGGAACAGCGGGGAGAGTCCTTGGAGATAGAATTATGGGGCTCCACCCAAGGCCCACTGGAGTCAGAGGACAGACCTGTCCACATCAGGGCTCATTAGATTGGACTCCTACCGAGGATCTTGCTGAGTTACTATTCCAGGCCCAGGTTTTCCCTGCCAGGGAGCGCTGTACCACGAGCCTGCTCAGTGCAGTTAGGAGATGGCCAGAGTCACAGGCTGCTCACCTTGAATTTGTGTTGACCGGAGATGAATTTGGTCAGCCAGGTGATTCTTCCCACTGCCCTCAGCCGCACATGCACCTCCTTGGATGCGGTCCAGGGGAGCAGGACCTGAGAGAAACAGATTGGGACAAATTGCGAAGGAGAAGGACCAAAAAATAGCACAAGCACATAGAGTGAAAATCAGAAAGGCTAAGGCAAAAATGAGTTCTAACTGGCAAGGGACATAAAAGGCAAAGAGAAGCAGCTCTGTAAATGCATTAGGAGAAAGACAAAGGAAAGTGTGGAGCCAAACTCAGCAGGGAAGCAGAGCAAATAATGGATGATACAGACAAAGCCAAGGTGTTTCATGCCTTTTTTGCTTCAGTTTTCACTAAAAAGGTTAATGGCGACTAGATGATGACCACAATATTAACAACAAGGGGGAAGAAATACAGGCCAGAGTAGGGAGAGAACAGATAACAGACAATTTAGGTCAGTTAGATGTATTCAAGTTGGCAGAGCCTCATGATATTCACACGAGATGGAGCTAGACAAAGCAATCTCTGAACCTTTAGGAGGGCTGAAGGTCCCAGAGAACTGGAGAAGGGCAGCCACAGAGCCTATCTTCAGAAAGGGGAACAAGGAGGCCCCACGGAATTATCCACCTGTCAGCCTATCTTTGGTACCCAGAAAGATTATTGAACAAATTATTAAAGAGTTTGTAAGAACCTAGAGGAGATAATAGGGTGATAAGGAATAGCACCATGGATTTGTCCACAACAAACCATGCCAAACAAATCTAACTTCCTTCTTTGACCGGGTTACTTGCCTAGTGGATGGAGGGAGGCAGTATATGATGATGTATATGAAGTTTCATAAGGCTTTTGACACAGTTCCACAAGACATTCTCATAAGCAAACTAAGCCAATATGATCCAGATGAGACTACTCTAAAGTGGGCACACAACTGATGGAAAGGCAATCCTCAAAGAGGAGTTATCACTGACTCGCTGGCAAACTAGGAGGGTGTCTGAAGTGGGGTCCCCCAGGGGTGTGCCTGGGTCCAGTACTGCTCAATATTTTCATGAAGAACTTGGTTAACAGAGAGGAGAGTATGCTTGTCAAGTTGGCGGATGACACCAAGCTGGGGAGAATTACAAGCACTTTGGAGGACAGATTAGACTTCAGAATGAGCTTGCCAAATTGGAGAGTTGGTCTGAAGTCAACAAGATGAAATTCAGTCAAAACCAATGTGACGTAACGCACTTAGGAAGGAAAAATCCAATGCATAAAAACAAAGTGAGGGATAACCGGCTAGGTGGCAGGACTGCAGAAAAGGATCTGGGGGTTAGCGTGAATCTCACACTGAATAGGAATCAAGAGTGTGATGCTGTTGTGAAAGAGGGAAATGTCATTCTGAGGTGTATTAGCTTGGAGCACTGTGTCCAGTTCTTGGCACCCCGCTTTAAGAAAGATGTGAACAAACTGGGGCCCGTCCAGAGGATAGCGACAAAAATGATCAGAGGTTTAGAAAACCTGACCTATGAAGAAAGGGTGAACGACTTGGGCATGTTTCGTCTTGAGAAGACGGAGGGGGCACCTCCTAACACTCTTCCAATACGTTAAGGGCTGTTTCACAGAGGATGGTGACTAATTGTTCTCCACGTCCTCTGAAGGTAGGACAAGAAGTAATGGGCTTAATCTGCAGCAAGGGAGATTGAGGTTAAATATTTGGAAAAAGTCTAAGGGTGGCTAGGCACTGGAACAGGTGACCTAGGGAAGTGGTGGACTCCCCATCATGGATGTTTTAAAAAAACAGGCTGAACAAACACTCCTCAGGGACGGTCGAGGAATGCTTGGCCCTGCCTCAGGGGGTGGAGTAGATGACCTCTTGAGATCCCTTCCAGCCCTGCACTTCTGTGATTCCCTCTTCCCAAGCCCTGGGATCGAGAAGACCAAATATCTGCTGAGGACATTTCCCTCTTTTTGGAGCACAAACCACCCACAGAATCGACTTCCTGTGGCCCCAGAACTAGAACGTTGGGGGAATCTAGCTCTGGGCTCTGGCCAGTATTGGTGGGGCCCATGGTGAACACAAATGAATCCCGGGCTCAGATGAGGCTCAGTGGAGAACACGGCAGATCCCGCCCTCCTCCACCCCCATGCCATGCAGACTTTTTCAGATATAGCGGGGGCACTTGGTCCTCCAGCCCAAGAACCTTTGTCTAGAACGTACTCTGTGGAGAAGAAGGCACGGGGGTGTCCCATGCTTGGGATTAAATGGAGCCTTGGTCCCAGAGCCCCACCCCAGCTACAGGACTCGTCCCCTTCCTGCCCCCATGCCTCCACATCTCCACGATGTTTTGCAGCACCACAAGGTCGCACTTCTCATCCTCACACACCAAGGTCTTCAGCAGCTCATCCATGGTGTTCAGAGTCTGTGTGCAGAGCAGAGGAGAAACCACAGCAATTGGCGTTACCCAGCCAGGCAACGAACCAATGCCCTGGCGTGTGACACATCCCAGGCCATGGCAGCCCCTGCTATTCCAGCTCACCCACTCACTTGTACCCGCAGGGGACCTACTGCAAACTCCTCCTGGCAACAGGACCCCACCCGCTTTTGCTGTCCCCAGGGAGGCCACTGCACACAGTCTAACGCATGAGAAGAGCCAGGAAGGACTCCGCATTTGAGGGGGAGGGGAGATTTCCAGCCAAGCTTCACTTCCCCTGGCCTGTGTGGATCTCAAGCAGCCGATCTCAGGCCTGTGCCCCCAGCCATGCACTGGGGATGAATGTGCTTGTGAAGGGAGTGTCTGTTCCCCACTAATTGCCGGTCCTCAGCTGAAGCGCTGCCAAGGAGCTGTGATCATGACACTCTTATGCCAGCGCCAGGTAACCCAGGGACACGAGCGACTTGCAGGATTCCCCCTCGGTTTGGGGCGGCTCCTCATGGCTAGTTTGGGGCTTACGTTGTTGTATGGAGCACCCTCCACGCCCGGGTTGGTCTCTGCTGGAGGCAGGGAGAAGACGCTGGAGAAGCAGACGGTGAGCAGGCTGGATAGCTCCATTCCCCGCAGCAGTGGCTTCACTTTGCTAAGAGAAGAGACACGCGCGGATTGGAGGGCTGAGGCGAGACTGATGCACTGATGTTGGCCTCAGGCTCCCAGGACATCATGGGCAGGCTTCTGGGAAGCTGAGAGCAGGTCGCCAGCGGCACTGAGAGAGAGCCCCACATGGCGCAGGCTGTGCCACGTGCCAGGGCTCAGCCTGCCCAGCCTCTGAGCCACAGGGAGTCGCTGAGCTGCCGGAGGGATGCAGCTGGCAGAGCTGGCGGCGACTCCGGTGGCTCCGCTCCGGCAGTGCCCAACTGCCCCTCTCCCCCCGGAGCCATCGCCTGCGGGTCCCAGAGGGGACCGGTCCAACCCCCTCGCTCCCTCCCCCACATCTTCAAACGGCCACTTGGAGAGGTCGCCAGGCACCGAAGGATCCTCCACCACCAACCCACGGGTGCCACGTGCCCGGGGGAATCGGAAGACGGGGGAGGAGCAGAGGGGGCAATGCCCTGGAGAACTGGCCATGCCAAGAGGCTGGCGTGTCTGGCTGCACACAGCACTAGCTGGGGCTGCGCGGGCAGGCCGGGTACCTCAGCTCCATGATGGCGAGCATCGCTTGCTGACGCACCCCGCTGGTCAGGGAGTCGACGGACTCAAGATCAATCAGCTCCTGGGGAGACAATGTGGGGAAGTGCCAGCCGGGCTCCGAGCTCCCGTAAGGCTCCCACTGGGGCGCAAAGCGCAGGGCCTGCAACACGTGGCCTCGGCAGACAGGTCATCCTACTGTGGGCTTGATGGTGTGCAGGGCTCCAGCTGGGGAGCGCAGTGCAGGGCCTGTGGTCAGTGCTCCAGCGTCACGCACCAGTGCACTGCAAAGGCTCCATCAGCATTAGCACCCAGGGACTCCACCTGAGATCAGGCTCCTTGTGTCAGGTGCTGCACACACACGGTGAGAGCCAGTCCCTGCCCCAGAGAACTCACGAGCTAACTGGATGAGACAAGGCATGGGAGGGAAACTGAGGCACAGAGGGGGAAGTGCTTTGCCCAAAGGTCTCATTGAGGAACTGAGCCCCAGCCCACTGGACCACCCACCAGCACACGATGTCCCACGTTCAGGGAAGGGAGGTAAGCTCCGGAAAGCTTTCTGCAGCACCACAGAGCAAAGACTTTCCAAATCTACGGAGCAGATTTGTTGCTAGTTCCCTAGTGGGCACTGACTGCGGAGTGCTGGGGCTCTGTGCAGGGAGACTGGTATATACAGAGCGACCTGGTGACTTGGGAAGCTGGGTGCAAGGGAAATACCTATGTTTCAATACAGTGACATGTTCAGGAACAAAGAACGCAGGCCACACTCACAGCATGGGGTCTCTAACCTGGGAAACGGTGACTCTGGAAAAGACTTGGCAGTTATGGTAATCAGCTGCACAGGAGCGCCCAGTGCGAGGCTGGGGCCAAAAGGGCTTATGCCATCCTGGGCTGTGCAAACAGGGCAATCTCCAGTTGTTAGAGAGGTTATTTTCCCTCGGTATTTGGCAGTGGTGCGACCTCTGCTGGGATCCTCTGTCCAGGTCTGGTGCCCACAATTCAAGGAGAATGTTGATAAATTGGAGAGGGGTCAGAGAAGAGCCACAAGAGTGACTGAAGGACTGGGAAACATGCCTTATAGTGAGAGACTCCAGAAATCAATCAGTTCAGCTTCACAAAGAGAAGGTTACAGGGTGCCTTGACGACAGTCTGTAAGTCTACACAGGGAGCAAATGCTTGATAATGGGCTCTTCAGTCTAACAGACAAACGTCCAACACGATCCAGCAATTGGCAGTTGAAGGTAGACAAATCTGCAGAGCTCTCCAGGCCAATCACTAAACCTGCCAAGTAACATAGCCCGAGCGTGTGTTTTACTCACCTTTATCTTCTCCACAAGGAGGGCTTTGCAGAGAAAAGCTGCCAGGTTTTGTTCTGGGTACCTCGTGAGGGCGGCCCTGCTGATGGTGATGACACGATCCAAGAATTCAAGTTTCTTGGCCTCCTCCTATGCCCCGCAGAGATTAGACAAAAACAGGAAGGTCAGCGTAGAAAGGAGCTGCCAGTGGGAGAGATGTCAGAAAGCTTCCCCCCAGCACTGCTCAGGCTTTGATATGCCGAAGGCCAGAAGGCCATTCATCTCTCAACAGGAGAGACTATGTGGGGCGGGCAGGGCAGCTCTGTGTGAAACCAGAGCAGAGAGGGAGCAGATCTCACGGGGTAGGTGTCCAAAGAGGAACTGCAACATGGGGGCTAAGCAGCCAGACAGTCTTACTGGGGGGCTTGATAGAGTGGGAGGAACATCTGGGTGTGACACCCTGACACCCCAATATTCGCCACTGTCATATAATTAGGATATGTTTGGTACCAAGTATGTCTTGTAAGGTATCAGTCTAAAAGTCTTTATCTGCTAGACATTAATGTCTCATTGGATTGCATGTGCTATCGTTGTATGTGACGTTCTGAAGTTCAGCTGTGTATGTGTTCCTGAAAAACACTGTGAGGTTCAAAACAGCCTTTCAGGTAGAATAGCAAAAAAGCCAAACACTGGCTCCTGGAGGAAATGCACAAGCATTAGGGCTACCCCAGGAACTGTGTGCAATAGAAACCTCCCTGAGATAACGCGACACAACGGGACCTGTTGGATCCAGGTCACAGCAAAAGAGTTATCCAGCAGGTGGGAAGAGAAGATAAAAGGGGAACAATAAAATCGCAGGGGGGACGGGACGGGACCTCAGACTCCCTGCAATAAGATACCTGGAAACACCTGAGAGACAAAGATTGAACCATGAGAAGTGATGGTCCTAGGCTAGAGAGAGAGATTCCTAGCCTGTGCAAGAAAACCTGGGAAATCCAAGCTGCAAAACCAAGGCAGCTTCTGCCTTAAGAATCTGCCAACCTGTTATCACTCGGGGAGAATTTGTTAATGGATATCCTATCTATCTAGTGTATAAAGCTTCGTTTGTGTGTTTTCTTTATTTACTAGGGTAATCTGCTTTGTTCTGTTTGCTATCTCTTCTAACCGCATAAAATCTACCTCTTGTAGTTAATCATCTTGTTTCTTGTTTATACCACAACCCAGTTTGTAGTATAAATTAGTAACTGGGAGGAGGGGCAAAGAGTTGTTCATACCTCTCTCGACATCGAGGGAGGGGGCGAATGTCATAAAACCTTTGGGTCCGTACTCCAAAGGAGGTGGGCACCAGAGAACTGGGACAAGGCCCTTCAGCTGAGTCTTCCCAGAGCTGATCTCAGTGTCTGTGTCTTTCTGTAGCTGGGTGTGGCCCTGCCTGTGTGTATGGCTGGAAGAGGCTTGTGAGCCGAGCCCAACAAGACAAGGTAACAGGGGCCCAGGCTGGCAGAACAGGCGGGCTCAGTGATAAGCCAGTACATCAGGCCTCAAAGGGGGGCAACCCATCACGCTGGGGACTGGCCAAATCCAGTGGGCAAGGGGCATGGTGGGTGCCTTTTGTAACTCAAGAGAGGATGTTTTTAAGATGCTCTAGTTTAAACAGGAATTATTTGGGGGCAGGTCTCTGGCCTGTGTTATACAGGAGGTCACAGTGGGGAGGTCCCGTCTGGCCTTAGAATCCATGCCTCATGCGGAGAAGGACGGATACTGCATGTGGACAGGGCAGTAGCTGAGAGATCAGAGGAGGGCTCTTGGTACCTGTTCATTGCCCTTGAGAAAGGTGTTGATGTAGTCTAGGGTCTCTTTCTCCTGCCAGTCTGCCCCATAAAACAGGAGGCATTCCTAGGTGATGGTGAATCTGATCAAAGACAGAGCAGTGGTCATACCTGGGGCTGCCAAGCTGCAGGCTGGGTGACAGAGATCTTAGCAGAAACCCTTGCCCCCCGCTCCCACCCCAGCAGGGTAGCAGCCCCGATGCACAACAGGGTCTGGCACAGCCATCCCTGGTTTCCCCAACTCTTTGCTGCTCAGCCCAGCAAAGATCCAGTCAGAGCCCTGGTTCCCAGCAGCCACCCCACTTCCCTGCCCGCACCCAGCATGCAGCACCACACCTGGAAGGAGGCATGATGTCAGGCTCTGAGTGGTGTCCCCACTCTCCGGGCCATTGCTGGAGGGGGCAGAGGGAATGGCAGTGAATCGCTCTGCTCCCTGCTGCGGGAGAGGGAGGAGCTACCCAGTCTGCGCGGGATACGGGGGCCCAGGGCCTGCCCGTTCTGCTTCCTCTGACTGCCTCTCCTGCCATTGACAGCCACGGGGTGTAACCTGGGCAAGCCCTGGGCTCCCATCATCAACCCCCCCACCCAAATGCCCTGTGCTGTGCCATGCGTCACCCCCCTGCAAAGGAGCCAGGAGATGGGGCTGCAACATCAGGGGGCATCTCATGCTTTGGCCGGCGCCCTTCAATCCTAGGCTTAACAACCCACCGTGCACAGAGCATCCCCTTCGACTGGTGGAAAACATCTTCCAACCCTGTGTGTGACGGATCGGGGTGGGCAATTCAGTCAGTCTCCACCTGATGCTTCTGCTGCCGCCCCTAATGCCCCGATCAGATGTAGGGGCTGCAGCTGCTGCCAGCAGGAGGGGCCATTCCCCCCTGCCTGGGTTTTCCTGTCTCTCCATCTCATGGCAGCCCAGAGTTGTACAAAGGTGATGGAGTCTTCTCCCGCCACTGACACCCTGGTCTTGCAACCCCAACCCCCAGAGGGGCCAAGCCCCACCGCAATGCAGGGCCATGGCCCCGGCCATTTTTGCAGCCCCTCCGCCCACCCAGGAGGCATCCACTCACCAGCATGGAAGGGCTGAGGCACACACAGCTCCTGCTGCTGCTGTGGGCTCTTCTGCGGACTCTTCCTTCGAGGAGGTCTCGTCTCCTCCCAGGCACGGATGGGCTTCAAGGGGACCTTGCGGACTTCCTCAGCCATCCTGCAAGAAGCCAGGACAAGGCATTGCTTGTGAGAGGTGAGAGGCGACTGCCCCGTTCAGCATCAGGGCCAGTCCACGTATGGCCGTTCCACCAGTGCCTACAGCTGCCAGCAGGGAAACAAGCCAATGGATGTGCTCAAAGTCACCCAGGCAGTCAGCAGTACAGGCAGGATTAGAACCCAGGTCTCCGGACTCCCAGGCCCATCCCGCAGGCCAAACGGCCTCCCCCGGGTCACTCCCACCTCTCCTTCTGCTGGTTCACAAACTGCCCAGCAGACAGGCTGCATCCAACCACTCAGGATTCTTCCTGCCCAGGGAAATTACCCTGATCCCTTCCCCCAGGAATATTGGGGCCGTGGCAGGTCCCAGGTGGGGGAGGGAAGCGGGGTGGGGTGCGGGGGGCGGGCTGGTGAGCAGCAGGAGTTGCTCTGACCCCACCGTGAAGGGGAAGGAGCAGAAGGCGGGAGAGCAGCAGGCAGGCAGGCTGTGCCGGGGCAGAGCTTTGTGGCGATTTCGCAGCTCGTCTCTCCAAGGCCTGTGTGGCAGCAGCCGCTGCAGAGAATCCCAGGCCTGATTCCCCCCACGCTGGGTCTCCTGAATGGCCCCTGCCCTGGGGGGCTCCATTCCTCACCCAGTGTCAACTGCTGACTCTGCAGCAGCTGCACGGCAGGCGTCCTAAGGCACCTCTAGTCCTCTCCAGAGCTCAGGGGGACTGTCCTGGCATCGGACTGTTCTGGTGAATGGAACAATGGCTCTGGGCAGTCGGAGAATGCCTGTTCCCCCGGCAACCTCAGTGCCATTCCCTCTGGAAGTGATGGTGTCAGCAAAGGTGCTGGAGGTGGTCAGGCCTTGTGGTTTGAGCTGGACTGAGGAGGCCAGGGCGTGGGTGGAGCGAGGCTGGAGCGAGAGCAGGGCTGGAGTAGGAGGAGGGGCAGGGCCACCAGCTACCTCCCGGTCTGGGCACTTACCTGGCCCCACCATGCCAGTGGCTGAGCACACGGGTGTTGTGGTATTTAGGCTCTCAACCCCCCCGCAGAGCTAGGACCTTCTCTCCCTCGTTAGCTGAGGCCTGGGGCGGTGGGGACTCATCTGATCTCATGCAGAATCATAGAATCATAGAATCATAGAATATCAGGGTTGGAAGGGACCCCAGAAGGTCATCTAGTCCAACCCCCTGCTCAAAGCAGGACCAATTCCCAGTTAAATCATCCCAGCCAGGGCTTTGTCAAGCCTGACCTTAAAAACCTCTAAGGAAGGAGATTCTACCACCTCCCTAGGTAACGCATTCCAGTGTTTCACCACCCTCTTAGTGAAAAAGTTTTTCCTAATATCCAATCTAAACCTCCCCCACTGCAACTTGAGACCATTACTCCTCGTTCTGTCATCTGCTACCATTGAGAACAGTCTAGAGCCATCCTCTTTGGAACCCCCTTTCAGGTAGTTGAAAGCAGCTATCAAATCCCCCCTCATTCTTCTCTTCTGCAGGCTAAACAATCCCAGCTCCCTCAGCCTCTCCTCATAACTCATGTGTTCCAGTCCCCTAATCATTTTCGTTGCCCTTCGCTGGACTCTCTCCAATTTATCCACATCCTTCTTGAAGTGTGGGGACCAAAACTGGACACAGTACTCAAGATAAGGCCTCACCAATGTCGAATAGAGGGGAACGATCACGTCCCTCGATCTGCTCGCTATGCCCCTACTTATACATCCCAAAATGCCATTGGCCTTCTTGGCAACAAGGGCACACTGCTGACTCATATCCAGCTTCTCGTCCACTGTCACCCCTAGGTCCTTTTCCGCAGAACTGCTGCCTAGCCATTCGGTCCCTAGTCTGTAGCTGTGCATTGGGTTCTTCCGTCCTAAGTGCAGGACCCTGCACTTATCCTTATTGAACCTCATCAGATTCCTTTTGGCCCAATCTTCCAATTGGTCTAGGTCCTTCTGTATCCTATCCCTCCCCTCCAGCGTATCTACCACTCCTCCCAGTTTAGTATCATCCGCAAATTTGCTGAGAGTGCAATCCACACCATCCTCCAGATCATTTATGAAGATATTGAATAAAACCGGCCCCAGGACCGACCCTTGGGGCACTCCACTTGATACCGGCTGCCAACTAGACATGGAGCCATTGATCACTACCCGTTGAGCCCGACAATCTAGCCAGCTTTCTACCCACCTTATAGTGCATTCATCCAGCCCATACTTCCTTAACTTGGTGACAAGAATACTATGGGAGACCGTGTCAAAAGCTTTGCTAAAGTCAAGAAACAATACATCCACTGCTTTCCCTTCATCCACAGAACCAGTAATCTCATCATAAAAGGCGATTAGATTAGTCAGGCATGACCTTCCCTTGGTGAATCCATGCAGAAGACTTACAGAGGAGCGGGGAACTGAACACAGCTCTCCTGGGTCCCAGCCCAATGCCTCATCTAACCACCTGTGCCGCCTTCCCGTGCCGTGCCACCAGCCCTGCCAAACCCTCCTCCTTGTCTCCGTCCCCTCCGGGCTCAACTGGTGCGACCCCTTCTGTCGAGCTGCCCCGGGCTCCCTCCTGTGCGCATGCCGGTGCCCACTTCCTCACTGGCACCAGGCTAGACGGCCGGCACCAGGGCACTTGGCAGACA
Source organism: Lepidochelys olivacea (assembly GCF_965140295.1). NCBI lineage: Eukaryota > Metazoa > Chordata > Testudines > Cheloniidae > Lepidochelys > Lepidochelys olivacea. The sequence continues at coordinate 551,663 of NW_028181946.1, read as the reverse complement.
TGCGCCACCCAGCCAGGAGCTCGGGGAAGACTCGGTGTGGTTGGTGATGCAATGGAAAAGCAGAGGTAGACGATAGAAGATTCTCCTACCTGGAGTCAGGAGTGGGCAGAAGCCTGCGCGTAAATGGGCCACCCACTTTCTGCTGCCGGTGGCGGAGCTGGATCTGCTGGCTCAGCGTTCCCCAGCGGCACCTGCCAGCTCTCGCTCTGCCAGAGCCAAGCCTGGCAGTGAGGGGATGAGGCTGTGCCAGCCAGCAGGGGCGTGTCACAATGGGCAGGCGAGTCACAGACCAGCCAATGTGTGACTCCCCAGCCATGGGATGCCCCAGCCCAGACTTGCTCTGGCCTCGCCAAGGCTTTAGAGCCTGTCCTTCCCCACCGGGGTCATGGGAGGGACCTTCCGCTCCCCACAGTCACAGACGTTAGGCCGGAAGGGACCGCTGGGCTCCTCTAGTCCCAGCTCCTGCAGACCCCAGGCCAGAGCCCCTCCCTGCATCCATGCTATTGGAGCCAGGGGGTCTCTGGATCCCCGAATGGGAGAATCAGTTCCATCCCGGTTCCTCCTTCTCGTAACAGTGCAGAACGGGGATCCATGAACTCTCCCCACCCATAGCTCCCAGCCCACATGGGAGGCTCTTTCCACTTTCCCAAGCTGCCGGGTGCTTTGGCCATAGGGTGTAAAATGGTCCCATCTCTGCTTCCTCTCCCACCGCTGCAACGGCGCAGAAGCTGCTTTAATAGCAGCCCCCTCCCCCTGCCCAACTGAGTCTCAGACCTTGCTAATGCTCAGTGCCATGACAGCCCCAGGAGATGATTGCTGTGGCATGTGACGAAGTGGGACTCTTCTTAATGTTTCCTCTGAATAGTGTGGGGGTGCCTCAGTTTCCCCTATGCAGGTCTTAAGTATCTAGGTGGTGGGGTAAGGGTGTATGATCATTGCAGAGCCCTAGAGGGCAGGTATGTGCAGGGGTCTGGACACAGAGAATGGCCGACACCCTATTTCCTGGGTGCTGATGGCCTGGCCCTTCCCCGCTACAAGGTGAGAGCTAAAAGGGTTGGAGAAAAAAGGAATCAGGTGACCTCCTGGCCCGGGAAAGGGACAAAGCCCAGAGGAGGAGGGGCTGGAGAGAGTTTCAGTTGAGGCTGGCTGGGGACATGGAGTGAAGTACAGACGTGGCTGTCTGGCTCACTACCTCCCAAAATGGACTCAGCTGAGGGGTCCTGTTCTCTGCACCTACATGCTCTGTGTTAGACCATGTTCCTGTCATCTAATAAACCTTCTGTTTTACTGGCTGGCTGAGAGTCACGTCTGACTGCGGAGCTGGGGGGCAGGACCCTCCAGCTTCCCCAGGAGCCTGCCTGGACGGGCTCGCTGTGGGAAGCTCACGGAGGAGCAGAGGATGCTGAATGCTCAGAGGTCAGACCCAGGAAGGTGGAAGCTGTGTGAGCTCTTTGCCCTGCAGACAGGCTGTTCACAGAAAGGAGACTTCCCCAGAGTCCTGACTGACTTCGCAAGGGAGCAGTTCCAGAGCATCGCCCGGGGACTCCGTGACACGGGGGTCTCGGCTAGGGGGAGGCAGTGACTCCTAGAAGCAGGTAAAGCAGCAGCACCGTAGATCAGGGAGGTCTGGCAATGCCAGTGGCTGCCTGGGGTCTGGCACCCCAGGCACTCAGAGCAGATTGTCAAAGGCCAAACCCCTCTCACCACCGGCTCTGTAGCTCCCCCTTGCTTTCGGTCTGTCTTAGGCACCATCCTGGCCCTCATCCCCCTGGCATCCGAGCACTGCCCAACCTCGATTGCATTTATTCTAACTGCCCCCTTCAGGGCAGGGTCTGGCAGCTACCCCCACTGCACAGACAGGGAACTACAGCACAGAGGGAAGAAGAGACTTGCTCAAAGACAAACAGAGCATCTGTGGCAGAGCTGGGAAATGAACATGGGTCTCCTGGGTTCCAGGATGGCACCTTCTCTTTCAACCTCCTGCCCCCTTTGTCGCTGGTTCAGTGGGAGCTGTGGGAGCTCTCTGGGGCACGGGAGCTGGCTGGTGCCCAGATGGAGCTACGTTGCCTATTGCACAGATCTCGCTTTTCCCCAACATTGAAAATGCTGCTCCAACCATACCAGGGCCCGCCAGGATCCTTGCAGCTGGTCAGTGCTAAATTGTGAACTGTGCTCTGGCCTCCCAGAGCGGGGCAATGGGAGAGGGTGGGGCTGGCGCAAGGCCCTGCTGGATTGCGGCTCACGCGTACGGGGTCCCAGTGCTACAGAGCTCTGTGCCGGGGCAGCGCTTTGTGGGGGTTTCGCAGCTCCTCTCTCCAAGGCTATGTGGGAGCAACCGCTGCAGAGAATCCCAGGCCTGATTCCCCCCACGCTGGGTCTCCTGAATGGCCCCTGCCCTGGAGGGCTCCAGTCCTCACCCAATGTCTCCTGCTGACTCTCCAGCAGCTGCACGGCAGGTGTCCTAAGGTACCTCTAGTCCTCTCCAGAGCTCAGGGGGACTGTCCTGGCATCAGACTGTTGCCGGCACCCAGTGCCAAGAGGCTGAACAACAGCTTGAGTGGTTCGTTTCCCAGTGTGCTACACCCAGTAATCACAATGGGGTGGAGAAGCAGAAAAGTTTATTTGAAGCTTCAAATAGGTACAGGGAGATTTGAATCTCAAATCCTGTACACAGAGCAGGAAGTTACACAGGCTTTTATACATCCTTTTTCCCAACATACTTATCCAATAGCAAGCTGCCCCAAGTATCCATATAGCCAGCCAATCCAGTTCCCAGCTAGTTCCCTGGTTCTCTGTATCATTTGTTAAACTCTACATAAAGCTGCTTTATTCAGCATTGTTCTTCCATATCTGCCCTGTGTGGCCTTGCTTAGTTTCAGGCAGTCTGACTCCGCAGCATATTGTTGCAGATCCTCAGCATAACTGCTGTGTGTGCCTCCAGGCCGGGGGGCCAAGGACACTTGGGCCTAGTGCGAGGGGGCTTCATCGACACTCGTGGTCTTCCATCCCCTCGACTTACCTCGTGGCCATGCCCCAGTGTCCCCAACGGGACTGTCCTGGGGAATGGAACAATGGCTCTGGGCAGCCGGAGAATGCCTGTTCCCCTGGCAACCTCAGTGCCATTCCCTCTGGAAGTGATGGTGTCAGCGAAGGTGGGGAGGTGGTCAGGCCTCGGGGTTGGAGCTGGACTCAGGAGGCCGGGGCGTGGGTGGAGCGAGGCTGCTGCTGTGAGACTGAAATACTTGCTCTGGGAGTCACGGGCCTGTTCCTGGCTTGTGGATTGGCAGGAGCCCGGCACAGGAGGGACTCAGGGCCTGACACATGGCTCCAGGGGGCGCTTGGCTCCGGCCCCGCTGGGCACTGACAGGCCAGGTACAGGGGGGCAGGCGCAGCACCAGGGAGGACATTGGGGAGGCAGGAGCGCTGAGGTGGGGCTGAGCGGGCAGGTGCTGAGGAGCTGCGGCCGGCTGGCCAGCAGGGAGGAGGAGCAGCACCCAGCTGTGGAGAGCCCAGCTGCAGCTCCACACGGGGCGCGGCCAGAGCCTGGCAGGCGGCTGGCTGAAGTGGCACTTTGTGATCTGGCGCAGGCGGGAGCTGGCTCCCCACATCCGAATGCTCTGCAGCGCCGGCAGATTCACATCTAAACCCAGATCTGGCTCCCAATTCACAGCTGGCCCCTCCCCCCGATCTGGAGTGGCTGAGACTCCAGCGCTCTGGGGAAGAGGCCAACAAATGCCAGCTCCTGGGGTGGGCTTCCCCCAGAGACAACCCCGTGCTGGGAAGGGAGGTTCCAAGAGCCGGCAGCTCCACCACTCACACTCCCAGCGTCCTGGGACTGAGCCAGGAGCAGAGTCCCAGTCCCCATCCCCTGGCATTAATCCAGGGACTCCGCACTGGGGATGTGCACCTGGCAGCACGCAGCCTCCTGAGAACACACAGGCCAGGGTGCAGGGCGAGGGCTCCCAGAGAGAAACGGCAGGAGGGCAATGCTGGGAACCCCCAGGCTCTCTTCAGCTCAAGCATGAGGGCACCCCAGCATCCTGGAGAGCATGAATCTAGCTTCAGCTCAGCCTTTATGTCCCCCTGTTCTCTGTGCTAGATGGGTTGGTCTCCCGGAGGGACGAAAGTGCCCATCAGGAGTTCCTGGCTTATCCAACGTCAGTTTCCCGCTCTTGTGAAAAAAACAGTGACTTCCCTTACACAGGAGCTGGTGTTCTTCAGGCTGGGCTGGGCCTGTACACGTTCCTCTGTAGGGGTGTGTGCACCCAGGGCCCGTGAGTCGCAGACGTTTGCCAATGAACATTTGCCAACAGACGTTTGCCCCCTGCTCTCCCCGTGTCCTGAGGGACCGCCATCAAAAGGGCACGTCTGCCACCTCCCTCTGAAGTCCTTCGCACCTGCATACTGCCAGGGGAACATCCCCATTTCTACTGAGGCCTCAGGGACAGGGTTTATGATGAACCGGCTGGAGTTGATCTCCCCCCCCCCCGCTCCCCCCGGCGTGTTGCACCCCTACGGCTAGCTGGGGATCCAAACTGACACTCCCCGGTTTGAGCCCCTGCCTAGCCAGGCCCTGTTCCCTCCCCCCAGGCAGTTGTTGGCCCTGAACTCCTGCAGGCAGCCATGACACACAGCTGCTTGGGGGCTTGAGAGAAGGGCTATCACCAGCTGAATGACCCCTGCCTGTACGGTGGGGACTGAGGCCACTGCCAGCAGGTGCCCCCCAAGTCCTGTGCTATGCTGAGTCTGGGGAGATGGGCAGGTTCAGCCTCATTAGAAGGGATCGGCCAGACAGAAAGGCAGAATCGGGTCCCCGCACGGAGCCCCTCTACTACCTGCCTGTGTCCTAACCACCAGGACAGTGGCCAATCCCACCTTCAGGTCAGGTTCCAGCGTTGGGCCCTGTCCATACCCACGGTGTGTGGCACCCAGCATGCGCCGATAGACTCCGGTACATGCAGTAAGTTCACAGACACTAGAAACTGCCTAACACCAGGCTGGGGGCTGGGGATGTGTAGGGTACAGAGCACAGCACCCCCTAAGGCCGGGCAGGAGGGCTGGGAAATGCATATGATACAGAGCACAGCGCCCTCTAACACCTGGCAGGGGGGCTGAGAGATGGGGGGGTGTAGGGTACAGAGTACAGCGCCCCCTAACACCGGCCGGGGGCCTGGAAGCTGGGGGAACATGTAGGATCCGGAGCACAGCATCCCCTAACACCAGGCTGGGGGGCAGGGAGAGGGGGGATATGTGGGGTACAGAGCACAGCGCCCCCTAACACCAGGACACGAGGTCTCATCTGTCTCAGGGCGGAAATGATCACACCCTGTGAATGGGGGATCTGCCACGGGCACTGGCAGGAGCACGTTGCTTTACATTAAGGTTCTTTGGCTGATGGGCGAACCTCACCCCGCCCTGCGTTTCGAGTGTGAACAGCTGTCGATGGAAACCCAGACGGCAGAGATGGAGCAGGACTAACCGGGGTCACTGGGTCTCGCCCTCACCCCGTGTCTACACTGTACAAGGGTGGGAAATAGCAGGTGCCTTTTCTTGCCCTGATACGATTTTGGAGATGCCGACGCTTGCGACAGCTTTCTCCCTGTGTGGGTTGTGGGATCCCGGGGAGCCGTCTGTGTGCTCTGTACAGGACAAGGCGTGTAGATCATTTATACCTCAATGGATCACAGTAAATACAGTTATTTAATATATCAAATAAAAGCAGAACAATACATCAAAAAGCATCAAAATGAAACAGAGGATTGCTATGTACAGGGGGGATTGCTATGTACAGAGGGGTTTGCACGTGACTAGTTAACTGCTCGAGAGCTTTCATCACCGTGTACTTTCTGACAGGTTTCCGCGCCCTGTGTAGGGTTTACGTCCCGCCCTCCGTCCCCGTTTCCGGTCATGTACGTTTTTCGCGCCGTCGGCCCTTTTGAACATTTCTTTTGTATTGTTTTCTGTGTTTGGCCTGGGGAAGGTTGTGTTCTTGTGTTTTGACATATTTAGAGAAACAGTTGAACAAGCAGAAAGAAAGGCTGTAAGGGGTTCGCGGCTCCCTCCCCGTCCATCAGGGTGGGAGACCACGCCCCTCGCTACGATACTTCCGGGGTACCTTGGTTCAGGGGAAAATTAGCCCATTGTTAATGGTTCAGGCCTGCAGTCAGGCCGAGCAATGGTAGAGAGTCTGTTTGCCTGGGGCCCTCATTCAGGGCAGGGCTGCAGTCTAGTAGGGGCTCTGGCCTCCAGTCAGGCAGGCAGAGCAGCAGAAGGTCCATTTGCCTGGCCCTTGATCAGGGCGGGGCAGCAATCAAGTAGGGGGGCTCTGGCGTACAGTCCGGCAGAGCCGTCGCCGTCTAGGGGAGCTTAGCTCTCTGGTGGGAGAGTCAGCACAACCGTCTGGAGTCCTGATTCAGGCGGGTGCCAGACCAATCAGGCCTCCTGACAACCAGGTGGGGAGCCTGCCATTCCTGACGGTGGCGTGGCGGTGGTAGGGGAACCCAGGCCTTCCCACTCCACTGCGTCCCCACCCAGGGCCCTAAACAGCAGCGGAGTGGTCCGCCACTGGGTCAGCGGGGAAAATCTGATCACAACACGCTGGCCGGCTTGTAGTCAATAACACAGCTGAACCCGATTCGGCTGCCCTGGGCTCCTTCCTACACACCCATTCCGTGTGTACATGGGTTCCAGGGTTGTTGTTCGCTTCGCTGGGGTAGACGGCTAGTGGCAGCCCCACCAGCTCCTTGGAGTCCCCGGCGTCTGGAGCGCCGGCAGCCCCTCTGGCTCTCTGTCAGGATAGCGCTCTCCATTAGGGGAGCAGGGAAAAGACGTCCTGCTCCTCCAGCAGCTCTCTCCCAACTCAGCTGGAGGGGCGGCCTTTTATAGTTCCGCTTCCTGTCCCACCCCTCTGCTTCTGGCAGGGTGGCATGCGGTGGGAGACAAGCCTGCTTTCTGCAACCCTCCTGCCCCCAACAACCCACTTCAGCGAGTCCCAAAATCAAATCCACTTACCAGGGGCCTCCTCTCCACTTTGTGCTTCGCCAACATCCGGGGTAGAAAAGAGCTCCTGGCCGCAGGCATCTCTGACCTCCGAGTCATCTTCTGCCTCTGGGTCCCCCTCCACATCCTCGTCCAAGATTTCCTCCTCCTGGCTCGGTCCACTCTCAACTGACATGCGAGCCACCGAAGTATCCACAGTGGTGTTCGCAATGGAGGTGGGGTCGCCGCGGAGTATCATGTCCACCTCTTTGGAGAACCGGCAGCTCATAGGCGCAGCACCGGAGTGGCGGTTTGCCTCCCGCGCCCTGTGCTCGGCGTTCCGCAGCTCCTTCACTTTCATCCTAAACTGCCGTGTGTCCCGGTCATCGCCCCTTTCTGTCATGCATCGTGAAATCTGTCTGTAGGTGTAATGATGCTGGTTCTGGCAGGACCCAACTGAGAGTGCCAGTTCAGGACAAACTGCTTCAAGCAGGGCAGTTACAGCCGAAGGCTGGGGGTTTTCCACCTCTAAGGCAAACCAAACCAGCCAAACAGAGCAGACTTTGGTCTCACCCTACTGGCTCACCACAAGTCACACAAGCAAGTCCCTTAGACACTCCAGTTTTCCAGGATCCCCAACAGTACCACTTGTTATGGGGACAAATGGTTATGAAAACCAATACCCCAGGAAAAGAAAAAAGGTTCTCTTGATCCTAAAGGACAAAGCCACAGACCCAGGTCAATATGCAAAGCAGACCTTGTCCCAAATCACGCTGTAGCCAACCCTTTAGACTCTATAATCTAAAGGTTTGTTCATAAAAGGAAAAAGCTATAGATGAGAGCTAGAATTGGTGAAATGGAATCAATGACATACAGTCATGGCCAAGTTTTTGGTTCAGGCTTGTGGCAGCGACAGAATACATTGCAGGTTCACATCAAGTCTCTGGAGAACATCCACAGCTGGGATGTGTCTTTCAGTTCTTGGTTCAAAGCTTCAGTGTAGCAAAGTCCCTCCAGAGGGATGAAGCAGGACTGAAGACAAGATCATAGAATCATAGAATCATAGAATATCAGGGTTGGAAGGGACCTCAGGAGGTCATCTAGTCCAACCCCCTGCTCAAAGCAGGACCGATCCCCAATTAAATCATCCCAGACAGGGCTTTGTCAAGACTGACCTTAAAAAACTTCTAAGAGAGGATGCTGTGCCATAAGGCTTTGCACCAGTATATGAGACAGCCAGGTAGGATTCCTGGCTTGTGATTTTTCCAGGCTGGGTTGGCAGAAAGTGAGGGCTGCAGAGACAGCATAACTCAAGTCCCAAAGGAGAGCAAGCTTTATGCCACTTTCCCCTGTCTGATTTAGGAGTGGCAAGGATGGGCTCCCAAAGAGAGTTACAGCTAGCTATCCTCAGCCGCAGGCAGGCAGTGGAGGAGCTGCAGCAGCTTTTTATATTCTCTTGCCATGTGGTCTTTCTTTCTTTGTCCCAAAGACAAGCTGTCCATCACATGGCCTGGTAAAACCTCCAAGTTCTGTCCATAGGCAGGTCCCTGCACACCGTGCTGAGTCCCAAGGCTTGTCTGCCTTCTCTCAATGGGTCAATTGTGTAGCTGATGGTCCTTAATCGGCCATCAAGCAGGCTAGGCATTGCATCCGATGAAGTGAGCTGTAGCTCACGAAAGCTTATGCTCAAATAAATTTGTTAGTCTCTAAGGGCCACAAGTCCTCCTTTCCAACTTGTCTGGGGTGTCACCCAGAAGCATAGTACAAATTTGAACCACAGACACTATAGATCCAATACTTATAACTTAAAATACAAAAATGACACAAGCATATAGATAGCACAGTCATAACCAGCAAACCGTAACCTTGCCTTAGACACCTTATTGGACCCCCCTTTATACAAGATTTGGTGCCACTACAGGACCTTGGTTGCAACAATGATCTATATGGTCCCAGTTCAAGTCAATAACGTCACAGTAGGTATCATAATTGCTACATCCGGAGTGCAGCTGGGACTGTACAGCCTCCTCTCCCCAAATGCTGATGAGGTCCAGCAGCTCAGCATAGCTCCAAGCAGGGGGATCGCCTGGTGCGTGGAGCAGGCCTGGCCACCTAGAAAGATGCGCTGCACACATCACCGAGCAAACAGGAAGGGGACTTTCAAAATGGCAAAGGAGTTTATCGAGTGGGGATGATGGATGGTCACCTGAGGGCCGGGCAGTAGAGTTCAAACCGATGACCAGAGAGGCGAGAGCAGGCATTGTGGGACACCTCCCGGAGGCCAATCGCAGCGCCGTAATCGACCTCGGTGTCTACACTGCCACCGCAGCCTGTAGCCCCGGTGCAGAAAGATTTTTAAACTGGGCAATGCTTTTTTTAAAGCAACTTGCCAGCGTAGACAGGACCTAAGGAAACAGTGCCATGACTTTAAACCTCCTGTTCACCGGAAAAAAACAAGGATGTGTTTTGGAGTGGAATAAAAATGTACCTTTTAAAAATGCTGTAACAGTTTTAACACACAATGAAAGTTATATTAAGCTTATTAAACATTTTAGATTTTTGTTGCATTATCAGACTGCTGTTGTTCTTAAATGTTTGCAGCCCACGGGCTGAGACATAGATACATGCTTCTGTGTTTGTTTTGGGTCTAGAAGCTGTATTAAAAGTAACGCTTTATAAAAACAAAAAGTTTTTTTCATTTGTACTTTGTGTTTCTAAGAAGACAAAAAGCATTTTAGTAATAAGTTTAACAGGGGCATTTTTGAATGAGCCAGTTTGTTTTCCAAAGATGTCTAGCTACCATTAAGCAAAAGCCAGGGCCGTAAAGTTAATTAAAGGAAACAGGCATGTAGATTTCAAAGCCTCCTGGTTACAGAAATGTGAATGGCCACATCACCATTTACAAAATCTTTTTATTAACTGTTTAAATAAACTTACTATATAAAAGAATACAAAAAGAGACCCAAACCAAAACAGTTTTACCTTTAAATTGTCAAGAAAGCTTTAAAAATCAGGGTACAGTTAAAACCTTCATGTTTTTAAGGTTTGGATTTAGACAAAAAAAGAAGAAAAAGCAGCTGATGTGAAAAAGTTCTGACAGAGATAAGGGGCTTGTTCTGTTTCCAACATACACACACACATACATACTTCTTCTTTTCTCATGTTTTTTTTAAATGTAAACCAGGACACACAAGTTTGCTTTAGGCCTGTTATATAAAATCTGCATGGAGCAGGATTTAAAAATAGCTCCCTTCCCCTGTTTAGCTCGCCTGTCCTGTGACAAAAGTTGTTTCACTGTAAAGATGGCCAGAATTGATTTTAAAACAAACAAGAACCCACAGCAGATTGCTTTTCAAAAGACACCCTTTGAACTTATTAAGAGTGTGAAATAAAGAAGCACCTCGGGGTTAAAACCACAGGCAGTTTACAAAAGTAATTGGTTAAAGTTAAATTAAGTTTTTATTGACTTCGGGATTTTTGTCTGAATTTTTTGCTGCATTTGTTTCTAAATGTTTGCAGTCCGTGTGCTGAGATCCAGGTACAAGCTCTTTTTTAACTGTTTAAATGGACTTAATATATCAAAGAATGCAAAAAGAGAAAGCTGTTTTTGTTTGGTTAGCTTGAAATTGTAAAGAAAGCTTTAAAAATCAGGGTACAGTTAAAAACCTCACGTTTTGGAAGTATGGATTTCTACAAAACACAAGAAAAAGCAGCTTATGTGAACCAGTTAGCTTTTTTTTTTAAACCAGAGATAAGGTATTTGTCGCCCCCCTTCACCGCCCCCCGCACACACATTTTTCTTTTCTAATGATTTTTTAAATGGAAACCAAAGGCAAACAAACTTGGAAGGGTTTTAAAATGCTAAAAGGAAACATAAAAAGACATGATGAAAGGTTTTTTTTTTTAAAGTGTTCATTTGCTTTTCAGAGTTTTGCCCAAGTCAATTGACCAGAGTACAAAAATATAGCGTTAGTTTCTTTATAAAGCATTTGCCTACGAGTACTTTTGTATGATTTCTTGAATATGTGACCAAGCAATGCAGTGGCTCCTGCCCCTTATAAAAATTCCTAATGAATTTAAGAAACCTTTCCAGAGGTTTTTTAAACTCCTGATAGAATTGAATGCTAATTTTTATCCTGGCTACCAAATTTTGTAGGCTGTATTTTTTTAAAAACCTACAAAAAGGCTCACACTCTTTATTAAACTCCTTAAATCTTTAGCATGATGTCTATAGAACCCCAATGTCTTTAATCCCTTTTAAATTTGATGGGACTTTTCCCACTGGGGCTGACAGATGAACAACAAAAATGATTTTGGGGGTTTTTAGAGAGAGTTCCCTGTTTTAAAATTTCACAGTTTAATTAAAAGAAAAGGAGTACTTGTGGCACCTTCGAGACTAACCAATTTATCTGAGCATAAGCTTTCGTGAGCTACAGCTCACTTCATCGGATGCTGTAGCTCACGAAAGCTTATGCTCAAATAAATTGGTTAGTCTTGAAGGTGCCACAAGTACTCCTTTTCTTTTTGCGAATACAGACTAACACGGCTGTTACTCTGAAACAGTTTAATTAGATTCTGTAAACTCAGCTCCTTGAACGTTTTCATGGTCCAAGCCCACGAATTTCACAACTGTTAGGACAGAAGCATCCAGCATTCTGTGTGTACTTCTCCTCTGAATGCTGGTTTCTACTGGGAGAGGGCCCTACTACAGCACATTTTATAGCCTGTGGTCATAAGTTGTTATATCTACTGGTAGCAGATAGGCACAAGAAACAGCCCTCTGACTAGGTACACTTGTTTTCTAGCACACAGCGATGAGGCCGCTGGCCTGCCTGCCGGCGATTTTGAAAAACCCCCACCCTACCTCTTTCCTGACTTTTCCCCCGCCACTTAACACTTGCTAAACATACAGTGTTTAATCATATCAAATAAAGTTTTTAAGAGATTTGACCTGTTTGAAGCAGGCCCTTCTGCTTTTAAAAATTTTTTCCAGCAAAGGCAGAGGACTAAAACTAAATGTAAACCTAAAGGGCTGCCAAGTTTTACTGAAAACTAATAAGATCAACACCTGTTTACAGGAACCTTAATGGTAAGGACATAGCAATATTACCATTCACGGTCTATTTAACACCTTTTTAACCATTGAAATGAACTCCCTTGTTCTGTAGTGAAATAAAGAGGCCCCTTTGTAACACGAACTGGTTTAAACTCTTAAGAAGGTGTCTACACTGCCCACGTGAAATCGCTGCCGCGACAACGCTTTAAGATGGCAGTGTCCTCGCGGCTCCAGCTGAGGAGGGTGTTTTTTCACACCCCTGAGCGGTGCACGTTTCAGCGCTGTACGTGGCAGTGTAGACAAGCCCTAATTGAACTGTGACATTTTAAAACAGGGAACACTCTCTAAAAACCCCGAAAATTATTTTTGTTGTTTGTCAGCCCCAGTGGGAAAAGTCCCATAAAATTTAAAAGGCCTTAAAGCCAATGGGGTTATCTATCTATCTATCTATCTAGTGGGAAAGGTGCTTGGGGCCTGTTTTTTTAGATAAGAATAAGGCAGTTAAAGGGGGTGGGTGGTGAGGGGAGGGGCGGGGAGGGGAGGGAGAGGGCTCTTGTTTAAAAATCTTGGGTTGATAGGATTGGTTCAGGAAAATGCATTCTATGATGCAGCTGTAGAACAGTTTCTGATTGGCCCACCCGAGAGGCAGAGATAACCATGCTGGGGGCTGTGAGCCTTGGGAGCTCCCTCTTTACCCGGGGGCAGCCTCAAGGGTAAGTTCTCTTCCCCCTCCCCGTCCGCCCCCCTGCAGCTTGCTCTACTTTCCTTGCATAATGACAGGTTTCAGAGGAGCAGCCGTGTTAGTCTGTATTGGCAAAAAGAATAGGAGGACTTGTGGCACCTTAGCAATTAACACATTTATTTGAGCATAAGCTTTCGTGGGCTACAGCTCACTTCATCGGATGCTCACGAAAGCTTATGCTCAGATAAATGTGTTAGTCTCTAAGGTGCCACAAGGACTCCTCTTCTTTATACTTTCCTTGTCTCACCAACCAAAAAGGATCTCTTCCTGTTTTCTATGCTCTCCTTCTCTAACTAACCAAAAAAAGGATCTTTCTCTCTTTTGCACAGCTCTGTGCTCTGCTTACTAAGAAAAAAGGATCTTTCTCTCTCTTTCTGTTTTCTGTACTTTACACAGCCCTGTGTCACTGACACAGGATCTCTAGCTCATTTTTCGGCCGTGTGATTTCTTTCACCCGACCTTCTCAACCTTCCTTTGGAGTTTCCTCTTTTCTTTAATGAGCCTTTGCTTTTTAAAATTTATTTCAATTTTTTGACTCTTATTATTTTTTAGACCCAACAAAAATAACCTTTTACCATGTTCTTACTAATCTATAAAAACACTCCTCTCTCGTGTTGCTTTCTATAGTTTCCCCTCTTCCTTCTATTTAAAATAACCTTTCTTTCCTTTTTTCTTCTAAGGCTAAGCAATTTTTCTTTTGTTAAAACTCCTTTCCTTTAAGGCCTCTGTCGCGAGGGGGCATGGTCTCCTGCCCTGACAGCCTGGGAGGGAGCCGCGAACGCCCCCTGGTGGGCAGAACTGGGACACCCATGGCAGCAGAGGGGCGGGGCAGGAAGCGGCACTATAAAAGGCCGGGCCTCCAGCCAGCTGAGCAGTACGTCTCTTCCCTGCTGCGGAAGGACAGAGCTAATGGAGAGCGCTATCCTGACAGAGACCCAGAGGGGCTGCCAGACGCCGGGGACGCCGAGGAGCTGGTGGGGCTGCCACTCACCGTCCTCCCCTAGAGCTCGCTGTTGCCGGCAGGGAAAGGGCTGGGGGGGAGTCCTCCTCTCTGAACCCTGTGCCGGAGCAGCCTTCCTGCACCCCAAACTCATCCCCAGCCCTGCCCCACCCCAGAGCCCACACCCCCGGCCAGAGCTTTCACCTCCCCACTGCACCCTCAACCCTCGCCCTGAGCCCCTCCAACACCACAAACCCCTCATCTCCAGCCCTAGACAGAGCTCTCATCCCCCTGAACTCCAACCCTCTGCCTCAGCCCTGAGCCTCTCTCACCCCCCAAACCCCCCAGCCCCAGACAGAGCCCTGACCCCTACACCCCTACTCTTGTCCTGAGCCCCTCCCAAACCCCTCAGCCCTGCACCCCCTCCCTCTGCACCCCCTCCCATCCCCAAACTCCCTCCCAGAGCCTGCACACCAATACTCTGCCTAAGCCTAGGGCCTGCACCCCAGACGTCCTTCTCCACCCAAACTCCCTCCCGGAGCCTTGGGCAGGTGGGGGTCAAAGTAGGGGCGGGTTCTGGGCACCACCAAAATTTCTACAAACCTGCCACCCCTGAACCCATGTAGACACGGAATCGGCTTGTAGCAAGGAGCCCAGGGCAGCCGAATTGGGTTCAGCTGTGTTATTGACTACAAGCCGGCCAGCGTGTTGCGGTCGGATTTTCCCCACTGACGCAGTGGCGGACCGCTCCACGGCTGTTAGGGCCCTGGGATGGGACGCAGTGGAACGGGAGGGCCTGGGTTCCCCGACCACCAGCACCCCACCGTCAGGAGTAGCAGCCTCCCCACTTGGTTCTCAGGAGGCCTGATTGGTCTGGCACCCGCCTGAATCAGGATGCCAGACAGTTGTGCTGACTCTCCCACCAGAGAGCTAACCTCCCCTAGACGGCGACGGCTCTGCCGGACTGTAGGCCAGAGCCCCCCTACTTGATTGCTGCCCCGCCCTGATCAAGGGCCAGGCAAATGGACCTTCTGCTGCTCTGCCTGCCTGACTGTAGGCCAGAGCCCCTACTCGACAGCAGCCCTGTCCTGAATGAAGTCCCCGGGCAAACAGACTCTTGACCGTTGGTCGGCCTGACTGCAGGCCAGAACCATGAACACTGAGCTATTTCCCCTGAACCAAGGTACCCCGGAAGTATCGTAGCGAGGGGCGTGGTCTCCCGCCCAGACGGACGGGGAGGGAGCCGCGAACCCCCTACAGCCTCTCTTTCTACTCGTTCATACTTTTTCTCGAAATATGTCAAAACACAGCAGGCTGTTAGGGCCCTGGGCGGGGACGCAGTGGAGCGGGAGGACCTGGGTTCCCCTATCCCTGCCACCCCCCCGTCAGGAGTGGCAGCCTCCCGATGTGGTCGTCAGAAGGGCTTCTGCTGCTCTGCCTGCCTGACTGTCGCACAAGCACCCAACCTTCCCCCCGCCAGAGACAGAAAAATAATACAAAATAAATGTTCAAAAGGGCCGATGGTGCCAAAAATATACACGACCGGAAACAGGGACGGAGGGCGGGACGTAAACGCTACATGGGGCATGGAAACCTGTCAAAAAGTACATGGTGATAAAAGCTATTGAGCGGTTAACTACTCACGTGGCTGGGCAGGGCAGGCGGCCAATGGGGAGGAAGCCATGGTCCAGCATGATGTGTTCCACCCTGCTCCAGGCGGGCTGTGGTGCACCAAACCCCCAGAGTAGGGAGGCTGGCTTTTACTCGGGCAGCTGGGCAGCTTCAATGACTGGGCTCTCCCTTGTACACATCAGTCTCATCCTGTACAAGAGTGTTCGTAGGCTGGCACGGGCTGGACGGTGTTTCTTGAAGGCATTTAGGATGAGCATGGTCTGCAGAGCCAGGCATCTGATGGAGGACTTGGTGTCCTGCTGCAAGCCTTTGAGGACTAAGATTGAAAGGAAGGAAATGGAGGTCAGAGCCATGGTGCTCTGGAAAGCCCTGGCAGACCAAGCCAGCACTGTACCTCTCGGCCTGCGACAAGGAGGCAGCAGGCTGGGAGGCGGGAGGCAGGGGACTAACAGGAACAACCACCAACCCTCACTAAACATCCCCGCTGCCCTCCACAGCTGGGGGAGCCTCCAGACACAGGCAAGAAGTCACTATGAACCCCATTAACTCACTATTTCTAGGACTGCCCCACCCCTGCAGTATCTGATGGCCTCATCCCTGCCTGTATTTAAGCTCCCCCTTCCCCCCAGTGCACAGATGGGCACTTAAGCCCAGAGAGGGAGAGATTCACAAAGGGGGCTTGGGCATTGTTAGGCTACGCCTAGCTTCCGGTGCCCTGCTGCCCTCCAGGAAATGCTGAGGAGGGAGCTCAGCCATTCTCTAGCTCTGGTTGGGGCCCAGCTGTGAACCTGCTCTGGGAGTGAGGAGCCTGAGCTATGTCACCACCCCTCCACCCTGGGCTAGTGAGTGCAAAGGGCGAAGGCAGGACCCCAACTTTGCTGTGTTGAGGTGGGGGGGGCAATCATCTGCGAAGGCCAGCCAGCTCAGGCCCAGTTTGGGGATTTGCCAGGCCACAGCTCTGAGGTCAGGGCTAAGTGCCTGGGCACATGCCAACCAGCAGACACCACAGGGTGAGGGGGAAGCTGATCAGGGGTTTGGGGATCTACATTTTGCAACCCTTTGTGGCTCTCGCCCAAGATCATATTGCTGGAGTCGGAGATTGAACCCAGCCCACGGCCCTGGGCCATTCGTCCCTCTAGCGCTCAGTGCTCAAAGCAGACACCACTCACCGTTGCAGATGGCCTCCAACTTCTCCTGGCTCTGCTGGTCCAGCTGCCGGGCAGTGAGCCCTACACACACAAACAGCTTGTCACATCCCTGCGTCCCCAGCGAGGGTGTCAAAGCGTCTGTCACCCTCCAAGCAGTGGGGCTTTCCCCTGCCCCTCGCTGTCCAGGACACACTCCTGAGTCCCCAGGGGAAAGGGCGAGGCCCCAGGGATGGCTGTGGGGCTGGCTGCCAAAGGAGAGCATAGCGCCTTGAGGTTCCACTACCAAGAGCCCATGGTGGGGTGGGGGAGGGGGGAGGGGGACTGCATGGGGAGCAGTGGGGTTCAAGGGGCCCATCAGCCGATCAGGGCAGTTTGGGGTGAGTTTGCTCCTGCGGGTTTCTGACACCCCTGAGCCTTCATTCGGCAATCAGGAGCCCAGGGGTTACTTCTCGCTGCCGGCAGGGACTGAGGAGAGCCTGAAACTGGGTCCAGCCCCCTGCTTAAGGGACCCCTCTGCTCTGTGATTACCTAGAAACCTGATGGCCTCTTCTCTAATGGGAGCCTGCGGGTTTTTCAGAAAGGCCATGGTCTGGCAGAGGAAGGTTTCTGCCCTCCCCTTGTAGCACGCCACCTAGGAGCCAGAACAAGAGAGCACAAGGTTATTAAAGGCCTTTCCATCCTGCAGGCCAGGTTCCAGATCTGTGGAGTGTCCTGCTTTCAGCCCTCTTTCCTGTGCCGGGGGGATCGCACAGAGGGACTACAGCCAGGGCCAGGTGTGGTCCCGGGGCTGGGGCTCGGTGTGGGCACGGAGCCGGGCAATGGAGGGCTCCCTCACCAGGCAGTCACAGCCTCGCCAAAGCTCCTTTTTCTGGAGGAGGGCACCGAGCTGGCTCCACCTTAGGAACTCCACTGCGCTCCTGAGGGTGTGAGAGCTGGAAACCAGGGCCGTCCCTCGGCATACGCGCCTGCGTAGGACACCATGAAATTTGGGGCATCAAATTGCCCCAAATTTCATGGTGCAACTAGGCGGCTGCATGCTGCACATGCAGCAGCCCCAGCCCCAGTGACCCGCCCTATACCTCAGCCAGCCCCGCCGCGGGCTGTGCCCACTGCAAAGGGCAGGGCCAACCCTGGAGGGGGCCCAGACAACTCCCTCCGCCTGGCCTCTTCCCCTTCCCCGCTGCTCCGTCCCCGGCCTGCCCCCATTCCACCTCTTCTCCGCAAGCCTCTTCCCCCAGCGACCCCACACTCACCGGCACTGGCAGGAAGCGGAGCAACCGTTCCCAGCCCGCTCTCCTCCAAAAGGATTGCCCCCCGCACTCACCGGCGGTGGGAAGCGGAGTGCCACGGCTGGGGGCTGGCAGAGTAGAGCGGGCTGGGGCCAGGCTGCTCCGCTTCCCACTGCTGTCAGTGAGTGTGTATGTGGGAGGATCCCTTTCCCCAAACCCCCTCCCTCGAGCGACATCGCTGGATGCGGGGCGAGGGAAGCAGAGCGGACTCTCCGCTAATCCCCCAGGCCACTCTGGGCCTGTGGGCCCCCCAAAAGTGGCCCCACACAGCTCCTGCCTCCCAGACCCTGGTGGAGGGGAGGAGGAGGCTTGGGACCCCACACAGCCCCACTGCGGGGGGGCTGGATAGGGCACCCGAATGGTTAGGGATGGCCTGGCTGAAAGCCACTAGCCTAGTTACCGGAGGCCGTGTGTGCGGAACAGTTCCCGGCCCGCGGCTGCTCGCGGAAGGGCGGTGGTGTGGCTAAGGCCATGGCTGGAGACCTGACTCAATTCCCAGCTCTTTCTGCAGGAACTCAGGCAAGTTGCTTCGGCCCAGGGCTACAAAGGGATTTAGGTGCCTAATGCCCATGGGCATTCAATACTTCTAAGGTGCTAGGCCTCACGCTGTGCCTTAGTTCCCCACCTCATGGGGGGTAGGAGGGTGAATTCATTACTGCCAGGGGCATTTGGCTCCCAAGTGATGGGGGCCATGAGAGCGAGCGTGTGCACAGGCACCTGGGGCGGGGTGGAGGGGGGGCTTGGGCATGTCATGGCTCGTAAGAGCTGTCCGGGCTGCTTGGCCAAGGGCACATTGGGTCTTGGGCACCATCCGGAGGCTGGGTAGCTCTGCTCCTGGTAGGGACCATGGCCAGGGTTGTGCTCTTCCCACCAGCACAGCCAGGGGAATGTGCGGAGGCCAGTGGCTGTAGGAGTGGTGAGCTGACCCCTCCGCCCACCCATTCTCTCAGCCTGGCTGCAGGGGGGAGTGTTGGCCTCAGAGGAGGCAGAGAAGACTCAGCAGTTGGGTGGGGCGCCATGGTTATGGCGCTACTGGACTCAATGTTCAAGTGATTTTGAGCATCTGATTGTCACAGCACTGAGCACCTGCCCTCTGCCGGCCAGACCTTTTAAAGGGGGGTGTCTCATGTTGGCCCCCCCAACAAATTCCTGGTCACTCTGTAACGATCTCAGCTGCAGGCTCCAGCTCGTGGCCTCACCTGGGACACATTGGGACGCTCATCGTGCAGGAGGAGGAGCAGAGGGACCAGGCTGCGGAGGACGTGCTCCTTCATCTTCCTCCTGCTGGGCCCCCTTACAAGCTCCAGCAGGTGTTTAAAGAGGGTGATGGAGAGCACCCGGAGTTTGCTGAACTCCTGCAAGAGAGGACATGGGGAGGAGACGCTGTGACGGTCGTGCCCACCCAGCTGGGTGAGTGCTCACTGTGACAGAGATGTCTGCCCTGCAGGGGGTATTGCTAACTCACCCCCAGTCATACAGGCACAGCTGGGGCCAGAGTCTCTTGGGCATAGCGCCATTGAAGGCAATAGAGATGCAGGTTTCCACCAGCTGAGGGGCTGGCCTGGTATCTTCTTGGCCAGAGAACCTGTTCTGTTCCCCCCGGGCCCCACAGGGTTTTGGTTTAAAGGCTCACGCCAGGGCGAGATCCTGCATCTTCGGTCTGGGCTGCCCTGTCCCTTCGGTCAGCTGGGGATCCAGGAGACCATGGGAAGAGCTTTAGCTGGGCCTGTGCCACTACTAAATAAAGAGCGGCCGGGTCCCAGCAGAGTTCGGGAGGGCTGAGGGTAGGATTTAGCATTGTGAGAGCTGGGGAGGTGGGTGGTCCCTCCAGGAGCCCCCACTGGGGCGTTACCCCTGGAAGGCAGTAATGGATGGGTCCCTTTCTCCCGCCCACTTTGCTGGATCTTGCTGTGCAGTGGGGGTCTGAACATCAGTCTGGTGAACACGCTGGCGGGGGCTACTTTTTTTGTGGTTACAGAAGGCCTGGGGAGAACTAGCCCCTCCTTTGATGCTGCCC
Source organism: Lepidochelys olivacea (assembly GCF_965140295.1). Lineage (NCBI taxonomy): Eukaryota > Metazoa > Chordata > Testudines > Cheloniidae > Lepidochelys > Lepidochelys olivacea. The sequence goes on along the minus strand of NW_028181946.1, from coordinate 531,861 downwards.
TGCCGTGAGAACGAAGGGGAGAGGAAAGGGCGGTAGCTGCAGAACCCACAGATGGAGCCGTTTCCTTATGGAACTGACAGGCGAGCCGTGGGATTCCTAGCCAGGGAGGGGAGGGGCAGGATTTTCACCAGGGTACCATCACTTGTTACCCTGGAAGCCAGCAGGAGCATTGCGGCCCCCTGTGCTGCAGACGCCACCTCGCTGCATGCAGGCTCAGGAATGCATGTCCTTCTTCAAGGGGAGCCTTGTCCCTGGCCTGCCCTGATCCTTGTCAGCAGGCCTGCAGGACACCAGGGTTCCCACCCTTACTGCCATATGCTCTGATGGAGAATGGGGTTGCAGAGGAAGGCGGGAATGGGGTCACATCATTTACGACAATCCTTTTTCTGGCTAGGGCCATAGCATAGGTCCCGCTAGCCCACCCGCCAGCCCCCATTCACACGTCTGTGGCTTGAAGGGTCTCCCGCGGGCCCCCAGGCCTTACATCATGAAAGAACGGCAGGAGTTTCTCAGCCACTCGCACAGCCATGGGGCTGGCGCTCTGCCTGTCCATGCCGGCGAGGATGTTTTTCAGCACGGTGATGGTATTGGAGATGACGTCCCTGTCTGCCTCATGTAGCTGCTCCATGAAGTCTGGCAGCAGATGCTGGAGTTTCCCCACCTGTGTGAAACGAGGAGCTGCTTTACGAAACACCCTCTGGTGACCCAACAAGCCATTTCCAAAACAACGTCTGCCTCCCCTGGAGACAGAGGCAATGGAAGTAGGAGTGCAGGGGGTGCCTGGCCTTTGTCTCTTGTTCTGCAGGGCAGGGCCTGGCTCCTGCGGGGTGCGTCTCTGGGTGTGTGCAGCACCTGGCACAGCTGGGCCTGATTGTGTCTGGGGTCTCTGGGATCCAAAGAACCCTAGCACTAGAGTAGCAGCAGAGCTGCGGACTCTAGACCCCCAGGGAATGCTGGCGACACCAGTGATCAGGGACGCCCGGACAGAGCCATTTTGCTTCAATTAGGAACCATTTTTTCCTACGAATCTCCTTTTTAAGCCTCGTACCTTTTAACTGTTGATAATGGAGCGGCTGGTGTAAGATTCAATTCATAAAGAATTAAAGAGGATAATTTCATTAATGCAAATCAACATGGGTGTATGGAAAATATTTCCCGCCAAGATCATTGCTATCTGTTTTTTGATGAGATTACAAGTTTGGTAGTTAAAGGAAAGAGCATTGGCATAGTGTATACAGACTTCTGTAAGGCGCTTGAGTTGGCCCCGCACGGCAGTTTGATCGGAAACCTAGAACGATACAAAAGTAACGTGGCCCACAACAGTTGGATTATCAACTGGCTGATAGGTCTCAAAATGTAATTGTAAACTGGGAATCAGCATTACACTGGTGTGTTTCCAGTGTGGTCTCCGCAGGGACTGGGTCTTGGCCCTATGCCATTTAACATTTTGATCAATGGCCTGGAAGAAAACATAAAATCATCACTGATAAAGTTTGCAGATGACACAAGAATTGGGTGAGTGGTAAATAATGAAGAGGACAAGTCACTGACACAGAGCGATCTGAATCGCTTGGTAAACTGGGGGGGCAAGCAAACAGTATGTGTTTTCATATGGCTCATTGTAAATGAATACATCTAGGAACAGGATGGGGGACTCTGTCCTGGGAAGCAGAGACTCTGAAAAGGACTTGGGAGTGCTGGTGGAGAATCAGCTGAACAGGAGCTCCCAGTGTGGCGCTGTGGCCAAAAGAGCTCATGTGATCCTGGGATAAATAACAGAAGAATCTGGAGTGGGAGTATTTGGCACTGGTGTGACCAACTGCTGTGATCCTGGGTCCAGTTCCGGTGCCCACAATGCAAGACCAATGTTGATAAATTGCAGAGGGTTCAGAGAAGAGTCCTAAGAATGATTAAAGGATTAAAACCCATGTCTTATAGTGAGAGACTCAAGAAGCTCGATCTATTCAGCTTAACAAAGAGAAGATTGAGGAGTGCCTTGATTACTGCCTATAGGTATCTCCCTGAGGAATAAATATTTAGTATAGTCAAGAAAGTCACACTAGGCATTGATCATTCCTGTCACTGGTAGACCACATCGGTTGCACAGCTGCCCTACCTCCTTTTCACTTTATCCAAGAATAATGGGTCACTACAAAAAGTAATTTGCCCTCTGCTGATACTCACACCTTCTTGTCAACTGTTGGAAATAGGCCACCTTGATTGCATTGGCTTCATTAGCACGACAAAAGTAATTTTTCCCTCCCTGGTATTCACCCCTTCTTGTCAACTGTTGAGAATAGGCCACTTCCACCTTAATTGAATTGGCTTGTTACTACTGATCCCCCACTTGGTAAGGCAACTCCCATCCTTTCATGTGCTATATATATATATATATATATATATATTCTGCTTACTGTATTTTTCACTCCATGCATCTGATGAAGTGGGTTTTAGCCCACAAAAGCTTATGCCCAAATAAATTTGTTAGTCTCTAAGGTGCAACAAGGACCCCTCGTTGTTTTTGCTAATAAGGACTAACACAGCTACAACTCTGAAACCTATCTAGTATCCAGTTCTCTTTGTCAGCAATGGAGAACTGCTTCAGCCCAATTGGCATATTGCCTTGTCACGGAGTTCCCGGGCGATACTCTGGAACTGCTCCCTACGAAGCCACGCAGGACTCTGGGGAAGTCTCCTTTCTGCGAGCAGACTGTCTTCAGGACATACAGCTCACACAACTTCCACCTTCCTGGGTCTGACCTTGGAGCATTCAACATCCTCTGCCCCTCCGTGCGCTTCCCACAGCGAGTCCGCTCAGGCGGGCTCCTGGGGAAGCCAGAGGGTCCTGCCCCCCAATTCCACAGTCAGACATGACTCTCAGCCAGCCAGTAAAACAGAGGTTTATTAGACGACAGGAACATGGTCTAACACAGAGCTTGTAGGTACAGAGAACAGGACCCCTCAGCCGGGTCCATTTTGGGGGGCAGTGAGCCAGACAGCCACGTCTGCACTTCACTCCATGTCCCCAGCCAGCCCCAAACTCTCTCCAGCCCCTCCCCCTCTGGGCTTTGTCCCTTTCCCGGGCCAGGAGGTCACCTGATTCCTTTGTTCTCCAACCCTTTAGCTCTCACCTTGCAGGGGGGAAGGGCCCAGGCCATCAGTTGCCAGGAAACAGGGTGTTGGCCATTCTCTGTGTCCAGACCCCTGCACACACCTGCCCTCTAGGGCTCTGCAACGATCATACACCCTTATCCCACCCCCTAGATACTTAAGAACTGCCAAGGGGAAACTGAGGCACCCCCACACTATTCAGAGGAAACATTAAGAACAGTCCCGCTTTATCACACGCCTCTCTCCCTTAGTAGCAACACCATCACCAGGGTTTCTATACTTTGACGAGGTGCTGCAGAATAATGGGGCGTTCATATTATTGATCCAACTTGTCAGAAATTAGTTGTCATTCCTTTTCACAAGCTTCATGTTTTCAGCCAGTGTGCTGGTCCTGAGCTTCAGGTTTTTAGCTGCACAGTTGGCTTGGAATGACTTTGTGCCAGGTTTTTCTCTCACGGTTTCCAGCATGTGGATGGTACGGTGTGTCAGTTTATCTGCAGATGCCAACAAAGTATCTCAATGCTGAAGCAATTCAGAGAGATGACAGCTCAAACAATGTGTCATACGTTATGTCAAGATCCATCAAGAATTCAGGGGACTGACTTCTTTTCAGCAGCCCAACAAACATAGACCTCTCTTTGTTGTCTCTTTGTGTGTCATGAGATTCAGCCTGAAGGGGAAGGCCCAATGACTGCGGTTATGCCAGACAGCAAATACAGTGCAATATGAACTTGACATCCCCAATCTTTCTCAGCTGCTCAGCCACTTAGTTCTGTCTTGGTTTTAGGTGAGCGGCTGTAAAGCGTATACAGTTTGTCAAAGATGTCCAAGTGATTTACAGCTCTTACTTCACTTAACTTTTCAGCAGCTGCCAAATCCAACCTGTGGTTCAAACACGAGCTCGCTAGACCATTTGGGTACTTCTTCACAATACAGCTCGCTACACCAGAGTTCTTGCCAAGCATAACACCAGCACCATCACTCGCAAGTGCTACAAGAGTCATTGTGATCGGAATTCTATTTCTTGAGGCATTTCAGCCCACAATCTACAGTGCCTGAAGCCGCCGAATGTGGAAGTGCAATCAGATCAAGAAACATGAAGTGAGGATCATCATCTTCAAAGTGTCACATTTTAAATAGATTCTAATTGTCGATTCATTGCTCAGAGTAGTTGATTCATCAATAGACATGGCAATCTTTCCGTCTCTCTCCGGCATCTGAGCATTCATTCGTCATTTGCAATGCTTTCGGTGCATTGCAGACGAGAGAGGGTCTAGCATGTCTGTAGCACTGAATTATGAGCCCTTTTGGGGGAGGGATAGCTCAGTGGTTTGAGCATTGGCCTGCTAAACCCAGGGTTGTGAGTTCAATCCTTGAGGGGGGCATTTAGGGATCTGGGGCAAAAATTGGGGATTGGTCCTGCTTTGAGCAGGGGGTTGGACTAGATACCTCCTGAGGTCCCTTCCAACCCTGATATTCTATGATTCTATGACTGATACCAATATCTACACCATGTAGTATCTGGAATTCAGTTCAATCGGGGTGATCAGCGTAGGGTTTGCTACGTTTAGCAATGTAATATGCCATTTGCTTTACCTGCACCGTTGTGTCAGGTTCTGGTTTTGTCATGTTAACCACCACTTCAACTTCAAAAGTTGTGGTTTCTGCTTCTTTTGAAAGCTGTAAAGCTAATGCAGAGGCAGTTGAATCTTTCTCTTCCTTTATCTTCATGGGCAGAGATGTTAATTTGGACTTTCAGCTAGGTCCATAAGGAGAAACAGAAAACTACCACCACCCGACTGCTATGGAGAGACCTTGGTGAAACTTTGCTACAGATAAGGCATCCAAGCTTACCATCATGGCAGGACAACCAAGGATAATCCCTCTTCTTCGGCATCCACTAACCAGACTTCATGCCAGCTGATCTTTGGCTGTTGAAGGGTAATCTTCACGGTTCGCTTTCACTGCAATAGCCACCTCCGTGAACTCCATTCCAGGAAGAGCTCTGTTTTTGTGTTTGTGTCTGCAGTCGATGCACGGCTGCTGCTGTCTTGGTCAGCGTCTTTAGCCTTCCCAAAGAAGTAGTTAGGAATAGAAGAATTCCTAATTCTCTTTTCACTGTATCAGAGGGCTGCTGGCTGTAACAGTCAGTTGTGCCGGAGATGTGAATCCTGTGATTTAGCTTAGCTACTGTGTACGTTCTGGATCGACTACAACATTTTGTCTGGTGTTGTTTAACATCTTTATTAATGACCTGGATGTAGATAGAGAGAGCAGAGTGGTCAAGTTTGCAGATGACACAAAGCGAGGAGGAGTTGCCAATACTTTGAAGGAAAGAGCTCAAATTCAGAGGGATCATAGTAAATTGGAAGACTGGGCTATAGACAACAAAATGAAATTCACCAAAGACAAATGTGAGCTGCTACATTTAGAGAAGAAAAAACAAATGCACAGATACAGAATGGGGGATAACCGGCTTGGCAGCAGCACTGCTGAGAAGGATCTGGGAGCTGCGGTGGATCACAGCCTCCGCATGAGTCAGCAAAGCAATGCTGTTGCAAAAAAGCAAATGCAATTTTAGGTTGCATTAACAGAGGTATAGCTTGCAAGTCATGGGAGGTGATAGTACCACTCTACTCAGTGCTGGTTAGGCCTCAGCTGGAGTACGGTGTCCAGTTTTGGTCATAGAAAGGATGTGGAGAAACTGTAATGGATCCAGAGGCAAGTGACAAAGATGATCAGAGGGATGGAACGCAAGCCATATGCGCAAAGGTTGAAGGAACTGGCTATGTTTAGTTTGGAAAAGAGGAGATTAAAGGGGGACGTGCTAATGGTCTTCAGATACTTGGAAGGCTGCCCAAAAAAAGATGGTGAAAAGTTGTTCTCTCTTGCCACAGAGGGCAGGACAAGAGGGGATGGGTTCAAACGACAGCACTGCAGATTTAGATTAAATCTCAGGAAAACCTTCCTAACTGTAAGAAGAGTAGGAAAATGGGACAGACAACTAGAGAGCTTGTGGAAGCCCCTTTGCTGGTGGTTTATAGAAGGAGGCTGGAGCCATCTGTCTGGGCTGGGATAGACACAACAAATCCTGCATCTTGGCACGGGGCTGGACAAGCTGACCTTGCGATCCCTTCTCACCCTGCGGTTCTATGAGAGGTGTCCCAGAGCACCAGGAGAGGGTTTCGGCGTGTTCTGCCTCGACTATAGCGCTGGCTAGAGTCACGCTCTCTCTCTTCGGCCCAATGGCGATACCCAGTGGGAGACTGAGAGACAACCTCAGGCCACGGTGGGGACACACGGCGCTCCTTCCCTTGCTGCAGGGGCTGGAACTTACGGCCAAGGGGGCGACGCCAGCCTCTTGCTGAGAGATGTCGTGATGCTGGCGCAGCGGCCGCTCCTGCAGCCTGTCGAGCAGCTACCGTAGGACCTTTTCTGCGGTCTTGGGGTGGGATGTCAGCACCCTCCACATCTCCACAGCAACGCTGCAAAGGGAGAGAGCCCATTTCAGCTGGCCAGAGCCCCGCCAGCCTCCAGCACCCACCGCCACCCGCACCCTGCTGGGTCTCCTGCCCCCGGCTGGCCCTTTGTTGCCCTCCTGCTGCAGCAAAGGCCCCCACTGCCTGGCACAGGCTGCATGGGGGCCGGGTCTGAGTGTTAGCCCTGGGGGAGGCCGAGGGCTGCCATATGGGGTTTTGCAGGCTGGCCTGTCTCCACGGCATGTCAGCCTGAAAAACCCTCCAGAACAAGCAGAAGCTCTGCAGGGAGCAGGAGGTCTCCGGAAGGTTCTGCACGCCCCTGTCCCTGGCAGCGGGACCAGTCCGGGGGACCTGGAGCTCAAGCGGCAGCAGCCCCAGCCCCGTACCTGTCACATGACAGCGAGCAGCCCAGCAGGGTTGTGACCACCTCCTCGCTGCACTGGTCGCCCAGCACGACAAGGGCCTTGAGCAGCTGCTGCTGGGCCAGCGGCTCGCTGATGGAGTCCAGGTTGTGGTACACGCTCGGCACAGCCTCCGACACCTGGAAGGGAAATGGGGAGATGGGAGCCTTGGCTTCCTCGCGCTGCTATTGATCTGGGGTGCCAGGGACCTGCTGCACCTGAGAGCCATCTGCCCTCCCACATCCTCTTCTCCAGCTCCAGGCCTAGAACACAGGGCCAATTCCGGCCTCTCGATTCACAGACTGCAAAGCCACAAGTGGCCATGGAGATCACCTAGACTGACCCCCCGCATTGCACAGGACCTGCCCCCCAGTAATGCCGAGCGCCCAGAGACAGAGTCTCCCACGGATGGGCTCCCCCAGCAGGCTGTTCTCACTGCAGCTCTTACCCTCTCCAAGCTTGGGCTGGGGACCCACAGGATCACATGCAGCATGTGCCTGGCCGCCACCGAGTCATGGACGCTGGTGTCTCTCATGCCCTCGATAGCAGTGAGGAGGAAGTCCATGTGCTCGGATGGGTTGAAGTACTTCCCAAACATCTGAAACAAACCTGCCAGTGAAACCCCTTTTGCTGCCCAGTGCGGTTCCAGTCGGACCGAGCAGCCAGGACTGGCCCAGCCAGGAGTGCAGGCAAAGCCCGCTCTGCCGGGACAGGGCTGGGTTACTGCACCTGGGACGCACAGAACCCAGCCAGCAATCAGGAGCTGTCGTGCATGGCACAGGCCAGCGTGGCAGTGCACGGGGGCACAATTCTGAACAGCCCGGATACACTCTCTAGTGCTCAGCAGGGCCTGGCACTGGTGCGTGGACGCAATGATGCCTTGGAGAGCATTAATCTCTGGGAAAGCTCCCACCACACCTGACAAGGAGCTGGGATCAGGTTTGGATGAGACCCAGTGCATCTTGGGATGTGGCATGGAGGGAGGCATATTGGCCCGCAATAGTAGAAGCCTTGCCAGCAGATGGAGGGAAGTGATTATTCCCCTCTATTCGGCACTGGTGAGGTCACATCTGGCCCCCCACAAAAGAAAGGATGTGGACAAATCGGAGAGAGTCCAACAGAGGGTAACGAAAATGATTAGCGGGCTGAAGCACATGAATTATGAGGAGAGACTGAGGGAAGTGGGCTTATTTAGTCTGCAGAAGAGAAGAGTGAGGGGGGATTTGATAGCAGCCTTCAACTACCTGCGGGGGGTTGGGGGGGGGTGCGTTCCAAAGAGGCTGGAGTTCGGCTGTTCTCAGTGGTGGCAGATGACAGAACAAGGAGCAATGGTCTCAAGTTGCAGTGGGGGAGGTCCAGGTTGGATATGAGGAAACACTATTTCACTAGGAGGGTGGTGAAGCACTGGAAAGGGTTACCTAGGGAGGTGGGGAATCTCCATCCTTCGAGAGTTTTAAGGTCAGGCTTGACAAAGCCCTGGCTAGGATGATTTAGTTGGGGTTGGTCCTGCTTTGAGAAGGGGGTTGGACTAGATACCTCCTGAGGTCTATGATTCTATGAGATGGCAGGCTCCGGCCCAGCTGGATGGGGTCAGTCACACGCCTGGGTCTGTCCTTTCTCCCTGACTCCTATGGTCTTAATTTCTCTCTCCTGATAACTCTGGGCACAACAATCACAGGAAGCATTGACGGTAGTTACCATGGCGATATTGCTGGTGTTGGTGAACCAGGTGACCCAGAAGGTGTTCTCCGCTCGCCACTCCCTGAGGACCTGCAGATACTCTGCACTCTGGTTTGGCAGCATCGTGCCTGAACCAGGGAGGGGAAACAGAGAGCAGGCAATATAAATCAGAGGTTAGCTTTGGAAACGGGAGTTTTGCAAGGAAGTTTAGAGACAAGTACATCTAAGAAACATACCGTAAATTCAGGCCAATAACCTTACCCCCCTGCCCCGAAGAAAACTAAACAAACTAACCCCCCTGGAAGAGTAAAAATAAACCAGGCAGAAGTGCAGCAGCAGTGTGAGGCTCTCCAGTTGATTGCACTGAACGCAGCATGTAGGATTACCAGCCCTGTGGGCAGGTAGCGCATGTGGTCATTTGGTCCAAGGAGCTACTGGGCCTCAGAGACCAGGAGGCCAGAGGATCTGAACTGGTGTCCAGTTCTTGGCACCCCGCTTGAAGAAAGATGTGAACAAACTGGGGCCCGTCCAGAGGACAGCGACAAAAATGATCAGCGGTTTAGAAAATCTGCCCTATGAAGAAAGGGTGAACGACTTGGGCATGTTTCGTCTTGAGAAGATGGAGGGGGCACCTCCTAACACTCTTCGAATACGTTAAGGGCTGTTTTACAGAGGATGGTGACTAATTGTTCTCCACGTACCCTGAAGGTGGGACAAGAAGTAGTGGGCTTAATCTGCAGCAAGGGAGATTGAGGTTAAATATTCGGAAAAAGTCTAAGGGTGGCTAAGCACTGGAACAGGTGACCTAGGGAAGTGGTGGACTCCCCATCATGGACGTTTTAAAAAAACAGGCTGAACAAACACTCCTCAGGGACGGTCGAGGAATGCTTGGCCCAGCCTCAGTGCAGGGGGTGGAGTAGATGACCTCTTGAGATCCCTTCCAGCCCTGCACTTCTGTGATTCCCTCTTCCCAAGCTCTGGGAACGAGAAGACCAAATATCTGCTGAGGACATTTCCCTCTTTTTGGAGCACAAACCACCCACAGAATCGACTTCCTGTGGCCCCAGAACTAGAACGTTGCGGGAATCTAGCTCTGGGCTCTGGCCAGTATTGGTGGGGCCCATGGTGAACACAAATGAATCCCGGGCTCAGATGAGGCTCAGTGGAGAACATGGCAGATCACGCCCTCCTCCACCCCCACCCCATGCAGACGTTTTTCAGATATAGCGGGGGCACTTGGTCCTCCAGCCCAAGAACCTTTGTATAGAGCGTACTCTGAGGAGCAGAAGGCACGGGAGTGTCCCATGCTTGGGATTAAATGGAGCTTTGGTCCCAGAGCCCCACCCCAGTTACAGGACTCGTCCCCTTCCTGCCCCATGCCTCCACACCTCCACGATGTTTTGCAGCACCACAAGGTTGGGCTTCTCATCCTCACACACCAAGGCCTTCAGCAGCTCATCCATGGTGTTCAGAGTCTGCGTGCAGAGCAGAGGAGAAACCACAGCAAGTGGCGTTACCCAGCCAGGCGACAAACCAATGCCCTGGCGTGTGACACGCCCCAGGCCATGGCAGCCCCTGCTATTCCAGTTCACCCACTCACTTGTACCTGCAGGGGACCTACTGCAAACTCCTCCTGGCAACAGGACCCCACCCGCTTTTGCTGTCCCCAGGGAGGCCACTGCACACAGTCTCACGCATTAGAAGAGTCTGGAAGGACTCCGCATTTGAGGGGGAGGGGAGATTTCCAGCCAAGCTTCACTTTCCCTGGCCTGTGTGCACCTCAAGCAGCCGATCGATCTCAGGCCTGTGCCCCCAGCCATGCACTGGGGATGAATGTGCTTGTGAAGGGAGTGTCTGTTCCCCACTAATTGCCAGTGCCTGTGAAGGATAAATGCCTACTACTGCTACCCTATGAGGGAGTTACTCCTTTTTCTGCGGCAGTGGGGCTTGTGCTTTGGTACTGCAGGTCCTGAGCTGAAGCGCTGCCAAGGAGCTGTGATCATTACACTCTTATGCCAGCGCCAGGTAACCCAGGGGGCAGGGACACGAGCGACTTGCAGGATTCCCCCTCGGTTTGGGGCGGCTCCTCATGGCTAGTTTGGGGCTTACGTTGTTGTATAGAGCAGCCTCCACGCCTTGGTTGGTCTCTGCTGGAGGCAGGGAGAAGACGCTGGAGAAGCAGACGGTGAGCAGGCTGAATAGCTCCATTCCCCGCAGCAGTGGCTTCACTTTGCTAAGAGAAGAGACACGCGCGGATTGGAGGGCTGAGGCGAGACTGATGCACTGATGTTGGCCTCAGGCTCCCAGGACATCAAGGGCAGGCTTCTGGGAAGCTGAGAGCAGGGCGCCAGCGGCACTGAGAGAGAGCCCCCCATGGCGCAGGCTGTGCCACGTGCCAGGGCTCAGCCTGCCCAGCCTCTGAGCCACAGGGAGTCGCTGAGCTGCCGGTGGGATGCAGCTGGCACAGCTGGCGGCGACTCCGGTGGCTCCGCTCCGGCAGTGCCCAACTGCCCCTCTCCCCCCGGAGCCATCGCCTGCGGGTCCCAGAGGGGACCGGTCCAACCCCCTCGCTCCCTCCCCACATCTTCACACGGCCACTTGGAGAGGTCGCCAGGCACCGAAGGATCCTCCACCACCAACCCACGGGTGCCACGTGCCCGGGGGAATCGGAAGACGGGGGAGGAGCAGAGGGGGCAATGCCCTGGAGAACTGGCCATGCCAAGAGGCTGGCGTGTCTGGCTGTACACAGCACTAGCTGGGACTGGGCGGGCAGGCCGGGTACCTCAGCTCCATGACGGCGAGCATCGCTTGCTGACGCACCCCGCTGGTCAGGGAGTCGACGGACTCAAGATCAATCAGCTCCTGGGGAGACAATGTGGGGAAGTGCCAGCCGGGCTCCGAGCTCCCGTAAGGCTCCGACTGGGGAGCAAAGCGCAGGGCCTGCAACACGTGGCCTCGGCAGACAGGTCGTCCTACTGTGGGCTTGATGGTGTGCAGGGCTCCAGCTGGGGAGCGCAGTGCAGGGCCTGTGGTCAGTGCCCCAGCGTCACGCACCAGTGCACTGCAAAGTCTCCATCAGCATTAGCACCCAGGGACTCCACCTGAGATCAGCCTCCTTGTGTCAGGTGCTGCACACACACGGTGAGAGCCAGTCCCTGCCCCAGAGAACTCACGAGCTAACTGGATGAGACAAGGCATGGGAGGGAAACTGAGGCACAGAGGGGGAAGTGCTTTGCCCAAAGGTCTCACTGAGGAACTGAGCCCCAGCCCACTGGACCACCCACCAGCACACGCTGTCCCACGTTCAGGGAAGGGAGGTAAGCTCCGGAAAGCTTTCTGCAGCACCGCAGAGCAAAGACTTTCCAAATCTACGGAGCAGATTTGTTGCTAGTTCCCTAGTGGGCACTGACTGCGGAGTGTTGGGGCTCTGTGCAGGGAGACTGGTATATACAGAGCGACCTGGTGACTTGGGAAGCTGGGTGCAAGGGAAATACCTATGTTTCAATACAGTGACATGTTCAGGAACAAAGAACGCAGGCCACACTCACAGCATGGGGTCTCTAACCTGGGAAACGGTGACTCTGGAAAAGACTTGGCAGTTATGGTAATCAGCTGCACAGGAGTGCCCAGTGCGAGGCTGGGGCCAAAAGGGCTTATGCCATCCTGGGCTGTGCAAACAGGGCAATCTCCAGTTGTTAGAGAGGTTATTTTTCCTCGGTATTTGGCAGTGGTGCGACCTCTGCTGGGATCCTCTGTCCAGGTCTGGTGCCCACAATTCAAGGAGAATGTTGATAAATTGGAGAGGGGTCAGAGAAGAGCCACAAGAGTGACTGAAGGACTGGGAAACATGCCTTATAGTGAGAGACTCCAGAAATCAATCAGTTCAGCTTCACAAAGAGAAGGTTACAGGGTGCCTTGATGACAGTCTGTAAGTACCTACACAGGGAGCAAATGCTTGATAATGGGCTCTTCAGTCTAACAGAGAAACGTCCAACACAATCCAGCGATTGGCAGTTGAAGGTAGACAAATCTGCAGAGCTCTCCAGGCCAATCACTAAACCCGCCAAGTAACATAGCCCGAGTGTGTGTTTTACTCACCTTTATCTTCTCCACAAGGAGGGCTTTGCAGAGAAAAACTGCCAGGTTTTGTTCTGGGTGCCTCGTGAGGGCGGCCCTGCTGATGGTGATGACACGATCCAAGAATTCAAGTTTCTTGGCCTCCTCCTATGCCCCGCAGAGATTAGACAAAAACAGGAAGGTTAGTGTGGAAAGGAGCTACCAGTGGGAGAGATGTCAGAAAGCTTCCCCCCAGCGCTGCTCAGGCTTTGATATGCCGAAGGCCAGAAGGCCATTCATCTCCCAACAGGAGAGACTATGTGGGGAGGGCAGGGCAGCTCTGTGTGAAACCAGACCAGAGAGGGAGCAGATCTCACGGGGTAGGTGTCCAAAGAGGAACTGCAACATGGGGGCTAAGCAGCCAGACAGTCTTACTGGGGGGCTTGATAGAGTGGGAGGAACATCTGGGTGTGACACCCTGACACCCAAATATTCGCCACGGTCATATAATTAGGATATGTTTGGTACCAAGTATGTCTTGTAAGGTATCAGTCTAAAAGTCTGTATCTGCTAGACATTAATGTCTCATTGGATTGCATGTGCTATCGTTGTATGTGACGTTCTGAAGTTCAGCTGTGTATGTGTTCCTGAAAAACACTGTGAGGTTCAAAACAGCCTTTCAGGTAGAACAGCAAAAAAGCCAAACACTGGCTCCTGGAGGAAATGCACAAGCATTAGGGCTACCCCAGGAACTGTGTGCAATAGAAACCTCCCCGAGATAACGCGACACAACGGGACCTGTTGGATCCAGGTCACAGCAAAAGAGTTATCCAGCAGGTGGGAAGAGAAGATAAAAGGGGAACAATAAAATCGCAGGGGGGATGGGACGGGACCTCAGACTCCCTGCAATAAGATACCTGGAAACACCTGAGAGACAAAGATTGAACCATGAGAAGTGATGGTCCTAGGCTAGAGAGAGAGATTCCTAGCCTGTGCAAGAAAACCTGGGAAAGCCAAGCTGCAAAACCAAGGCAGCTTCTGCCTTAAGAATCTGCCAACCTGTTTATCACTCGGGGAGAATTTGTTAATGGATATCCTATCTATCTGGTGTATAAAGCTTCGTTTGTGTGTTTTCTTTATTTACTAGGGTAATCTGCTTTGTTCTGTTTGCTATCTCTTCTAACCGCATAAAATCTACCTCTTGTAGTTAATCATCTTGTTTCTTGTTTATACCACAACCCAGTTTGTAGTATAAATTAGTAACTGGGAGGAGGGGCAAAGAGTTGTTCATACCTCTCTCGACATCGAGGGAGGGGGCGAATGTCATAAAACCTTTGGGTCCGTACTCCAAAGGAGGTGGGCACCAGAGAACTGGGACAAGGCCCTTCAACTGAGTCTTCCCAGAGCTGATCTCAGCGTCTGTGTCTTTCTGCAGCTGGGTGTGGCCCTGCCTGTGTGTATGGCTGGAAGAGGCTTGTGAGCCGAGCCCAACAAGACAAGGTAACAGGGGCCCAGGCTGGCAGAACAGGCGGGCTCAGTGATAAGCCAGTACATCAGGCCTCAAAGGGGGGCAACCCATCATGCTGGGGACTGGCCAAATCCAGTGGGCAAGGGGCATGGTGCGTGCCTTTTGTAACTCAAGAGAGGATGTTTTTAAGATGCTCTAGTTTAAACAGGAATTATTTGGGGGCAGGTCTCTGGCCTGTGTTATACAGGAGGTCACAGTGGTCCCATTTGGCCTTAGAATCCATGCCTCATCCGGAGAAGGACGGATACTGCATGTGGACAGGGCAGTAGCTGAGAGATCAGAGGAGGGCTCTTGGTACCTGTTCATTGCCCTTGAGAAAGGTGTTGATGTGGTCTAGGGTCTCTTTCTCCTGCGAGTCTGGCCCCATAAAACAGGAGGCATTCCTAGGTGATGGTGAATCTGATCAAAGACAGAGCAGTGGTCATACCTGGGGCTGCCAAGCTGCAGGCTGGGTGACAGAGATCTTAGCAGAAACCCTTGCCCCCCGCTCCCACCCCAGCAGGGTAGCAGCCCCGATGCACAACAGGGTCTGGCACAGCCATCCCTGGTTTCCCCAACTCTTTGCTGCTCAGCCCAGCAAAGATCCAGTCAGAGCCCTGGTTCCCAGCGGCCACCCCACTTCCCTGCCCGCACCCAGCATGCAGGCTGAGCCTGGGGATTTGGGGAGCGCCACACCTGGAAGGAGGCATGATGTCAGGCTCTGAGTGGTGTCCCCGCTCTCCGGGCCATTGCTGGAGGGGGCAGAGGGACTGGCAGTGAATTGCTCTGCTCCCCGCTGCGGGAGAGGGAGGAGCTACCCAGTCTGCGCGGGATACGGGGACCCAGGGCCTGCCCGTTCTGCTTCCTCTGACTGCCTCTCCTGCCATCGACAGCCATGGGGTGGAACCTGGGGAAGCCCTGGGCTCCCATCATCAACCCCCCCACCCAAATGCCCTGTGCTGTGCCATGCGTCACCCCCCTGCAAAGGAGCCAGCAGATGGGGCTGCAACATCAGGGGGCATCTCATGCTTTGGCCGGCGCCCTTCAATCCTAGGCTTAACAACCCACCGTGCACAGAGCATCCCCTTCGACTGGTGGAAAACATCTTCCAACCCTGTGTGTGACGGATCGGGGTGGGCAATTCAGTCAGTCTCCACCTGATGCTTCTGCTGCTGCCCCTAATTCCCGGTCAGATGTAGGGGCTGCAGCTGCTGCCAGCAGGAGCGGCCATTCCCCCCTGCCTGGGTTTTCCTGTCTCTCCATCTCATGGCAGCCCAGAGTTGTACAAAGGTGATAGAGTCTTCTCCCGCCACTGACACCCTGGTCTTGCAACCCCAACCCCCAGAGGGGCAAGCCCCACCGCAATGCAGGGCCATGGCCCCGGCCATTTTTGCAGCCCCTCCGCCCACCCAGGAGGCACCCACTCACCAGCATGGAAGGGCTGAGGCACACACAGCTCCTGCTGCTGCTGTGGGCTCTTCCGCGGACTCTTCCTTCGAGGAGGTCTCGTCTCCTCCCAGGCAAGGATGGGCTTCAAGGGGACCTTGCGGACTTCCTCAGCCATCCTGCAAGAAGCCAGAACAAGGCATTGCTTGTGAGAGGTGAGAGGCGACTGCCCCGTTCAGCATCAGGGCCAGTCCACGTATGGCCGTTCCACCAGTGCCTACAGCTGCCAGCAGGGAAACAAGCCAATGGATGTGCTCAAAGTCACCCAGGCAGTCAGCAGTACAGGCAGGATTAGAACCCAGGTCTCCGGACTCCCAGGCCCATCCCGCAGGCCAAACGGCCTCCCCCGGGTCACTCCCGCCTCTCCTTCTGCTGGTTCACAAACTGCCCAGCAGACAGGCTGCATCCAACCACTCAGGATTCTTCCTGCCCAGGGAAATTACCCTGATCCCTTCCCCCAGGAATATTGGGGCCGTGGCAGGTCCCAGGTGGGGGAGGGAAGCGGGGTGTGGTGCGGGGACGGGCTGGTGAGCAGCAGGAGTTGCTCTGACACCACCGTGAAGGGGAAGGAGCAGAAGGTGGGAGAGCAGCAGGCAGGCAGGCTGTGCCGGGGCAGAGCTTTGTGGCGATTTCGCAGCTCGTCTCTCCAAGGCCTGTGTGGGAGCAGCCGCTGCAGAGAATCCCAGGCCTGATTCC
This sequence comes from Lepidochelys olivacea, assembly GCF_965140295.1. Taxonomy (NCBI): domain Eukaryota; kingdom Metazoa; phylum Chordata; order Testudines; family Cheloniidae; genus Lepidochelys; species Lepidochelys olivacea. The sequence continues at coordinate 515,485 of NW_028181946.1, read as the reverse complement.
CCCCACGCTGGGTCTCCTGAATGGCCCCTGCCCTGGGGGGCTCCATTCCTCACCCAGTGTCAACTGCTGACTCTGCAGCAGCTGCACGGCAGGCGTCCTAAGGCACCTCTAGTCCTCTCCAGAGCTCAGGGGGAGTGTCCTGGCATCGGACTGTCCTGGGGAATGGAACAATGGCTCTGGGCAGTCAGAGAATGCCTGTTCCCCCGGCAACCTCAGTGCCATTCCCTCTGGAAGTGATGGTGTCCGCAAAGGTGCTGGAGGTGGTCAGGCCTCGTGGTTGGAGCTGGACTCAGGAGGCCAGGGCGTGGGTGGAGCGAGGCTGGAGCAAGAGCAGAGCTGGAGTAGGACGAGGGGCAGGGCCACTAGCTACCTCCCGGTCTGGGCACTTACCTGGCCCCACCATGCCAGTGGCTGAGCACACGGGTGTTGTGGTATTTAGGCTCTCAACCCCCCCGCAGAGCAAGAACCTGCTCTCCCTCGTTAGCTGAGGCCTGGAGCGGCGGGGACTTATCTGATCTCATGCAGAAGACTTACAGAGGAGCGGGGAACTGAACACAGCTCTCCTGGGTCCCAGCCCAATGCCTCATCTAACCACCTGTGCCGCCTTCCCGTGCCTTGCCACCAGCCCTGCCAAACCCTCCTCCTTGTCTCCGTCCCCTCCGGGCTCGACTGGTGCGACCCCTTGTGTCGAGCCGCCCCAGACTCCCTCCTGTGCGCATGCCGCTGCCCACTTCCTCACTGGCACTCGGCTAGACCGCCGGCACCGGGGCACTTGGCAGACGTGCGCCACCCAGCCAGGAGCTCGGGGAAGCCTCGGTGTGGTTGGCCATGCAATGGAAAAGCAGAGGTGGGCAATAGAAGATTCTCCTACCTGGAGTCAGGAGCGGGCAGAAACCTGTGCGTAAATGGGCCACCCACTTTCTGCTGCCGGTGGCGGAGCTGGATCTGCTGGCTCAGCGTTCCCCAGGGGCACCTGCCAGCTCTCGCTCTGCCAGAGCCAAGCCTGGCAGTGAGGGGATGAGGCTGTGCCAGCCAGCAGGGGCGTGTCACAATGGGCAGGCGAGTCACAGACCAGCCAATGTGTGACTCCCCAGCCATGGGATGCCCCAGCCCAGACTTGCTCTGGCCTCGCCAAGGCTTTAGAGCCTGTCCTTCCCCACCGGGGTCATGGGAGGGACATTCCGCTGTTATACCAATAAAATAAAAACCAACAGGATCTCATGAAAGGGAAAAAGGCAAAATACCACATTTATTGTGAATACAGACCACATTTATTGTGAATACAGAAAGAATCATAGTAAGCAGTTAGTTATAGCTATAACATTCCATTCAATCTCATATTTATTCACATATTGATTCATACAAACACACACACACAGGTTCTGCAAGGTTGTTATCATAGTTACCAGCCTTAGAGTTGGTCATGCCAAGCCACTGGCCAGGTGGCCTAGACATGAGGAGGGAGCAGGGCCTTGTCAGTCATCTGATGCTCCTGGAAGTTGGTTTGCAGAATCAGACCCCAAATTTCTCACTTTTTAGAGTCTATTTTTATAGGAATTTCTTCCTATGCCAGTCTATGGGAATTGCTTCATCATGCTGTTGCTGAATCAATCAGCAGATAGCACATTCCTGAGGGCTCCGTGCTGCTAGATGTTATCTTGTTCTTTGGTTCTCCCATTCTTGAGGCTGTTGGGTGGATTCCAGTCTGCCCTCCGGGCGTCCTCTGGTTCCATCCCGGTTCCTCCTTCTCCTAACAGTGCAGAACGGGGATTCATGAACTCACCCCACCCCCAGCTCTGAGCCCACAGGGGAGGCTCTTTCCACTTTCCCAAGCTGCCGGGTGCTTTGGCCATGGGGTGTAAAATGGTCCCATCTCTGCTTCCTCGCCCATCGCTGCAACGACACGAAGCTGCTTTAATAGGAGATGCTGCCAGCTGCAGGGTGAGGGGGGGAATGGCTGTGGGGAGACAGATGGGTCTCCCTCAGCTGCGGACGCTCCTATATGTGCTATTCCCCTCCCCACACACCCTGCTGTGGGGGAGGTTGGAGAGGGGCTGCTCAAGGACCGGCCTAGAACAGGACACCTCCTCCCAGTTCTGAACATCGGAGAAGCCTGGCCCACTGGACTCAGTGCCAGGGTCCCAGGGATGCCGATGGGCTGTGGGTCAGGGAATCAGGGTGAGATTCTTCAGAGCTCAGACCCAACGTGATCTCAGCATGCTGAGCGCTGGGGGAATTAGGCCTGAACACAGTCACTCTTAGGGTTGCCAGGCATCCGGTTTTCTCTTTCGAAAAGAGACCCTGGTGGCTCCGGTCAGCACTGCCAACTGGGCCGTTAAAAGTCTGGTTGGTGGCAGAGGGATGAGGAGGGGGCCTGCAGCAGCTCTCTCTGTGGAGCTCGGGGGCGGTGCGAGCCCCCGCTGGGAGGGAGTGGATCCCAGCGGAGAGGCTGGGAAAGGCATTCGGCTGCAGGCTGGGGCCGGCAGGGTTAACCCCCGGCAGCAGCCTCTGCGGTGGCCAGGGGTTCCCTGCAGAGCGGGCTGTGGCCTTTAGGAAGTGCCTTCAGCCCCCGCCCTGCCCGGCCCACTGCTCCCCAGCTGTTGGGAGCTGAGAGAGGAGGGGTCAGCCACCTGTCCTGGGGCCCACAACCTGCTCCCTGCGGGGCTACTGTGCTGGGTTCAACTCGGGACCATGCAGCCAGTAGGTAAGGGGCTGTGGGCAGGTCACTCTCCTCCCGGGGATGAATGGGCTGCGTGGAAGCATGGGGTAAAATTGGGCTGCTCTGCTTGGGAACGGGTCCAAACAGAGTCGGGCAGCAGCTGAGTGTGGAGGCCCCAGCCAGCAGCCGGGCTGTGGGGGAGAGTGAAGGAGAGGGGTTGGGGGTCACTGCAAATGGCAGGAGGAGGAGGGGGGGCTTGCATCAGCTCTCTCCCTAGAGCTGCTGTGATTTGCACTATGCTGGGGGAGCAGCGAGCCAGGGGCAGCAGTGGGATGGGTGTGTCACTAGCGGGGAATTCTCTCACCTCCCCCCCCACATTCCAGAGAACAGGAAAAACTTTTGTCCTCACCGAGCCAGGTGTCCAGGATTCATGGCTGTTAGAGCAGCCTCTGACACCCGGGAAATGCCAGGGCCGTGCTGGTGTGGCTGCTATTTAAGGGGTCACCTGACATCAATGCCTCCCAGACCCCCACAAACCACACCAGCCAGAGCCACCCAGAGCCTGCCCTCCAAGCCCCCTCCCGGGCCCCAACCCCCTGCAACAACTCAGAGCCCCCTCACACACCCATACTCCCTCCTGGAGCCTGCACCCCACATTCCCTCCCACACCCGAATTCCTTCCGGGACTCCACACTCCTCTCCCACACTCCGAACCCCTTGGCCCCAACCTAGAGCTCCCTCATACACCCCAAGCCCTTCATACCCAGTCCCACCCCAGACCCCGCACCCCAGCTGGAGCTCTCATCTTTCCCCCCACACCTCAACCCCCTGCCCTAGCCCAGAGCTCCCTCCCGCACTCCAAACCCCTTGGCCCCAGGCTGGAGCACCCTCCTACACTCTGAGCCCCTCATCCCTAGCCCCACCCAGAACCCACACCTCCAGCTGGATCCTCACTCCCCCACAAACGCCAATCCCCTGCCCCAGCCGTGGTGAAAGTGAGCGAGGGTGGGGAAGAGTGAGAGACGGACAAGGGGGGATGGAGTTAGTGGGGGTGGGTCCGCGGGGAAGGGATGGGGTAGGGGGAGGGGCTTCGGGGCAGCGGCGGGGCAAGGATGTTCAATTTTCTGAAACTAGAAAGTTGGTAACCCTCGTCACTCACCTTCCTGAGACGCTGGATCCTCAGGGCTGGGGCCGGTGCTCGGGATCAGCTTCTGGCCTGGGCAAAAAACACAGACAACATCAGGGACGTTCAGCGGTTCAGTAGCCAGCCAAGCAGAGATCATCCCAGAGACGCAGCTGCTACAAATCCCTAGACGATGTCTCTCCAAAGGAGCCTCAGACACACTGGGCCAAATCCCAGCTGGGGTAAATTGGTCCCACTCTACTGGAGTCAATGGGCCAGATCTCATAGATTCATAGATATTTAGGCCAGAAGGGACCATTATGATCATCTAGTCTGACCTCCTGCACAATGCAGGCCACAGAATTTCACCCACCACTCCTAAAAAAGACCTCACACCTATATCTATGCTATTGAAGTCCTCAAATTGTAGTTTGAAGACCTCAAGGAGCAGAGAATCCTCCAGCAAGTGACCCGTGCCCCATGCTACAGAGGAAGGCGAAAAACCTCCAGGGCCTCTTCCAATCTGCCCTGGAGGAAAATTCCTTCCCGACCCCAAATATGGCGATCAGCTAAACCCTGAGCATATGGGCAAGATTCATCAGCCAGATACTACAGAAAATTCTTTCTCGGGTAACTTGGATCTTACCCCATCTAAAAACCCATCACAGGCCATTGGGCCTATTTACCATGAATATTTAATTACCAAAACCATGTTATCCCATCATACCATCTCCTCCATAAACTTATCAAGTTTAATCTTAAAGCAAGATAGATCTTTTGCCCCCACCACTTCCCTCGGAAGGCTATTCCAAAACTTCACTCCTCTGATGGTTAGAAACCTTCGTCTAATTTCTAATCTAAATTTCCTAGTGGCCAGTTTATATCCATTTGTTCTTGTGTCCACATTGGTACTGAGTTTAAATAATTCCTCTCCCTCTCTGGTATTTATCCCTCTGATATATTTATAGAGAGCAATCATATCTCCCCTCAACCTTCCTTTAGTTAGGCTAAACAAGCCAAGCTCCCTGAGTCTCCTTTCATAAGACAAGTTTTCCATTCCTCGGATCATCCTAGTAGCCCTTCTCTGTACCTGTTCCAGTTTGAATTCATCCTTCTTAAACATGGGAGACCAGAACTGCACACAGTATTCCAGGTGAGGTCTCACCAGTGCCTTATATAACGGTACTAAAACCTCCTTATCCCTACTGGAAATACCTCTCCTGATGCATCCCAAGACGACATTAGCTTTTTTCACAGCCATATCACATTGGCAGCTCATAGTCATCCTATGATCAACCAATACTCCAAGGTCCTTTTCCTCCTCCGTTACTTCTAGTTGATGCGTCCCTAGCTTATAACTAAAATTCTTGTTATTAATCCCTAAATGCATGACCTTACACTTCTCACTATTAAATTTCATCCTATTCCTATTACTCCAGTTTACTCCAGCTGGTGCAGGTCAGCCCTGCTCCATTGACATCAGTGGGCCAGATTCCCATCTGGTGTAATAATAATTAATAATCATAATGCACTAGCACATGACAGTCAAATCCAGGTCAGGTCTCATTGAGCTGGTAGCTTTACAGACATGATAAATGTCAATCCCTGCCCACAACGATCATGAGTGGATGAGAAAGAGAAACTGGCCAAGAGGTGGGCTTGGAAAATGGAGTTAGAAATCTAATAAGAACATAAAAACAGCCAGACTTCATCAGACCAATAGTCCATCTAGCCCAGTATCCTGTCTTCTGACCGGGGCCAATGCCAGGTGCTTCAGAGGGAATGAGCAGAACAGGACAATTCATGAGTGATCCATCCCCTGTCATCCTCTCCCAGCTACTGGCAGTCAGAGGTTTAGAAACACCCAGATCATGGCTAATAGCCATTGATGGACCTAACCTCCAGGAACTTATCTCATACTTTTTTCAACCCAGTTATCCTTTTGGCCTTCACAACATCCACACGTTCCATGGCAGAAGCCCACACAATTATAAAATGCCTGACACCATCCAGCTGTTCCCTTCCCCCTCCTCACATTGTGTTGGGGTCCAACAACTCACCTGGTATATTCAGTGTCTGGAGGAGACTGAGACGAGAATTTTTCACCTGGTTCTGGTCGTTCCTGTACTGGTACATACATCGAAACTGGCCTGAGCTCTGCACAGAGATGTCATGTTGATACAGTGACTGGCCTGGCATGACCTTTTGGCTTGATATTTCTTTACCATCCTGACAGAAAATAACTAAAGCAGCTAAAGTCTTGAGACGAAGGTGACACTGAGCCGAAATGCAGTCCCCGACCTGAGCTGAAGAGGTGCTCAGAGACAATTTAGGAGAAGGGAAGTCACCTGCAACAAGAAAGAGAGACTAAGGGTACATCTCCATGGCAAAAACCCAACGTGACAGCAAGTCTCAGAGGACAGGGCAACTGACTCAGACTCATAGAGTCACGCAAGGGGGCTAAAATTGAAGTGTAGACACTCTCGCTGTAGTGTGGACACAGGCTAACACCACTTGAGTACCACGAGTACCACTAGTCCTCCAGTGCCTTCCCACAGTTCCCGCCGTGTGCCCAGAAACGTCAGACTGGCAAAGAATTCATAGCACATCTCCGTTTTCTGCAGCTCTCCGAGCCGTGGGCCGTGCCCCAAGAAGCTGTACATAGCCCCACACTGGAGGGAGAGCAGAATCAGTGTGGGCACAACAGTGTGCCTGTTCTCGCACGAGCTCCGCTAACTCGAGAGGAGTCACTGAGTGCGGATAACTCGAGTTAGCTCTGCAGTGAAGGCAGAGCCAGGCAGGGAACGAAGCATTAGTGATGGATTAGTGAGAAGTACGCTTGGCTGATTGAAAGAACCGTTTCTCTTCACGTTGGAATTAAAATAAATACAGTGCAACACAGGAGATTGAAGACAAATTCATTCTAACAGGTTTCAGAGTAACAGCCGTGTTAGTCTGTATTCGTCTCTAAGGTGCCACAAGTACTCCGTTTCTTTTTGCAAATTCATTCTAGTGCAGTGCCCTGGTCTCATCAATACACTCCTCTATTAGCACCGACTCTGCCAAGATTTACACATGGAAAGTTTGTTAAACATGTATCTCAGTGACACTGGGCCAGATCCCTGGCTCATGTAAATCAGCCCTGCTCCATTGGAGTCAAGAGAGGTATTCTGATTTATGCCTGCTGAGGATTTGGCCAAGATGGGTTTCACTTCCAGTAAAGTTTAAGGTCTGTCACTGTGGGAAGTTCCATTTACAGTGCGATTACCAGGATTTCAGGCAGGAATCGTGTAAGAGGCATTGCCCACCCATCCGCCTCCTACACCTCCCCAGCCGCCCTCCCGTTGCCATTGTCTGGGGGTTTCACTCCTTTCTATGTCTCCCCTTCTTCCATGTCTCTTGTGCTCTCACTCACCTGGGGAGCTGCAGGGCTCCTGGCCTGTGACCCCAGCACCTGCACCAGACAGGAGAGGGGGTGAGTGGCAGACACAGCAGCTCTAACTATATTAATGTCACGCCAGCTACACTGGGGTGACATTAATATTAATAATTAAGCCAAGACAAGGCAGAAAATCCCAACTCAGGATCATGTTGCAAGAGCCATACACCCCAATCCCACAATTGGAGCCATCTGTGGGCCCTGGGTCTCACCATGGCTATCGATGGAAAGCCCCAAGTGGGAATCTTACAAAGTTTGAATATTTGCAAGGCAGGATTAAAGTTTCCATTAACGTCTAAGAAATTTGTTCTAATAGTAAAACGCTCCTCACCATGTAACCTGCTGAAAACAAAGAACACGAACATTCATGATCTTCAAAACATTTTCTCACTCTCTTTACTTTCCTAATCAACTTCAACTCTTTCTCCTCGTCCCTGAAATGAGCTCCGCACAGCCAGTCCTAACCCTGTCATTTCCAGGTTTGTAACCTCAATAGCATCCTTTTAATGCAGGTCCATTCTATGTACTATTAAAGATCTGCTCACCGGCTCAGACTTTCAGAGCTGTATAGGTGATTTGGATGCTCAGTTGCCATGAATTTGAACAAAGTGTCCAAATCCCGTAGGCAGCTTTGAAAATCTCAGCCATAGGTTGTAATATATATGTGAGTACAATACACACACACAGGGACATTAGATATTAAATAAAATAGCTAGATATCAAAACAATGTTCTGAGCATTAAATATTCTCTCAGAAATTGGTAAGAAACTTTGGCCATGAATTTCAAACCAGTTTTTAAACCCAACATGAAATAACTGCTTAGAGCTCAGTAGAACATCAACGTGCAGCTGTTCGTTTAAACCATTTTTACCATAACTTCCCCTCCAGGCTGTTTCCCATGTCCCCCCAGCACAGGCAGACCTATAAACCTGCCTGCCCCTAAACCGCTAGGCAGAGGGCTCACTGCAAACTCACAGAGCAGCCACAGCAGGATCATGAGGTGATCGAGAGCCGGCGACTCAGCCTGAATATCCCACAGCAGCATCGAGTCTACATCTCTGATGAACAGCAACCGGGGCTCTCTGCCCCAGGACCCTCCTTCTCCCTTCCTTCTTCCGGCCCGGACAGGCTCTGGGCTCTTGTAGCGTGTCTCAGGGAGGCCCTGATGTGTCTGTGGCCAGAGGGGCCCTCCCTCATGAGATGAGAATGGAAACATTATTCACCATCCCCCCCACACACATCTGGTCTCTGCATCGGGGAGAGCTGGACCCCCTGGTTTCCCATTGGAACCTCCCTGTGACAGGCTCAGTCCTGCTGAGCCCAAACTAGTGAATTTCTAAATCCATTCCCAGGAAAAGGGCAAATTCCTCTTGACAATTTCCACTATTTTACCACTAGCTCCAGCTGTCCCCTGAGACGGGAGACACAAGGGCGTGTTGTTGGTGTGAGCTGGTGTCTGTCTCGGCGTCTCCACCCTCCACAGCCTGCCGCATGCACCACTGCCAGGGCGGGCGTTGTGTGTGGGGGTGAATTTATCACAAAATGATGCACAGGGTCATTAACATCTGTTCTGAGCTCCCAGCCTGCTCTGGCAGTGTGAGCTCTCACTCCACTGGCCTCTTCACTGCGCACCCTCAGCCCTGCCCCCAGGGGCCGTGTGTCCCTGTCACACTGACCCAGGCCTGCCCGGCCCAGGCATAGGGCTCAGGCAGACACTGTGGCTGTAGAACAACCAGACATGGAGAGGGAAGGAATGAAAACCCAGCATGCCCCAGGTGTTCAGGTGAAGGGGACCTGAGACACTGGCATCACATGGAAAATGGGGACCATGCCGGTAACACCAGGACGTGGTCTGTGTCCAGCACTCCCTTTGGCTGGGGGTGATACAAAGGCCGGGAATTGGCTGGGCACAGGACCTTAGCATTGGAAAGCTAATGCGCCAATATATAAAAAGGGTAAACGGGATGACCCAGATAACTGGAGCACTGTCAGTCTGATGTGGCTTCCCGGCAAGATAATGGAGTGGCTAGAATTAAAGGAGGGTAAGATAAGAATGTAAGAACGGCCATACTGGGTCAGATGGTCCACCTAGCCCAGTATCCTGTCATCTGACAGTGGCTGGTGCCAGATCCTTCAGAGGGAATGAACAAAACAGGGAAATTATCAAGTGATCCATCCTCAGTCTTCCAGTCCCAGCATCCGGCAGTCAGGGATTTAAAGACTCCCAGAACATGGGGTTGTGTCACAGGCTATCTTGGCTCATAGCCATTAACAGACCTGTCCTCCAGGAACTTATCTAAGTGTTTTCTGAACCCCATTATAATTTTGGCTTTCACAACATCCCCTGGCAATGAGTTCCACAGGTTGATGGTGCATTGTGTGAAGAAGTATTTCCTTTTGTTTCTTTTATACCTGACAGCAATACATTTCATTGGCTTCTTGTGTTATGTGAACGGGTAAATAACACTTCCTTATTCACTTTCTCCACACCAGTAATGATTGTATACCCCTGTATCGTATCCCCCATAGTCATCTCTTTTCTAAACTGAACAGTCCAAGTCTTTAATTTCTGCTCATCTGGAAGCTATCCCATACCCCTACTCATTTTTGTTGTCCTTCTGTTTCCTTTTCCCAATACTAAGACATCTTTTTGATATAAAATAACCAGAACTCCATCCAGTATTTAAGATGTGGGCGTACCATGTATCAATAAAGTGATATTTTTGAGTTTCCATGTCCTTGAGTGTTCCATATTATTTATTATATTTATATAGTGGCTTTGTGATCATTTCTGTCTTATTATCTATCCCTTTCCTAATTGTTCCTAATAATTTGTTAGCTTTTTTGACTGCCACTGCACACTGAGCAGATGTTTTCAGAGAACTTGTATTGATTCCAAGATCTCTTTCTTGAGTGGTAACAGCTAATTTTGATCCCATCATTTTGCACATGTCGTTGAGATGATGTTTTCTAATGTCTATTACTTTGCATTTATTCACGTTGAATTTCATTTACCATTTTGTTGCCCATTCACCCATATTTGTGAGATCCCTTTGTAACTCTTTGCAGTCTGCTTTGGATTTAACTATCTTGACAAATGTTGTATCATACACAAACTTGCCACCTGAGAGTTTGCCCCCTTTTCCAGATCATTTCTGAATATGCTGAACAGTACTTGTCCCCTTACCGATCCCTGGGGAACACCTCTATTTATGTCTCTCCATTCTGAAAACTGACCATTTATTCCTACTGCTCGTTTCCTATCTTTTCACCAGTGAGATCCATGAGAGGCCCTTCCCTCTTATCCCCTGGGGGACTAACTTGAAGGGGAAAGGAGTCCAGGAGAGCTGGCTGTATTTCAAGGAATCCCTGCTGAGGTTACAGGGACAAACCATCCCGATGAGTCGAAAGAATAGTAAATATGGCAGGCGACCAGCTTGGCTTAATGGTGAAATCCTAGTGGATCTTAAACATAAAAAAGAAGCTTACAAGAAGTGGAAGGTTGGACATATGACCAGGGAAGAGTATAAAAATATTGCTCGGGCATGTAGGAATGATATCAGGAGGGCCAAATCGCACCTGGAGCTGCAGCTAGCCAGAGATGTTAAGAGTAACAAGAAGGGTTTCTTCAGGTATGTTGGCAACAAGAAGAAAGCCAAGGAAAATGTGGGCCCCTTACTGAATGAGGGAGGCAACCTAGTGACAGAGGATGTGGAAAAAGCTAATGTACTCAAGGCTTTTTTTGCCTCTGTTTTCACTAACAAGGTCAGCTCCCAGACTGCTGCGCTGGGTATCACAAAATGGGGAAGAGATGGCGAGCCCTCTGTGGAGATAGAGGTGGTTAGGGACTATTTAGAAAAGCTGGACGTGCACAAGTCCATGGGGCCGGACAAGTTGCATCCGAGAGTGCTAAAGGAATTGGCGGCTGTGATTGCAGAGCCATTGGCCATTATTTTTGAAAACTCGTGGCGAACCGAGGAAGTCCCGGATGACTGGAAAAAGGCTAATGAAGTGCCAATCTTTAAAAAAGGGAAGAAGGAGGATCCTGGGAACTACAGGCCAGTCAGCCTCACCTCAGTCCCTGGAAAAATCATGGAGCAGGTCCTCAAAGAATCAATCCTGAAGCACTTGCATGAGAGGAAAGTGATCAGGAACAGCCAGCATGGATTCAGCAAGGGAAGGTCATGCCTGACTAATCTAATCGCCTTTTATGATGAGATTATTGGTTCTGTGGATGAAGGGAAAGCAGTGGATGTATTGTTTCTTGACTTTAGCAAAGCTTTTGACATGGTCTCCCACAGTATTCTTGTCAGCAAGTTAAGGAAGTATGGGCTGGATGAATGCACTATAAGGTGGGTAGAAAGCTGGCTAGATTGTTGGGCTCAATCAATTCTAATAGATTGGTGAGGCATGATTTCCCTTTACAGATCCCATGTTGACTCTTTCTCAACAATTCATGTTCATCTACGTTCCTGATAATTCCGTTCTTTATTGTAGTTTCAACCTACTTCTCTGGTACTGAAGCTAGGTTTTCCAGCCTGTAATTGCCAGTATCACCTTTGAAGTCTTTTTAAAAAATCGGAGTTACATTAACTAAGCTCCAATCATATGGTACAGAGTCTGACTTAAGTAACAGGTTACATACCACAGTTAGTAGTTCTGCAATTTCACATCTGAGTTCCTTCAGAACTCCTGTATCAAGTGGGAGTGTTTCCAGTGGGGTCCCACAGGGATCAGTTCTTGGCTGTAAACTATTTACCATTTTCATTAACACCCAGAAAAAAGCATAAAATCATCACTGAAAAAATAGGGTGAGGTGTAAATAATCACAAGCACAGGTCACGGACACAAAGCACATTCTGAATGGCTAGGGATAGAACCACCGACTCTCAGGGTTGGAAGGGACCTCAGCAGGTCATCTATTCCAACCCCCTGCTCAAAGCAGGACCAATCCCCAACTAAATCATCCCAGCCAGGGTTTTGTCAAGCCTGACCTTAAAAACCTCAAAGGAAGGAGATTCCACCACCTCCCTAGGTAACACATTCCAATGCTTCACCACCCTCCTAGTGAAAAAGTTTTTCCTAATATCCAACCTAAACCTCCCACACTGCAACTTGAGACTATTACGCCTTGTTCTGTCATCTGCCACCGCTGAGAACAGATTAGATCCATCCTCTTTGCAACCCCCTTTCAGGTAGTTGAAAGCAGCTATCAAATCCCCCCTCATTCTTCTCTTCTGCAGACTAAACAATCCCAGTTCCCTCAGCCTCTCCTCATAAGTCATGTGTTCCAGTCCCCTCATCATTTTTGTTGCCTTCCACTGGATGCTTTCCCATTTGTTCACATCCTTCTTGTAGTGTGGGGCCCAAAACTAGACACAGTACTCCACATGAGGCCTCACCAATGTCAAATAGAGGGGAACGATCACGTCCCTCGATCTGCTGGCAATGCCCCTACTTATACAGCCCAAAATGCCATTAGCCTTCTTGGCAACAACGACACACTGTTGACTCATACCCAGCTTCTTGTCGACTGTAACCGCAAGGTCCTTTTCTGCAGAACTGCTGCCTAGCCATTCGGTCCCTACTCTGTAGCGGTGCATGGGATTCTTCTGTCCTAAGTGCAGGACTCTGCACTTGTCCTTGTTGAACCTCATCAAGTTTCTTTTTGGCCCAATCCTCTAATTTGTCCAGGTCCCTCTGTATCCTATCCCTACCCTCCAGCATATCTACCACTCCTCCCAGTTTAGTGTTATCTGCAAACTTGCTGAGGGTGCAGTCCACGCCATCCTCCAGATCATTAATGAAAGGTAAGTTGGGTACAAGCAAACAACATACATTTAATATGGCTAAATGTAAATGCATACACCTAGGAACAAGGAATGTAGGCCATACTTACAGAATGTGGGACTCTTTCCAGGGAAGCAGTGACACTGAAAAAGATAGGAGTGCCATGGTGGATAATCAGTGGCACATGAACTCCCAGTGTGACACTGTGGCCAAAAAGGGAAATACGATGGTTGGATGCATAAATGGGAATCTCGCAGAGGAGTAGAGAGGTTATTTTACCTCTGTATTTGGCACTGATGTGACCATTGCTGGAATCCTCTGTCCAGTCCTGGTGTCCACAATTTAAGAAGGATGTTGATCAATTGGAGAGGGGTCAGAAAAGATCCATAAAAATGCTTAAAGGATTAGAAAATATGCCTTTAGTGACAGACTCAAAGAGCTCCATCTGTTTATTTTAACAAAGAGAATGTTAAGGGGTGACTTGATCACAGCCTGTAAGTGCCTACATGGAGAATAAATATTTAATAATAAGTTCTTCAGCTTGTAGAGAAGGTCAAATATGATCCAATGGCTGGAAATTGAAGCCAGACAAATTCAGACTGGAATAAAGCATAAATTAACCCTTGGCACAATCTACCAAGGGTTGTGGTGGATTCTCTGTCACTGACAACTTTTAAATGGAGATGGGATGTTTTTCTCTAAAAGCTCTGCTATAGGGATTGCTTTGGGAAGTTCTCTGGCCTGAGCTATATAGGAGGTTAGACTCGATGATCTGGCCTTGGAATCCATGAATCTGTGAATTTCCTGACTCTGCCCCCATTCAGGGTCCACACCTCCTATGTCACTAGCTGGGATGGAGCTAATGCAGGTGTCTCTATGACAGGACTGTGCCCCCAGAGGATCCTAGGTTTGAGATATCCTGCTGGGACCAGATGCACCTACATTCGGGTCACTTTGGGACTGGCAGGTGCATTGTATGTAACCACACTCCCGCACAGGGGAAAATCTGGCTCAGTGACTGTACCAGGGTCCCATGGTATCAGCATAGGCTGGGAAATGGTGCTGGGGAGAAGGTGCCATGCTCCCAGCCACCTGGGCCTGCTGAGAATGCAGTGTAGGGACCATCTGCAGGATAGAAGTGAGTGCAGCAGATGGGCATTGTGTCGGTATGATGCTATCTAGGGGTACTCAAGGTTGTGAGGCATCTTGCTACCACCTGGCCTTACATGACACTTTCTCGGGTTGTCCAGGACCATGAATCACCTGGTTACCCCCTCCTGTTTCCAGCTAGAGGAAGACTTGGTGGTTCTTAGCTGGGTGTCAGCTCCTCTGACACATCCAGTCTGGCAGCCACCCACACAATCTCTTCTGGGTTCTGCCAGCCCTTACCTAGCCTTGCAGGAGAACAACAGGTGCACTGCAGCCCCTGTGCCCCTCGGAAAGCCTCCCCCTGTAGTATCCAGCCCGTGCCACTGGAGACTCACAGAAATCACCAGCTTTACTGTCTCCAAGGGAAAAGTGCACACACAGCCTGACTGGTACGACTCAGGGACAGTCCTTTAAAACCTCACAGCACAGAGACTGAGTTTGAGTGAAAACAATAGTAAGGTTATTCTCAAATATAAAGATGTAAGGAGAATGGACATAGTAATGGTTCCATATAAAATGAAAAGTATAACATGCTTCTTAGAACCTAAGCTTAACTGCCACAGGCTAAAATCCTTGTCTACAGTCTTTTCCCCACCCAAAGCAATCTCCCAGCATCACCTGGCAGCATAGCTCGGATCCACCTTCCATGAGTGCAAAAAGAGCTGTCCATTTTGCTTCATCGGCGATGGATAAAGTGGAGTCCTTTTGACTTCTTGTACTTCCCACATTCGTTGCTTTGTCCCTGAGGTCAGGACAACCCCCTGTGGTTTTATTTCTGGGTCTTTCCATCCCCCTGTTTATTCCATATGCAGGTTTGGCTTCCATTGTGTTGGCTCACAAAGCTTGATTTACAAAGTTGAGGATGATGGGGGGAATCAGCTTCCTTTGTCTAACTCAGCCCCTCATTGTCAGTCCTGCCTTGAGTTAGACGTCAAACCATTGTTTAGTGCATAAACACAGCTTTCAATATCACCCCTACGTATGTCACCCAACAGTTCTGGGAATCAGTATGATTCTGGCTTTCATTTAAGTTTTCATTAGACATTCTTTATACGTAAATACTATGACTGCAACGTATTGTGTGTAGTGAGCTTTTCAGGACTATCAGAGGCTACAATGACGGAACAGAGACCCCTTTTCCAGGTGGAATTGAGGAATCCTAAGGGTGACACCCTAATGAGAGGGAGTCTTGTCTGTATCTGCTGTGGGCCAGCTCCTTGAATCCTCCAGCTTCCAGCAGCACAATCACGGCCTTCGAGACCTCTGCAGGCCTCGCTATCTCTGTATAGGCTTGTGATGGACACCCTCCATCCCCCAAGTCCTCCGATTGTCCTTCTGGGGTGCCAGGCCCTGTTCCAATGGACATGCACAGAGCTCTCAGATTCGCCATTCCCAAAGGAACAGCACACACCGGCTTACCAAGTTCCACACAGGGTCACCACTCTGCTTCTCACGCAGCCCTGAGATAGATTCATAGTGAAAACAAGGACAGGTTTGTTATGAAAGATCAAAGATTAGAGTCACAGTAAGTAAGAATATTGGAAACAAGCGGTTATCTATCAAACAGAAGCACAACATATTTGCTAGAGCTGAAACTTAGCTAACAAGGCATTCCCCTGTCCCCTGTCAGATAGCTTACCCTCAGCCATTCTTCCAGCATTTTCAACCAGCTTGGCTGAGATCCCTTCTCAGACAATCCAGCCCACTGGCAACTTATCCTCACAGACGAAAGGAAATGGGGGGGGGGGGGGTTTCGTCTGCACCCCAGACATAGTTCGAAAAGTTCATTCTCTTACCCCTAAACAGGAGAATCCCTGCTGGCTTTGTTTCTTCCTAGAAACCCCTCTGTATATTGGTTATTATTTTGCTCAGATTGTAATTGGGCAATACTCAATTAGCACATGACCAACCAGAAGGAGAGAAGCAGTTCTTCTCCTCTGCCTGCCAGGAGCTTGGGAATCACATTTCTGTGACCTGCCTTATCTCACAGAGCTGGAGAACATATTTTCTAGTATTTAGACATGACTCCTCCTGTATTATCTGTACATACGTCTCACAATGATTGTGATGAGCAGTGTGACAGAGGCTTCCATTAGAGCCCTTCCATGGCATTCTTTGGCAGACTAATGTGTAGATACTGCCCCCAAGGAATCCCTGTAACCCTCATGTACCCCATGTCCCCTGCCGGTTGGCACCAAGAGGTCCATGGAAATGGGCCATGAGAAGGTGGCTGCATCAGGGGAGCAGCATCGCTCTGGGTCTGTGCATCTATATATACCCCACTGAGCCATGTGGCGTGCACTGCTCTGAGCTGCTAGCGCATCTGGGTTGTGGGGATGGGGTCAGTGCAGGGAGAGGTGCCTGCATCTATTTTTTTCTCTGTAAAATGTGCCTTGGAATTTCACCCCCTGGTTGGGGGTTTCCACAGCCCGGGCTACACAGATCCAGGGATGTTAAAGCCAGAGGGGACCATTGTGTTCATCTGTCTGGCCCCCTGCATCACCCAGGCCAGAGAATCCCATGCAGTGATCCCTGCATCCAGCCCATCTCTGTGGTGGAGATGGAGAGTGTCTTCTAGTAACAACAATCTTGATTTACAACCACTGAGTGTTGGACCATCCCCCATGTCCCCAATGGCAAAGGCTCCAGGGCAAGGCATGAGTATCTCCTCAGACAGATTTCAGAGTAGCAGCCGTGTTAGTCTGTATTCGCAAAAAGAAAAGGAATATTTGTGGCACCTTAGAGACTAACAAATTTATTTGAGCATAAGCTTTCGTGAGCTACAGCTCACTTCATCAGATTCATAGTTGTCTCCCCAACAAGCTGGCCAAACACAGCCACTTGGTTATAGGACTGTATAACTTTCTTAACAGCTTTCACTCCATCTGAGTCCTTCTCAAAGCTATCCACACTGGATCTTTCAACAGGAATGTCAGTGGCTTCATTCACAAGAGAAAATTTCTGGTTGTTAGGAACTGAAACTTTCTTGATTAAATCACTTTCACACCCTTCAGTTGCAGTAAACTGCTTGCAAAGACTCCCTGAGGATTCCTTTCCCTAGGGTCTTTTCTATGCAACAATTCACCCCTCACAGAAATTCTGCCCTTACCCTCTTCACCTAGAGCTTGCTCTAGAGGAACACTTTCTGAGCAACAACAGACTCTTTCTGGGTCTCATTACATCCAGAATTACCTCTGGCCCATCAGGCGGATTCCTACACAATCCCCTTTCAGGCAAACTTACAGACTTCCTAGATAAAAGGTTGGAAGCATTCCCCTTCCCTTTGCCACACACAAGTTCAGGAATCTTTTCCTTCTTGCTACAGGTTTCCACACCCTCAGTAGGTAACACAATCAAATCACCTTTATGCTCTCCTTGTGCCCTGGCTAGGATCTCACCCTGATTAGACAGAGTTGCTACACCCTTTCCCAGCCACACATTAGCAACAGACAAAATACAAGCACCAGAATTGTCTGGTCTGCGATTTTGCATAGACACTAACTGGATGCGACCAAGTTACTGGGCCATTCTCCCTTGCAGACACAAACTTAGGACCATTCCCTTCCTGGGCTTTAGCGGAATCCAGAACCAACTCTGAGACAACTGCACTATTCTCAGCCATCGCTGTAGCTCACAAAAGCTTATGCTCAAATAAACGTGCTAGTCTCTAAGATGCCACAAGTACTTCTTTTCTTTTTCCTCAGACAGAGCAGCCGCCCCCTAACACTGCACAGACGCCTGGGCTCAGGGCTGGCTCCCAGGGACGACCCTACTGAATCACCAGCTGCACATTCGGCAACACTCTGTCTCTTGGGGGCTCTCCCAGCAGCTCTTCCCACCTCCCCTGGCTGAGCCAGCAGCCCAGGCCTGGAGCAGCACGACTGGTAGAGAACAACATTCATGGAGGAGAGTGAACATTTGGGAATTTCTGGGAAATGTCTTTCACTTTGTCTTGAGAAACCCTGAATGAGACATGAGCCAAGTAGAGACCTCTTTGGTTTGGTCGCTCTCCGACATGGACCGAGGCAGCCCTTTCTTAGGGGATAACATCGTCCCCTCCATGGAACTCAGTGGATGGGCCCTTTCTGAGCCCAGAAGGAATGTGGACATTGGAATGACCCCAGAGAGTGACCTGCCCTTTCCTTCACCCAGAGGCATGGATGGCCCATAGACATAAGGAAGAGGCAGTGAAGTTTAGTGACTAGGACACAGGCATGGGAATCAGCAGACCTAGGTTCTAATCCTGGTACTTCATGGTAACTGAGGGCAAGTCACCCATTACTCTTTGCCTCGGTTTCCCCTCCCATCCTTTGTCTTCCTGGTCTACCTAGATGACGAGATCTTTGGGGCAGGACCTATGCGTCACTAGCTGTATGTGCAGTGCTCACTGTGCAAAATATAAAATGGGACCTGCTCAGTGATTGTCCCTGGAGTTTGCTGTGTGGAGCCTGGCCAAACTCCTCCATGCTCAGGGACTCCGAGAGTGCTGAAGGAATTGGCGGCTGTGATTGCAGAGCCATTGGCCATTATCTTTGAAAACTCGTGGCGAACCGGGGAAGTCCCGGATGACTGGAAAAAGGCTAATGTGGTGCCAATCTTTAAAAAAGGAAAGAAGGAGGATCCTGGGAACTACAGGCCAGTCAGCCTCACCTCAGTCCCTGGAAAAATCATGGAGCAGGTCCTCAAAGAATCAATCCTGAAGCACTTGCATGAGAGGAAAGTGATCAGGAACAGCCAGCATGGATTCACCAAGGGAAGGTCATGCCTGACTAATCTAATCGCCTTTTATGATGAGATTACTGGTTCTGTGGATGAAGGGAAAGCAGTGGATGTATTGTTTCTTGACTTTAGCAAAGCTTTTGACACGGTCTCCCACAGTATTCTTGTCAGCAAGTTAAGGAAGTATGGGCTGGATGAATGCACTATAAGGTGGGTAGAAAGCTGGCTAGATTGTCTGGCTCAAAGGGTAGTGATCAATGGCTCCATGTCTAGTTGGCAGCCTGTATCAAGTGGAGTACCCCAAGGGTCGGTCCTGGGGCCGGTTTTGTTCAATATCTTCATAAATGATCTGGAGGATGGTGTGGATTGCACTCTCAGCAAATTTGCGGATGATACTAAACTGGGAGGAGTGGTGGATAGCTGGAGGGGAGGGATAGGATACAGAAGGACCTAGACAAATTGGAGGATTGGGCCAAAAGAAATCTGATGAAGTTCAATAAGGATAAGTGCAGGGTCCTGCACTTAGGACGGAAGAACCCAATGCACAGCTACAGACTAGGGACCGAATGGCTAGGCAGCAGTTCTGCGGAAAAGGACCTGGGGGTGACAGTGGACGAGAAGCTGGATATGAGTCAGCAGTGTGCCCTTGTTGCCAAGAAGGCCAATGGCATTTTGGGATGTATAAGTAGGGGCATAGCGAGCAGATCGAGGGACGTGATCGTTCCCCTCTATTCGACATTGGTGAGGCCTCATCTGGAGTACTGTGTCCAGTTTTGGGCCCCACACTTCAAGAAGGATGTGGATAAATTGGAGAGAGTCCAGCGAAGGGCAACAAAAATGATTAGGGGACTGGAACACATGAGTTATGAGGAGAGGCTGAGGGAGCTGGGATTGTTTAGCCTGCAGAAGAGAAGAATGAGGGGGGATTTGATAGCTGCTTTCAACTACCTGAAAGGGGGTTCCAAAGAGGATGGCTCTAGACTGTTCTCAATGGTAGCAGATGACAGAACGAGGAGTAATGGTCTCAAGTAGCAGTGGGGGAGGTTTAGACTGGATATTAGGAAAAACTTTTTCACTAAGTGGGTGGTGAAACACTGGAATGCGTTACCTAGGGAGGTGGTTGAATCTCCTTCCTTAGAGGTTTTTAAGGTCAGGCTTGACCAAGCCCTGGCTGGGATGATTTAACTGGGAATTGGTCCTGCTTCGAGCAGGGGGTTGGACTAGATGACCTTCTGGGGTCCCTTCCAACCCTGATATTCTATGATTCTATGATTCTATGACTCCTGATTGTGTCAGGCTCCACAAACGTCCTTTTCCTTGGTGTTTGAGAAAGAGACAAGGCCTCAGACCTGGCCATCGCCAGGGTAACCCCTAGACCTCACTCCTGCAGTGCAGTGCACTTGGCATGGGGCGCAGGCTGGGAAATGCAGCTGCCCCCTTCCGCATAGGGGAAGGGAATGAGATTATTACATGTGAGCCCCGCGTCCCTCATGGGCCGTACATCCCAGTGAGAACCCTGGGGCTCAGCCACCTTGGAATGTTTGTTGGATTCTCTCAGCCACATGCCCACCTGGGACATTGTTATTATTGGTTATTCAGGGTGGTGACCACCATGTGCACGGCACCGCCCAGACCCTGTTGAGGGGACAATCCCTGAGGAGATCACAGTCTGAGGATTGACAGAAAGAGAGAATTGGGGAAGGGGAACAAGACAAAGATTTTCCCTGCAAATCCCCATGTTTCGCTCTAGGCAGGTGAAGCAATGGGATTGCTCAGAGGGATTGAGACATGGAGAGAGGAGGGCTGTGGGGAGGAGCACAGAGCAAAGAGGGTGTATGGGAGGCAGCACAGAGAGGACTGTGTTGGGGAACCGGGAGCTGGATGGACAAGGTTAGGGGTGCAGGTGGGCTGAAGGGACGGGGCCATGTTATATCCCATGGGGACTCGAGTCTTGTGGCTCAGGCAGAGCGATGGCTTGCTCTCTACAGGATGAAGGTGATGATCAGGGAAGACACCAGGAGGAGAAGAACCAGGGCATAGCGGAGGATCCAGATGTAGACAGACATGGCTGGGCCTGGAATAGGGAACATTTGATCGGTGGTTGGGGAGCAGGCAAATGGCTCTAGAGAGTGCAGGCTCAGAGTGGGGTCTCCACAAAGCAGCTCTGCCTCCAGCTGGGCAGCTGTCCCCACCTAGATGGCGAGTGAACCCCAGGCTCAGGAAGGCTAGCCCCTGACCCGTCCTGCCCCTTCTGCCCAAGGCCCAGCCCCTCCCGCCAAAGCCCAGAGGCTCCCCTGACGTGGAGGCCACCCTCATCCCAGCAACCTCCTGGGTGGGCAGCATGGTTCCCCTCCCCCAGCCCCAGAGCACCCAGCGGGTGGGTGGCATGGCTCCCCCCAGCATGCCAAGTGGTGTGCTCCCCCCGGCCGTGCACTGGGCAGGCGATGCGGCCCTTCCCCAGCCGCAGAGGTGTTTGGTGCCCCCCCCCAGCACCAGGCAGCCCCCATTAGCCCCAGCCTGGGGCCCTGTCCACAGGGGAAGAGCCCCCTACAGCATAGCGCTGGGAAGTAGGAACGGGTGGAGCATGGGCGGGGACATACAAGGTTGTTTGTATCCCCCCCAGAACTCCTGGAGGCTGTGCTCTGAAAAAAGGCAGTCCAGTGTCATGAGACCTCAGAGCAAATCCCCCAAGGGGGCTGGGACATCTCAGAGCCGTGCAGCACGTTCAGGACAGAGGGGACACGGGAACTAACAAACTGGGATAGAGACCCCAAGGGATACTAAGCAGGGCCTGTCAGACCAGGACAAGCGCTCTCCTTGACTTTTCTCCTGGAGAAGGCCCACGGATGGGAGCTAGGCATCAGGATATTGAATTGGGGGATAACCAGACCCTGAACCTATCTCTGGATGATTCTCCCATTTTTCCTTCCCAGGTAACAGACCCATCTCCCTGCCCTAGACACCCCCAGGCCACTGTTGGATGCTCTGAGCCCTGGGCATTGGTCCCTGGAGGCGAAGGGTTTCATAGATCAGGGAATGGACTGCTGAATTCTATTTTATTGTTCAGCCACTAACTGGCGCTGTATGGAAAACATCTTATTTAAGCTAACCTCAGACATGCCTGGCAGAGCATTACAAGATCTTATGATGAACACATCTGGTGTGTACTTTGCTAAGAAGGAAGCTCTGATGCCAGTCCATATCTGGTACCTGAACATGACATGGTGTCAGAAGTATACTGGAGACCGAGGAGAAGAGAAACAGAAGGAAATCAGCAACAAAGGTTGCAGACAGAGGGAACAATGCAACATAGGTTGTAGGATCTCATCAACATGCCACTCTTCAAAGCTCCAGGGGACTTCACCAGTGACAAACCTTCTCAATGGACAAACTGGAAACAGTATTGTGCAAGATTTCACATTGCAAACAGGCTCCACAAAGAAACTGGAAATATATGGGTACCTTTGTTAATTTATGCTATGGGGAAACAAGCAGAGCATATCTTAAAATCCTCTGACTTTACTGGAGACAGTCACAGAGAAGACTGCAAAAGGGTCCAGGTGATACTTGATACGTACTTTAGAGCTCAGAGAAGTGTGGTTTATGAAACAGCATGTTTCAACCAGAGAATTCAAGAAGCAGAGGAAAATGTTGAATGTTCGATAAAAGCTCTGCATATATTGTCTGAAAACTGTGACTTTGGGAATGCAAAATTTGAAACTATCAGAGACAGGCTGGTTATCGGATTAACAGATTAAAAACCTGTCACAGCAGCTACAGTTGAAGAGAGATTTAACCCTACACACAGATATGCAGAAAACAAACAACTCTAGCCCCTGGTCCTGCAGACATTTAAACACATGCAGAACTGAACTCTTCTGAGTAGCCCTATTATCTTCAATGGAATTACTTACAAGAGTAAAGTTACATAATTGCACAAGTGATAGCAGGCGCAGAGTCTCAGTATTTAAGGGGTGTTTTCCTACCAAACTAGCAAAGCTGGGATTTGTCACTGGGGTATGACCATGTGGAAAGGGTGACAGATGGAGAAACAAAGATGGAGAAACAAAGGGTGGATGAAAAATTGGGTGGGGGTAGCAAATATTGGGCTAAAAATTTCCCATTTATTTCCAAATTTGAAAACATTGTCTAAGTTGTGATCCTCTCTAATGACCTTGTTTTCTGCAGACTTGATTAATAAATCTTCCCAGAATGTCTGATAATCAAGACATAATCAATGCGTGTTTAATAGGTCTCAACGCAGATTTCGGTGGAAAGACCCGGTTAGGAATCTGACAAAGGTTGAATAGTTGCAGGGGAGGATTACAAAGTCTTCAGTGCAGTTTGAGGGTTTGACCAGAAGTCGGTTAAAGTCAATGGAAAAAACTCTCCTTGACTTCAGTGATCGAAAAAATTACCATTAATTTTAATGAACCCCTCTCCCTCATAATGCCCTTGGAAACTCAGAACATATGGCATTGTAAAAATTTCAATATTTCTACTTTCTCACAAAGTCCCAAATTATCATCAATATGCTCCCCAAGAAGAATGCTAAACTCTCTGGCCCCACAATCATAATGAGCTCTGAGTGGCCAAACCTAATACTGGCATTTCCTAACATCAGTCTTCTTGAATTTGAAACCTCAGTAACATCCTTTTAATGTAATTTCTTTATATGCAATATTCGTATTCTCTACTGCAGTAGCACCTAGGAGTGCCTGTTATAGACCAGGACCCCATTGCGCTCGGGGCTGTACCAACACAGAACAAGAAGATGGCTCCTACCCCAAAGAGTTGACAATCAATGTAAATTTACCTGTAACGCCAACAGACCCCAGTCGCTGGCGGGCAGGATTGAACTGGTGACCTTGGGAGCTGAGTATAGGAGCCTTTACCCCATGAGCTAAAAGCCAACATACTGTTAGCTAAGGCTGTAGCGCAAACTCATTTTATCTCTCTCTCTAAGAGGTCTCGGTGCCACTACACGGGACAGAACACCACACCCAGAAGGTGTGTGGCTTACATACAGGCTCTAATTTTCAAAGCTGTCTAAGGGATTTAGATCCAAATTCCATAATTTTTAATGGGAAATGGGTGTCTCAACCACTAGGCTGCTCTGAGCGTACATTATATATATGAGCCTGTGATGCCTTCACAAGGGCATGATATTATATGGCATGTAGAGCAGGAGGCTACAGCAAAAATTGGAAGAGTATTGAAAATCATGTCAGACGTCGTTAGGAGACACACACCATGAATTTACAACCAGCTTTTCACTCTGACATGAATTAATTGTCTGGATCTCCGTGAAGTAGCCATGTGTAGTCATCATTTCAACTATTTAATATTTCTAATGGGATTCTGAACCCAGGCTGGTCCCCACACCTCCCCAGCCCAAGCACCATCATTATCCTGTCTCTCCCTCTGCTCCCAACAACCTTGAGACAAGCTCCCCCAGCCCGTGGGCAGAGAGCTCTCCCCATACTTACAGAGCAGCCACAGCAGGATCATGGGGAGCAAGAGCTGGTGACCGAGCCAGGGGACTCTGCAGCAGCGTCTGGGCCTCTGAGGAGAACCCCCGAGGCTCTGTGCCTCCAGTTCCCTCCTCCGCAGGGGGAGCAGCAGAGGAACCGGATGGGCTGTGGCCTCTTGTAGCATGTCTGGGAGCAGCCCTGACGTGTGTGTGGCCAGAGATGTGAGTGGAACCATTATCCACCATTCCCCCCCAACCCCAGGCTGGTGTCTTTGAGGACTGAATGTGCTGGTTTCCCATTTACATTTCGCAACACACAGACTACTAGCCACAGCCCAAGGCTGGTCTCACTCACAGGGAGCAGTTGTTGGATCATATTAAAGAAGTTCTGTATTAAAATCACAAATGAGTTTGATTCCCCATAGTTTAAAGTCCAGGGTATTACTAATGAAGAGGTCTCTTGGTTTTTGGTGCTGTTTCTCTCCCTCTATGTGTGAAACTTGCAAGCTGCTAATTGTGTTCGTACATTCTAAGACTGAGTCTGTTCTCAAAGCAATTCACAGAGAGAGAGACTCAAAGCAATACTCGAACAACAGAAACAGCACCCAGAGACTCCCCGCCCTTTCGTTGTATTAACAATTGTGATTAAAATAGCGATAGAGGATGTATGTGGATGGATTCTTGGTGTGGATAATAACTGAATGATCAGGGAGGTGCCAGCCTAAGAATCCAGTGTCCATCAGCTGAAGAAGGCATCAAGTGGAAATAACCAGAGGACCCCCAGAGGGCAGACTGGAATCCACCCAACAGCCTCAAGAATGGGAGAACCAAAGAACAAGATAACATCTAGCAGCACGGAGCCCTCAGGAATGTGCTATCTGCTGATTGATTCAGCAACAGCATTATGAAGCAATTCCCATAGACTGGCATAGGAAGAAATTCCTATAAAAATAGACTCTAAAAAGTGAGAACTTTGGGGTCTGATTCTGCAAACCAACTTCCAGGAGCATCAGATGAGCATCTGACAAGGCCCTGCTCCCTCCTCATGTCCAGGCCACCTGGCCAGTGGCTTGGCATGAGCAACAGGCTGGTAACTATGATAACAACCTTGCAGAACCTGTGTGTGTGTTTGTATGAATGAATGTGTGACTAAATATGAGATTGAATGGAATGTTATAGCTATAACTAACTGCTTACTATGATTCTTTCTGTATTCACAATAAATGTGGTATTTTGCCTTTTTCCCTTTAATAAGATCCTGCTGGTTTTTATTTTATTGGTACAACACAGTCACATCTCCCCCCAGGCCAGTGCTCTCTGTGTCTCCAAGGGGGACCCTCTGGCTGACACCAGAGGCAGTGACCTACACCAGTAGTGTGAAATCCATAGAGGTTCAGCATCACTAACTAGGGAAGTTTCCCAGGGGCAATTTTTAGGAGTGTGAAATACTCAGACAGGACACACAGGGGCATGTGGTTGGCGTGAGTTGGTGTCTGTCCACACAGCTCCAATCGCCACAGACTCCAAGGCACATTTACCCAGAGCAGGAGCTTAGTACGTGGGTGAGTTTATCAGCAACCACTGAGCAAGTGACATTAACCTGGGCTCTGACCTCCAGCCCCGCTCTGGTAGCATTAGCCCTCATTCACTGCTCTTCAGTTTCCATCCTCAGCTCAGGCCCCAAGCGCCCCTCCAGGGGCTCTGTGTCCCTGTCACACAGAGCCAGTCCCACTCAGCCCAGGCACATGGCTCTCACAGACACTGTGTGGCTGTAAAGCAACCAGACATGAGCAAGGAGGGAATGAAAACCTGGCACATCCCAGGTGTTCAGGCTTCTCATGGAAAACGGGGACTGTGCTGCTATATGGGACATGTGGCCTATGTACAGTACTCTCATTGGCTGGGGATGATACAGCAGCTGGGGACTGTATGGCTTCAGAAAAGTCCTGGGCACACCCCCAATCCCAAGCCACGCCCCCTATCCAAGTTCAGGGTGATATAGCAGCCAGGGATTGGCTGGACAGAGGAATGTTCCGTCTCTGCCCCCTTTCCCAGGCCACTCCCCTATGCCAGGACCCCACTTAAGGTCACTTTGGGGCCAGCAGGTGCAGTTTACAATGCCCCCCCACTCCCCAGGAGGAGACTGTCTGGCTCAGTGATTCTGTACCAGGGTCCCAGGTCATCAGTGTTGGCTGGGACAAGGTGCAGGGGATGGAGGTGCCGTTCTCCTAGCCACCCGGCCCTGCTGAGAATACAGCACAGGGACTGTCCCCAACATAAAAGTGAGCACAACAGATGGCCGATGGGGAGGTCTCTGCCTCAGGGGAGCAGCATCGCTCTGGGTCTGCACTGCTATACACACGGCACTAAGCCGTGTGGCACACGCTGCTCTGAGCTGCTCATGCAGCCGGGGCCATGGGGATGGGGTCAGTGAGGGGAGAGGATCCGGCTCTGCAAACACTTCTGATAATGCAGTGAGCACAAGCTGGGAGGGGCCTGTGGCTGGGTTTCTGGGTCTGTATATGGCAAGCAAAGAATACGTGTTTTAATGTGGCTAAGTGTAACATATACAACTAGGTACATAGAATTCAGGCCTTACTAACAGGGTGGGAGACTCTCTCCTGGGAAGCAGTGACTCTGAAAAGATTAGGGAGTCGTAGTGGATAATCAGCTGAACCTGAGCAATCCTGGGATGCATAAACAGGGGAATCCTGAGTAAGAGCAGAGATGTCATTTTACCTCTATATTTGGTAACCGTGCGACCATTCCCGGAATACAGTGTCCATTTCTGATGCCCACAATTCAAGAAAGTTGTAGATAAATTGAAAAGGGTTCAGAGAAGATCCATAAGACTGATTAAAGGATCAGAAAACCTGCCTTACAGGAACAGACTCAAGCAGCTGAATTTATGTAGCTTAAAAAGAGAAGGTTAAGGGGTGACCTGTTTACAGTCTGTAGGTATCTACAATGGGGAAAATGTTTAATAATGGTCTCTTCAATCAAGCAGAGAAAGATATAACAGGATCCAATGGCTAGAAGTGGAAGCTAGACAAATTCAGACTGGTAATTA
Organism: Lepidochelys olivacea; assembly: GCF_965140295.1. NCBI lineage: Eukaryota > Metazoa > Chordata > Testudines > Cheloniidae > Lepidochelys > Lepidochelys olivacea. The sequence continues at coordinate 488,062 of NW_028181946.1, read as the reverse complement.
GGTATAAATGGCACACCACATGGAGTGGCTCACAAGCGAGAATACCAATCTCAGAGCAGACTGTTAAGAAGGGGGGCACAAACCCCAAACTGGCTGTGAGTTCTATACTTACATTTCACCAGCCCGGCAACAAGTGTAAACTCCTCAGGCACTATACAGCCTTATCATGGAGTCACAAACAGTCCCTGTCATAAACATAAAGGGAAGGGTAAACACCTTTAAATCCCTCCTGGCCAGAGGAAAAACCCTTTCACCTGTAAAGGGTTAAGAAGCTAGGATAACCTCGCAGGCACCTGACCAAAATGACCAATGAGGAGACAAGATACTTTCAAAGCTGGAGGGGGGGAGAAAAAAAGGTTCTCTTGGTCTGTGTGTTGCTTTTGCTGGGACCAGAGCAGGAATGCAAGTCAGAACTCCTTTAAAGGGCTAATAAGTAATCTAGTTAGATATGCATTAGATTCTGTTTTGTTTAAATGGCTGATAAAATAAGTTGTGCTGAATGGAATGTATATTTTGTGTCTTTTTGTAACTTAAGGTTTTGCCTAGAGGGATTCTCTATGTTTTGAATAGGAGTACTTGTGGCACCTTAGAGACTAACCAATTTATTTGAGCATGAGCTGTAGCTCACGAAAGCTCATGCTCAAATAAATTGGTTAGTCTCTAAGGTGCCACAAGTACTCCTTTTCTTTTTGCGAATACAGACTAACACGGCTGTTACTCTGAAACCTATGTTTTGAATCTAATTACCCTGAAAGGTATTTACCATCCTGATTTTACAGAGGTGATTCTTTTACTTTTTTCTTCAATTAAAATTCTTCTTTTAAGAACCTGATTGCTTTTTCATTGTTCTTAAGATCTAAGGGTTTGGGTCTGTGTTCACCTATGCAAATTGGTGAGGATTTTTATCAAGCCTTCCCCAGGAAAGGGGGTGTAGGGTTTGGGAGGGTTTTGGGGGGAAAGACGTTTCCAAGCGGGCTCTTTTCCTGTTATATATTTGTTAGACGCTTTGTGGTGGCAGCAATCTAGTCCAGGGACAAAAGGAAAAATAGTTTGTACCTTGGGGAAGTTTTAACCTAAGCTGGTAAAAATAAGCTTAGGGGGGTTTTCATGCAGGTCCCCACATCTGTACCCTAGAGTTCAGAGTGGGGAAGGAACCTTGACAGTCCCCTTGGGCACTCCAATCTATCTTGCCACCCAGGCAAGCTTGCTTTTGTGATAGATGACCACTTTACAACAAAGATCACAAAATATTCAGGTTATTCCCAGTCCCAAAAGACCCGTCACTGGTCAGGGATTTTTATCCCCATCTCCCTAGAGTACAAACTGATGGGACGAGCGCTTCTGCACATCGCCCTCTTCATGGCTGTTCTGGGAGCAATCAACAAAGTCCTTGCTCTTTGATGGCTTAAAATGGCCCATTTGGATTATATAGGCTTGCCCTCCTCATGGGTGCAAAACCAGTATTTCACACTGGGTGATGCTTCTTTCCTGACTGGATTTCCAGTTTCAGAGGAAACATTTTTTCAGTTGCCGAACAAACACTGAAGCATTACCTTATAACATGGCTTACAGATATTATAAATGAGCATAATGCAGGTGGCAATTTACAAGCATTTAATAAAGTCTACATGCTAAACACATTGTTACAAGTCTGATACCCATTTTAACACTACTAACACACTGGTGCATCAGACTGGTTTCCAGCTATGCATTTGACAGTGTTCACTGGAGGCCTTGGAACCTTGGCGTGAGCCGGCACCTGGTCTGCCAGCTTCACAGTACATTTTTAGCAGTGAGGGTAATTACTCACTGGAATAAGTTACCAAGGAGTGTGGTGGATTCCCCATCACTGACAATTTTTAAATCAGGATAGGATGTTTTCCTAAGAGAGCTGTTCTGAGAATTATTTTGGGGAAACTTTGAGTCTTGTGCTACACAGGAGGTCAGACTAGATGATCACAATGCTCCCTTCTGGCCTAGGAATCTATGAATCCATGTCCCCAGTGGCAAAGACTCTGTATCTCATGGCCTGGGATGAGTGTTTACTCTTTCTGACCAGCCATCCTCTAACACTGCACTGGCATCAGCACGGGAGAGTGCCCGTGTCCCTGGGTGAGTTGTTCCAATGGTTAATTCCCCTCCCTGCTAAACACTTGCATCTTTGTTCCAGAATGGATTTTTCTAGCATCGATTTCCAGCCGTTGGTTCTCCCCCTGCCTGTGAGTGGCCTGGCTGTGATGTGTGACCCGCTCAGAGCCGCTCCTTCTCCAGAGCACTCAGACACCTGCTCTAGGGTGGTCCGCAGGCCGAGCAATGTGGCGCGGAGCTCTTAGAACAGTGCAACCGGCCACTCAGCGAGAGCCCTGTCTGGGTCTTTCGTTATTGAATCTGATGTTAAAAACTCCCCCAAAGGGCATCAGCAATTGAAAGATGTTCAGGCTAGACGGGATCATCTAGGTTTTAATTAATCTAATTGTCACTTTCTGTCAAACTGTGCCATTGGGTGTGATCTCTCCAGTCTCTCTCAGCGGTTATCTTTGTACCAATCGTGATTTTTTCACTAATCCTGGATTTCAGGGGTCTGCGTCTCTCCTGCCCGGCCCACAGTGTGCCATTTGTACCAGTGCAGCGGGGGTGTAACTCTGGGGTCATCTCGCTGTGCCCAGGTGACATGGTTGACCCCGTGTGCCAGGCAGAGGGGAATTGGCCACAGATCTGGGTATTTCTGGTGTAAATATCCCAGTGCACTAAGCCCTGCCCTGCTGCCCTCAGTTCGGGAGCTGCCTTTGGCCTGCGTTACAGCCTGGAGACGGATTTGTACAGGGTTTCCCTAGCACTAGCCCCCAAAACAGGACTGGATCAACAGCTCTGAAGGCCTTGCCCCTCCCCCACTGCACTTCCCCTTGCCCTAACACTTTCTAGCCCTTGTTTTTTTCCGACCCATTTTCATGCTGTTTTTCCTCCCGCTCCCCAGAGGCTGCAGGTGGGGTGAGGCTGTGCCCTGGGGGCTCTTTGGGGCTGGGCACCTACATATCCACAACTGAGCAAACCCCATATATAGGGGCTGTATTTAGCTGGAGACTCTGTGGGGCTGTGTGTGTTCTGAGAGGTGAGCCCCACGGGGGCAAAGAGGTTTGGATGGCTGTGTTATTCCAGGGCCGGTCTTAGGGAAAATGGTGCCCCCCCATCATCCAGCCCCAATGGGCACCCTGCTCCCCCCCATCACATCTGGTCTCCGCTGCCTCCCCAGTGTTTAATTTGTATTGAAAGATGTGCCAGGGCTGAGCCCTGGCAAGGCGGCCTGTTACTGGTGGGTCCTGGCCCAGCGCCCAGCTCTGAAGGCAACGCCACCGCCAGCAGCAGTGCAGAAGTAAGGGTGGCCAGGCATATGGTGTATTGCCACCCATATGTCTGAGCTGCTGCCGTGGCTTGTGGTGCCTGGTGCTTGGCATGTGGCTCAAGGCGGGCTTTGCGTGGTCACACAGGGGCTGCATCTTGCCATAGCCCACGGCCCTCCTGCAGCCCTCTGGCCAGTCCTGGCTCACGGGGGCACCATTTCAGATTTTGGGGGAGGGTGAGGAAACTTTAATCATGATTCCAGGGATTGCTTAGCCACCTGAAAGCTCGAGGGTTTTTGCAGATAATAATCTAGGAATTAGCTGTCAGCAGCACTGTATCTAATTGTTAAAGCCACGTTTAAAGGTATATGTAAATTTAGAACAATCAGGAGATAATACAGCAGATATTCCCAATCCCAAACCTTGTGGTATCAGTTGTGGAACAGATACCAGAAACACACGTTAGATACTTTGTACACTATCTTTAGTAGAGATAAATAAAAATAAATAAAATTTGCTTAAAATCTGCTTACTTCCTCTACCATACATACTCTGCGTTACTGCCATTATCTGCTCTATTTTAGTCAATTGTTTTCCATTCCACTAAAAACATACTTAATTTGAACATATGCGCTTAAGGTTTTTTTTCTCGTTTATGAAGAAAAGGAATTTATATTTCTAATTATTTTAGCGTTTAGGTTTACTGATCAAAATCATGTATGTGACCCACTAACACTTAACTCCATCATTGCTCTTGGTATCTGAGTTGGAACAACATCTGTTGTCATGCAAATTTTAAATTATTTTGCAGATATAACTAAAAATACAATTTGAAAATAAGCAACCTTCATCTGCCCAGTTTCTAAAGTTATGTTTTTAGCTAATGTTTTTTAAACTGGCACTGCTAAGGTTAGTACAAGCTGAAGTTACATTCTAGAAGGATACTATTATTTGATTGTACCATTTTAAATAATAACTGATAAAGCACAACATGATAACAAAAGTAATAATGATAATTACTCCAGCCAGGACAGGTTAGGCATTTTAGAACTCACTACACAAAGAATTAAAATTAAGCCTAAGAGAGAAATAAAATTATGAAATGCACAGACTGATTAAAAAAACCCCTAAAACAACAGCAATTTGAAAGACTAAAATTACAGAGAATATACGTGCTTTGCAGGAAGTACCAAGAAGTAATAACAAAAACATAATACAAGTTTGTGTTGGGATGTGTGTGTGTGTGAGGAGAGACAGTTTGTGTTGGAGAAGTGTGTGAGAGTGTGTGTATGAAAAAGAGCCAGTGTGTGTTGGGGGAGTGTGAAAGAGAAACTGTGTGTGTGTGAGAGAGAGAGAGAGGGTGTGCTGGGGGAGTGTATGAAAGACAATGTGTGTGTGTGTGAGAGAGAGAGAGAGAGAGCCAGAGAGAGTGTGTGTGCTGGGGGAGTGTATGAGAGACAGCGTACTGCCCCTTTAAGCAGAGTGGCACTCACCAGTCTAAAGGCTTGTTCAGACAGCAGCAGCTGCCAGTTTCTCTGTCCCACTCCTGAACCCTGTCACCCGCCCACCCCAGATCACAGAGATGGGGTACATGGACGGGGGGACACCCAGACATCAGTGCCCCCTCCTACCCTTACCCCCCGCTCTGACAGCAAACAGGAGGCTCCTGGGAGCAGCTGGCCAGTGGCGGCTCCAAAGCAGGAGGCAGGAGCAGCTGCGGATGCAGACAGCTGCAGATCATCAGGGCAGGATCACTCCTGAGTCGGAGGCACCCTGCTGAGAAGGGCAACTCAGGTCTTTACCCCTTTTGCCGTACCAAAGGCCGGCTCTGGTTACAGCCTGAGCCTGGGGCCCCATATGTGTGAGCCGCTCCAGCCCTGGATGTGATGGGACCCAGTGCTGAGGTGGGCCTGGGCTGGGACATTCTGATCTGGGTTCGGGGCTGCAGTTTGACTCCTTGCACCGTGTATAATTTGGGGAGCAGTGGGCAGTTTGGGGTACAGTGTCCTGGAAGCATGGCTGACACTCAGCTCCCAGGTGGGGGTTTCACAAATGCCGGGCCCCTTCCCAGGGACTCTCCATGTGGGTTATCATGTGGGACCTGTCCAAACCCAGCGCTGCCCCTGCCCAGGGACTGTCTGTGGGGTTTACCATGTGAGACCTGGGCATGGGGTGCAGGCTGGGGAAATGCAGCTGCCCCTCCTTGAGGGGGGGAATGAACATATTAAACGTGAGTGCCGTGCCCCCTCCCCCGCACATTAGCCACCAGCTCCTGTGAGACCCTAGGGGCTCAGTCGCTTTGGCCTGTTTGCTGAACTTTCTGAGCCACACCCCAACCTGGGTCATAGTTAGTACTGTTTATGTGGGGCAGCACCCACAATGTGCCAGGCACCTCCCAGACCCCGCAGAGGGGACAGTCCCTGAGGAGCTCGCAGTCTAAGGGCAGACAGACACAGCGCGGGGTAGGGGAACAAGACAAGAATTGTCTGTGAAAATCCCTATGTTTTGCTCTAGGCAGGTGAAGCAATGGGATTGCTCAGAGGGATTGAAATATGGAGAACCCAGGGCCCTGGGGAGGAGCGCAGAGCAGAGGGGTGCGTGGCAGGCAGCACAGTGGGAACTGCTTTGAGAAACTGGGAGCCGGGTGGATGGGGCTGGGGGAGCAGGAAGATGGAGCGGACGGGGCTGTGTTCCATCCCCTGGGAGTTCCAGTCTGGAGGCTCAGGCTGAGCGATGGCGTGTTCTCTCCAGGATATTGGTGATGATCGGGGCAGACACGAGGAGGAAAAGGACCAGGGTGGAGCGCAGGATCCAGATGTAGACAGGCATGGCTGGGCCTGGAACACACAAGGAGACATTGTATGGGAGGCTGGGCGGCAGGGAAATGGCTCTAGGGCGTTCAGGCTCAGAGTGGGTGTGACGTTGCACTCCATATGTTTTATGGAAATATACTTATAAGTGGGAATATGATGTAACTGAAATATGCTTTATGCAAAAGTTCTCTTGTAAGGTATCATAACAAAGATTACAACCTACTGAATATATTACTTCTGTTTGTATGTATTTAACATTCTTGTATCTGAAGCTAGAAATATGAAGTATAACTCTGACGTCCTATTGTAATTATGCAAGGTGTGGGCCATTAATGGTGGCTTGGAATCTTGATGGCTCCCATTCACTAGGACCATTGGTTGTGAATGGGTTTATTTACTTGCAAACCTTCCTGTGTACAAGCCGAGGAAGAATGGAGGCTGGGGTCTCACAGGACATGTGACCATATCACAGGCTATTGGAATCCATCTTAACCCTGGAGCTTTTCCATTCAGAAAGGGCTGGGGGGGGACGACTCAGAGAGACAAAAGATTCCAGCCTTGTGTCAAAGCTATAAAAGGGGGTGGAACAGAACAAAGGGGGCTGACAATCATGAGAAAACCCCTGCTAACCACCTCAGATGTCTGCTGGAACTAACAAGGTCTGTAGCAGGGGAAAGGATTGGACCCAGACTAGGAAGGACTCTAGTCTGTGAAAGAAGCTTATTGGAACATCTCTGAGGGTGAGATTTTACCTGTAATCAGTTTCTTAATGTATTAGGCTTAGACTTGTGTGTTTTTGCTTTATTTTGCTTGGTAACTTACTTTGTTCTCTCTGTTATTACTTGGAACCACTTAAATCCTAGTATTTATACTTAATAAAATCACTTTTGTTTATTAATAAACCCAGAGTAAGTGATTAATATCTGGGGGAGCAAATAGCTGTGCGTATCTCTCTATCACTGTTATAGAGGGCAGACAATTGATGAGTTTACCCTTTATAAGCTTTATACAGAGAAAGACGGATTTATTTGGGGTTTGGATCCTATTGAGAGCTGGGTGTCTGGGTGCTGGAGTTAGGTAACCTGCAGAGCTGTTTTCATTTAAAGCCTGCAGCTTTGGGGCGTGGTCCAGACACGGGGTCTGTGTTGCAGGAGGCTAGCATGTCTGGCTCAACAAGGCAGGGTTCTGGAGTCCCAAGCTGGCAGGGAAAATGGGCTCAGAGGTAATTTCAGCACATCAGGTGACAGTCCCAAGGGGGTCTCTGTGACTGAACCCATCACAGTGGGGCCCCCACAAGGCAGCTCTGGCTCCAGCTGGGCAGCTGTGTCCCCCCAGAACTCCTGAACTCCTTCACAGAGTCCACACCCCTCTCCCACACTCTGAACCCCTTGGCCCCAACCTGGAGCCCGGAGCTCATGCACCCCAGGCCCCTCATCCCCAGCCCCACTCCAGAGCCCGCACTCCCAGCCATAGCCCTTACCCCCCCCCACATCCCAACCCTCTGCCCCAGCCCGGTGAAAGTGAGTGAGGGTGAGGGAGAGCTAGCGACAGAGGACGGGGGATGGAGTGAATGCGGGCAGGGCCGCTGGAAAGGGGTGGCGTAGGAGAGGGGCCGTGGGGAAGAGGGCGGGGCAAGGGTGTTCGGTTTTCTGAAATTAGAAAGTTGGCAACCCTAGTCACTCACCTTCCTGAGACGGCGGATCCTCAGGGCTGGGGCCGGTGCTCGGGATTAGCTTCTGGCCTGGGCAAAAAACACAGACAACATCAGGGACATTCAGCGGTTCAGTGGCCAGCCAAGCAGAGATCATCTGCCACAAATCCCTAGACCATGTCTCTCCAAAGGAGCCTCAGACACAATTGGCCCCGCTCTACTGGAGTCAATGGGCCAGATCTCTAGCTGGTGCAGATCAGCCCTGCTGCATTGACATCAGTGATCCAGATTCCCAGCTGGTGTAATCATAGTTAATAATCATAATGCACTAGCACCTGACGGTCAAATCCAGGTCAGGTCTCATTGAGCTGGTAGCTTTACAGACAGGATAAATGTCAATCCCTGCCCACAATGATCATGAGTGGATGAGACAGAGAAACTGGCCAAGAGGTGGGGTTGGAAAATGGAGTTAGAAATCTAATAAGAACATAAAAACAGCCAGACTTGATCAGACCAATGGTCCATCTAGCCCAGTATCCTGTCTTCTGACCGGGGCCAATGCCGGGTGCTTCAGAGGGAATGAGCAGAACAGGACAATTAATGAGTGATCCATCCCCTGTCATCCAGTCCCAGCTACTGGCAGTCAGAGGTTTAGAAACATCCAGATCATGGCTAATAGCCATTGATGGACCTAACCTCCGGGAACTTATCTCATACTTTTTTTCAACCCAGTTATCCTTTCGGCCTTCACAACCTCCCTGGAACAAATTCCACAGGTTGACTGTATGTTGTGTGAAGAAATACTCTATGTTTGTTTTGAATCGGCTGTCTATTCATTTCATCTTGTGACCCCTGGTTCTTCTGTTATGTGAAGGGATAATAACACTTCCTTACTCACTTTCCTCACACCATTCATGAGTTTATAGACCTTCTAACACATTGATGAGGCCTGATTTCCCTTTATAAAAGCTGTGTTGATTCTCCCCAACATATTGTGTTCATCTATATGTCTGAAAATTCTGTTCTTTACTATCGTTTCAACCATTTGGCCTATTACCGAAGTCAGGCTTACCACCTTGTAATTGCCAGGATCACCTTCAGAGCCTTTTTTAAAAAATCAGCATTATATTAGCTACCCTCCAGTCATCTGGTTCAGAGGCTGATTTAAGCAATAGGTTACATATCACAGCTAGGAATTCTGCAGTTTCATATTTGAATTTTTTCAGAACTTTTGGGTGAAGACCATCTGGTCCTGGGGACTTATTACTGTTTAATTTATCCATTTTATCCAAAGCCTCACCAATTGACACCTTGATCTGGGACAGACCCTTAGATTTAACAGGCTGTGCACAATCCCAGTCCAGCTCGGTAATGATCAAAGCTCACTACCTGCCTCGCCATGAACAGGTTCCTGTGGCAGAAGCCCACAAAATTTTAAAATGTCTGACACCAGCCAGCTGTTCCCTTCCCTCTCCTCACATGTGTGGCATACTCCCCCCACCTCACTCTCCTGCTGGTAATAGCTTATCTAAAGTGATCATTCTCCTTACAATGTGTATGATAATCAAGTTGGGCCATTTCCAGCACAAATCCAGGTTTTCTCTCCCCCCTCCAACCCCCTCCCCACACAAACCCACTCTCCTGTTGGTAATAGCTTATCTAAAGTGACCACTCTCCTTACAATGTGCATGATAATCAAGGGGAAGAGCAGGTTTTTCCCCACTAATTAAAAGACAAAAGGTCATGATCTTCTCTGAAGGGCAGCAGGTGAAAATGGACAAACTGTCACAGATATTCAGTAGTTTTATTGTCATCATGGTCTACTTTACTAAAACCTTCATGAAGTACAAGTACGGAATAAAGCAGCACGAATAACTGATTTTTTTGGCTCACTGGCTATTTAAAAAATTTTTTTTTTCAAAATTTTCAGTGAATCAAAAAGTTGGAAAAAAAACCTTCTTGAGGCTGCTATTCTACACCTCATTGGTATGAGGCTTTTGGCGTTTGAAGTGATGTGTAATCGCTGTGTATCTGCCCCACAGATGGTGAGGGCTCTGGAGAGGGGACATTGCTCCAAGGTAAATGGTTTTGCTCCCTGCTGTGGGATTTCCCTGTAGGAAAGCAGGAGGGCTGGGCTGGGACGAGGGGGGAGCACATGCCAATCTCAATGGGGGGACTTTACCCCACCGCAGGTGCCTGTGGGGGGGTGGGGGGGCAGGAGGCCTCAGAGGCTCACCTCCATGTGGGGAATGTAAAATGTCCAGGCAGCCCCACATGCCACCGTCTGCTCCCCAGGAGGCTGGGGCCTGCCATGTCCCCATGCTGTGGCTGGCGGCGTGGAGGGAGCCAGACTCTTACCCCGTGGCGATGGAGGTCACAGCTGTGCAGAGCCTGGCGGGGACAGAGACAGGGGTTCGGATTCCGCAGGCAGCGGAGCCAGGAGATAAACGAACTAGCCAGTTCTCCTATCACAGAGCCCCTAGCGATGGCCTGGACGGACGTGTATCCATGGGGCAGGGGCCTGGGGAGGAGGCAGGGTACGTGTGGGCTCTGGCTTTGTGAGGCACCATCAGGCACAAACATCTGGCCAGGGAGTCAGTGGCTGCTGGGCTGCGATCCTGCCCCGCGCCAGTCAGCAGCAGAACCTGGTAGGGTTCCCATACGTCCGGGTTTCCCTGGACATGACCTCTCTTTTGGTCCTCCCTTGTTTTTGCGCTGCTCTGAAGGCAATGCTAAGCCCACTGCAGGGCTCTGCCCCCTCCCCATTCAAAGCAGAAGGAATCTTTGTACCTTCCCTCCCCCTTCAGCTCCCCCTTCCCCCAGTAGTGTCCTGTATTTGGGAACTTGAAACATGGTAACCCCAGACCATGGTGTCAGTGCTGCCCCTTGGAAAGGGCTCCATGGCACAGGTGAGGGGCCGACCCCAGCTGCCCCTGCCTTGGTGCTGGGTACAGGGCAGCAAAGAACCAGGGCAGAGCGAGATCCCTGCGGGGTTAGGAGCCAGGCATGAGGTCTCTAAACAGCTGGGCTTGGGCATTCACAGGCTCCCCGAGGCTTGTTAGGGACGTATCAAGGCCAGGTGCAATGTCCCCTGTGCAGAAGGGCCAGCACTCAGCAGCGGCCCATCTGTGAGCAGGACTCCTTGCAAATTCACCTCCACCTTCAGACCGCTCACTCTGCTCCATCCCCTGTCCCAGGGCCTGCTATCCCGCTCTGGGTCTGGATCCTCCGCTCTGCCCTGGTCCTGCTCCTGCTGACTTCTGCCCCGATCGTCACCTGCATCCAGAGGAAAAGAGCTATCATTCAGTACGATCCGGAGGGCTTTAGGTGGAATGGCATGGAGGAAGAGGAAGAAGAGGTGACTGAGGGCTCTGGATGTCTCCCCTGTCCTGGGCAGGTTGGAGGGTCATCTGGGATTTCAGAGAGGTCTGTGGTTTATGCCTTTGTGCAGAAACCTGTCCATGAGGCTCACGGGGAGTAACTCATTGATCAGACTTGGGGGGGGGAGGGGAGGTCCCTGATAAATGTGTGACACCAAGCAGCCCCCATAGGTTCCCCTTACATGGGATATGAAAGTTAGCTTAGCTCCAGACCCACGCATTTCCCCCTCTTCCCTGGCCGGTGGCTAGGCCAGCTCCTGCTCTCTGTGCCTGTATCCTGGGGCAGCAGTGGTGAGCATGGCCCATCTCCTCACACTGCCCTGCCCTTCAGTCACACCAGTGTGTGTGTGTGTAAATCCAGAAAACCTCATGGCCTGCAGCAGCTTTACTCTGGGGTCACGTGCATGTCACCAGGCCAGGATCCAGCCCCTGTGTTTGAACAGAGACATATTTGCTTAATAAGGGTTTAATTTTCACTCCTGCTGGGCCAGGTTTGGGGCCAGGGATGCTGTGGGCCCTGCTCCGGTATGGCACGCACAGACGGGAGGGCTGGGAGCTCCCAGTGATAGCTGGAATTTTCACAATGGCTGAACTCTTTGAACACCCCCCCGTGGACACACACACACACACACACACACACTGTTCCCCAGACACACACACACACACTGTTCCCCAGAGGCTGTGATTTCTATCCTTGGTTGTTGTAGCATAGGGGCAGACACTGAAGTACAAGCCCTGTTCCATACAGCTCCAAGTCCCACTCTGCTCTGCATTACAGGCGTGCGCTACAGGTTTATGCTGTAAAGAGGCTGAAATATTTGTTGTCTAAATATGAAATCGTTCCAAGTGGTTGCAGAAAATAAGCTGCGGTTTGGTGTTTTACTCTGTCAGGCCAGACCTTGAACAATACGCACTGTCACCTGCTCTACCAGGGGCTGGACTGGGGGTTATTCTTCCAGCCCCTCAGCCATGCTGCGAATGCAGCACTGCAATCATCCCTGAGATAGAAATGAGCGTGGCAGACAAGTGATGGGGGATCATTGTGTCCTGAGAGCAGCATCGCTCTGAGACTGTGTCTATAAATACTACCGGGCTGTGGGGACAGGGTCCCAGGGGGCGGGGGAGAGACTCCTGCGCTGAGAACAGGACCACAGCCAGTAACCACAGGCCCGTCTCTCTGCTCACCTCACAGGCAGGGGGGCTCTGTTTAGAACTAGGATTGGACGGATTTGCTTCTTATTGGTAAATGTCAGCAAACATCAGTTTCCCAGGACGCACACAAACCCACGAGAAAATATTTCCATCGATAATAATAGAAATATGCAATTAAGCGAAGTAAGAGAAAGGCTGTGTGAGACATTATTAGAGGCTGATTTAAGGATATATACTGTGTATATATGACAATTTGTGTTTTAATGACAGGTTTCAGAGTAGCAGCCGTGTTAGTCTGTATTCGCAAAAAGAAAAGGAGGACTTGTGGCACCTTAGAGACTAACCAATTTATTAGAGCATAAGCTTTCGTGAGCTACAGCTCACTTCCTCAGATGCATATCAGATGCGATATGCATCTGAGGAAGTGAGCTGTAGCTCACGAAAGCTTATGCTCTAATAAATTGGTTAGTCTCTAAGGTGCCACAAGTCCTCCTTTTCTTTTTGTGTTTTAATGGTTATGAAGCTTTAACTTTTTGAATCTCAACATCTACTGTCATTAAATAATTATTGTCTGACCCCTCATTGTAATTTCCTCCACTGTGAAATATAAATCAATAAATATAAAAACGTTGCCGAAACCCCATGATTTTAACCAATAGTGAACATTTAAATTGATAACAAATGTTAAAAAAAAACCTTCAAAATCAATATTGACATTATGTTTCAAAATTATAATAAAATTGAATTCTGAGAAGGCTATTTATAACCCTGGGCTGGGACCTGTGGGAGCCACCGGGGGACGTCATCCAGAAACAGACACAGCATATGTTATGGGGTCAGTCATGTGACTCAGCCACACCCCCAAGTGATGTCCCAGCGCCCCCATTGTGATCTGCCCATGGGCACCTAAGCATACAGAGAGGGATGGGACATGGGGTGCTCTGGATCCAGCATCCTGGCAATTAGATGGAGGCACAACGCTCAACAGGGGCCTCTCCCAGGGCACGGGGGCAGTGGGGGGAGAGGGCGCAGTGACACCCCCACATGGCTAGAAAAGGGACAAGGGGATTGTCTGGTGGCGGGAGGGAAGGGGGGCGGTTGCTGCTTTATGAAGAGCCCTGGAGAGCCCTCCTGGGGAAATGGAACAAACTGGGGAATGGGATGAATTCTCGGGGGGGAGGACAGGAGCAGATGGTACTCATGAAGGAAGGGAAATGGAGGCCATCGTTATGAGGATGGCCACCGCTTCCATTGGAAACAATGGGAAGCAGCACTGCCATATCAGTGATACCTTCGGGTATGACAGGGAGGGTGCCCCAAGTAAAGATGGCCACCATTTCCCATTGTTTCTAAGGGAAATGAAGCCACAGTCTTCAATTCTGCAGGCCACAAAAAGGGCAACCTCTCTGCCACATCAGGGATATGGGTGGCCATCTTCTCTGAGGGCAGCTTATGGCTTCACTTCCATTTGAAAACAAGGAGGAAATTGGACATCAAGGCCATGGGCAGCCTCCCAAGGCTTTATGGAAATGATAACCATTACCCAGAGGGCAGCCTACATCTTCAATCCTAGCAGAAACAATGGAAAATGGCAGCCATCTTTACTAGGGGCAACCTCCCTTTCACATCCATGGTATTTAATGGCATAGTAGCCATTTTCCCTGAAGGCAGCCTGTAACTTCAGTCTTATTGGGAACAATGGGAAATCAGAGCCATCTTTACTAGGGGCAACCTCCCTTTCACATTCCAAGGCTATAGTCTCATGGCAACCATCTTCCCCCGGGCAGCTTCAGGCTTTTTCTATGACGGCATTAAAGTCACAGGCTTCCCTCTAGACAGATAACTGCCATGTTGCTATACCCTTGGGATGTGAAAGGGAAGCTGCCCTTAGTAAAGATGGCTGCCATTTGTGACAACAGGATATGCAGGGAGGAATTTCCAAAGGGGCTTGAGTGTCTGAGGTGCTGACTGCCATGAAAGCCCATGAGTGAGGGGTGTCTGACTCCTTTGGGGCCTTTTCAACACCTAACCCTAAAATAATGTTGTTATTGTGGAAACAGCTCCATTTTTAGGGGCTTTATCTGGAGAACATCTTTCTCAAAGGACCTCAGATTTCCTTCACACACTCTGCCTCAGCCACTCACCCAGGCTTCCCCTTTTCAGGTGGATTTGACTAGTCCTGTGGATTGTAGGCAAAGTTTAATATTCTGCTTTAAACAGAAACTTTGTTGCTGCAATAACTATGGGAAGACACCATTGCTCTGTAATTCTCTCTCTTGGCTCGCCTGGGAGTTGGGCTCAGAGGGGCTGGTCCAGTCCAGTATCAAACCCCAAAGGTGGAGAGTTGGGTTCAGATGGGCTGGTCTGATCCATTATCAAACCCCAAAGGTAGAGAGTTGGGCTCAGAGGGGCTGGTCTGATAGGGTATCAACCCCTCAATCCCCAGCATTTGGGAACAACAGAGAAACTGCCCAGCCCGTGAGAGAGGAGCTGTGCAAACAACCTCCCCCTCTCACCAGGGAGTGAGGTCCCTGGCCATTGCGAGGCCGGTAGCAGACACGGCCCCGTCTCTCACAGGGGCTGTGGCTTTTCTTCTCTCTGAACCTTGGGGAGCACGTGGCAGATCAGAGAGCACCTGCAGCTTCTCTGGTCCCTGCAGATCAGCAGCGGAGAGGCCAGATCAGAGAGCCACGGCATTTCTCTCACTGAGACACTATGGAGCAGAGCCTGAGAGACGGCACCTGGATCCCCGAGAGGCAGATGCCGCTGTGGCATTGCCAGACTGTGGGGTTATCACGGCTTCTCCCCATGATCCTGCCGCTGAGCCTATGGCTTCTCTGTGAGTATGGACACAACGGGCCTGGTTGGGTTTTAGGAGAAGGCTGAGATGAGACAGGCAGAGAATTGTTTGCTTAATTAGTCCTGAGAGGCATGTTCCAGGTGGGCTGTTAGACTGCCATCGCTGCCCTAGACCCCAGAGAGGCCTGTGCCAGCCCCCCACCCCACTCACACGCCCCTGGTCTCCAGTACATCCCTAGCACTGCCAAACACTGTTACTTTTCCCTGCTTTTTGTTTTCTATATCAGGGGATTTAAAACACTTTCAACCCTTCAGGCAAAATCCACATATTTTAACAGTTGCAATGTCTGTGCGATCTCAGGCCCTGGCCCAAGCATGGA
This sequence comes from Lepidochelys olivacea, assembly GCF_965140295.1. Classification (NCBI taxonomy): domain Eukaryota; kingdom Metazoa; phylum Chordata; order Testudines; family Cheloniidae; genus Lepidochelys; species Lepidochelys olivacea. The sequence continues at coordinate 472,549 of NW_028181946.1, read as the reverse complement.
CCCAGCACTGAATATTGCCAGGGCCGTTTTAAATCACTCATTCACCTGATCCACAGGTGGGGGAAAGGTGAGAGTTCAGGGAAGAGCTACAGGAATGATGCGAGGTCTGGAACAGCTGCCTGACAGTGAGAGGCTGACGGAGCTCAGTCTGGTTAGCTGGTGGGAGAGAAAGTTAAAAGGTGACTAGATTACAGCATAGAAGCCCCTCTGCAGGGAGATTTCTGACAGCAATGGTAGATTTCTTGAATCAATCAGACAAAGGCTGAATGAGAGCCAACGGCTGGAAAGTGAAGTCAGACTAATTTACTCTGGAATAAGGCCCACGTAGGAGGGTGGCTCGTTTACCACTGGATCAGATTAATAAGGGAAGCAGTTACATTGTCTGTCACTTGGAGTTATTAAATGAGGAGTGGATGTGTCTCTAAGAGATGCTGTCTAGCTCAAACACAGGTGCTTGCCTAGATGCAGGAATCATCTTGTCAGGTTCTCTGTAGAGTCCTTTGCAGGAAGTCAGAGCCAGATGATCACAATGGTCCCTTCTGGCCTGAGAATCCATGAGCCTAGGGATCCCTTTTCTCAGCAGTGCAGATTGGTGTGTGAGAAGCCATTGCAAGGGAGAGGGATTAGTTGGAAGAGTGCAATTAACAAATGCAGTTTATTGCACAGGAGAGACTTAAAGGAGGGGATTCCACAGCTGTCACCGTCCTGTGTCTGTATGTTGCCTTGCTGGGAGAATGTCCATTAATTTTAAACTGAATTAAGTGTTCTACAGCACATCTGTCTGCCCTACTAACAGGAATGTGGTGTATTTTATTTAAAAGGTTCGCTTGCTGCAAGCCAGGAAATTTGTAGCTCTCCAGGTGAGTGCTGAAAAAGTGCCTAATAATGAGTGCAGTGGGCTGGGAGTCAGAACTCGGCAAGGGGAGTGGGGTCTAGTGGGTTAGAGCAGATCACTGCGGGGTCAGGACTCCTGGGTTCCATTTCTAACTCTGAGACACAAAGCCCAAACCTGCTTCCTGTGGTAGAATTCCTTGTAATTTGGGAACAAGATCAGAAAAAATCCTCTGCTGGTGTAAACAGGTCCAGCTCCACTGAACTCACAGGAGCTGCATCCATTTACACCAACCAAGAATTTGTCCCATCAAGTTTCAGCACCTAATTTAAACCACTGAGGGCCAAATCCAGTGGCCGTGTCGACAGCACTGTGACACATGGGGGCCGTGAGGTGGCCAGTAAGAGGTGGTAGATCAAACCTTGCCGAGCAGTGGAAATTGCACCCATTTGGTATTCAGTGGGGACTGAATTCAGCCTCTGGCGTAAGTGGGTGCCTGTCCTGCTTACACCAGAGCTGGGTTTGACCCTGAGGACTCAGAGTATTGGGGTCGGTGCAGCATCAGTGTAAGTGTCTTGGGGCCTGACTCCCCTCTCTCAGGTGGGACTCCACTTGAGGTGAGTTACTCCTGATTTCCACCAGTGTGGGTAGAGAGACATCTCTTTGGAGGGTGGAGGTGGCTTCTTTTCCTTGCACACAGCTGAGAGATGCTCTTCCTGTAACACTCACACCTCCCATTCCATTCCATCTTTACAGCCCCAATGGAACGGGCTCCCTGGGATGCTCTGGCCATTGTGCGCTACTCCAGTGACCCCCAGCGTCTGCCATCCCACCGGAAATGGCCCATTGACGTGGGTTCACATGGCAGCACAAAGCTGCTGGTACACACAGGGGCATCCAATCCCAAATGGGGGCAAATAGCAATCTCTGCCCCTCTGCCTGTCTCCTGGCTGAACCCTTGTAATCCATAGCACTGCACTGGTGTGGAAGGGAAGCATGCACTGGGGCATCGGGCCCCAAAGTGGAACAAGCAAAGCTAAAAACTCTGCGCACTCCCAGTGCATACTGTCCCTCCCTCCAGACACCACAGCCTCAGTGAGCGACACCACCAAGAGGCCAGATCCCAGCTGGTGTAATCAGCATTGCTTCATTGGAGTCAATGGAGCCAGATCCCCCGCTGGTGTCAATCAGCCCCACTCCAAAGAAGCAAATGCAGTTTTGCTGATTGACACCAGCGGGGGATCTGGCCCCAGGTGTTTAATACTGATGTGTTTGCTCCCCAGGCACTCTTCCAGCCCCGCGGCTGTTCCTGGACAGGCTGTCTGCACACCAAGGGGACACCGCCATGCTGTCATGTTTAGTCCCTTGTGGCATCCCAGTGACCCGCATTGTCTTCTGCAAAGATGGGAAGGAGATTTCTGTCCAGCCCAAGGGAGGAAACACAGTAGTCTACGACTCACCCTACACAGTGTCCAAGGAGAGTGCAGGGGCCTTTTCCTGCCTCTACCAGCTCAAGGATGATAACAACCAGGAGAACAATTCTCTCTCCAGTGACCCCCGGTACCTGCACGTAGATGGTAATGCAAAGCACTAATGGTGGTCTTGGTGTGGAGGGTCAGGGAGCCGGGATGGGCTGGGGACACACTGTGATATCTAGAGTTAAGATGTAAAACTTCTCTCTTCTTCCCCGACATTTCCCAGGTGAGAACTCTGTCCCTGAGGGCATGTAACGGTTTTTTTAGTGACTAATCGTCATCCTCTCAGCCATTGCTGAGTTTCATGGTGAGGAAAAGAAAGTTTTTCCCACTAATTAAAAGACAAAATATCGCGATCTTCTCTGAAGGGCAGAGTGTGATACACAGATATTTGGTAGGATTAGTGTCATCATGCTCTACTTTACTAAAACCTTCATGAAATACAAGTACGGAACAGAGCAGCAAAAGACTAGCTGATTTTTTTGGTTCACTGGCTATTTCAAAAAATCCGGGGGTGGCAAAACTTGTTTCAGATTGACTTGAAAACAATATATTTTTTTCCAAATTTTCAGTGAATCAAAAAGTTGAGAAAAATCTGCTTGAGGTTGCTCTTCTACCCCTCCTTTGTATGAGGCTTTTGGCTGTTTGAAGTGATCTGTGATCCCTTTGTACCTGCCCCACAGGTGGTGATGGCTCTGGAGGGGACGCATTGCCCCAAGGTAAATGGTTTTGCTCTGTGCTGTGGGATTTCCCTGTAGGAAAGCTGGAGGGCTGGGCTGGGATGAGGGAAGAGCACATGCCAATCTCAGAGGGGAGACTTTACCCCACCACAGGTGCCTGGGTGGGCAGGAGGCCACGGGCTCACCTGCATGTGGGGAATGTAAAATGTCCAGGCAGCCCCACATGCCACCATCTGCTCCCCAGTGAGCCCCGGTATGTGCACGTGACCAGTAATGCTCTCAGCTAGTGTTAACAAGGGGTGAAGACCCTGCCGGGCAGAGGGGCAAAGAGGGACTGAGATGGTGCCCTGTCCTGGCCCTCACACAGAATCTCAGCCCAAGTGACGAGGATTCAGATAGTGGCCGTTAATGCAGCACTGGCTATAGTCGGGGGGCTCAGCTCACCTCTGTGCCCTCACAGATTGCCATCGGTGTCACTCCATCGCAGTCATCTGTTGCAATCAGTGTGTTGCCCTGGTGACAAGCTGGCATCACACAAGGGTGAATCGGGGAAATCACTTTCCGTTATAACCCCCTGTCGTCAGTCACTCCCTTTAAACCACTGAGGGCCATATAAATAGGAAAAAAACAAAGAAAGAAGAAGTGGGACCGCTAAAAACTGAGGATGGAGTGGAGGTCAAGGATAATCTAGGCATGGCCCAATATCTAAACAAATACTTTGCCTCAGTCTTTAATAAGACTAAAGAGGATCTTAGGGATAATGGTAGCATGATAAATGGGAATGAGGATATGGAGGTAGACATCACCATATCTGAGGTAGAAGCGAAACTCAAACAGCTTAATGGGGCTAAATCGGGGGGCCCAGATAATCTTCATCCAAGAATATTAAAAGAACTGGCACAAGAAATTGCAAGCCCATTAGCAAGAATTTTTAATGAATCTGTAAATTCAGGGGTTGTACCATATGATTGGAGAATTGCTAACATAGTTCCTATTTTTAAGAAAGGGAAAAAAAGTGATCCAAGTAATTATAGGCCTGTTAGTTTGACATCTGTAGTATGCAAGGTCTTGGAAAAAATTTTGAAGGAGAAGGTAGTTAAGGACATTGAAGTCAATGGTAAATGGGACAAAATACAACATGGTTTTACAAAAGGTAGATCGTGCCAAACCAACCTGATTTCCTTCTTTGAGAGAGTAACAGATTTTTTAGATAAAGGAAACGCAGTGGATCTAATTTATTTAGATTTTAGTAAGGCGTTTGATACTGTGCCACATGGGGAATTATTAGTTAAATTGGATAAGATGGGCATCAATAGGAAAATTGAAAGGTGGATAGGGAATTGGTTAAAGGGGAGACTACAACGGGTCCTACTGAAAGGTGAACTGTCAAGTTGGAGGGAGGTTACCAGTGGAGTTCCTCAAGGATCAGTTTTGGGACCAATCTTATTTAATCTTTTTATTACTGACCTGGGCACAAAAAGTGGGAGTGTGCTAATAAAGTTTGCAGATGATACAAAGCTGGGAGGTATTGCTAATTTAGAGAAGGACAGGGATACCCTACAGGAGGATCTGGATGACCTTGTAAACTGGAGTAATAGGAATAGGATGAAATTTAATAGTGAGAAGTGTAAGGTCATGCATTTAGGGATTAATAACAAGAATTTTAGTTATAAGCTAGGGACGCATCAACTAGAAGTAACGGAGGAGGAAAAGGACCTTGGAGTATTGGTTGATCATAGGTTGACTATGAGCTGCCAATGTGATATGGCTGTGAAAAAAGCTAATGTCGTCTTGGGATGCATCAGGAGAGGTATTTCCAGTAGGGATAAGGAGGTTTTAGTACCGTTATATAAGGCACTGGTGAGACCGCACCTGGAATACTGTGTGCAGTTCTGGTCTCCCATGTTTAAGAAGGATGAATTCAAACTGGAACAGGTACAGAGAAGGGCTACTAGGATGATTCGAGGAATGGAAAACTTGTCTTATGAAAGGAGACTCAGGGAGCTTGGCTTGTTTAGCCTAACTAAAAGAAGGTTGAGGGGAGATATGATTGCTCTCTATAAATATATCAGAGGGATAAATACCAGAGAGGGAGAGGAATTATTTAAACTCAATACCAATGTGGACACAAGAACAAATGGATATAAACTGGCCACTAGGAAATTTAGATTAGAAATTAGACGAAGGTTTCTAACCATCAGAGGGGTGAAGTTTTGGAATAGCCTTCCGAGGGAAGTAGTGGGGGCAAAAGATCTATCTTGCTTTAAGATTAAACTCGATAAGTTTATGGAGGAGATGGTATGATGGGATAACATGGTTTTGGTAATTAAATATTCATGGTAAATAGGCCCAATGGCCTGTGATGGGTTTTTAGATGGGGTAAGATCCAAGTTACCCGGGAAAGAATTTTCTGTAGTATCTGGCTGATGAATCTTGCCCATATGCTCAGGGTTTAGCTGATCGCCATATTTGGGGTCGGGAAGGAATTTTCCTCCAGGGCAGATTGGAAGGCCCTGGAGGTTTTTCGCCTTCCTCTGTAGCATGGGGCACGGGTCACTTGCTGGAGGATTCTCTGCTCCTTGAGGTCTTCAAACTACAATTTGAGGACTTCAATAGCACAGATATAGGTGTGAGGTCTTTTTTAGGAGTGGTGGGTGAAATTCTGTGGCCTGCATTGTGCAGGAGGTCAGACTAGATGATCATAATGGTCCCTTCTGACCTAAATATCTATGAATCTATGAATCTAAGGGTGAATCGGGGAAATCACTTTCCGTTATAACCCCCTGTCGTCAGTCACTCCTCACTCTGGGAAACTTCCATCTCTTGTGCGGACGTTTTCCATGCTTGCCTCTGTCCCAGGGCGAAGGGGGGCTGGGGGCGCAGCAGGTAAATAGAGGAACCTTTGCGCCCGCAGCGTGGTTGCTGCACAGGTGCTAGTGGCAGGTGTGATTCTTGTCAGTTTGGCTGCGATTCAGCTGCTCCTGCACGTGCTTTGCTGGAGTTCAGAAAACAAAGCTGTGAGCTAACCGATGCCAAACTAGAATTGCTGGAAGTATGTCGCCTGACAAACATTCCACCAAAAAAATAGGATTTAATGAAAAAAAATTTCACTGAAAAATGTTATTTTTGACATTTTTATTTTGCTTTAAATGAGAACTTTCCAAAATAGCCAAAAATGTTTCATTCCTAACGGAAATTTTTTTATTTCCATTTTAAAAAATCACAGCTTTTTTTGAAATTTCTTTCCCCTGCCCCTGCCTCCCCATTCCCCGTTTTTTGCCCAAGTGCAGCAGAATGAATGATGACTGGGGTGTTTTTTTGTTTTCATTGTTACCTTTTTATTTTTCTCTTTTTTCTGCTCTGTAACTTTTCAAAACATCTCCAACTCTGGCAAAATCACTGAACGGGAAAAGGAAAGCGTGGCTCTGGCTACACTACAGAACCGTTACCGACATAGTCTCCGAGTGTACACACAGCGTACACCGACGGAAGCAGTTGTTCTCCCTGTGGAGGAAACCATGTCCCCAAACAGTGTTAGCTACACCGACAGAAACACTCTTCCCCCCGCTATATCTGAAGCTACACTGAGGGGGTTATCTGCACAGGTGGTCGCTAAGGGCCCAGTGATTTCAGTGGGAGTTAGGTGCCTAAATACCTTGGAGGGTCTGGGCCCAACTCTCATTTTCCCTTTGGCCCCTGGGTAACTATTCCAAACATGGAGCCATTCTGAAAAGTTACAGAGCAGAAGGGGGTGGGGGCAGAAAAAGCAGAGGAGAAAAGCAAAAATCCTACCCTGGCCATGGTTTATATTATCACACTCTATGTGAAAAAGGGGGACGGGGGGAAAGAAGAGAAAAAGTTTATAATTAGAAAAGTGTGTGTGTGGGGGGGGAATGGGGGAAAATGCAAAACCAAAAATGTGGGAAAGAGAAAAAGGGGAGGAAATGCAAAATCAAGCATTCAGCATTTATTTATTTATGATTTAGTTGGGGATTGGTCCTGCTTTGAGCAGGGGGTTGGACTAGATGACCTCCTGAGGTCCCTTCCAACCCTGATATTCTATGATTCTATGATTCTATGATTTGAACAAATATGTGTAAGCCCTGCCTGCCCGGTCTGGCACTTTGTCCCCTTCTAGTGGTGGACAGGCCAGCGAGACCGTGAGGAGCCTAGTGCCTCGCAGGTAAACAGGCTTTTATCTTTTCAGCTAGGGCAGTACATGCTCATGCATTAAGATCAAGAGGTCCCAGGTTTAAGCCCCACTGGTGACGACCTACCGCGGTGTCACTATTGCATACGTACTGAAATATTTTTTTTAATTACTCTATTTGAATTCTGTAAAACAGAAACATCAATAGTCTGAATTTTTTTTGTGAAACTGGGGTTTTCCCCCCCACTTTTTTTAACTTTTGAAAATCAACCCAGACCCAAGTGCAGTTCGAGGCCTGGTATAAGCTGAAATATTAGACTGACCTAGCTATGCCGTGCAGGGCTGTGAAAAATGTCACACCCGCAGCGCTGTACTCAGGCTGATCAATTCTTTCAATGAATAGATCGCAAAGCCCTTTACCGAGGAGGTCAGTAGCATCATCATCCCCATTGTACGGATGGGGAAACTGAGGCATGGGGCGAGGAAATGATTTACCCGAGGTTAACCAGCCGCAGAACTTGAAATAGGACCCGGGTTTCCTGAGTACAAGTCCAGTGCTTTATCCACTCTACTGAGTGCTTTATTACTTTGTTAATCGAATGTTCCCATGTCCCTGTGTGATGGCTCCAGAGTTGGTCGCACGTATTTCACTGGCAATCATTGCCATGCTACATTGGGGTATCAGCTGTTTGAGGGGATCTGTGATCGCTCTGTGTCTGCCCCACAGATGGACCCAGCCCTTCGGGGAGTGACACCTCTGGAGGGGAGGCATGTCCCCAAGATAAAGGGTTTGGCTCAATGCTGCGGGATTTCCCTCTGTGTGGGGGTGGGGGTGGGGGGAGCTGATCTGAAATTACAGGAGAGCACCCACCACTCTCAGTGGCGAGACCATTACCCTGCTGTAGGCACCTGGATGGGTAGGGGCTGCAGGGTAAGAATCCATGAGGAGCAATAGGGTGTTTCACAAGGAGATGGCTAAAGCCAACTTGTTATCTCACTGTGAAATGTGATGGCAGCCCAGGTGTCCCAGGGCGACTAGCCCCGTGACGAGGTGACTGGTCCTGCCCCTCTCTGCACTTCTCCCCTGCTAGGGAACATTATCACAGCCCTGTGCCAGGTCGGCTATGTGGCTAAGTCAGTCCAGGCTTGGGATAACAGAAGCCTCCAGGGAGTCAAAGGCGGGAGGAGAAGATGGATGGATGTGGGGTGACCAGAAGTCCTGATATTATCAAGACCATCCTGATACTTGGAGCTTTGTTTTATATAGGCCAATATACTCCCCCCACCCCCCCTCGGGGGAAAAAAAGTGTCCCCATTTTTCACACTTGCTATCTGGTCATCCTAGATGGCCGGCTTGGGTTAAAAGGGGCTGGCGCAGAGAAGCTGAGCGAGGGCTGAAGTTGGCCTCAATGATCCCTTGCAGCCCTGGGAACGAGGGCTGTGGGACTCCTGACTCCCAGGAGGGGAACTCCCTCCCCAAGATGTCAGCTCAGAGCTCAGAAAGAGGGCTGTGATGTTCCTCTCCTAAGGGGGAAAGTTATAGGCAGCTTCCGCAGGCCACAGAAGGAGGCCTGTGGGAACCTTGAATCAAAGCAGAACCAGGGATGGAGAAATTTGGGGCCCTGTAAGAGATCTAATCAATGAGATCCCATAAAGGGAGAAGGGGTCTTGGTTCGAGTATCCCTGGCCCGTGGGGCTCATCCCTGGTCCTGGATCCCTGCCCCTGGGGCTCACACCCCTCCCCCATCCTGTATCCCCACCCTTGGGGTTCACCCTTCATCTTAGATCCCTTTTGTGTTGCCTCTGTGTTCTGGATGCTCCCAGCCCCACCCACGTCAGTCCCTGGGCTCCTCTGCCCCAGCCTAATCCCTTGCTTTTCTCTCTGTTCCCGGCTGTTCCAATGGTTTTCTAGGACTGGGACCCATTGTGGGACTCGCCATCATGGCCGGCCTGGCTCTGGCATTGATGGGCTGTTTTCTCATGAAGACAGGTAGGTGCCGGTGGGGTGGAGCATGAGTTGAGATGGGCGGCTGTTTCAGAGCATCGCTCTGAAATCTTAAATCTCACTCCAAGGGCAGTGAAAGGCTATAACCCAGCTGTAACCTGGCTGAGGCACGGGGAGCAGAACTGACTGGTCTGAGATCACCCAGCACTGAGGTCTCTGGGCATCTGTCCACGGCACTAACCACTGCCCTGTGCTGCCTCCGTGGATCTGCGGCTGCAGGGCTCTGTGGGTAGCTAGACCCCACAGACCAGCGGGGAGGTGCAGCATATCGGGGGCAGAGGTGCACACTGCCAGGCCCCGACAGTCGCCCCAGGCCGTGACGTGCGCTGAGCTTCCCTAACACTCTTTTCTTTCTCTTGGTAGTTGTGTCGCGCTGCAGGACTCACAGGTAGGAGGGAAACTTGCCCTGACCCCCAGCTCCATTCTGGGGTTGCTCCCCCAGGTGATGCCCAGGTCTGGGGGGGACCATTGCTGCCCTGTCTGGGACTCCGCCCTGGGGAGCTGACCTGGGCCGTACCCCCCGGCTACCCACAGTGCAAATTCTCCTAGGGTTCTGCGGGGGCCTGACCCTTGTCTGGAAGCCTCGTAACCCCCCCCCGCCCCCCCGGCCCTAGTGATGGCGATGGTGCTGCTGCCCCATCACTAACGGCAGCAGGGCCCCAGCACCAGCTGCTGCACGTGGGACTGACGCAGCTCTCGTTCCACACAGGGAACCCAGCCCAGACCGGAGCAGCCCGGCTGCTGAAGATCAGATCCAGTGTAAGAGCCTGTTGTTCCGGCACTGCCCTGGGGGGAGTTCGGCTCCTGCCTTTTGTCCGTCTGTTGGCTGGTGTCAGAGTCCGGGGTGTTGGGGCCAGAAGGGGCCCTGGGTAGCCAGGCCAGAGAGTCCTGTCCTGATGGGGACTGTTCTCCCTGTCTCCTCAGCCTCTGCCCAGCCCAATGACAAGGTGACAGGAGCCGTCGGCCATGGGCAGGAACGGGACTGGCTGGAGCCTGGCAGCTTCTGCCACAAACTGCAGGGTGGGTGCAGGGGCTTGGGCAGACACCTCCTTGTAAGGGGAGAAAGGAGACACATGACAGGAACAAACAGCATCGCCCCGTTATCTGTGGTCAGCCAGTGTCCATGGGACCTGTCCCAGTTCTCACCCTGCTGATATGGGGAGCAGTCTGGGCACCCAGCATCCATGGGGCCTGGTCCAGTTCTCCTCTCCTCTCTCCCAACATTAGGGTTGCCAAGTTTCTACTCACACAAAACCGAACACCCTTGCCCCACCCCTGCTCTGCCCCTCCTCTGAGGCCCTGCCCCTTCTCCGAGGCTCCGCCCCCACTCAGTCCATCCCCGCTCCCCCTGTCGCTCTCCCCACCCTGACTCACTAGCTCATTTTCACTGGGCTGGCTCAGGGGGATTGGGGTGGGGGTGAGGGCTCCGGCTGGGGGTTGCGGGCTTCAAGGTGGGGCCAGAAATGAGGAGTTCATGGTGGAGTGGGGGTCTCTGGGGTGAGGCAGTGGATTGGGATGTGAGAGGGGTGAAGGCTCTGGCTGGGCATGGGGGCTCTGGGGTGAGGCAGGGGATGAGGGTTTAGGGTTGCAGTAGGGGGCTCCAGGCTGGGGGGTGGATCCGAGGGGTTCAGAGTATGGGAGGGGGCTCTGGGCTGGGGCAGCGGGTTGGGGCTTGCAGGGGGGCAGGGATGCAGATTTCAGGTGGCGCTTACTTCAAGTAGATCCCGGAAGCAGTGGCATGTCCCCACTCCAGCTCCTATGTGGAGGCATTGCCAGGTGGCTCTGTGCACTGTCCCGTCTGCAGGTGCCACCCCCACGACTCCCACTGGCTGCGGTTCCCAGCCAATGGGAGCTGCAGAGCTGGCACTTGGGGCAGGGGCAGCGTGCGGAGCCCTCTGGCTGCCCCTATGCATAGGAGTCATAGGGGGGACATGCCGCTGCTTCCAGATGCTGCACAGAGCCAGGGCAGGTAGGGAGCCTGCCTTAGCCCTGCTGTGCCACTGACCGGACTTATAATGTCCTGGTCGGCAGTGCTGACTGGAGCCACCAGGGTCCCTTTCCAACCGGGCGTTCCAAGTGAAAACCAGACACCTGGCAACCCTATCCAACACAGGCAGCAAGCTGGGAACCCAGTGTACATTGGGCCAGCCAGCCCGTTAGTGCTCACACTGCGGTGCCCGCCGCTGTCTCTCCTCAATGGGCCCTGCTGGGGTCAGGGTCTGGGGCCCTGGGGGACATGGGGCAGTGTCTCTCTGGGGCATGCGGCGGCTGGTGAGGATGCACTGACCTCAGTTCTCTCCCCCAGACACCGTGGTCACCGGAGCCCGCGCTGACCAGGTGAGTCGCCGTGCCGGTGCCCGCAGTTTGCCAGGTTTGGGCAGAACGTTCCCATGGAAAGAGGCACCAGGAGTTACAGCTAAACCTGGGAACCCCCTGGGCTGATCCCAGTGCCAGCACCCCTGGTCTGGCCAGTAGTGAGGGTCGCTGTGGGGTGACCCTAGCCCTGGGGAATAAATAGTGACCGTCTTGGCATGAAGGAAGAAAGAATTGAAGAATCTGAGTTTAATTCTCCAGCCAGTTTCATATCACTGTAGCTCCATTGGAGTCAATGGGATCAGATCCTGCACTGGTGTAAATCAGCTGTAGCTTCATTGATGTCAATGAACCAAATCGCCTGTGACAGCAATGGAGTGATGCTGATTTACACCAGCTGGGGATCTGGCCCCATACATGCAATAGAAGAAAGGAGAAGGGTTTGTCTGTGGGTCCCTGATGACATCCCAGCTCAGCTGGGGAATTTCCCTAACTGACCCATGGCTTGTCTCATCCCCGGAAGCCCCAGCTGATGGGAGCCCTTGATCCTATGGGGACTCCAAGCGCTTGCATCCCTCCCATTGATTCCAATAGGACTGAGGCAGGTGGTTAAAGTTAAGACCTGTGCTCCAGCACCCTCCTGAGCATGGTGCTCCCTTGCCCCAGGTCTAAGGAGGAGCTGTTCCTCCCCCTCCCCTTCACCATGTCCCTGGGCCCTGCTCAGGGCTCCCTCCCTGGTGTTCCCTTGTAGACAAATTCAGACTGGAAACAGGATGTAAATGTTTAGCTGTGTAAATGTATTGATGTCCCCGCAGCCCAGAATGGACGGGGATGTTGCAGTGACGTACGCGGTGGTAGGAAAGGGTCACTTTCAAATGCGGGACACCCGGACGGCTCCATAGCACTGGGTAAGGGTGACACTCTGTGAATAGTCCCACGTGGGATAGGGGTTGTTCTCCCCTCAAGCCAGTGCAGGGACTGGTTGGGGGTGCAGGATCTAACCCAGCCTCCCTGCCAACTCAGAGCTTCCATCTCCCACACCTGCTACCAAGATCTGTGCTGAGACCACTCACTGGCTCCACCTGCCAGGCCCCAGAGCTCACTCACCTGGAGCCTGAGCCCCTACCCTTCCCCAGCATTTTATAACCCCAAAAACCAGGGGCTCGGACTGGGGAGTGAGCAGCATCTAAGCAGGGGGGCTCAACAGCAGGGAACTACCCCAGCTCTCCTTGCAGATATGGGGACAGGCAGATAACACAGTATGCCCAGGGCTGTCCCCAGCCCATTGCTGGGGAATGCTTCCCTGCCCAGCGCTCAGGGAGCTACTGGGGAAGGGGTGGGCAGCAGCTGCATTTGAGCTGGTCACTGGGATTCCCTCTCACTTCCCCACAGGATTCCCGGTGCCCCACAAGCCTGCATGAGCCCCACACTCGCTGCCAGCCTGATTGGAGCCCCAGGGAAGGAGATGGTGATGGAGCCTGTTAACCAGCCAGCAAGAACCAGCGTTTGGGTCAATCGATGACACGGGGGAAGCTCCGACTCTTCTTGGGTGTGGCCAAGGTTAGACTTCGCGTCACAGCCCGTTGTTCTAGTTATGGCAGAACCTTCCTGGCTGAAGTTCCCAGCCCTAGGAGACTGTTCATGCGGAGGGACACCTGACATGCACACCTGTTTGTGGGAAATGCAAATGCAGGGTCCCAAATGGGTTCAAAATGTGGACCCAAATGGCTCCTGCATTTACTGAGGGTCCAGGAAGCAGATGCTGAGCCAAATCTCTCTGGTGCCGGCCGGATGGTGGGGGTGGGGAGAGGGGCAGCGCGGGGAGGCCTGCGTGGGCATAGCTGTGCCAGCAACACGCTGTAATGTTGCTATCGGGGGGACGTGCTGGGGTCTGTGCTGAGACTCTGAGCATGTCCAGGGTGAGCAAGGCGGCAGATTTTTGACGGTCTTGAAGTGCCTAAGTCCCATGGATGTCAATGAGAGTTAGGTGCCTGAGTCACTTTAAAGACCTGGTCCCAAGGAGTCTCTGGCAGGCTGGGTCTGAGCTGGCTCCTGTGCAGTGAATAAAGTGATTTGCCTTCTCTCTGCCCAACCTGCCTCCTGGGAGCGTCGTACAGCATCACCTGGGGCCAGGCATTACGGTGAGACACACATGTGGCCATTGCCTCCCCGAGTCCGCTGGGGCCCCACGGAAACTTTGCGGTTACACAGACTCGGTTCAAGCAGCGTTTTCTCATCCCCACGGGGGCCGCAGAGACTCCCAGATACAGAGAGTCGTGAACATCACTGATCGAGGGGAACAGGGCCTGATCTTTCTCTCTCTCTCACACACGCACACACACTCTCTCCCTCTTTCTCACACGCACACATTCTCTCTCTCTCTTTCTCTCCCCCTCCCCTTTCCCTCCTCCCCGCCCCCCCGTCTTACACACACACACACACACACACACACACTCTGACAAACAGTTTCATTAGCACAGAGTCAAGGCTGCCCCGGGGTATCTCGCTCCCGCCCAGAACGCTGAGACCAGCCAAACTCACACGTCTAAAACCCAGAACATTCCGAGTTCAAGTATTTCACACTCAGGATTCCTAAAACCAGGAAACCGAGGGAAGGGTCAGGCCTGTGCAACCTTAACTCTGCCCTCATTGATCGATGCCCCAATACGCCCAGGCTCTGCCTTCGCACTGTAGCAAACAGGAGCTACGAGCACCCGCTCTCTGCTCACAGACCCAGCCTGCTCCACCCCAAGAACTCCGCCTCTGCTACATTTACACCCCTTCCCGCAGCCCCCCGCTCCTACGCGCACGATGCCATTTAATGCTCGACTTTCCCTCGCCCTTCAGCAAACCCCCAGAGCAGCCCCACCCCCACCTCCCTGCTGACAGTCCCCGGCCGAGAACACCCCCGAGCCCTGCGACTGGCACAGCCTGCAGAGCGCAGCGCTGCACAGGGCAAACTGGGTCTCTCAAGTACAAACACCTCTTGGGCCTTCGCTCACCACCCCTCCCCCGTGGACTCCGAGCCCATCACAGCCCTGCCACGCTTATCAGACAAACCCCTCCACCATTCACACAGCCGCACCTAGAGCAGGGAACGCAACCGGAGCACAGACCCATGGTTCCCAGTGGCTGCTGCCAGCTCCCGGGGAGCAGAGGTGAGGTGCGCGGGCGTTAACCTTAACCCTGCATTTCCTGGGGTTCACAATCTGAGCTGTGCTGGACTCAGTGCCCTGGCAGGGCAGGAGCTATCGCTGGACACCTGAACCCTGCGTTACCAGCGTGTTTTGTCAGTGACTGATCCAGAAGCAGCTCTCACAAGTGTGTCCTCCCCTGTTCTATGCCACTAAAGCAGCTTCTCTGCAGACACCCCCAGAGCAGGTGTTGTGTTCCCCTGTCATGGGGGAGAATTCCTGCTACAGTCAGCTACCGACTGGGGGAACTGGGGCAAGTGGCTTCATCTCCTTGGGCCTGATAAAAGGGGACTAATTCTCCCCTGCCTGCCAGAGGTGTGGGGAGGGAGAAATCCAGGTATGATTGGGGGGAGCTGAGATGCTACAGCGGTGAGGGCACCTAGCTAGACACGGCCAAGACAGAATGCCGTCTCCCCGTTCCAGAGAGAAAAGCAGCCTCAGTCGGGCAACCCGGGCAAGCCAGCCACAGAACTGACAAGCCTGACAAAGAAATAATGTGGTGAATTCATGTTACTGGGGCTGGAGCTGTGGGAAGTAAAACCTGGGTTTGGACAAGAGACAGCAATTTAATATCTGATGACTCTGGAAAGGTCGACTGGGTTGCTAGGAGCCCCCGTAGCACGTTCATGCCAGTTCCAGTGGGTGGGCGAGGAATGTGCAAGGAGAGAGTTGAGGGTTGCTGGCTAGAGATGGTTTTTTTCTGCGGCCTGGCTGAAGACGCCAGGAAGGGACGCTCAAGACACCAAAGACTAGTCCATGGGGGGCTGTATGGTCCAGACAACTGGGACGGCGGCACTGAGACCAAGTTCTGAGGACGTAAGACCCAGGAGTTTCTGAGAAGGACATCTGCCCTGGGATCTGCAGTGAGACTTTCCCATGTTCAAGAGGGTAAAGAGGGCACTTCTAGATAGACAGTCACTGAGTTCACTGCTGGCTTTATGTGCAAGTAATAAAGTAAGAGTTTGTTAAACAAGCCCAGAGTAGCGTTATGGTGACTGTCTGTTCCTGCCCGGGCTTTGAAGAGCACCTACCGTGTTCATCAGCGAGTATCCCACTCCTGGGGGTAGGGGTCTCGGATAAGGTAGAACAGTGGGGGAAGACACAAGTAAAATTTCCACTTGTGAAGCTTCGTGGTGGCAGGAGATACATAACCCCAAAGCATAGGGAACCGGACGTTGTAACAGGCGGCTATATTATATAATGGGCACTAGGGTCAGCAGATGGTGAGGGGTGGGAAAGGGGCATCTGCGTGCTGAGGAGAAGATGATTATATACTGATTATCTGTTACTGGAATCTGAAATCGAAGGCCCAATCTGCATAAAGAAACAGGCTGATCTGCCCAGTCTAGGTTCTGGTTATGAAACAGTTAAAAATTCATAACCTCAGAGAAAATCCAGTTGTGAGTTTGGAAGCACTGACACCTTCCGCAGCCTGAGGTGAACATCAGAACATGAGAACAGCCAGACTGGGTCAGAACAATGCTCCATCTAGCCCGGTGTCCTCTCTTCTGAAGAGAGCAGGCAATTTGTGAGTGATACGTCCCCTGTCGTCCACTCCCAGCTGCTGGTGGTCAGAAGCTAGTGAGACACAGAGCATCAGGTTTCATCCCTGACCATCTTGGCTAATATTGATGGATCGATCCTCCAGGAACTTATCTAATGATTCTTTGAAACCCGTTATACTTTTGGCCTTCACATCACCCCTGGCAACGAGTTCCACTGACCGACTGTGTGCTGTGTGAAGACGTACTTCCTTTTGTTTGTTTTAAACCTGTTGCCTATTAATTTCATTGGGTGGTCCCTGGTTCTTGTGTCATTTGAAGGAATAAATAACATTTCCTTATTCACTTTCTCCACACTAGTCATGATTTTATAGACCTTTATCAGATCCCTTCTCAGTCATCTCTTGTCTAAGCTGAAAAGGCCCAGTCGTTTTAATCTCTCCCCATATGAAAGCTGTTCTTCACTCTTAATAATTTTTGTTGTCCTTTTTTTGTACTTTTTCCAATTCTAAAAGATCTTTTTTTGAGATGGGATGACCAGAACTGCATGCGGTATTCAATATGTGAGCGTACCATGGATTTATATCCAGGCATTATGATATTTTCCCTGGTAGTTCCCAACATTCTGTTCGCCTTTTTGACTGCTGCTGCACACTGAGCAGATGTTTTCAGAGAACCATCCACAATGTCTCCAAGATCTTTTTCTAATTTAGACTAATTTAGACTCCATCATTTTGTATGTATACTTGGTATGAGTTTTCCAATGTGAATTACTTTGCAATTATCAACAATGAATTTTATCTTCCATTTTTTTGCCCAGTCTCCCAGTTTTGTGAGATCCCTTTGTAACACTTCGCACTCTGCTTTGGATTTCCCGATCCGGAGTAATTTTGTATTGTCTGCAAATTATGCCACCTCACAGTTCACCCCCTTTTCTAGATCATTTATGAATATGTTGAACAGCACTGGTCCCAGTACCAATCCCAGGAGAACACCTCTATTTTTGTCTCTCCATTCCTTTGTTTCCTAGCTTCTCACCAATTACTGATCCATGAGAGGACTTTCCCTCTTATCCAATGA
This sequence comes from Lepidochelys olivacea, assembly GCF_965140295.1. Classification (NCBI taxonomy): domain Eukaryota; kingdom Metazoa; phylum Chordata; order Testudines; family Cheloniidae; genus Lepidochelys; species Lepidochelys olivacea. Next base: position 455,318 of record NW_028181946.1, on the reverse strand, counting down.
CCACTCACTTTGCTTAAGTGCCTTTGGTGAGGGACCTTATCAAAAGTTTTCTGAAACTTCAAGTACATTATATCCACTGGATCCCCCTTGTACACATTTTTCTTGACCCCTCAAAGAATTCTAATAGACTAATGAGGCACTATTTCCCTTTACAAAAGCCATGTTGACTCTTCTCCAACAAATTGTGTTTGTCTACTTCTCTGACAATTCTGTTCTTTACTATAGTTTCAACCAATTTCCCTGGTAGTGAAATTAGGCTTACCAGCCAGTATTGGCTCTGGAGCCTTTTTTAAAAAATTGGCCTCACATTAGCTATTCTCTAGTCATCTGGTACAGAAGCTGATTTAAATGACAGGTTACAGATCACACTTAGTAGTTCTGCAGTTTCACATTTGAGTTACTTCCGAACTTTTGGGTGAAATCATCTGGTCCTGGTGAGTTGTTACTCTTTAATTTATCCATTTGTTCCAATACCTCCTCTAGTGACACTTCAATCTGGGACAGCTCCTCAGATTTCATAGAATCATAGAATCATAGAATATCAGGGTTGGAAGGGACCCCAGAAGGTCATCTAGTCCAACCCCCTGCTCGAAGCAGGACCAATTCCCAGTTAAATCCCCTAAATCCCAGATTTGTCCCCTAAAAATAATGGCTCAGATGTGGGAATCTTAATTGCTGCTAGGTTTTGAATCTTTGGATAGTTGCTCTTCAGATTCTTTATTGGCCTATCTAATTCTACTCTTACACTTGACCTGCCAGTGTTTATGCTCCTTTCCATTTTCCTCAGTAGGATTTAACTTCCAATTTTTAAAGGATGTCTTTTTGCCTCTAGCTATTTCTTTTACATTATTGTTTGGCCACGGTGGCACTTTTCTGGTGGTCTTACTATGTTTTTTTTTAATTTGGTGTATACATTGAATTTGAGCCTCTATTACAGTGTTTTTACATAGTTTCCGTGCAGCTTGCAGGCATTTCACATTTGCGACTGTATATTTTAATTTCCCTTTAACTAGCTCCCTCATTTTTGTATTGTTCCCCTTTCTGAAGTAAAATGCTACTGTGGTGGGTTTCTTTGGTGTCCCCCTCTGCCCCACAACACACAAGAATGTTAAATTGAATTATATTATGGTTACTATTACCAAGCAGTTCAGCTGTATTCCCCTAGTGTAATAGATCCTGTTCTTCACTTAGGACAAAATCAGGAATTGCCTCTCCCCTTGTGATTTCCAGAACTAGCTGCTACAAGAAGCAGTCATTTTTGGTCTCAAGAAACTATATCTCTGCATCCTGTTCTGAGGTAACATGCACCCAGTCAATATGGGAAAGTTGAAATCCCCCATTATTATTGAGTTTACTATGGTTATACCTTCTGTAATCTCTTGGAACATTTCATAGTCACCATCACCACCCTAGTTAGGCGGTTGGTAATATTCTTCTTAGATTGGAGCTGGGGTTGATCTCTGTTAAACTTTTTAGCCTGTGTGTAGGTTCATATATTGTTTTAATCTGTTTTCTCTCTTTCAGCTTCAGAATAAATGTGGTGGTTTAGAAGTAGCTGTGTGGCAACTTGTAACTGCAGGTGAGACACTGGCCATAGCCCTCGGAGAGAAAGCAGAGCTCAAACATTGGCCTTTTAGGGAGTCTGGCTTGCTGGGGGTAGCACAGTGTAGGCAGAGAACTGTGCAGCAAGGAGGGACACTGGGATCTCCACGCATGAAAGGTGATGATTCAGGAGTCAGAAGCCTAGAGCAGGTTCTCTTAATGGACCACAGTGGGAGAATACAGGTGCAGTTGCCCAGAATTGCCCTGGTAAGTGCATATTCGTAAGGGAAGTGATTTGGGAGCTCTCTCTTTCCTAGGCCACTAAGATCATTTCACGTAAAGACTTTGAATCTGTAGAGGCAAGCAACTGGAGAGGACTTCAATAACTTGTAAACACAAGGATGTGTGGCTAAACCCATAGTGCAATGCCAATAAGAAATGCTGCCCAGGGTGTAGTATTTAAGCATAAGTGAGACTTTACTGAAGTTGAAGGGACACTGAACACTTCTGCTAAGTTTCAAAGAAAGGGCCTGATCTGACAGCTGCCAGTGAGAGCTTGGCCATGGGCATCAGTGGAAGTTCTCACCATCACAGACCCTCCCTAGTCTCAAGGTTTTGACAATTTTTGTCTAGTAGGTGCTAGAAGGACTTTGCAGCTTTGGAATGGATGCTATCTGAGGAATGTCTTGTTAAATTCCCTTCCAATTTTCTCACAATCTCTACTCCAGTCCCTGACCTGATTTACCAATTTTCAGACCACTCTGACTTTTCATAGGGGTTTAAAAAAGGTGCCAAATTCAGCTTTAAGCAGGGACACATCTGCAACTTGAACTCTGGAGAGGTGACCACCCAGCTGTCATTTCTGTCCGGTGTGACCCTGGCTCGGGTCTGATTTCAATGTTAAAACCACAATGTTCAGTGTAAGGCCTGTGACAAGAGCTGGGAGAGCAGCGTCCCTCTGGCCGCAGCAAGGCTGGTAGCAGACACGGCCATGTCTCTCAAAGGTCTGTGGCTTTTCTTCTCTCTGAACCGCGGGGAGCACATGGCAGATCAGAGAGCGCCTGCAGCTTCTATGCTCCCTGCAGATCAGAAGGGGAGAGGTCAGATCAGAGAGCCACAGAGACGTCTCTCTCTGAGACACTGAGGAGCAGAGAGAGACAGGCCTTCCCTTCTGCCGAATCCCTGAGGGGCTGCTGCGATTCTCACCACTTCTCCCAATGCTCCTGCCGCTGGGCCTCTGACCCACTCTCCTGATGATAATAGCTTATCTAAAGTGATCACTCTCCTTACAATATGTATGATAATCAAGGTGGGCCATTTCCAGCACAAATCCAGGGTTTAACAAGAACGTCTGAGGACCAGGGGTGGGGGGGGGTAGGAATTCCAATTCAGCAATCTCTCTTTGGAGTCTGTTTCTGAAGTTTTTCTGTTGTAATATCACAACTTTCATGTCTGTAATCGCGTGACCAGGGAGATTGAAGTGTTCTCCGACTGGTTTATGAATGTTATAATTCTTGACATCTGATTTGTGTCCATTTATTCTTTTACGTAGAGGCTGCCCAGTTTGACCAAAGAGAGATTGCTGAATTGGAATTAATTTGCAAATTGGATACAATTAACTTAGGCGTGAATAGAGACTGGGAATGGTTGATTCATTATAAAAAGTATCCCATTTCCCCTTGTTTATTCCTTCCCCTCCCCCCCCCCCCCCCCCGCCCACACTGTTCCTCAGACATTCTTGTTAAACCCTGGATTTGTGCTGGAAATGGCCCACCTTGATTATCATACACATTGTAAGGAGAGTGATCACTTTAGATAAGCTATTACCAGCAGGAGAGTGGGGTGGGGGGTGAGAAAACCTTCTGTAGTGAAAAACACCCATTTTTTTCATGGTCTGTGTGTATAAAAACATCTTCTGTATTTTCCACAGTATGCATCCGATGAAGTGAGCTGTAGCTCACGAAAGCTTATGCTCAAATAAATTGGTTAGTCTCTAAGGTGCCACGAGTACACCTTTTCTTTTTGCCAACTTTTAGGTCTGTAATCGAGTGACCAAAGAGATTGAAGTGTTCTCCGACTGGTTATTGAATGTTATAATTCTTGACGTCTGATTTGTTCTGCTATGTTCTGTTTGCAGTCATGTAACCCAGAAAGATGAGTTTTAGTACTGATGACAGCAGGATTTATGCAGCATTTATATTTTTATATTAACTTAGATTATTTTCATTCGTTGTAAGTCTAGTTTGAGCAGAGCGAGCACGTGTCCATCTCCCCATGCTGGGAAGCTCTTGCCCAGCTGCAGTGTAGATGGACCCAGTGAGACGATACAGTCTCAGCTCACCAGCAGCCTCACCATTGTCAGGTCTATTGTAGGCAGCATGACAATGGAGAGTTTCACGGCAGGATCTGGAGGATACTGAGGTAGCTTTGTGGATGTTTATGGGGGTTCTTCCCAAGTGTAGGGACAAGAGAGGGGTTATTGGGAGAGTTAATGAGTGTTTGTACTGCGAGGGGAAAGAGCCAGAAGAGAGTGAGAGATGAAGCGGAAGAGGGAGGGAGGGGATGAGCGATTAGAAGCTGGGATGAGATGAGTAGATGAGAAACTTCTGTGTTTGTGCCAGGGAGAAGAAGGAGAGAGCTGTAGGATGTGGGGAGGAAGGAAGCAGTGGGAAGGTCACATCATATTGTGCCAGCTTTCCCTCTAAATACCATAGTGAGACCCTGTGCAGAGAGAAGAGGAGGCGGGAGTGGGAAAGTCTGAGGAGGGTGACTAAAGGGCTGGGGTTGTGGGCGTGGCTGTTGATCTGAGGGGAGAGGTGCAGGTGCTTGACTAGGAAGATGGCAGAACTGACGGAGGACAGAACAAATTTTTAGTGGAGGAAACCTGCCTGGGGACGAGATTCCCACCAGAGACGCTCGGCAGCACGAGACCAGGAGGACGCCCCGTGTACTCATTACCATAATGGCAAAAGCTCCACGTATTTTAAATTTGTGTAGCTCTGATAAGCTCCCAACTGACCTGGCTGCGCTAATGATGGGAATTTATATTTTAGTGCACAGGAGCGCTGGCTGCAAGTCAGGAAATCTGCCGCTCTCCCGGTGAGTGTCGGTGCTGTGTAACAACGTTAATTATAGAACAGAGGAGCCCAATCCTCAGGCACACTAAGACCTCTTAATAGCAGTTGGGCAGTGTAAGGAGGCTAACAGAGGGTGTAAATTCACACTCACTTTACCTGTGGACGGGGCTTTAGTGTAAATGAGAAGCAGGCCCTGTGTGTCTGGTGGGTGGGGCAGAGCACCAGGAATCAGGTCTCATGGGGGACACTTTGGATATTGGCACTGACTGTAAAAAAGCCTGGTGCTGATTCATTGGGCCCGACTCCTTGTGACTTCAGTGGGAGAAGAGTCAGACCCACGGGATGAGTGTGGGGGCCCCGAATCCAATGGGAGTGTAAATGGCAGCACACGGGATCGGGTGTAAATTGATCTGAAAATAGATGAACGGTTGTACGCGGCAGAGCAGTGGAATTTGCACCAATTTGGCATCAGGTGAGGACCAAGTTCGGCCACTGGCATAATGGGAGCAATTCCCACTGAACTCAAGTGGAGTTCCATATGCTTCAGTAATGCCCTGCTTGGTGCGTACATGCCGCACTCTGGGCCTGGTCCACAGAGGGTGTGAGTGTGTCAGAGCCTCACTCACTCATGCTTTCCGCTCTGGAAGCCCTGGGGGTTCTGGCCATGACTACGGGTGTGTAAATGGGGGTTCAGCTGGGTTTCAGACCCAGAGTTCCTTGGAACGCAGGGCATGAGTTTTTATATCTGAAGCTGAAGCTCAAGTCACAGACCCTCCACCCTCTGTGGAATGGCCCAGAGAGGACACACACACCCCAGAGGGTCCCACAAGTCCTCTGATAAAAGCAAACTTCTCCTGAGCATTGGAGGCCCCCAGCAGTTTGACTCCCGGATGAGCCCCACTTACAAGATGGACACCACCTTGGTCAACACACCAGGGGCTGAGCTCATCTCTCTCGCCCATTTTACAGATGGCAGTGACCTCACTCGAGGCGTGTCCCCCCCTGCAATCAGAGGTGTGATTAGAGCATGTGTAGACACACCTGGGCTAGTTCAGATAACAACAGCAGCAACAACACGGCAGCCTGAGACACTGGGTTCACCCTCGAGCAGCTACCCCATTCTGCCGTGGCTTCACTTCTATGGCTACTCAAGCTCGTGCGACCAAAGCCAGCGCGAGTCTGCTCCACGTACTGCAGCCACAACTTGGGATTGCAATGTGCAAAGTGCCAGGCAGGGAGAACCAGACCCCAGGAACATGGCTGCCGGTGGGGATAAGTCATCAAGTGAAGGCTAGTGACTCCACCCAGCTGCTTTCCCAGGTTGTGTCCTGCCAGTCCCCTTCCCTAGGTGAAGACTCTAGAGTAAACAGGCGTAGCCCTGCTGGAGTCGGGGCAGCTTTGCCAATTTACCCCCAATGAGAAGCTGGCCCAAGAGGGATCATAGAATCATAGAATCATAGAATATCAGGGTTGGAAGGGACCCCTGAAGGTCATCTAGTCCAACCCCCTGCTCGAAGCAGGACCAATTCCCAGTTAAATCATCCCAGCCAGGGCTTTGTCAAGCCTGACCTTAAAAACCTCTAAGGAAGGAGATTCTACCACCTCCCTAGGTAACGCATTCCAGTGTTTCACCACCCTCTTAGTGAAAAAGTTTTTCCTAATATCCAATCTAAACCTCCCCCACTGCAACTTGAGACCATTACTCCTCGTTCTGTCATCTGCTACCATTGAGAACAGTCTAGAGCCATCCTCTTTGGAACCCCCTTTCAGGTAGTTGAAAGCAGCTATCAAATCCCCCCTCATTCTTCTCTTCTGCAGGCTAAACAATCCCAGCTCCCTCAGCCTCTCCTCATAAGTCATGTGTTCCAGTCCCCTAATCATTTTTGTTGCCCTTCGCTGGACTCTCTCCAATTTATCCACATCCTTCTTGTAGTGTGGGGCCCAAAACTGGACACAGTACTCCAGATGAGGCCTCACCAATGTCGAATAGAGGGGAACGATCACGTCCCTCGATCTGCTTGCTATGCCCCTATTTATACATCCCAAAATGCCATTGGCCTTCTTGGCAACAAGGGCACACTGCTGACTCATATCCAGCTTCTCATCCACTGTCACCCCTAGGTCCTTTTCCGCAGAACTGCTGCCTAGCCATACGGTCCCTAGTCTGTAGAGGTGCATTGGATTCTTCCATCCTAAGTGCAGGACCCTGCACTTATCCTTATTGAACCTCATCAGATTTCTTTTGGCCCAATCCTCCAATTTGTCTAGGATTTGTCTAGGATAAAAGCAGAAGAGCTGGAGGGAGCTGACAGGGCTGTAAAGCAGGAGGGGGCAGCTCCCCCTGAGTTACATGGGGCATCTGGGTTTGAATTTACAAATCCGGCTCGTGAGAGTGAGACCCTTCTTCCCCATGGCAGAAAGTCCCAGGCTGAGGTGAGCCCAGTCCAGGGTGACACACAAGGGCCTGGCTAGTCTCTGCCATAATTCAAATGTCAGCTCCATGAGAGAGGAGCCGTTTCACCAAATAATGTTTCCTCCCCACGAAGGTGACCTCCCTGCCCCGACACTGATCCTGAACAAGGGCCCTACCCCCCCAAGGGGACACCATCATACTGCTGTGCTTCATCCCTATGGACACCTCAGTGACGCGCGTCATCTTCTGTAAGGACAGCAAGGAAATTTTAATGCTGCCCGAGGACAGAAACAAATTCGTATTTGAGTCAGCCCGGCCAGTGTCTCCAGAGAGCCCAGGGGAGTATTTCTGCCGCTACCAGCACAAGGACGACAGGAACCAAGAGAAGACTTCTCTCCCCAGTGCCCGCCAGTACCTGAGTGCACCAGGTAACACGCTGAATGAAGGGAGGGCTGCTTAGCACACAGGGGGCAGGCAGTGGGGGCGCAGTGGGAGCAGCCAGTGGCAACTAGAGTAAAAGTTTCAAAATTTCCATCTCTTGTGCTGAAGTCTCCATTCCTGAAGTCCAGCTCAACGCTAATTGTTTTGTTTTATTTTATTTAATGGTTGAACAAGATTCCACCAGCCCTTTCTGAGTTTTATGCAACAGGTTTAACCTCTTCAAAAAATTGATCAATCCTTAAATGAGAAATTTGTCAGGTGCATCGTCAGGAATGTCCATATGGACTTTGCTTGAAGTTCAGAGCAGATGGGGGTAAACTAACCGGGTTGTGGCCATTTGAAAAACACCCCGGGCACATGCACAGCAGGAAATGATGCTAAATTATAAGTGGCTGCATCTCTAAGTTCTGGGCACACATTATCCAGACCCATATTTTGCAATTCTCCCCTATCTAATGACCTTGGTCAAAACCCTGAGTTAAAATCCCTTCCATCTTTTCTTGGCGCTGGGAAAGAGGAAGTTCAAAATCTGCCTTTGAATATTGCAGCTCCGACCCATCTCTCTCGTTTATGTTCTAGGGCTTATTTCATTTTAGAGACTCCATGGTAAGGGAACAGGTGCTCAGGCAGGGAACTCATTTAATATGTGGTGGATTCTCCATGGCTTGAAGTCTCTAAAGCAAGACTCGATGTTTCTTTCTAAAAGACATGTTCTAGCACAACAGAAGTTGCGGGCTGGAGATACAGAAATCGCTTCTGTTATGCAGGAGGTCAAATCATCAAGTCCCTTCTGGCCTTTAATGTCTATGAATCTATGAATAGATAGAGCTAAAATATTTTAGTCCTAGTACCAACTAGATCCTAACTCCTTTGAATGCAAGAGAAAAGCTTCCATCGATTTCAGTGAGAGCAGAGTTAGCCCCTTATATATACGTCTCTGCCCAGTATCATGTGGAAGAAATTTAGGTTTTGTATATTTTACTTTGTGAGGCCGGGCACAAGGTGAAAAAGGCATATCAATTACTCAGGGTCTGATCCAAAGCCCATTGAAGTCAACAGGAGTTTTGGGACCCAGTTCAGTAGGGTTCCAATTAGTATCTGTTTTCTGGACAATGTATTCCTAATGTCCAGTTCACACCACCAGTTGCATAGCCTGTGAATTCAGTACATTAGGGTTTCTCAAATCAGCTTCAATTTTTCAGTGACTCCCTTAGTTTACCAGTGGTTTTCCTGGTCACATGCTTTAAAGCTTAAAGGACTAATCAAGCAAGGTGCTGAGCAGCTGCAAATCTCAGTAGGTCCAACTGGAGCTGAGGGAAGCCAGCACCTCGTGCGGATTTGGGCTCTGAGTTCATCTTTCCTCGCCTGGACTTTGATGGAACTCGACTGATTCAGACCAACTGAGAAGCTGGTCCGTTTTCTACTTTCTGAGTAACAGTAAAGCCTGGTAAGCTGCTAGAGCCTTCTAGTCTGCATGTGGCACAAGACATTCTTTTATTTATTTGATCATTGATTTTTTTGGTGTCCCCATATGATGATTTCAAACAGTCACATGTAATGACTCTACAATTTGTGGGATCCTGGGAGAATTTAAAATCCCACCTTTGTGTTGAGATGAAGAAAGCTCTTTTGCCTGTAAAAGTGGTGTTTTAACAACTATTTTGATTTTTACTCAGGTCAGTGGAAAATAAGGGAAATTAATTTACTGATTACAAAGAGATCTTTCTTTGTTTGCTTGCCCTAAACTGGAGGACGTAAACCTTTTTGGTGTAAAATGTCAGATTGGGTGCTTGAATGTGTGTGTTAATAATTAAGCTGCAGAATTCAGCTCCAGCTCTGAATTTTATTACATATTTGTGGTTTTCAAATTTTAACAGATTTTTAGCTTATATCTTTTATCAAGTGCTCAACAATTTTGTTGTTTAACCATTTACTCCATTCATGATCAGAAGATCTTACGATCATTTTCCTCAAAGTGACATGATCCGCGGAGGCTGATTGATATTTTGGGACTTCCAGTAGACAGCCAGCAATGTACAGTTATAGATTGAATGATTCTTCTGGATTTCTTCCAATTTCTTCATGACATTTGCTGTATTGGGTAAATAATCTGTCATAAAAAGATGACCTCATCAATCCTGATTGGATGAAACTCCATGGACAGTGCTGTGGAATTGTCAAAGTACTCCAGAGGAAGCGGGGCCATGAATCTTTAGAAGTGGAGGCAGATGGTGTCCCTGCCTAAACCATCAACTCGAGAAGCGGTGTGACATCATGCCCTATGCTTCCTCCCCTACTGACTGGCCATCAAATAGGTGATTGCCCTGTGATGTTACCAGCATATACATAGAGAAGTTAAATAAAAACATCAGTACTCTTGTTGGAAGGTTAAAGCATAATACGACAATTATTTCTTAGAATTCAGAATGACACTACCAAAACCAGAGAGACACAAAGCAGGCTGCTCCCTAAGGAAGCGAGACACTCCTCATACAACTTTACTCTGGGCTGGCTCTTACAATCCAGACTGACACAAATCATATGACTTCCCTTGGAGCCCACAAGCAGTACTAGGAACTAGCTCACAAATTAAAGTGATAGCCCTCAATTCTGCCACAGTTTTCAATACACCTCAGAACCCAGTTTCTAAGACATGTCTTAGATAAGGCTGCGAGATTGTCATGGAGGTCACGGAAGTTACCGCCGTGACTTCTGCAGCGCCCGGTGTGGCTGGCTCCAGGGCTGTCTGAGCAGCTCAGGCAGCCCCTGGGCCAGACACAACAGCTGCTGCTGGGGCAGTCTTGGGTCACTGCCCCCGAGCCCCGCAGCAGCAGGAGTTTGGGTGTGGAGGGGGCTCGGGGTTGGGGCATAGGAGAGGGGAAGGGCTCTGGGCTTACCTTGTGGGGGCTCCCCAGAAGCGACAACATGTCCCTCCCTCTCTCAGCGCCTAGCTCTGTGCTCTACTTCTGCCCACAGGCGCCGCCTCCACAGCTCCTATTAGCCGTAGTTCCCAGCCAATTGGAGCTGCGGAGCTGGTAGCATGCGGAGCTAGGAGCTTAGGGAGGGACATGTCACCACTTCCAAGAAGCTGGGTAGGGATCCTGTCAGCCCCGCCAATCCCCCCCACATCACCAGCAGGGGTCCCGGGCTGCTCCCACCTGAGCACCTGTGGAGCCCCCACAGACCAGCCCCCCAGCTCTCATGGCACCCCCTGGGCTGCCCCTTAGCACTTCCAGTGCCCCCCAGGCCATCCCCCCCAAGCACCTCCCTTCCCCCTGCACACCCAGGGGGAATATGTTTATATAGCATTATCTTAGTTGTTAGGTTTAATACATTGACATGACACAAAGTTTCAGGTTTTTTTGCGGGGGGGCATATACACCTGAAATTTTGTGTGATGTCAATGTTCCTTAAGTCAGACATTGAGGAATAGAATCTAAGATTTATGGGGTGATTTTACAAAGCCTGTGTCCTAGAAAGAAACCCCAGTCTATTGCTTTCACGCCCACGTACTTCTGTGGTAATTTCTGACATTTTGCTTCTGATTTATATACGGGTTTCAGATTATTGAAGGGAACCATATTCTACTGTACATCTACCATACAGATATACTTGGGGCCAGCAACTCTGGATGGGGAAGCTTCTGCCAAAGGTAACTGGTTTTCTTTAGTTCTGTGTGATTTCTCTGTAAGAAGGGGAAAGCCTTGCACTGAGATTAGACAATTTTGGCCTGTCCTAATTGGGAGCAGCCCCAGGGCGACAGCCTAACCCAGTGGTGAGTGTGTTGCAAGTTTCTCTCACTGCCTAGCCACAGAGGCTGTGGCTTGTTAAAACCAAGGATGTCAGAGGCTTGGTTCTTTAGTTCATGAAATGGCAGCTGATGTTTTCAGCTCTGGAGGTCCCCAGTTCAGTCCCCAATGTATCAGCCCAGATTCCAGTTGCCAGCATGTCTCAGAAAGGGCCCCAAGGGTGCAGAGCAGCGGGCTGACACCAGCTGACCAGGTACTAGGGCTGGACACCCGTGGGCAAAGAGGCAGCAGTGTGGAAGATCCTCGCAGGAGCGGGGCCAGGCAGGATTACATGAGGTCTCTAACCAGTAAGACCAGGGTCAGTCAAAGGCCTCCCCCTGGCTTGTCCAGGATGTGTCATTGCTGGGTGAAATTCCCCAACACACGCCCAGTGTGTGTGGTGTGGGGGGGAAGCACTCAACAAAGACCCCTCCAGCCAGGCAGGGAGTGAGGCTTGTCTTGTGCATTTGCTCCCACACTCAGCCCCATGGCGCGTGACCTCTCCCCCTGCTCTCTCCCATGTTCCAGCACCTGCTGTTCTCTCTGGGTCTGGATCCTGCGCTCCACCCTGGCCCTGCTCCTCGTGACGGCTGCCCCGATCATCACCTGCAACGTGGAGAAAAGAGCCGTCGCTCAGCCTGACCTGGAGCGACAGGAGAGGCCTGCGGGGAAGGGCAGGGGAGAGCCCCCATATATTGAGGGGAATGGTGGGGAGGAGGAGAAAGAAGAGGAGGCTGGAGGTTCTGGGGACCTGTGATGGTCCCTGGGGGGACCCGGAGCAGTGAGGCACTTCACTACCAGCTGCCCCTGGCATGAGGAAGCCTTGTCTGTGCCCGCCAGGGATCAGCTTTCCGAATCCCCTGGCTACAGGCCACACAAGCTGTGCCCTCTAGGCCTCGTGGGGTGACCTCTCTCTAGGTTGGCAATAGGCACACTCCAGCCCCCAGCCCTCCAAGCGTCCTGCTGCAGCACCCAGCCCCTGTCCCGCAGGGCACTCACTGCAGTCACAGATCCGCTGCTCCCAAAGGAACAGGGCCCCCAGCTGACCAGCTCCACCTCCAATCACTGCCCTGATCAACACACAGCCCTAGATCCCTTCATAGTGACACCAAGGACAAGTGATTTCACAGAGTGTAGAGATTCGAGGGGTAGCAAGGAGAAGGGTAGGAAAGAAATGGTTCCATGGCCAATAAAATCAAACCACCTTGACTAGAGCCTAGACTCACTGAACGAGATTCTTTTCTGTCTGGTAGAGCAACGCTCACCCCACAGTCCTTCCGGGGTTTTACTCCAGGCTTGGCTGTGATCTCCTGTTCCTGAGACAAACACTGTCAGCCGCCTCCTGGGTGAAAGGGAGCTCTTGTCCCCCTCCTCTTTCTTTTTAGGTTCAGACCATTGTCTCTTCCCAGAGGAGGTCGTTCTTCACAGACTTATCCTGGGGGTCCTTTGTCCTAGGCTTGATCTACACTATCAGTGTATGTCAGTCTAACTACATCGATCAAGGGTGTGGAAAATCCACATCCCTGAGCTACGCAGTTATACTGACCTATCCCACAGTGCAGACAGCGCTGTGTCGACAGGAGGGCTTCTCCCTTTGGCCTAGCTACCACCTCTCGTGGAGGTGGAGTACCTACGCTGAGCTCTCTCATAGGTAGTGTCTTCTCTAAGCAGCACTGTAAGTGTAGCCAAGCCACTGTAAGTGTAGCCAAGCCCTTTGCAGATTCTCAGGCCTGCACCTGGCCCAGACAGTGCATATAACCTGTCTCCACGGCTGGGCTTTGTTCTGTGTGCTGATTGGCTCAGCCGAAGGGATTGCCATGGCGCAGGAGATGAGCTTTTCTTCAACACTTCTGGAGCCTAATCTCTCACTTTTCACATCTCTCTTAAGCTATGTCCCATACAAACACCTTGCAGCAATGATGATGCCCAGTGGGCTATGGTAGAGACCTGTCAGGCCACCCTTTGGTGAGCTATTGTGCATATATCTGTCCCAGGGGATCCCATAAAACTCTGTGCACCCCTCTGCCCTCGGTCAGTTGGCACCAAGAAGTTCCTGGGTCACTGGGGCAGACCAGGGAGGCTGGGATTAGAGAGGGGTCTGTGGGCTGCGTAATTGTGCAGCGATGTGTCCATGAGACTCGGGGCCGGGGGAGAAACTCACTAATGAGAATAGATGGGGGGGAGTAACTGATAAACATGGGGCAACAAGGAGTACCTCCAAGGAGCAGCCCGCAGGCGCTCCTCTGTGGTGAGATCTGAACTTTATCTGAGGGCGTCTTCACTGGCAACGTTAAAGCGCTCTAAAAACCCACCCCCACGCGGGGAATAGCACGGAGGAGCACGGCTCCCAGCGCTGGTGCACTGTCTACACTGGTACTTTACAGAGTTGAAACTTGCAGGGCTCAGGGGGGTGTTTTTTCACACCCCTGAGTGAGAAACTTGCAGCGCTGTAAAGTGCCCGTGTAGACAAGCCCTTAAAGACAGAGCCCTGAATGGTGAGTGTGACTGAGTGCCTTTCTTAAAGGGACAGTGCACTGTTTCTGAGATTTCCCCAGCAGCCAGCTCACATTGTCTGTCTCTCTCTCTCTCTCTCACACACACAGTCTCTTTCACACTCACCTCCCAACACATACTCGTATTATTGTTGTTGTTACTTCTTCGTACTTCCTGTAATGCACATATATTCTCTGTAATTTTATTCTTTCAAAGTGTGTGATTTTAGTGTTTTGACTGGTTTGTGCATTTCATATTTTTCATTTCTCTTCCCCTTAAATTTAATTCTTTGAGTAGTGAGTTCTAAAAGGCCTAACCTGTCCTGGCTGGAGTAATTATCCCTATGGTAACTTTTTAAAAATATATATTATATCTAGTTTTTTTGTTTCTACTGATGGCACACATAGGCACATACCTTGGTGCACATAACAAAATTTATTCTGCACATGGATGGAAAAAATGAGAGGGAACATTGCTATGGCAGCTCCCGCTCTCTGTGCCCATGTCCTGGAGAGACTGCGAGGCGACTATGTAAAATGACCCTCCCGCACACACCCCAGTCCATGCTCTTCAGTCACACAGCTCTCTGTGTGTGTGTAAATACAGAGGAACCCACGGCTTGCAGCAGTGTCATTCTGGGATCGTGCTCCTGTCCCCAGGACAGAGTCCGGCCCCGTGTGTGAGCAGTGACACATTCACTTCATAAGGGTTTAATTTTCATTCCTGCAGGGCCTGGCCTGGGGAGAGGGAGCCGGATCCAGCAGGAGAGAGCTGTGGGTCTGTCCCAAAGGGTGCTGTTTGCCTGCCCTCCCTGGGGCTGTGTGTCTATAAATACTGCCAGAGCCGAGGGGATGGGGTTGGGGTTGGGAGAGGAGACACTCCTGTGCTGGGAACAGGGACCACAGCCTGCAACCACAGCCCACGCTCCATGCTCATCTCACACGCAGCGCGGGGCTCTGTTTAGAACTAGGCTTGGATGGATGAGATTGTTATTGGTAAATATCAGTAAACATCAAGTTCCCTGCATGCACACAAACCCACAAGAAAATATTTCCATCGATAATAATCATACATTTGCAGATAAGCAAAGTCAGAGAAATGCTGCTCGAGACATTGTTAGAGGTTGATTTGGGGATATTTACTGTATATTTTGACATGTGATTATGCCCATTTGTGTCTTAATGGTTAGAAAGCTTTAACTTTTTGCATCTCAACATCTACTGCCATTAAATAATTATTGTCTGACCCCCCCTTTAAATCCCTCCACTGTGAAATATAAATCAATAAATATAAAAACGTTGCTGAAAACCCATGATTTTAACCAATAGTGGACATTTAAACTGATAACAAAAATTTAAAAACCCTTAAAAATCAACATTGACATTGTCAAAATTAGAAAGAAAAAAAAATTAAAAATTGAGTTCTGTGAAGCCTATTTATAATCCAGGGCTGGGACCTGCGGGAGCCACCTGGGGGCATCCTCCAGAAACAAACACAGCACATGTTATGGGGTCAGTCATGTGACTCAGCCACACACCCCCCCCAACTGATGTCCCAGCACTTTCATTGTGATCTGCCCATGTGATTTCAAACACCACATTTATCTTTGGCCTTTCCTCCTTGTTCTGGTGGCAGCAGCTAGGGAGCAATTGCCGTAGCATGTCTTTCACCCGCCAGGACTCACAGCCACCTCTCGAGAATGGGAATCTTGCAGGAGGCTTCCCCAACACTAGCATGATTACAGGCTTCAGCACTGTCTTCAGCAGGTCAGCTGGTGTCACCAGAGCCCTTTTAACTGATGGCCTGGCTGACTGGTTAAGGCGATGGACTGATAATCCGTTGTGCTCTGTATGGCTGCGTTCGAACCCCCCTTGTGGTCATTGGCCTTTGCTTCTTATCTTGGCCATGGCCGGGTTATTCCTCCATTGCTCTTCTGGTCCTTCCTGCCAAAGCAACTCTTACAATAAACAGCAGAAGAAAAACGTCCAATAAAACGGATGCCATAGCATGGCTTGCACTAAGCGGAACTTGAATCCTGCTTGAAAGACTGGGACTGTCAAGGCTGATTCCCCACTCTGGCACAAGGTGGGGGCCCGCTAGGATTCAAAAAATTAATACTGGCCACTCCAGGCTTGTATTCAACTCCCAAGGTTACAGCTTCTCTCTGACCTTGGCTGGATAGATGCTGCCACCACCCAAGTGCAGAACCCCTTTGAGAGCCCAGGAAGGTGCACTTGTGAATTCCTTCCTGTGGGGTACCCTCAAGCCCTTTCACCCCCACCCACTCCGGAGAAGAGTTGAGAAAGAAAAGAAAGGAAATTAGTTGTTGCCCCCAGCTAATTAAACAACATGCACAAACCTCTTAGGACACCAAAAACTCAATCCTGTTCTTAAAAAAGGTAAATTTTATTAGAAACAAAAAGAAAGAAAATGCATCTGGAACTTAGGCTTTTGCTAGATTTTAAAAGAGCAATTCCAAAAATTAAGCACCAAAAATAGGTTCAGCTTAAAGGTTACAAGCAAACAAAAGCACCTGGGGTTAGCACAGAGGAGTCCACTAGCCATAAGAAATAAACAGAAATAAACCTAATTGTGTCTTTCTAATCATTCCTGATCTACTTACACATCTGGGGGTTCCAAATAAGTTGTTCTCGGTATGATCTGATGCTCTATGGTCATATCTGGCTTAAAGCTTCTCATAGCATAACTGCTCCCCGTCCCTCTCTTTCCTGGAAAACAACATCAGATGTTTTTTCCCCATTTTAAAAAAGTTCTAGCCTTCCCATTGGCTCTTTTGGTCAGGTGCCCACTCCCTTTCCTTTACCTGGGGGACTTTTTAAGCCTTTACAGGTAAAGCAAGCAGAGAACAGCCACCAAGAGGAACTTTATAGCTAACTGGCTGGCTGGGTGTCCATAAAAAGGATCTCCCCCCACCTTCATTTATCACAAGGACTCTTACTAGATATCTCTGCACCACCGCAGGCTTTAACAGCCGTGTCTTCTATTCCTGACTTTGGCTGATCAAAGGACAGCTGGTGGCAATGGGGTCCTTTCACCTGATGAGTCAGCCAAGTCATTAAAGCAATGGACTGGTAATCTCGTGTGTTCTGAACGTGTGGGTACAAATCTGTCCTTTGTTTTTTACTCTATGTTTTGGCTGTGATGGCTATTGGGTCCTTCCTCCATTCCTCTTCTGCCCCTTCCTGCCAAAGCAACTCTTACAGTGACCAAACGAAGAACAGCTCCCAACAAAGTGGTTGTTTTTTTTTGTCAGTGGGGACTCATGCACGAATCCTCCACCCTGCCATGCCTAGTAACGTGCATTTGCCTCCCCCAGGTATTTCCCCAGAGCCCCATGTAACTTTGTTTGTCTGGCGAGTTCTTTGAAATAGTCCTTTGAAGCTCATAATGCTTCTGGAGGTTTACACTGGCCACGCCTCCCCCCTAGAGAAATTTTGTGCAACCCCCAATAATACAGAAACTTTGCATTTTTAATACAATGGACTCCAAAGTGACTTACCCTTAATTCAGGTAGGTTCGCCCAGGATGTGCCAGGACATTGCCAGATCTGTCCCGCACCCTAAACGCTAACATTCCCTGAGAGGGGTGCTCGTATCCCACAATGCACTGCAAAAAGCCCACACAAGACAACGTGCCTGATGGCGGCATGAGGGATGCTGGGATGACGACCCCGGAGCCACACACCTCTTGCCGATGCAGCCTGTTGCTGTGGAAACGCCCAGCGCTGGCAAAGGCGATGAAGTGTGCACACGCGCTAGTGCCCTGGCAGTGCTGGCACCAGCAATGTTCCCATGAACACTTTTTGTGTATCAACAAAAGGGGTCAGAGCAGACGGCATGCAGTAAAATACTGCTCCCTGAAGATGAAGCGAGGAAGAGAGAAGAGGCGTTGTGTAGTCTAGGACAGATGTGTACAGTCCAAAGGTTGTTCTGTTCCTTGTGCTTCTCCTGAGATGATTCCCTGCATAAGAGGAGATGCTCCCCTGCTGGCCTGTTCTAGCACCATAGAATATCAGGGTTGGAAGGGACCACAGGAGGTCATCTCGTCCAACCCCCTGCTCAAAGCAGGGCCAATCCCCAGTTTTTGCCCCAGATCCCTAAATGGCTCCCTCAAGGATTGAACTCACAATCCTGGGTTTAGCAGAGCAATGCTCAAACTACTGAGCTATCCCTTCCTCCCCACCTCCCCCCACAGCTGAGTGAATGCAGCTCCCCAGAAGGGAAACAAGCCCCATCACTTCGTGTCTTTAGTGCACTCTTTGAGAGGAGCCATACGTTCGCCTCGGCTCAATTCAGCTGCAGTGTAGCACTCCCAAGGGAACCAGAAAAGGCTTGAAGCTCTTGTTTGTTTTGTGGATACTAAGTTTAATAAGACTCCACTATTCAAACCGCCCCTGCTCCGGGAGTGTAAGATTTGGTGAGCCCAGACAGGAGAGGCTGAATTGCAA
Source organism: Lepidochelys olivacea (assembly GCF_965140295.1). Classification (NCBI taxonomy): domain Eukaryota; kingdom Metazoa; phylum Chordata; order Testudines; family Cheloniidae; genus Lepidochelys; species Lepidochelys olivacea. The sequence goes on along the minus strand of NW_028181946.1, from coordinate 437,096 downwards.
TGATCTGACCTCTCCAAGAGATGAACCCACCAAACTGCTGCAGACTGCTCCAGAGAAAGCTGCCAGGGAAGATTTCATTGGTTGCAAGCGCTATGGCTGGGAGAGAGTTAAAAGACCAGTTGTGGAGGTAGGAGGACTCTGATACCAGCTAAAGGATGAGCATTTAAGAGAAGTCTGTGACTCCCTGGGCATTTCTGGGACACATCACAGTGAAACTGCAGCCAAAAGCTCTTTGACCTTACCCAAATATATAAGAATTCATTTCAATAGTGAAGAGCCAAATCTGCTGGAAAATCAGGGATTGTCTTACATTGCTGGCATTAAGAGAGAAGATTTTACAAGCCATCGCTACAGCAAAAGAGGAGCAAAAGATCTGTCAATCCCATCCCAGAAAAGAAAACCAGTGTTAAAGAAAGACTTTAAAATAACAGGACAGTTTAGGAACTCCCTGCAAAAGGACAGGCTAAACCAAAGCAGTTTGGCTTATCAAATTGCAAATGGTGTTCCCAAGGGGACCACTGAGACAGAGATAATGGAAACTGTAATCAGGGCAGTTTGCCCAGGATTGAGCTTCAGGAGCTAGCTGGAGTGAAAAACTAAGCTGAGCCTGCCAAAATTGTGTACCCCCTTTCCCAGATCATTGATGAATATGCTGAAAAGCACCGGTCCCAGTACAGATCCCTGGGGACCTTGCTATTTACCTCTCTCCACTCCGAAAACTGACCATTTATTTATTTAGTAGACTAAATCTGCGATGCACAATCCTTCACAGTTAACAGAGATAATAATGTGCTAACCTACATCTCCACCACTGCCAGGCTGAACCCCATAGTGCACTGGTGGCTTGCAGAATTAGCTGACTTTAACTTCATACAGTAGAAAACCTGAGTTATGAACATCAGAGTTATGAACTGACCAGCCAACCATGCACCTTATTTGGAACCTGAAGTACACAATCAGGCAGCAGCAACAGAGAGAGAAAAAACAAATCCAGTACAGTAGTGTATTAAACATAAACTGCTAAAAAAATAAAGGGAAAGCAGGATTTTTCTTCTGCATAATAAAGTTTCAAAGCTCTATTAAGTCAATGCTCAGTTGTAAACTTTTGAAAGAACAACCATAACATTTTGTTTAGCATTACGAACATTTCAGAGTTACGAACAACCTCCTTTCCCCAGGTGTTCGTAACTCTGAGGTTCTACTGTAGTTAAATATCATCTAGGGAAATCTAATGCTTTATCAGGAATTCCCCTTGATATTGACAGGATGCACAGAATACACAGAAGAGATGAACACAGGTGTTGTTAAAAGCAGTCAAACTCCTTGGATATACAAACTGATAGCAAGGTGTCCAGGTTAGTAGTTATTACTACCAATCCTTTGACAGTAAAAGTCTGCTTCATGGGCATTACATCCACCATAAAACTTATTCCAGGAGAAGACATTTTGGCAACTCAGAAGAAAGATCCAGCTATTGCTAAAATGCTTCCGTATAAGTTTTTGGGGCACAAACCAAATACCAAGAGAACACAGGAGGATGTTGTACATCGAACATTGTGTCACTAGAGTTTGTATGTGCACCAAGCAAAAGAAACCTCACCAGCGTACCAGATTTCATCTAACTACAATAGTTACAACAAGTACCAGGGTGTAGCCATGTTAGTCTGTATCCACAAAAACAACAAGGAGTCTGGTGGCACCTTACTTCCTTAGTTACAACAGAAGCATTTGTACTTGTAACCATAGGCTTCTTCCATCTAGGAAGAAGCAAAGAAAGATATGAATACATCTGAGCCTCGGTGGATCACTTTACTTGATTTGTCAAAGTCTACCCTACCACTAAAAACTCAGGAAAGACAGTGACAGACAAGATCTTCAATTAGTTTGTTTTAAGATTTGATTTCCCCAAAAGAATCCATCATCAATAAGGAGCAGAGTTTGAAAATAGTTTTTTTTTTCCAAAGGGTAGAGTACTACAGTAAGATTTAAACTTCTCCCATAACCCCACACCACCCACAGGGCAATGGGCAAGTAGAAAGGCTGAATCAAATTCTGCTGGCTACATTGATAACCTTGCCAGAAGAACAAAAATCAGACTGGAAGGACTCCCTTAATAAGACCATAAGACCATCGATGCCTATAACTGTACACAAAATGATGCTACGAGTTCCCACCCTTCTATTTATTATCTTGAAGATAATCACATTTGTCTATTGTCATTGCATTTGGTCTACCTATGAACTCTGAATCTGCACCTAGGAACCATAAAGAATATGCTGAGAGACAGAAACAGCAATTGAAAGACGTTTATGAACTGGCCTCAATATGTTCTCAAAGCTCTGCTATTCGTGGTAAGAATCATTATGGCCAGAAAGTGTATGGTGCTGCCCTCTGGCCAGGGGACAGGAGTACTTGTCAGGAAGGAGACCAGGCAAACTAACATCCTATTGGGAAGATAAAATTCATGTTAGAACATGAAAGGAAAGGGGAGAGTTCACAGAGTAAAGGCAGAGGGTGGAGAAGGAGGTGATAGAGTTTGTCACCACAAGTTTTGGCTTCTCTGGGTTTTCTTGCCCTTGGATATGACACTGTGCTGCACAGCACCACTGCAGAAGATACAGAGATCAAGGTAAATAAGCAAAACTGGAAATCTAAGGGCGAGTCTCTTCTAGAAGGGCTACAGCGGCACAGATGCACCGATGCAGCTGCTCCACTGTAGCGCATCTGGTGAAGATGCTCTATGCTGATGGGAGAGCGCTCTCCTGTCAGCATAATAAGTCCATCCCTGCGAGAGGCAGTAGCTATGTGGGCGGGAGAGCACTGTCTACACAGGGGGTTAAGGTCGGTATAACTATGTCACTCAGAGGGTGTGGATTAATCACACCCCTGAGTGACGTAAGTGATACTGAAGTAGGCTGTAGTGTAGACCAAGCCTTTATAACGACAGAATTTGGACTCCAGTGATTCTGACAGTGAGAGCGAAGACAAACAACATGGTACCCATGGCATGGTGACTCTGAATTCAGAGGCAGAAACATTCCTTCCATGGCTGGGAAATGGGGGTGTTGTTGATCTTGTAAACTTGAAGACAGATGTCTCGTCTGATGTGACATTCACATCAGCCAATGAAAGACATGAATGGCAAAATGTGACCATGGACCCGGAAACCATCAGTGCACAAGAGGACAGATCTCGAGAACAACCCATTGTCACATGAGGTCCTCTGACTAGAGAGGGAAGAGCCCCTCAGACACTGACCTATGAACCTACTCATCAGTGTCTAATTCCAGCTACTGGTGAATGCACCATGGGTTTATCCTTGTGTTTACATGCTGTACCTAGTACCTATTCCTGTATCTTACCCTGCATTCTCTCCAAGATTAATGTAAATGAAGAGACATTGGCTTCTGGTTTGGATATTGCTCTAGAAAAGGGGTCGATAGCGCTACATAGTTAGTTTTATGTTTCTTGAGTAGATGTTTTTTTATGTCTAATGACTTTGTCTTACATGGTTATACCACTTACCATATGGGAGCTGGTATTTCATAAGATCTGAGGATCTCTGGGAATGTAAACTGTTCAGAACTGGCTATTTGGTTGGGCAATGGAACAACCGTTGACACAGACATTTCCTGCTTAATGTGAATTAAACCAAAGAGAGATGCAAAAGTTTCCAGATCTGATGAAAAAGGAGCAAGACAAAAGCTCATCTGAGACCGAAAGCACGAGCTTGAAGAAGTCGTAGGTGTCTGCTAATAAGCCAAATGGCTGGACGGAATGTTTTATATTTTGTTAATGGGAATATTTGGGGGATATTATATTTCCACAGAGGAGTGTAGCACTGATACGGGAATGTCAGGGTTCTACATACCTGCATCCTGTATCTCTAAGGCTGTGCCGTGTCCCTTTAAGGGTTTGGAGATCTGCTAGCGAGGCTAAAGAGGAACAGTGGGGATGCAAGCTGCACCCCCAGGAGGGTTTCTGTCGTTCTCCAGGGGGACCCAGCGGGTTGCAGCCTGCGTTTGTCTGGGGAGTTGGACATTAAGTTTAATAAAATTCCATTTTTAAAACCATCCCTGGTCTGGCAGTGTAACACATGCTCTGACCACCAGACCCCTACAGTCCCAGATCCAGCAGAGTTGGGGGTAACAGCTTGCACCCAGATTCTGGTCTGGTCAGGTTGGTGGAATTAACACAGCTCATCCCCCCAGTTCCCCTGGGTGTCCCCTGTGCAGCGCAGAGACGTGGGCAGCAGTTGATGGGGATGTGGTTTGTTGAGAGTGGCAGGGACCTTGGTTTGCTCTCACTGAGCATCACAGGCTCCCTGTGCCTGCCGCCCCCTGCTCAGTTCCTCATTTGAGCTCCCTGGGGCATCAGGCTCCGTGGAGCTGGGGACTGGGGTATTTGGAGCAGCACTGAGGGGTCCCTCGCTGTCCCATCATGTGGTGTGAGCTCACTGCCCTTTTTCTCCATGAGTGCCAACTTGTGCCTGGGGGCAGGGGTCTGAGGCCAGCACTTGTGTCAGTGGGGCAGAATCGGAGACAAGGGTGAGTTGGCTGTTCAGGCAGTGTGAGAGGCTGGGTGCTGAGTACCAAAGGGGCCAGAGGGCTGGGGGAACGTTTGTATTAATAATGGGGAGCTGAGTCAGGGAAAAGAGATCTGAACCTTCACTCCAAAATGGAAACAATATCCTGCAGCCTGATCAGGTTGCCCGGGGTCAAGCCAGAGTCACCCATCACCTGCAAAGGCAACAGGGCTAGATTCTGATCTCAGCTCCCCTCAGGTCATTCTGGAGTCCCTGAGGGCTGCAGTTAGATCAGGGGCTACATTCGTATCTTTCATCCCAGAGTAAATAAAAATAAATATTGCAACCTAGTCAGGGTAATTGGATATTAGACCTTGTTTTGACCGATGAAAATGTGACTAGGGTTGCCAGGTACCCAATTTTCAACCAGAAAGTCTGGTCAAAAAGGGGACTTGGCAGTGTCCAGTCAGATGTACTGACCAGACACCAATAGTCTGGTTACTGCGGGCGGGAAGGGAGAGGTGCCGGGTCATCAACCTGAGCCAGACCCCGCTCAGCTGGGGCCGCCTCCTACCTGCATCTGGGCAGGCAGGAGACTTCATGTCAGGCTGCAGCTCTGTGACAGAGGGATCCCAGTGGGAGTGGAGAAGGGAAGTGGAGAGGAGAGGAGCCAGCTACAAGGAAGGGGGAGGAGAGAGAGCAGCGAGGGGGGGATGGGGAGGAGAGGAGCGAACAGGGGTAGGGGCTTGAGGGAAAGGATGAGGCAGGGGCGGGGTTTTGTGAAAAGCGGCGGGAAAGGGGCAGGGACTTTGGGAAAGAGGCAGGGAAGGGAGGTCCGGTTGTCTGCAAATAGAAAGTTGGCAACCCTAAATGTGACCAATGTTGGGGCGTGGTTTAAGATGTATCAGATGCCCCCAAAACACAAAATTCAGCAAATTGTGAAAGTGGCTTCTTCAGCTAAACCCCCATCCTGGTTATCAGTGGAAGTGAAAACAGAAATAACAAATAATAATATTAAACAACTAGGAAATGGGGAACTTCATCTCAATAGGTGCAACTGAGGAGTTAGGAATTGTAGACACTTGATAAGAAAAATCTAACAGTATCAATGAAAAATCTATGGCATTTTAGGATAAGGACAATAAGGAGTTCTTGAAACATATGGAAAACAAAATATCCTAGCAATCAGTTTTAGTGCAGTTGGAGATGAGGATGGTACAACTGTAAATCATGATGCAGAAAAAGGAGAAGTATTACAAATCTTTCTGTTCTGTATTTGGGAAGAAGTGGAGTGACGTACCCATATCCTACAGTAATAGTGAAATACTTTCTATTCCAGTTGCACCTAGCGAGGATGTTAAACATCAACTATTAGAATGCAACACTTTTTAAAGGTATAACAAGATGCATTGGCTGGAAGTTGAAGCCAAACAAATTCAGACTGAAAATACAGCAACAATTTGTTAAGAGAGAGAGTAATTAACACTGGAACAATGGACCAAAGGACATACTGGATTCTCCATCCTTGGCAATTCTAAAATCAAGATTGGAATTTTTTTAAAAAAGATCTGTTCTCGTACAACCGAGAATAACTTGGGGGCAGTTCTCTGGCCTGGATTATACAGGAGGTCAGGCTAGATGATCTAGTCCCTTCTGGTGTTGGAATTTATAAATTTGTTAAATCAGCAGGACCATAACTGGAAACCACACGTATTGAATGCATCGGCAACGTAGCTATTGGTGCCATTAATGCCGATTTTTAATGGATCTTGGATGGGATGTGGGTGCTGGGATGGGAGGTCGAGGGCACAGTAATATGGGGTTCAGGGGAACGTTGTGGGGCAGAGAACAGGGGATATGTAGGGAAAGGAGAATGAGGGGGAAGGAGCTATGTGGAGGGCCTGAGAGGGGGTGGGTGGAGCAGGACAATGATGGGGAGGAGTTGGGGGGTAGAATGGTGACTTCCCCAGGTGTTTATAATGGTGAATGGAGCCCTAAACATTTGAATTTAAGGAGAATCTGCCCCATGGCAAAGGGGAATGTAGGGGGTCACACCTCCCTGTGACTTTCCACTCTGGTGTTATCTGGACTAGTGGTCTGCTAGGTCACTCCAATCCTTGACTCTGGGAGCCAGCCTTACCCTGCTCTGCTGTGAAAATCCCCACTTTTGGGCTGTTCACGCACAGCCTCTGGCATGTAAGCTGCTCCTTGGATTGTGCAACCGAATGACACAAGCCAATCTCTCTGGTCCCAGACATAACCCTAGGAACCTTCGTCTTGCAGTGTTCAGTTATGCCCACTGGACACTGCAAACTTATATGAGTTTGTCAATTTAACAAAGAAATTAATATGTACCAGGCTTGTTATCCCAAGGGGAGTCTCCAACATCCTTCAAACCAAACACACTGCTTCGGGTAGAATAAACAAACACATTTATTAACTATGAAAGATAGATTTTAAGTGATTATAAGTCAAAGCATAACAAGTCGGATTTGGTTTAATGAAATAAAAGCAAAACACATTCTAAGTTGATCTTAACACTTTCAATGACCTTACAAACTTAGATGCTTCTCACCACAGGCTGTCTGGTTGCTCTTCAGCCAGGCTCTCCCCTTTGATCAGCTCTTCAGTCCCTGGTGTGGCATCTGTAGATGTAGGTGGAAGAGAGAGAGAGAGCATGGCAAAGGTCTCTCCCTTTTATCGTGTCCTTTCCTCACTCTCGGCTTTGCCCCATCCCCACTTCATAGTCGGGTGAGCATTACCTCATCCCAGTTCCAAATTGACCAAAGGAAGGGGGGTGACTCCCACAAGAGTCTAACAGAGTCTTTTGTTGCTGCCTAGGCCAGCACCCTTTGTTCCGGGTGAGACTGGGCTGGATTTGTCCCATACTTGCCCTGATGAAATGCGAATTACCTCTCTGCTCTTGTAAAGTTTTTGCCTGGGCTTATTTTAAGCCACGAGGATACATTTTCAGCCTCATAACTACATACATGAAATTATAACCTATAACATACTATAAGGGTACTGTAACAACAATGCTCAGTGCATCATGAGCCTTCCGAAGACACCCGACATGACAAACTTTGGATTCGATATCACACAGTCATTTTACAAGGATGAACATGGGGGTGTAGGATGTTCCCCCGAGGTACAGAGCATCACCCCACACACACACTAGCTCGTGCTGCCATGGCTCAGCAGGGTTGGGAAGAACAATTCTGCCCCTGATGGCCTGAGGGGCAGCTCCATACGTAGGGGCAGGAGCCACCCAGGGGATATATAGGGCAGAGAATGCTCTGGAAATTCTGGGAGGATTCTGGGGGCTCTTCAGAGACTGGGGTTCTGGGAGACACCCCCCCCCCAGGCTGAGGAGGGGTGATGGAGACGCTTGCGGGTGGTGGAGGAAAATCCTCCTGGTGACCCAGCAGGGCCCAGGAGACCTGGGGAGAAGGTCCAAGGGGGCAGATGGGATCCCCAGGACAGTAGGGTCCATCCCTACAGAGATGGGATCAGGTACTGGGGAGGGGGTGAGAGCTGGGGGAGGGAGCTGGGTGATGTATGGAGTGGGGGACCCTACTGCAGGGACTGAGGCAACAGAGAACTGAAGCTCCAGAGAGAGACCAGGACAGACACCCCGGGGTTGGGGGAGCAGTAAATGACTTTATTTCAGTGCCAGGGGCCAGACCTCATGTCCCCATGCACAGGGGGCCGGTCACTCTATCTCAGGAGCTGGGATTCTGCAGGATGGGGTGCTGGGGAGCCTTGCGCTGCTGGGAGATAACATCTCTGAGCCACCCCTTCTGGCTGGGACCCTGCTCTGCTTTGGGGGAGACAATTCCCCTGTACAAAGAGGCTCCTGGCTCTTCTCTCCCCTGGGGATTGGGGTCCTGGCTCCCAGCCCAGCCTGGCAATGCAGAGGGAGGGATTGCAGGGTTCTGGGGTGCTCTGTGTGTGGGACAGGTTGTGTGCTGGGATCCCTGCACTGCAATGGCAGTGTCGGTGCCCATCCAGGAAGGGCTGTCTCCGGCTCTTCTTTGCCCCATCCCATTCCCAAGTGGGTGCTGGGTCGTGCTCACACATTGGCCGAGGTGGCTGTTTTCCCTGGAGGTGACAGATTTCCTGCATGTGCACGGAGAGCCACATGTTGGGCTGGACGGTGCCGGGCTCAGGCCAGCAGATCCCTTCTAGTATCAGATTTCAGAGTAGCAGCCCTGTCAGTCGGTATCCGCAAAAAGAAAAGGAGGACTTGTGGCACCTTAGAAACTAACAAATTTATTTGAGCATAAGCTTTCGTGAGCTACAGCTCACTTCATCGGATGCTTATGCTTAAATAAATTTGTTAGTCTCTAAGGTGCCACAAGTCCTCCTTTTCTTTTTTCTGGTATCAGAGCGATTCCTGAGTCTGGGGAGAAATGGTCCCAGCATTAACATGTCCCCGAGGTGTCTCCTGTCCCCTTCTCCCTGCACCCAGATCCCCTGCCCCATGCTCCCCCCAGCAGACAGGACACTGGGCTGAACAGACCCAGTATGGCCATTCTTATGATCAAGGAATCTCGCTCTGCTCCACCTCCCTAGTCTGACATTGGCTCCGGGGCATACTCAGGGATCGGGCTCATCCCCTGAGGTCAGGAAGCAAATGCTCTGGCTAAGGAAGCACTAACGGCCTTCCCTCATCTTCTCAGGTCATATCCCCAGCAGGGAGCAGGAGGAGTAGGGAATCTGGCAGGGAAGGGGTTATTTATTGAGGGGGCCCTATACAGCACCCAGCCCCCCACACCCCACCCTGGGCTTCCCACAGACATAGGCAGCACCTTCCCTGCATGGGGCTCTGCTACGGCCCTGCTTCCCCACCCCCTGGGGCCCCGGCAGGTGCTCCCTTAGCTGGTGACACAAGGGCTGGTGTGCTTGGTGCCGGGGGTCGAGGGTTTGCTCCCAAGGGTCCAGCTGTTGAGTTGGGAGCACCATGGAATAAATGTGAGATTCCCTGAAGCAGGGATTTCCTGGGGGAAGGGAGAGTGGCTTTTCTGCCCTGTGGAGCCCTCCAAGCAGGTAGGGCTCTTCCCCTAGTGAGATCTTCATCTCTGCATGGCTGGATCCAGGCTCCCCTGTAAGCACAGAGAGACGGCGGGTTAGAGGGGCCAGTGTCACCCCACAGGTCCAAGCCCCCTGACTGGGATGGGATTGAGGGGAGGGGAGGACAAGACAGCTGCCCAGGGTGGGTAGGTTTCCAGGGGCTGGAGAGGTGGGAGCTGCTGGTCAGAAAGAGACCTAGTCTCTGTGTGCACTGCCCCCCACCCCACCCATCCGCCACCACAGACCTACCCACTTGGGGCACTCAGAGTGGGGTAGGGCCAGGCATTGGGGTGGCTCCAGCTCACAGTGGGAAGGGGCATCTCTGGACATCACACACCCTTCATAGCAGTCTCAGTGTGTGCAGGGGACACCCTGGTCTGACTCCTCCCCCCACTGACAGGTGGTACAGGAGCTGGGCCAGCTGCCCAAGGGTTATGTGCAGATGAGGTACCCCCATGTTCACAGGGGCTTGGCAGACTTGGGGGGGCCTTGTCCTAGGGTGGGGGAAGGGATAAGAGAGGGGGGTCATGTCACCTGGAGTCTCCTTCCAGCAGTAACCAGCCTCGGCCATGATCAGCACCAGGGCCAGCAGAACCCCGGAGACCAGACCCAGACGGAGGATGTTGCCCCAGGTGAAATCCAGGTGCCTCGTGAGGGCTGTGAAAGGACAGCACAGGTCTGTGGAGTTCTTGGGAGTATCAGGGCTGGATTCTGAACTCAGCTCCTCCAGGGTTAATCCAGAGTCACCCTCTGACAGCAATGGGTTGAGGGCCAGATTCTGATCCATTACCCCTGGATCTAGCTACCCATCTAGCTATTTAATGAAGGATAGATGGAAGAGGCCAGGTGGGCAGCCTCTGAGCCCCAACTCCTCTGTGCGCCCCCACAACAGGAACAGACTTGAAAGACCTCTCTGCTCTGCAGCTAACCCTGGGGTCAGGGATCCCGCCTCCGCCTCCATCAGATCTAGAGTTGCCCCTTTAATCTGTGATTCCACAGAGTCCCCATCCCATAAGAACATAAGAGTGGCCATACTATGTAAGACCAAAGGTCCATCTAGCCCAGTAACCTGTCTTTGGACAGTGGCCAATGCCAGGTGCCCCAGAAGGAATGAACAGAACAGGTAATCAACAAGTGACCCATCCCATGTCACCCATTCCCAGCTTCTGGCAAACAGAGGCTAGGGACACCATTCCTGCCCATCTTGGCTAATAGCCATGGATGGACCTATCCTCCATCAATTTATCTCGGGGGTTTTTTTGGAACCCTGTTATAGTCTTGGCCTTCACAACATCGTCTGGCAAAGAGTTCCACAGGTTGACTGTGTGTTGTGTGAAGAAGTACTTCCTTTTGGTTGTTTTAAACCCGCTGCCTAGTAATTTCATTTGGTGACCCCTGGTTCTTGTGTTATGAGAAGGAGTAAATAACACTGCCTTATTTACTTTCTCCACACCAGTCATGATTTTACAGACCTCTACCAATCCGCCCCCCCCGGTTAGTTGTCTCTTTTCCAAGCTGAAAAGTCCCTGTCTTATTAATCTTCCCTCTTATGGAACTGTTCCATGCCCCCCAATCATTTTTGTTGCCCTTTTCTGTACCTTTTCCAATTCCAGCATATCTTTTTTGATATGGGGCAACGACATCTGCACACAGTATTCAAGATGTGGTCATACAATGGATTTATAGAGGGGCAGTATGATATTTTCTGTCTTATTATCTATCCCTTTCTTAATGATTCCCTAAATTCTGTTCACATTTTTGACTGCTGCTGCACATTGAGTGGATATTTTCAAACTATCCATAATGACTCTATGATCTCTTTCCTGAATGATAACAGTTAATTTAGACCCCACCATTTTATGTGTATAGTTTGGATTATGTTTTCCAATGAGCATTACTTTGCATTTATCAACATGGAATTTCATCTGCCATTTTGTTGCCCAGACACCCAGTTTTGTGAGATCCCTTTGTGACTCTTAATGGTCCGCTTGGGACTTAATTATCTTGAGTCGTTTTGTGTCATCTTCAAATGTTGCCACCTCACTGTTTACCCCTTTTCCCAAATCATTTATGAATATATTGAATAATATTGGTCCCAGTACACATCCCTGGGAGACACCACTATTTACTCTCTCCATTCTGATAATTGACCATTTATTCCTACCCTTTGTTTCCTATCTCTTAACCAGTTACTGATCCAGGAGAGGACTTTCCCTCTTATCCCATGAGAACTTACTTTGCTTAAAAGCCTTTGGTGAGGGAACTTGTGAAAGGCTTTCTCAAAATCTAATTACACTATACCCACTGGATCACCCTTGTCCACATGCTTGTGGACCCCTTCAAAGCATTCTAGTAGATTCCTGAGGCATGATTTCCCCACTCAGGTACCTGTCCGTGTGGTCCCTGGGCTGATTCGATATGGTGATGTTTCAAGCCCAGTGAGGTTGTTTCCACCTGTAGGTTTAGAATGAGAGCCTGTCAGGGCAGGGGATGAAATGGGCAATCAGGGGGAGCTAAGAGGTAGAAAAAGCGACTCAGCAATTGGGCCCCTCCCCCCTCGACTCAGCCTTTATGGTCACTCTAACCTCCAGGGGGTTAGTGGATTTTATCAGCTGGGGAAGGGACTGGTTCTGCAGCTGCTGGCCCTGACTTCTCTGGGCATACTCTGTTAGGGAGCATCCCCCTGGGAAAGGCCTCACTGTTCTGCAGCTTGCCCTGGGGGCAGCGTTCCCCCTTCCCTCTGCCTTACATCAACAGCTGCTGCTGCAGCTTTCCCCGGCTGCATGACAAATCCACTGATTTCCTGATCCCACACTGGGCATCCCCTCTGTAAGGCCCCAGGCAGATCCTGGCTGTGAGCATCTCCTTGGGGCATAGACTCTGTGAAGGCTGGGCTGGGTACAGGGCTGAGAGCGGGGACTCCAAACCAGGCCCCTCACCTCTCACCACCAGCTCCACAGGGTCACTGGGATCTGACCAGATGAAGGCTTGTGATGTGCTGCCACAATGTCAGGTGTAGCTCCTGCTGTCATCCTGTATAACACTGCGGATGGGAAATGCAGTCATGTCTGCAGGACTTTCCATGTGACGCAGCGTGGCGTGGTCTCCTCCTTTGTACAGAACAACCCTCAGCCTGGTACCTACACTCACGCTGGATGGTCACGGTGCACCCCATGGCCATTACCTCCCTGGGCTCACAGAGATGGAGGGCTTGGGATAGAACTCTGCATGCACAAAGACACAGGACTTCTATGGGGGAGACATATACCCTTGCTCCTCAGTCTGTCTGTCTGTCATTTGATCTCTCTGTGCCCAGCCCTAGGGCATTCAGCTGCCTCCCCTTGTCTAATGTTCCCTGCATTATAAACCCAGCAACAGCACAGGTCTGTGGAGTTCTTGGAAGTATCTGGGCTGGATTCTGATCTCAGTTCTGCCAGTATAAATCTGGAGTTACCTCGTGACTGCAGTGGGGTCAGAGATGGGTTCTGATCCATTGCCCCATATCTATCTATCTCTCTACCTACCTACCTATTGATCTATTAATGAATGCAACTCTGACAAGGTAGGAGCTGGCTGGGCAGCCCCTAAGTCCCGACTCCTCTATGTATCCCCAGATCAGGAGCAGCCAAGGAAAGCATCCCCCTATGAAAGGCCTCCCTGCTCTGCGGCACTCCCAGGGGCAGGGATCCTCCCTCTCCCCCCCCCCAAATCTATAAGGTACCCCATTAGTCTGTGATTCCACAAAGTCCCATTGAGGCCCAACTTTACCTGTGTGTGTGGTCCCCGGGCTGGCTGGAGTTGGTGATGTTTCAAGCCCACTGGAGTAGTTTCTTCCTGTGGGATTAGAATGAGAGTCTGTTGGGGCAGGGGGTGAAATGGGCACACGGGGGAGTGACAAGATGGAAACAATGGCTCAGCAATGGGGACTCTCCCCCCCACAGCTCAGGATTTATGGCCACTGTAATCTCCAGGGTGGGTGCAGTGCCGATGCTGTAGTCACCGGGGCCAGACTTCTGCGGGTGTCCCCAGAGTTCCCCCCTGCCTCTGCCAAATCAACAGCTATTGCTCCCCCTTCATTGGACAAGTCACCCATCATATTATCTCATGTCTAGCTAGGCACCCCTTGGATACAGGGATAAGGAAATGTTGTTAGCCTCTGTCACGGTTCCTTCCCCACTCTGAACTCTAGGGTACAGATGTGGGGACCTGCATGAAAAACCTCCTAAGCTTATCTTTACCAGCTTAGGTCAAAACTTCCCCAAGGTACAAAATATTACACCTTGGACTGGCCGCTACCACCACCAAACTAATACTGGTTACTGGGGAAGAGCTGTTTGGACGCGTCCTTCCCCCCAAAATACTTCCCAAAACCTTGCACCCCACTTCCTGGACAAGGTTTGGTAAAAAGCCTCACCAATTTGCCTAGGTGACTACAGACCCAGACCCTTGGATCTTAAGAACAATGAACAATCCTCCCAACACTTGCACCCCCACTTTCCTGGGAAATGTTGGATAAAAAGCCTCACCAATTTGCATAGGTGACCACAGACCCAAACCCTTGGATCTGAGAACAATGAAAAAGCATTCAGTGTTTTACAAGAAGACTTTTAATAAAAAATAGAAGTAAATAGAAATAAAGAAATCCCCCCTGTAAAATCAGGATGGTAGATATCTTACAGGGTAATTAGCTTCAAAAACATAGAGAACCCCTCTAGGCAAAACCTTAAGTTACAAAAAAGATACACAGACAGAAATAGTTATTCTATTCAGCACAATTCTTTTCTCAGCCATTTAAAGAAATCATAATCTAACACATACCTAGCTAGATTACTTACTAAAAGTTCTAAGACTCCATTCCTGTTCTGTCCCCGGCCAAGACGACTACAGACAGACACAGACCCTTTGTTTCTCTCCCTCCTCCCAGCTTTTGAAAGTATCTTGTCTCCTCATTGGTCATTTTGGTCAGGTGCCAGCGAGGTTACCTTTAGCTTCTTAACCCTTTACAGGTGAGAGGAGCTTTCCCCTGGCCAGGAGGGATTTCAAAGGGGTTTACCCTTCCCTTTATATTTATGACAGCCTCATTAGATGTGTGATGCATTTGAACGCATTGCGCAGAGTGTTCAATCTGTTTATGTGAAATTGCAGTTATAGGTTCTTATGTAAGCAGGCTCTGAATGAGCTTTCCCAACACCTAGTGATGAGCTGGGGAGAAGACATCAGGAACTGACCATGTTTGAATAGACACACCCACTCTGCCTAGGTGAGCAACATGATGGGGCTGCTTTGCCCAAATGATCACTTTTGTCTGGTGTTGGATTGCAAATCACTTTGTTATTGCGGAGGCAGAGGTAATAAAGTGTGGTTATCCTTTTGTGAATCAAAGGGAGCAGAACTGGCCTTGGTGTGCCATGAATGAGGGGGTCACTCTCAAGTTAACTGCATTCAATAAGCAGGAAGTAGGGGTGCCAAAGGCCAGCGGAGATGTGAGGGGGTATTTGTGCCCATCTGGCTTTACGTGCCATTTGACTCTGTACTGTTTAATGACAGAGCTTCTTAAGGCCCAGTTGAGAGTCTCTTGGTTTGGATCATTCGAGCTGACATCACTGATAGCCCAGTCTAAATATGAAGCCTTCGGTCCGTTGTGGGACAGTGTCTCTGGTGAACGAGGTTGCCTCGCTAACTGCTGGAATCACTGAGAATTGGAATTGCTGAGAGCTGAGTTAAGTGGTGGAACTTCAAAACATCCCAGAGGTTGCAGTGGAGAGGGCCGTGGCAGGGTGACTGATGGCAGAGCGCCGGAGAGTGGCAGAGGGAACACTGGGGGGTGGCTGGCGGTGCAGTCAATGATGGTGGAGTGGCCGGCTGTGGAGTGAACAAAGGCAGACAGCGATGCAGAGTGAACAGCGGCACAGCGAGGGCTGCTGAATCAGTGCTCAGTGCTGCCTCCCCCTCCCCCCGGGGTGGGAGGTTAACTCACGCAAACACACCTCCAAACACTGGGTTTTCACTGACCAAGGACAACAGTGAGTGGGGTGCGGTGGAGGGAGAGAGGACTGGCGTGTTAAAGGGACATTTGTTTGTCGGACTGTCACACTGCAAGGTGAGAGACTGAGGAAACGGATGCTGCCAATGTACTCTGGGGTGGGTGTTTTATTCATGGTCAGATGTTTTCAAATCATGCTTGTGGTGTTTTCCCAAGTAATGCCAGGTTCCTTTCCCCTTGTATTAAAAGTTTTCTCTTCTATACATGTACTTAGTGCTTGTGAGAGGAGACGTACTGGCTCTTAGAGGTACCAAGTGTGGGGTGTAATTTTTTTCAGATTACTGGGTGGAGACTCGAGCTGGTTCTGTGTTGTGTTGTCAAAAGGAACCCAGCCCTGGTTGCTGCTGACTCCCCCCGGCAATACACAGTGTGACTAGAGGCCAGCAGCACTGTCTGTAATATTCCCTAAGAGATGTGGTCACCTTAAGATGAACCTAATTCGCTCCGTCAGTGTGGTGGTGTGATCCCTCCTTCTAGGGTTTTGGAAAATTGTGATTCTTTTCCTCTGGTGTTTGGAGAAACACTTGATAGTGATCAACGGGGATTTTGGTTTTGCTCAGTGATTATTTGGTCTGCGAGAAGCTAGATTAAGGGCTGAGCCTTCGTTATTGTTGGACAGAATTGCTGTCCAGACAGTGCAGAAACGGCAGCAGCAGCTGGAGCTCTGCACTACCCAGCGAAATCACTGAGGGTTTGTCTACAGACTCAGGCTTGTGCTTTGGCCCTAACAATGGCTGTGTGGACATTCCTCCTCAGGCTCCGAAACCTGGGCTCCAGTCCCAGTAGGAACAACGACATGGCTATTTTTAGTACCATAATGAGAGCCCCAGTCTGTAGACCTGGGCTTTGAGATTTGTGGCTGCTGGTATTTTTTGCAACGTAGCCATAACCTAAGAGCTGAGAACACTTGGGGCTGGAGCAGTGCAGTGCTTCAGAAGGTGACAGCAGTGTGCAGTGGCAGAGTGGGCAGTGACCGGACTGGGCAGAGGCATCATTTGATTTTCCTGCATTCCTCCCCTAAGGCTGGAGCTGAATACACCTAACGGCACCCCTAGACCCTAGGACTTCACTTACGGTGGACAGCAAACTAAGAGTGCGGTGTCATGGACAGAAAGGGGAGTGGTGTGTTAATGGGACATTTGTCCACTGGTCTTTCAGAAAGGGGGAAACTGAGGCAAAGTCACTGCTCCACCTGGGGCCAGGGATTTACCTGTTGTTTGCATACGTTTGAGTCATTGTTGTCATGTTTTCTCAAATTAATGCCATTCTTCCTTCTCCCCTTAATAAAATATTTCTTTTGTCGCACACAGACTCAGTGCTTGCAAGACAGGAAGTATTGCTTCTTAGAAACACCCAGGGCTGGTGTTTAGTTTTCCCAGATTTCTGGGTGGGAGCTCAAGCCAGTGTTGTGTTGTAATTTTGAGAGGAACCCCTATATATTGAAGCCAGAGCTGGAACTGGAAGAAGGGTTACATATGTATTGCAGAGGAGTTTAATCTCCTCCTTTGTACAGAGCAACCCTTATGCCCTGGCACCAACTCTTTCAGAGGGTGGTCACAGCTCCTCCCAGGGCCATCATCCGCCCTGGGGCTCACAGAGATGGTGGGTTTTGCGCAGAGCTCTGCATGCACAAAGACACAGGACTTCAAAGCGGGAGACACAAACCCTGCCCCTCAGTCTGTCATTCTGTCCCACAGAGGGGTATTCTGGTGCCTCCCCTTGTCTAATGTCCCCTTGGTAATAAATCCAGTGACAACACAGGTCTGTGGAGTTCTTGGAACTGGCGGTCTTGGGTTCTGATCTCTTCTCCCCCAGGGTAAAACGAGAGAAACCCGCTGAGTGCAATGGGGTGAGGGCCAGATTCTGATACATTACCCTGAATCTATCTATCTATCTATCTATCTATCTATCTATCTATCTATCTATCTATCTAATGAACACAGTTCTGATAAGGCAGCTGCTGGCTGGGAGCCTCCTCTGTACAGCCTCAGATCAGGGTAAGCCTGGGGAATTTAGGAAAGACCTCCCTGCTCTGCAGCTAGCCCCTCCATCCCAAATGTAAAGGTGCTCCTTTAATCTGAGATTCCACAGAGTCTTCCCATCCCAGCCCCAGTACCTGTCCATGTGGTCCCTAGGCTGGATGGAGCTGGTGATGTTTCAAGCCCGGTGGGGTGGCAGCTTGGGAAAGACAGGGCCGCACCTTCCTGGGGGCCACCGACTCGGCCGTGCCCTGTGCCATCCTGCTGGAACTGGCCACGGCCTTGGACGTGGAGCTGCTGAAGGCCAAGGAGCAGGTGAGAGCTTCCCAGGTTGGGGGTTCTACTCTTGTCTTGGGGAAAGGAATGGAGTCTAGTGTGCAAAACCGGGGGGGATGGGAGCCGGGACTCCTGGGTTCTATCCCGAGCTCTGCTGCTGTCCTGGGTGCAGTCCCCTCACCTGTCCAGCAGTGCCAGGTGTTGAGTGATCCCCGTGTCTCTCCCCAGGGCTCTGAGGTGACGCTGCAGCTGCTGTTCCTGGATGGCGAGGAGGCCTTCCGGGAGTGGAGTGAGAGGGATTCCCTGTACGGGGCTGTCCATGGCCAGGGCTCAGCACCAGCCGGGCACCAGCCAGCTCCAGGCTATGGTGAGAGCCGCCCGCCTGCCCCTCTGAGGAGTTCTGCATGGGGGATCTTTCAGGCTGGAGGGAGATGGTGGGGGTGCCTGTCCGGGGTAGGCGGGGGGCTCAATCTGTCTGCACTGGATCTTGTACCAATCCCTCCCTCAGATCCTCCTGGGGTGACTGGGCCCCTACAGATTTAACCCCTCGTTGCCTCCTTGCAGAGCCTGTTTGTCTTGCTGGACCTGCTGGGGGCCCGCCACCCGACCATCCGGAACCACTTCCCCTTCACTGCCTCCTGGTTCGACCGGCTCGTTGGCATCGGTACCAAACCTTCCTTTCTTCCAGGGGTGGGAGGGGGCTTGCCCCCCCAGGCACCTGTAGCGGGACAGCTACCTCCTCCCCCGCCCGCCAGTCCTGATGGTCCTGCGTCTGTCTGACAATGAATAAAGGTGCCTGGGTTCTAGGCCCAGCTCTGGGAGGGGAGTGGGGTCTAGTGGTTAGAGCAGGGGGTCTGGGAACCAGGACTCCTGGGCTCTATCCCCAGCTGTGAGACAGAGCTGGGAGTTGGGGATTCAGTCCCCGGGGCTGTTGACCTGGCATCTTTCACCAATACTTTATTTCCCTCAAACACGACTTGTCAGATTTGAAATCCCCCCTCCCTCCCTGGCAGCGTCTCCGTGTCCTCAGGGAGCTCTGTTGTGAGCGGCCAGGTGTAGCCCCCTGTGGGGCTCGTTCTGCCGTGCCCCAGCCTGGCAGGTCCCAGGAACCAGCCCATTCCTCACTCTCTTCTCTGTGTCGCCCAGAGAAGCGTCTGCACCGGCTGGGCCTGCTGCAGTCCCACCCCTGGGAGCAGACGTACTTCCAGAGGGAGCCTGTCTATGGGCCTGTCGAAGAGGACCACGTCCCCTTCCTTCGCAAAGGTACCTGTCCTGCCCCATGCTACCGTTCATCCAGGTGCAGAGCAGTGTGGGATGGACAGCTGGAGAGGCCTCCCCGGGGGAGCCAGGGAGGAATGTGTGCAGACAAAGCGTGGTGAGACTCCCCCAGGCTACCACACAAGCCTGGCCTCATGAGTGGAGCGAGGGACTGAGACCTGGGTTCAGGTCCTGGCTTTGCCGCTGCCCTGCTGGGTGACTTTGCTGCTGTCTTCCTCAGTTTCCCCATCTGTGAAGTGGGGGGAATCATTCTGACCCCCTTTGTAAAGTGCTTTGGGATCCCCTGAGGACAAGGGCTATGCAAGAGCTAGGTGTTATTTACAGGGGTAAAATGCTTTATAGATGATGTTTGCCTGCCTGGCACACTTCACCCCAGAGGTGGCTGCATTTTGAACTTAGGCTCTGGGATCCTTGGGGGTGAAAGACTTTATAAACATATCGTTGCTATCTAGCCACTTGGCCCTGACTCGCTTGATGTCTCTGGCCAATCTGGTTCCCATAATGCACCTGGGCCAGCTGCTCGTTGCTAGGTCAGGGGAGCACACGGCTCCTAGATGTAAGGTCAGGTTGTGCCTGAGGGCCTGGCTCCATCTACTGAGACAGTGTGCGCATTTAGAATGTCGCCCGTCGCCCGCTAGTGGCTGGGCCACATGGGGATAATAGTCTACTACTGCTGACAATAGTGGAATTACTCTTGTAGCTCCAGCAGTAGAGGCTGGGCTTGCAGTGATGCAGATCCTGGGTTGGATCCCTGCTGACTATCCATGTATCTGTCTGGCCGCAGGAGTGCCGGTGCTGCACCTCATCGCCACCCCTTTCCCGTGGGTCTGGCACACGATGGAGGACACGGAGCAGAATCTGCACCCCCCGACTGTGGAGAACCTCTGCAAGATCCTGGCTGCCTTCCTGGCCAAGTACCTGTGGCTGTGGCTACCCAGAGCCTCCCCTGGCGAGGGAACCAACCCCTCTCTGGGCCTCACAGGATCCTTCGCCCCTCCTGGGCCGAGCTCCATGGGGCCAGCAGCCAAAACACCCTAGGGACCAGGCAAGGTGGCTTGGGGGGCCCGGGCTGTGGCAGCCGCGCAGGGTCTTGGGGAGGTGTTACAATGCTGGGAGGATGGGAAGGGAGATTGTGCTGAGTCTGTTCCGGGGCTGCAGCGGGGTTGTGGCCGGCCCAGGAGTGAAACCTCTTGCTTGAGCCCCTTCCTGGGCTTTACACGCCCCCCAGAGCTCCAGCCGCCAGGGCCTGGACTAGCCTTTTCCCAACAGGGAGCCTGGATCCCAGCTGGTCGCGTTCCCCAGGGTCCACGGCTCAGAAGCAGAAATAACTGGGCTGAACCTGGACTGTGCCAGGGGCAGGACACCGGGGGCTGCGGGGGGGCCAGACCTGCACTCTCTGCAGCACGGCCTCCAGCTGCCAGCCCACCAGGGGTTGCTCCTGTTTACGGGGCCCGTCCAGCCCTGGGGTGCTGGGCTCCCAGCCTCACTCGGGGGCTGCTCCACAGCGACTCTCTTAACAAAGAGCTGCCCTGTCAGTGCTGCTGCCCCCTTCCCACATGCTGGGCAGCCCTGGGCACTGTGGGGCTGGGACACTGCTCCTGGCATGGCTGTTCCCTCCGCTCCGGCCCCTCCTGCCAGTCTCCAGCCGCAGCCCCAGCTCCCATCAGCAGGCGCAAACTCCAGCTCCCCTCCCCTTCCTTCAGCTCAGGGCTGCCGGGCCTGACTGTGTGTGACCCATGCGGAACCAGCACCCCCTTGGTTCCTCTCCACCTCCTCCCTCTGGATTGAGAGGCAGCACAGCCTAGCGGGCAGAGCACTTGACTGCACCCATGGGATCTGTTCCACGGTCTGCCACTAACTGGCCCTGTGAGTTTGGGTAAAACCCTTTTCCCCTCCCTGTGCCTCAGTTTCCCCTCCCATCCTTTGTCTAATTAGACTGTGAGCTCTTTAGGGCAGGGACTGTCTGTCTCATGTTCTGTGTATATAGCACCTAGCCCAAGGAGGCCTCTTAGTGCTAATCTGACAGACCATAATCACACCCTCTCAGCTCGCCCAGCCCAGCCCAGCGGCAGGGTGGTTATCGTTTAACAGGAGATGAAATGATTCCCGGCGCTTCAACTTTTCATGTGCTAGAAGCTGGTTTATTGTCACTGCTCAGTAGCTCCCAAGCAAAGCAAGCACTAAGCCGCGAGGCGCTGAGGTAAAGGCAAATTGCACTTGAACTAAAAACCCCTTTGTGGGATTCTGCGACCCACCCGATGGGTCCTTCCCCGTCCAAACACTTTGCCCCTATCGGTAAGAGAGGCTCGTGGGAACGGACTGTCGGGGTGAAAGGGGCGAGGGCTGAAAGCTTTGAGAGGCAGACCCTGCGGGGGCCAGGCAGAGCCAAGTGTCAGGGCTCAGGGACACTTGGGTTCCCTTTGTGGGGGGTTAACTAGCGACCGGTTTCTGGGGGATTCCAGATGAAATCTTCGCTGCAGAGCTCGGGGGGCCTGGGGGCAGAGGCGGATTTGACTCTGGAATTGATAATTGCTCAGACGTTTCACACGGGAATGGAGGCGAAGTTTCCTGACCTGCCCAGGGATTGGCAGGGCCGTCGCCACAGAGCTCGGCTGAGGCTTGGCCCCACCCCCCTGGACACTGTAAGACCCTGGGCGTGGCTGTGTGTGGACCCGGGCTAAGCTGACATGCCCGTTGCGGGCGGGAGCGAGGGGCTAGGCCTGGCGTCTGCCGAAGGAAGTAGCCTGGGGGAGGCAGGTGGCTCCCAGGCGCCATTAGAAATCTGAGCCCCCGGGGGTGGGAGAGGCAGCAGAGCCCAGGGGAGACGGGAGCGTAACACCAACTCTCAGAGCCCTGCTCTCCGGGCCCCAGGAGGCAGCAGGTGGGCGAGAAGTGAGAGGCCGCCCCCTGCTGGGGGGCACAGGTGTAGCTCAAGCAGGCAGAAGCCGTGGGCGGGGTCACCGATGGGCGCAGGGGCTGCCCCGAGGCTGCAGGGACTCAGGCTTCAAACTCAGGCCACTGGCTTATGGCCTCATAGAGGGCATCCCCGGGGCATTGGGTTGACTTCACGTCGCGATGCCCCTTCAGGGTGTAGCTTTCACTCAGGAAGCCCCCGGAGACAGCACATTGAATCAGGCTCTTGGCAGCGGTCAGGGTGGTGTTGTCAGGGGCTGTTTCTGCAGGACACCAGCAGCCCCCTGTTAATTTCACACACGCCCCTGGCCCCTCTCTGCTGCTCAGGGGATGTGAATGTGGCCTGAGTGAATAAACACCCTCTAGCCCCGTTCTTGATTGGCCATGTCAGTGTCTTTCTCCCCCACCATTGTGTTTGGTAATGCGGCTCCCCGCCTCCACACACACATTTGCTTCGCCACGCTCCCCCTCCCCATCCCTTTCCTGACCCTGTGCCCCAGCCCAGTGCCCCACCGCGGTGGAACCAAGAGCAGCTGTGGACTTCCCAGTTCCCCTGGGGGCCTAGCAGGGAAATCTGTACAGACGGGACCCACGTACTGGACAAGCTGCCCAGGAAGCTGATTCCCAGTGACTTATTGTTCCAGTTCTTGGCATGGGCCCCCATGGTGCTCCAGCCTCTGCCCTCGTAGACTCTGTCGTCTTCGCCAGTCAGGAAGCTGCAGGCAGAGCGCAGTGTGAGACCCGCATGGGCATGTCGGCCGCACCCTCCCCTCCCCATCGCTCTTGGCAGCTCCCCGAGGGTCGTCGCTGGCCCGTCCCGGGTTTGAACCTGGGACCATCAGAGCTAGAAGCTCAATCCTCTGCCATGGAGCTAAAGACTCACTGAGGAAAAGGACTGGAATGGAGGAGCCCTAACCTGTATTGCACTCTTTGGCCATTAGGTGGCGCTGTGTGTAACACCCCTTATGGAAGGCACCAAGGGCCCCACCTGGACAGAGCTGGGGGTCGAGTGAGGGCTGTAGCGGGCCCAGATGTGGGGAAGGAGAACAGCGCTGGGAGCCGCTGCCCTGCAGGAAATTCCCAGCTGGGTTTCCATCTCCCGACATCACCATCTCAAAGCATTTCACGGAGCAAAATCTCTGGCCAGGTTTTCCTTGCGGGATGTCAGGCTGGCTGCAGGGAAACGTGTCAATAACGCCGGCATGGGGCTGTGTCACAGAGGCCTTTGCTGGCCCCTACCCCACCCCATTGCCACGGCTCCAGCCCCACACACAAATGCTGTAGGAGTGTAACTGTCCCAGGCTAGTTAACACATTACAGCCCCGGTGGGGGGACAATCCTCGGTGCTTACGGTGACAGCACTGCCGAGAACACATGTTAAACCAATCAGCGAACCCACCCGCCTGCTAATGGGCTTACCAGGGATCCCTCCCCTGACTCCAGCCAGGGCTCTGGCCGGGGTGCAGCCCGTCAAACCCACCCACGGGCTTTCCAGTGCTTCCAAGCTCAGCACAGCTTCTGCTGCGAACACAACCCCTGGGGATCTGTGAGTGCCGCAGGCCAGTCCCTCGATCTGGGAACAGGTCATTCGCAGCCAGTGTCTTGCTCTCCAGGGCATCGCTTCGAAAGGCTGGGGGCAGAGGTGGGAATTTGCATCCCCGCCTTGGCTGGTCGGTCGTTTTACAAGTGTCCTGTGATGGTCCTGACCCTTCCCAGGGTTTGCTGGAGTCACGTCTCCCCCAGAGGAATCACGTCCCATCCCCCCAGACCCATTTGCATTTGTAATACAATGAACTCCGGAAATACCCACACTTCGTCCAACCTGCTTTGTGCAGGGTCTGGGAGGAAACTGCTGTCTGTGGCCCATCTCCCCCTACAGAAGTGGGTGGAACCAGGTGCTGTCCGACACCCTTGGGGAACCCATTGACTTAGTGCCTGGACAGGTTTCTCCTCTGCCTGGCATTTCTGCTATGGCCTGTCACAATGTCACATTTTGACGTTGCATTTAAGAAGCATTCTGCCATCACGCCAGCACCCGGCCTTCACAAACCCGCCCGGTCGGCTGGCAGCCTCCTGCCCCAGTTCTCTCTAGAGCCCCTGGGCCGATCTCTCCCACGCCCCTCCTTACTCGGGGTGCCCCCAAACCTTTTCCTTCTAGCACGCAGTTCATTTTCTTAACTTCCGACACGGCTCGGCTGCATTATTAATGATGAGGCTTGTCCTGCTCCATCACATCCTCCGGGTGCTCCTTGCACTCAGCTGGCTTCCCCGGTGCTCCCAGTGTCACCGCAGCCAATTGCTCCTGTGCTGGCCGATGAGCACTTCCACCGTCCTCCGCCCGTTTCTGACAACCCCACGTCTGCACCGTCTCCTCAGCTCCTTCCCCTCACCCACCTTCCCCTTTCCTTGCGGTGCTCGCCAGCCGCCCGTTGACTTCCCCATTCTGCGGCTTCCCTTTCTGAGTATTTTCTGTCACTTCCTTAAGCTTCTGATTGAAAGCCTCGTGCGCCCGATGCTGAGCTGCCGCCCCGGGTCACACTTTTCCCTCCACTCTCTGGTCAGCCTCAGAGACAAGCAGCACAAACGTGTGATCCCACGGGCCGGCCGGCCGCTGTGCGGCCCCAGATCCTCCATGCATAACAGCACATTTCTTTACAAACAATCCAAGCTCTCCTTTACTATTTCGGCCATTCTTTGCCCGCATTTTACTCTTGATGGAGTTAACATTTCGCTGGATCTAGTCTTACATCTCTTCTTCAAACTTTTCCCCTCCCCTGTAGGCCCCTATACCGTCCCAGCCAGAGTCTCCACACACGGCTAGGTCTTTACTCCCGACACAGAGGTTGTTACCTTGCCCGGTCCGGTTCCAGCCGGTAAACTTGGGTTGGAGGATCCCCCAGGGAAGCAGATTTATTACCAATTCAGCCTCGATCTTACTTCCTACTTAAAGAGACCTCAAGGACCCAAGCCCCAGCCAGTATTTATTAGTTATTAGTACAGCGCTCAAACAGAAAGGCAGATCCATTACCAAGTCTGCTGAACCAAATTTTGCAGCCGTTGACGTAAACGACAGACTGATCCCCGTGATGTCTTTTGCCACGACTTGCATACAGCCTTGCATTGGGAAAGAGGAAGAGATAAGCTGGAACTAAGTTACCTATAAGTAGTCCAAGCAGTATGCAAGCCGTGGCAAAAGACATCACGGGGATCAGTCTGTCGCCTGCAAAATTTGTGTCTGGTAAATATCATAGACTTCCCAGCACACAATCACACATCTGCTGCTTAAGCATAAACTTTTACCATCACTATGTTATTTATACATTTCCATTTGTTTGTGGTTAGTACATTTCTCGCACAGTTGTGTGGCAACGCAAATAACAGGGCGCAAGGCTACAAATTTTAGCAAACTGGCAAACAGTCACTGCCTGTGAGAGTTTAGTAGCATTCCCAAAGCATCTCAGGAGTTTGGGTCACCAGTTGTCCTGAGGTCTGATAGTAATTTGGCCTCTACCAGTCAACAAACCTTTGTACTGGTATAACGGCATCCCCATGGATGGGGTGGGGGGGTGTTGTAATGTTTTAACTAGACTGGTCCAGTTAAAGTCCTCAGGCTTTTCCATACAGACATGGCCGTCCTGTGGAGTGACCTTGGTTAAGTTACATCCCCCTTGTGTGCCTCAGTTTCCCCATCTATAAAGTGGGGATAGTGATGCCAACTTCCTTTGTGAAGGGCGTTGAGATCTGCTGTAGAAAGGGGCTATCTCAGGGCCAGGTGTTATAACTGGGGAGCAAGAGGGTCTGTTGCTGCCCCAGGCAGGTCGTGGGAGCTTCATGGAGTGGAGAGATGGTGGCAGACATGGGTAGCAGAGGGCGCTGTGCTGGGCTCCAGTGGGGCAGGTTGGTGGCAGAAGGGGAGGTGTCTCCAGAATCCAGCAACGCACCCAACAGCCACGTGCCCTGATGCCTGACCCCACTGTCATCGCCCCCAGCACGGCCCCCAGCACCTCTCTCATGTGTGTCGGGGGGGAGGGGATTTCTGCTTGGGCTGCCCCCACGCGCTGGTGCTTAAACTCCAAAAGGAAGCTTACAAGCAGTGGAAATTTGGACAGATGACTAGGGAGGAGTATAAAAATATTGCTTGGGTATGCAGGGGTGTAATCAGGAAGGCCAAGGCACAACTGGAGTTGCAGCTAGCAAGGGATGTGAAGGGGAACAAGAAGGGTTTCCACGGGTATGTTAGCAACAAGAAGAAGGTCAGGGAATGTGTGGGCCCCTTACTGAAAGTGGGAGGCAGCCTAGTGACACATGATGTGCAAGAAGGTGAAGTACTCAATGCTTTATTTGCCTCAGTCTTCACAGACAAGGTCAGCTCCCAGACTGCTGCACTGGGCAGGACAGTATGGGGAGGAGGTGAACAGCCCTCAGTGGTGAAAGAACAGGTAAAGGACTATTTAGAAAAGCGAGACGTGCACAAGCCCATGGGTCCAGATCTAATGCATCCAAGGGTGCTGAGGGACTTGGCTGATGTGATTGCAGAGCCATTGGCCATTATCTTTGAAAACTCGTGGTGATCGGGGGAGGTCCCGGACGATTGGAAAAAGACAAATATAGTGCCCATCTTTAAAAAAGGGAAAAAGGAGAATCCGGGGAATTACAGACTGGTCAGCCTCACTTCAGTCCCCGGCAAATTCATGGAGCAGGTCCACAAGGGATCCATTTTGAACCACTTGGAGAAGAGGAAGGTGATAAGGAACAGCCAACGTGGAATCACCAAGGGCAAGTCATGCCTTCTGTGATGAGATAACTAGCTCTGTGGATATGGGGAAAGTGGTGGTTGTGATACGGCAAAGCTTTTGATACGGTCTCCCAAAGTATTACTGCCGGCAAGTTAAAAACGTATGGATTGGATGAATGGACTATAAGGTGGATAGAAGCTGGCTAGATTGTCAGACTCAATGGGTAGTAATCAACAGCTTGATGTCTAGTTGGAAGCCAGTATCAAGCGGAGTGCCCCAGGGGTTGGTCCTGGGGCCGGTTTTGTTCAGCATCTTTATCAATGACCTGGATAATGGGATTAATTGCACCTTCAGCAAATTCACAGATGACACTAAGCTGGGGGAAGAGGTAGATACACTGGAGGGTAGGGATAGGGTCCAGAGTGACCTAGACAAATTGGAGGATTGGGCCAAAAGAAATCTGATGAGGTTCAACAAGGACAAGTGCAGAGTCCTGTACTTAGGACGGAAGAATCCCGTGCACTGCTACAGGCTGGGGACCGATTGGCTAACTGGCAGTTCTGCATAAAAGGTCCTGGAGATTACAGTGGACGAGAAGCTGGAGATGAGTAGCAGAGTGCCCTTGTTGCCAAGAAGGCCAAAGGCATATTGGGCTGCATTAGTAGGAGTGTTGCCAGCAGATCGAGGGAAGAGATTATTCCCCTCTATTCGGCACTGGTGAGGCCACATCTGGAGTATTGCGTCCAGTTTTGATCCCCCCACTACAGAAGGGATGTGGACAAATTGAAGAGAGTCCAGCAGAGGGCAATGAAAATGACTGAAAATTAAAAGGGGCACACGACGCACGAGGAGAGGCTGAGAGAACTGGGGTTATTTAGTCTGCAGAAGAGAAGAGTGAGGGGGGATTTGATAGCAGCCTTCAACTACCTGAAGGGGGGCTCCAAAGAGGATGGAGCTTGGCTGTTCTCAGTGGTAGCAGATGACAGAACAAGGAGCAATGGTCTGAAGTTGCAGTGCGGGAGATCTAGGTTGGATATTAGGAAACACTATTTCACTAGGAAGTTGGTGAAGCACTGGAATGGGTTACCTAGGGAGGTGGTGGAATCTCCATCCTTAGAAGTTTTTAAGGCCTGGCTTGACAACGCCCTGGTTGGGATGATTTAGTTCAGGTTGGTCGTGCTTTGAGCAGGGGGTTGGACTAGATGACTTCCTGAGGTCTCTTCCAACCCTGATATTCTATGATTCTATGAAATGCAAGTGGTGCAAAATAATAGCGAGATGGCGCCCTGGTGATGCAAATCCAAGGCAGCATCCACACTGGGGCGGTCAATTTGAGCCAGGGGTGGTGGGTTTTGTGATATGGTGACATATCCAGGTAGGGGTATCCTATCCCTTTTCCAGGGCTGGGATAGAACCCAGGAGTCCTGGCTCCCAGCCCCCTGTTCTAATCACTAGACCCCACTGTCATGGGGCCCCCTGGCGATGCTCTGGAACTGCTCCAGACGAAGCCAGTCAGGACTCTGGGGAAGTCTCCTTTCTGTGAGCAGCCGGTCTTCAGGACACACAGCTCACACAACTTCCACCTTCCTGGGTCTGACCTCGGAGCATTCAGCATCCTCTGCCCCTCCGTGCGCTTCCCATGGGGAGTCCACCCAGGTGGAGTCCTGGGGAAGCCAGAGGGTCCTGCACCCCAACTTCGCAGTCAGACATGACTCTCAGCCAGCCAGTAAAACAGAGGTTTATTAGACGACAGGAACATGATCTAACACAGAGCTTGTAGGTTCAGAGAACAGGAGCCCTCAGCTGGGTCCATTTTGGGTGGCAGTGAGCCAGAGAACCACGTCTGCCCTTCACTCAAGGTCCCCAGCCAGCCCCAAAGTGAAACTATCTCCAGCCCCCGCCCTCCTCTGGGCTTTGTCCCTTTCCTGGGCCAGGAGGTCACCGGATTCCTTTGTTCTCCAACCCTTTCGCTCTCACCTTGCAGGGGGGAAGGGCCCAGGCCATCAGTTGCCAGGAAACAGGGTTTTGGCCATTCTCTGTGTCCAGACCCCTGCACACACCTGCCCTCTAGGGCTCTGCAATCATCATACACCCTTATCCCACCATCTAGATACTTAAGAACTGCCTAGGGGAAACTGAGGCACCCCCACAATATTCAGAGGAAACATTAAGAACAGTCCCACTTCGTCACACCCACTCCCCTCCCAGGGTTGGTGACAGAACCCAACAGTCCCAAGCTGCCGGGGGCTTTGGCCATGGGGTGTAAAACGGTCCTGTCTTTGCTTCCTCTCCCACCGCTGCAACGGTGCAGAAGCTGCTTTAATAGCAGCCTCCCCCTGCCCCCTCCACCACACGCCCAACTGAGTCTCAGGCCTTGCTAATGCTCAGTACCACGGCAGCCCCAGGAGATGATTGCTGCGGGGGTGTCAGCCCAGGGGGAGGTAGTGACTCCTAGAAGCAGGGAGAGCAGCAGCACCGTAGATCAGGCAGGTCTGGCAATGCCAGTGGCTGTCTGGGGTCTGGCAGCCCTGGCACTCAGAGCAGATTGTCAAAGGCCAAACCCCTCTCACCACCAGCTCTGTAGCTCCCCCTTGCTTTCGGTCTGTCTTAGGCACCATCCTGGCCGTCATCCCCCTGGCATCCGAGCACTGCCCAACCTCGATTGCATTTATTCTAACTGCCCTCTTCAGGGCAAGGCCTGGCTGCTACCCCCACTGCACAGACAGGGAACTACAGCACAGAGGGAAGAAGGGACTTGCTCAAAGACAAACAGAGCATCTGTGGCAGAGCTGGGAAATGAACATGGGTCTCCTGGGTTCCAGGATGGCACCTTCTCGTTCAACCTCCTGCCCCCTTCGTCCCTGGTTCAGTGGGAGCTGTGGGAGCTCTCTGGGGCACAGGAGCTGGCTGGTGCCCAGATGGAGCTACGTTGCCTATTGCACAGATCTCGCTTTTCCCGAACATTGAAAATGCTGCTCCAACCATACCAGGGCCCGCCAGGATCCTTGCAGCTGGTCCGTGCTAAATTGTGAACTGTGCCCTGGCCTCCCAGAGCGGGGCAATGGGAGAGGGTGGGGCTGGCCCAAGGCCCTGCTGGATTGCGGCTCACGCGTACGGGGTCCCAGTGCTACAGAGCTCTGTGCCGGGGCAGCGCTTTGTGGGGGTTTCGCAGCTCCTCTCTCCAAGGCCTGTGTGGGAGCAGCCGCTGCAGAGAATCCCAGGCCTGATTCCCCCCACGCTGGGTCTCCTGAATGGCCCCTGCCCTGGGGGGCTCCATTCCTCACCCAGTGTCTCCTGCTGACTCTCCAGCAGCTGCACGGCAGGCGTCCTAAGGCACCTCTAGTCCTCTCCAGAGCTCAGGGGGACTGTCCTGGCATCGGACTGTCCTGGTGAATGGAACAATGGCTCCGGGCAGCCGGAGAATGCCTGTTCCCCCGGCAACCTCAGTGCCATTCCCTCTGGAAGTGATGGTGTCAGCGAAGGTGCTGGAGGTGGTCAGGCCTCATGGTTGGAACTGGACTCAGGAGGCCGGGGCATGGGTGGAGCGAGGCTGGAGCGAGAGCAGGGCTGGAGCAGGGCTGGAACAGCCTAAGTGTAAGCAGTGTCAGGATGAGCTCCACCCTGACATCTGGTGGTGAGGTGTGGCAAGTTGTGGAAAAGAACTTCCGGGGCCGATCTCATTTGCATAGGCACACCCACCACGCCTAGAATGAGACCATAGCTGCCCAAATGGTCACTTTGGCTGCTGTGGGATCCCCAGTGTCTCTGTTATTGGGGCAGGAAGAATAAATTGCTATTACCCTGATTATGGGAACTGTGCTTGGAACTGTACGTGGCCTTTTGTTATGATGGAGGGATTCACCATCAACTAAGTAGCACTCGCTAGGCAAGGGTCATGGGTTCCAAAACTGTGTGAATGGAGAGAGGCTGGGGACAAGTATTAATACTTGGTGGCATGGGCCCCTTGGTGAGGGCCTTACATGCTGATTGCACTTCCTCCTCTCTCCACTGTGGAATATCAGAGCTAATTTTGATTTCATTAGAAGTCTAGTTATAGGCTGCTGAGCTCACTTTGGGCTGACAGTGCACCAGCACTGGGGCTCCCCTACTATAAGCTGAATTCACCTAAGAGCTGAAATCACTGAGTGTTGTGTTAAGTAGTGGGGGAGCCTGAAGATATATTGTGGAGCAATTTGCGGGACGGCTGGTGAAGCAGTTCGACGCGGAGCAGTGTGTGGATGGCAGGAGCTGCTTGTGGGCCGTGGAGCTGAGTGAAGGAGTTCGTGGGGCGGCTGGCGGAGCGGAGCGCAGCTGAGCGAAGGAGTTCGTGGGGCGGCTGGCGGAGCGCAGCTGAGCGAAGGAGTTCGTGGGGTGGCTGGCGGAGCGGAGCGCAGCTGAGCGAAGGAGTTCGTGGGGCGGCTGGCGGAGCGGAGCGCCGCTATGGAGCTATGGGGCGGTCAGCTTCAGATCACGTAAGGTGCCTCTTACCCCTGTCCCATTTCCACCCAGATTGGGAGGTAAAGCTCCGCCGATAAACTTTCGAACTCTGGGGCTGCCCTGACCAGGGACAGAGACTTTTGGGGCATTGGACTTTTGGGACTTTGGGTGATTTGGGGTTGCTGGACTCAAGAACCAAAGGGAAAAGGGCATGCCCCAATTTGCCTGGGGTGGGGTTGTTTTTGCTCATGGGTTGTGTTATGAATCCTGTTGGTGGTGTTTCCCCAACATAATGCCACATTGTTTCTCTCTGTTATTAAAAGACTTTTGCTACACTCAGACTATGTGCTTGCGAGAGGGGAAGTATTGCCTCTTGGAGGCGCCCAGCGGGGGTGGTATATATTGGTCCCAGGTCACTGGGTGGGGGCTCGAGCCGGTTTGCATTGTGTTATTGGAATGGAACCCCTAGATATTGAACCCGGCCCTTGTTGCTGCCAACTCTGACGGGCAGAAGGGTTACATTTTTGGGGGCTCGTCCGGGATCGCCTGGGTCAGTACCCCTCGCAAGCACCTGTTGAGTGATCCACTACATTGGGAAACAATTTATATTTTTTTTTGTTTGTGCTTATATTTTGAGGAAATTACTGTTTGTATAATGGCTAATATGTCAGGTTTGTTGGGCCCTGGCTCAGCAGCTTCTAGCTCAGAGGCTGCAGCCTCGGCTGATGATTGGACAAAAGCTCTGGGGCAAATATTGGAAAAGGTTGTGCTTCCCCATGCTGAGTCAGACTCTTGTCGTAAGTTAAGATTATTTGCTGGGGAGGAGGAGTTTGAACCCTGGTTAGAGCATACCACTGAAATGCTGCAAGAGTGGGCCGTACCAGATGCAGAAAAGCGAAGATGCCTTATAGAGAGCCTTGGCGGCCCAGCATTAGATGTGATTCGCACCCTGAAGCTCATTGACCCTGGGGTCAGTGTGAAGGACTGCCTAGAGGCCCTTGAACACAACTTTGGGAGCGTAGAGGGCCCTGAAGACAGCTACTGTAAGTTCCTTAATTCCCGACAACAAAAGGGCGAGAAGGCTTCAGCCTACATACAGAGACTGGAGAGACTGCTTCAGAGAGCTGTCATGAGGGGAGCAGTGACTGCTGAGCAGATGGATCAGACCAGACTGGCTCAAATTGTAAGAGGAACTCAGTATCAGAACCCGATTCTACTTCATCTCCGGCTAAGAGAACGACGGGAACATCCCCCAAGTTACTCCCAGCTGATAAAAGAGGTCCGAGAGGAGGAAGAAAGGCAGGCTGCCAGTGAGTTTTGGGAAGCCCAAACATCGGAGCCAGCCAGCACAACACCACTGCAAATGGCCAGTGTACTGATGGTGAGCACCAGAGAGGAACTTGCCCAACAAATGCAGGTCCTGACGGAACGGATAGCTGAGCTGCAAAGTACCGTTGACCGAGTTAAGACTTCTAGGAATAAGAAGCCTCAAACTGTGGTGATTGAGAAGCCCGCACTTAGAGCCACCATCCCCCCCAGGCGAAGGGGGAAAGGTCAATTCTTCTGCTACCGATGTGGTCAGGATGGACACAGTGCTGCCAAGTGCCGTAATGAAGAAAACCCCTCCTTAGTGTATGGAAAGCTGAGGATCAGTTGGGAGAGATCCGGTAGCTGCCAGAGGGTCTGGGGACGGGGACCCCCCAGGTCTGCAGGATTTGAAGATTCCCCCAGAAAAGACTGTCCAGCTGGGATCCCTGCAGGACTGATAGGGCCTCGAGCAGAGGTCATGGTGAGGATCGAAGGGGTGGAGTGTAAAGCAGTGCTTGACACTGGATCTCAAGTGACTATTATATTTCAGTCATTCTACCAACAGATGCTTAGGCACCTGCCTATACAGCCACTGACTGGCCTTGGCCTATGTGGCCTCAGCATGGATGAATACCCCTATCAAGGGTATGTCATAGTGCACCTGGAATTCCCAGAGGAGGTTGCTGGGGTAAGAGAAGAGGTAGACACAGCTGCCTTAATATGCCCTGACCCTAAAGGGACTTCTGATGTGTCTGTGCTGATAGGGACCAACTCCAGTCTCTTCAAGGTACTCGCGGATTACTGCAGAAGGCGGGCTGGGGACCAGTACCTGAATACCCTGATGATCCATACGCTTTGTGCTGAAGCCTATAGGAAAATTGAGAGCGCTAAAAGGGACACATCTGAGCTACCGCTTGGGGCACTGAAGTACGCGGGCACAACCCCCTTAGTAGTGCCTGCAAGGACGGAGCAAGAAGTGCTTGTCATGAGTACCTGTCTGAAAGGCAGTAAAGGGACGTTAGCAATGATAGAGCAGCCGATGGGAGGAGAGCTCCCTGAAGGAGTGCTGGTCCCCAGTGGAGTCATAACCCTACCTGCTGAAGCCCAGGAAATGGTGACTATATTGATTGCTAATGAAACGAGTCGTGATATTTTTGTGAAGCAAGGACAAAAGATAGCAGACCTCTTTGAGCCTGAGTCGATTGTAAAACCCCAGTATGAAACTCCAGTTTCGGCAATAGACCCAGCAAAGTTTGACTTTGGAGATTCACCAGTGTCCGAGGACTGGAAAGATCGCCTGAGGAAGAAACTTTGTGAAAGATCCAAGGTGTTCTCACTGCATGAGTGGGATGTGGGATGTGCAAAAGGAGTAGAGCACAATATCAGACTACATGACTCTCGACCTTTCAGGGAGAGATCTAGGAAGATTGCTCTCTCTGAGATGGAAGATGTGCGACATCATCTTCAGGAGCTGGCTGCGAATGGCATCATTACAGAGTCCCGCAGCCCATACGCCTCACCCATTGTGGTAGTCCGCAAAAAGAATGGGAAAATCCGGATGTGTATTGACTACCGCACCCTAAACAGCCGTACTGTGGTCGACCAGTACACTATGCCTCGAGTGCAAGACGCCTTAGACTGTTTGCTGGGAAGCCAGTGGTTCTCTGTGTTGGATCTTCGAAGTGGATACTACCAGATCCCTCTGGGAGAAGAAGATAAGGAGAAGACAGCCTTCATCTGCCCATTAGGGTTTTATGAGTTTGAACGCATGCCCCAAGGGATTTCTGGAGCACCTGCCACCTTTCAACGTCTCATGGAGAAAGTTGTGGGAGACATGAATTTACTGCAAGTGTTAGTTTATTTGGATGACCTGATTGTGTTTGGAAGAACCTTAGAGGAGCATGAAGAAAGACTTCTTAAAGTGCTTGATAGGTTGGAGGATTATGGTCTGAAGCTTTCAATTGACAAATGCCAGTTCTGCAGAACCTCAGTGAAGTATGTGGGTCACATTGTGTCCCAAGAAGGTGTGAGTACTGATCCTGATAAAATAGAAGCACTCACTACATGGCCACGTCCAAGTAACTACAGAGAACTCAAGACCTTCCTTGGATTTAGTGGCTACTACCGCAGATTTGTGAAAAACTATGCTACGATTGTAAAGCCTCTGAATGATCTTACCAGGGGACATCAGTCCAGCAAGAACAAATCTAAGACCAAGAATAAGGGGAGGTCCCCAAAGCCTCCTGTGCAGAGACACAATGGCCCCTTTGCACCATTTGGGCCACGGTGGGATGAGAGATGTGAAAGGGCTTTTCGAGAAATCATTACTTGCCTAACTCATGCTCCAGTCCTAGTTTTTGCTGACCCAAGCAAACCATTTATCCTGCATACTGATGCCAGTTTGGAGGGTCTGGGAGCAGTCCTGTACCAGGAAGTGGAAGGCAAATGTAAACCTGTAGCCTTTGCCAGCCGAGGATTGTCTGATAGTGAAACTCGCTATCCCACCCACAAGCTAGAATTCTTGGCCTTGAAATGGGCCATCACTGAGAAATTTCGAGACTACTTGTATGGTGCTCAGTTCCAGGTGTGGACAGACAACAATCCACTGACTTATGTGTTAACAAGTGCTAAGCTGGATGCTACAGGGCAGAGATGGGTGGCCGCCTTGGCTAGCTATGAGTTCAGCATTCAGTACCGATCAGGGAGAAGCAATGTAGATGCAGATGCATTGTCCAGGCGTCCGCAGGCTCCAGAAGTTGCTGTGATACCTACAGATGGAGTGAGAGCTATTTGCAGTGTGAGTCGCCGAGAGCCAGAGGCCCGTGAAGACTTTCAGGGATGTGTTGCAGAAGCTTTGGGCCTGCCCCCTGAATGCATGCCTTCTGCTTCGGTGAACTATATTGCATTAGACCAATCTCCTTTGCCCATGCTCAATGCGGCTGACTGGCAAGAAGCCCAGCGGCAAGATATTGACATTCGTGATACACTACTTGCCAAAAGGGAGGGGCGAAGCCCAACTGCGGTTGTCCCACCTAACCCGGAGGGTAAACTACTATTGAGAGAATGGACCAAACTAAAACTGATTCAGGGAGTGCTACACCGAATGACCACTGACCCTTTACAAAAACAACGAGCACAACTAGTACTGCCAAAAAAGTACAGAGCCCTGGCCATGAGGGCCCTGCATGATGACTTTGGGCATTTAGGGATGGAGAGGACCCTGGAACTTATTCGTAGTAGGTTCTATTGGCCCCGAATGGCTGAAGATGTTCGCAGGAAATGTGAGACTTGCGCTCGATGTGTTCAAAGGAAAACTCTGCCCACGAGGGCTGCATATCTCAAGAACATCACCAGCAACAAACCTTTGGAGTTGGTATGCATTGATTTCTTGTCTGTAGAGGTAGACAAGAGGAATGTTGGAAACATTCTAGTAGTGACTGACCATTTTACACGGTATGCACAAGCATATCCCACACGTGATCAGAGGGCCACCACCGTTGCTCGAGTATTGTGGGACAAATATTTCTCAGTCTATGGATTCCCGGCTCGGATACACTCTGATCAGGGGCGGGATTTTGAGAGTCACCTTCTGAAGGAGGTGCTGAAGATAGCAGGAATTAAAAAGTCTAGGACAACGCCTTATCACCCCCAAGGTGATCCTCAGCCAGAGAGGTTCAATCGAACCCTATTAGATATGTTGGGAACTTTGCGACCAGAGCAGAAGGCAACCTGGAGCCAGCATGTCGCATTTCTGGTGCATGCCTACAATGCCACAAAGAACGATGCTACGGGAGTCACCCCATATCTCTTGATGTTTGGGCGAGAACCAAGATTACCCATAGACTTGTGCTTTGGTGTATCAGAGGATGGAGATAGCTATGAAACTCATCAGCAATATGTATCCCGACTAAGAGAAAAGCTGCGGGATGCTTATCACTTAGCTACCGCTGCGGCTCGGAAGAACGCAGACCGCAACAAACATCGATATGATGCTAGAGTGCGTTCGCAGGAGCTCCAGCCGGGGGACAGAGTCCTGCTGCGAAATTTGGGTATGGCTGGCAAACACAAGATAGCTGACAGATGGAAGGCAATACCTTACCTGGTGATGGAAAAGCTGGGAGATCTGCCGGTCTACAAGATCAAACCTGAAGACGGTCCAGGGCAAATAAAGACGGTGCATAGAAACCTTTTGCTCCCTGTGGGGGAATTGGTAAGCACCCCTTGTGAGATGGGCCACGGCAGGGCCGCCGGGCAGAACAGAGGTGCTAGACCAAAGCCGCCATCCAACACAGACAGTGGGCCCCCTGCAGCTAACTTACCCCTATTCTGCACATCTGAGAGTGAGTCTGAGGAGGAAGACACAACCCTGGTGTATCCTGGGATGGAGACAAGATTTCAGTCTCGATCAGCTGAACCAAACGAGAGTTCTCCCTTTTCCGCCCTAAACCCATTGGCGGAACTATTTAGGCCCCTTTCTGATACCCCGGTGCTGCTGATGAGACCCCCCTGTGATGACAAACACAGGTTATTGGACAATGGGGACAGACAGGTAGAGGATGTCCTGGGCACCTTGGACCCTCCAGCGTTAGAACTAGGAGTGCAGGGGCCTACGCCAGTAGCCGAGGGACCCTCCAGGGAAGCCTCTCCATCCGTCACTCAAGAGGATGTTCCCCCTACCTCGGCAACAGAGATTCTCAATAGACGAGACAGGGTGATAAGACCAGTGAAACGGTTAACTTATGATGCACCTGGGGTGACTAGTGAGGAGCCAATACATTTAGCACACAGGCTTGTGGAAGCTAAAGTGGGCTTCCTGAGGCCCTTTGGAGGAAACCAATGAGTTGGTATAAAGGGAGTGTGATTTGTCGGGACGACAAAGTCTCGGCTGGGGGGAGGATGTAAGCAGTGTCAGGATGAGCTCCACCCTGACATCTGGTGGTGAGGTGTGGCAAGTTGTGGAAAAGAACTTCAGGGGCCGATCTCATTTGCATAGGCACACCCACCACGCCTAGAATGAGACCATAGCTGCCCAAATGGTCACTTTGGCTGCTGTGGGATCCCCAGTGTCTCTGTTATTGGGGCAGGAAGAATAAATTGCTATTACCCTGATTATGGGAACTGTGCTTGGAACTGTACGTGGCCTTTTGTTATGATGGAGGGATTCACCATCAACTAAGTAGCACTCGCTAGGCAAGGGTCATGGGTTCCAAAACTGTGTGAATGGAGAGAGGCTGGGGACAAGTATTAATACTTGGTGGCATGGGCCCCTTGGTGAGGGCCTTACATGCTGATTGCACTTCCTCCTCTCTCCACTGTGGAATATCAGAGCTAATTTTGATTTCATTAGAAGTCTAGTTATAGGCTGCTGAGCTCACTTTGGGCTGACAGTGCACCAGCACTGGGGCTCCCCTACTATAAGCTGAATTCACCTAAGAGCTGAAATCACTGAGTGTTGTGTTAAGTAGTGGGGGAGCCTGAAGATATATTGTGGAGCAATTTGCGGGACGGCTGGTGAAGCAGTTCGACGCGGAGCAGTGTGTGGATGGCAGGAGCTGCTTGTGGGCCGTGGAGCTGAGTGAAGGAGTTCGTGGGGCGGCTGGCGGAGCGGAGCGCAGCTGAGCGAAGGAGTTCGTGGGGCGGCTGGCGGAGCGCAGCTGAGCGAAGGAGTTCGTGGGGTGGCTGGCGGAGCGGAGCGCAGCTGAGCGAAGGAGTTCGTGGGGCGGCTGGCGGAGCGGAGCGCCGCTATGGAGCTATGGGGCGGTCAGCTTCAGATCACGTAAGGTGCCTCTTACCCCTGTCCCATTTCCACCCAGATTGGGAGGTAAAGCTCCGCCGATAAACTTTCGAACTCTGGGGCTGCCCTGACCAGGGACAGAGACTTTTGGGGCATTGGACTTTTGGGACTTTGGGTGATTTGGGGTTGCTGGACTCAAGAACCAAAGGGAAAAGGGC
This sequence comes from Lepidochelys olivacea, assembly GCF_965140295.1. Classification (NCBI taxonomy): domain Eukaryota; kingdom Metazoa; phylum Chordata; order Testudines; family Cheloniidae; genus Lepidochelys; species Lepidochelys olivacea. The sequence goes on along the minus strand of NW_028181946.1, from coordinate 398,576 downwards.
ATGCCCCAATTTGCCTGGGGTGGGGTTGTTTTTGCTCATGGGTTGTGTTATGAATCCTGTTGGTGGTGTTTCCCCAACATAATGCCACATTGTTTCTCTCTGTTATTAAAAGACTTTTGCTACACTCAGACTATGTGCTTGCGAGAGGGGAAGTATTGCCTCTTGGAGGCGCCCAGCGGGGGTGGTATATATTGGTCCCAGGTCACTGGGTGGGGGCTCGAGCCGGTTTGCATTGTGTTATTGGAATGGAACCCCTAGATATTGAACCCGGCCCTTGTTGCTGCCAACTCTGACGGGCAGAAGGGTTACATAAGACTGTTGCCAATGTCAGGCAGGAGCGAGTTCCTGGCCCTGGAGTCGTGTTGAGCAGACTGAGCTGCTGCTGTGAGACTGAAATACTTGCTCCGGGAGTCACAGGCCTGTTCCTGGCTTGTGGATTCCCGCCCGGCACAGGAGGGACTTAGGGCCTGACACATGGCTCCAGGGGGCGCTTGGCTCCCGGCCCCGCTGGGCACTGACAGGCCAGGTGCAGGGGGCCAGGCGCAGCACCAGGGAGGACATTGGGGAGGCAGGAGCGCTGAGGTGGGGCTGAGTGGGCAGGTGCTGAGGAGCTGCGGCCGGCTGGCCAGCAGGGAGGAGGAGCAGCACCCAGCTGTGGAGAGCCCAGCTGCAGCTCCACACGGGGCGCGGCCAGAGCCTGGCAGGCAGCTGGCTGAAGTGGCACTTTGTGATCTGGCGCAGGCGGGAGCTGGCTCCCCACATCTGAACGCTCTGCAGCGCCGGCGGATTCACATCTAAACCCGGATCTGGCTCCCAATTCACAGCTGGCCCCTCCCCCCGATCTGGAGTGGCTGAGACTCCAGCGCTCTGGGGAAGAGGCCAACAAATGCCAGCTCCTGGGGTGGGCTTCCCCCAGAGACAACCCCGTGCTGGGAAGGGAGGTTCCAAGAGCCGGCAGCTCCACCACTCACACTCCCAGCTTCCTGGGAATGAGCCAGGAGCAGAGTCCCAGTCCCCGTCCCCTGGCATTAATCCAGGGACTCCGCACTGGGGATGTGCACCTGGCAGCACGCAGCCTCCTGAGAACACACAGGCCAGGGTGCAGGGCGAGGGCTCCCAGAGAGAAACGGCAGGAGGGCAATGCTGGGAACCCCCAGGCCGTCTTCAGCTCAAGCATGAGGGCACCCCAGCATCGTGGAGAGCATGAATCTAGCTTCAGCTCAGCCTTTATGTCCCCCCGTTCTCTGTGCTAGATGGGTTGGTCTCCCGGAGGGACGAAAGTGCCCATCAGGAGTTCCTGGCTTATCCAACGTCAGTTTCCCGCTCTTGTGAAAAAAAACGGTGACTTCCCTTACACAGGAGCTGGTGTTCTTCAGGCTGGGCTGGGCCTGTACACGTTCCTCTGTAGGGGTGTGTGCACCCAGGGCCCGTGAGTCGCAGACGTTTGCCAACGAAGATTTGCCAACAGACGTTTGCCCCCTGCTCTCCCCGTGTGCTCAGGCACCGCCATCAAAAGGGCACGTCTGCCACCTCCCTCTGAAGTCCTTCGCATCTGCATACTGCCAGGGGAACATCCCCATTTCTACTGAGGCCTCAGGGACAGGGTTTATGATGAACCAGCTGGAGTTGATCTCTTCCCCCACCCCCCCGGCGTGTTGCACCCCTACGGCTAGCTGGAGATCCAAACTGACACTCCCCGGTTTGAGCCCCTGCCTAGCCAGGCCTCCCCCCAGGCAGTTGTTGGCCCTGAACTCCTGCAGGCAGCCATGACACACAGGTGCTTGGGGGCTTGAGAGAAGGGCTATCACCAGCTGAATGACCCCTGCCTATATGGTGGGGACTGAGGCCACTTTGCCAGCAGGTGCCCCCCCAAGTCCTGTGCTATGCTGAGTCTGGGGAGATGGGCAGGTTCAGCCTCATTAGAAGGGATCGGCCAGACAGAAAGGCAGAATCGGGTCCCCGCACGGAGCCCCTCTACTACCTGCTTGTGTCCTAACCACCAGGACAGTGGCCAATCATAGAATCATAGAATATCAGGGTTGGAAGGGACCCCAGAAGGTCATCTAGTCCAACCCCCTGCTCAAAGCAGGACCAATTCCCAGTTAAATCATACCAGCCAGGGCTTTGTCAAGCCTGACCTTAAAAACCTCTAAGGAAGGAGATTCTACCACCTCCCTAGGTAATGCATTCCAGTGTTTCACCACCCTCTTAGTGAAAAAGTTTTTCCTAATATCCAATCTAAACCTCCCCCACTGCAACTTGAGACCATTACTCCTCGTTCTGTCATCTGCTACCATTGAGAACAGTCTAGAGCCATCCTCTTTGGAACCCCCTTTCAGGTAGTTGAAAGCAGCTATCAAATGCCCCCTCATTCTTCTCTTCTGCAGGCTAAACAATCCCAGCTCCCTCAGCCTCTCCTCATAACTCATGTGTTCCAGTCCCCTAATCATTTTTGTTGCCCTTCGCTGGACTCTCTCCAATTTATCCACATCCTTCTTGAAGTGTGGGGCCCAAAACTGGACACAGTACTCCAGATGAGGCCTCACCAATGTCGAATAGAGGGGAACGATCACGTCCCTCGATCTGCTCGCTATGCCCCTACTTATACATCCCAAAATGCCATTGGCCTTCTTGGCAACAAGGGCACACTGCTGACTCATATCCAGCTTCTCGCCCACTGTCACCCCTAGGTCCTTTTCCGCAGAACTGCTGCCTAGCCATTCGGTCTCTAGTCTGTAGCTGTGCATTGGGTTCTTCCGTCCTAAGTGCAGGAACCTGCACTTATCCTTATTGAACCTCATCAGATTCCTTTTGGCCCAATCTTCCAATTGGTCTAGGTCCTTCTGTATCCTATCCCTCCCCTCCAGCGTATCTACCACTCCTCCCAGTTTAGTATCATCCGCAAATTTGCTGAGAGTGCAATCCACACCATCCTCCAGATCATTTATGAAGATATTGAATAAAACCGGCCCCAGGACCGACGCTTGGGGCACTCCACTTGATACCGGCTGCCAACTAGACATGGAGCCATTGATCACTACCCGTTGAGCCCGACAATCTAGCCAGCTTTCTACCCACCTTATAGTGCATTCATCCAGCCCATACTTCCTTAACTTGCTGACAAGAATACTATGGGAGACCGTGTCAAAAGCTTTGCTAAAGTCAAGAAACAATACATCCACTGCTTTCCCTTCATCCACAGAACCAGTAATCTCATCATAAAAGGCGATTAGATTAGTCAGGCATGACCTTCCCTTGGTGAATCCATGCTGGCTGTTCCTGATCACTTTCCTCTCATGCAAGTGCTTCAGGATTGATTCTTTGAGGACCTGCTCCATGATTTTTCCAGGGACTGAGGTGAGGCTGACTGGCCTGTAGTTCCCAAGATCTTCCTTCTTCCCTTTTTTAAAGATGGGCACTACATTAGCCTTTTTCCAGTCATCCGGGACTTCCCCGGTTCGCCATGAGTTTTCAAAGATAATGGCCAGTGGCTCTGCAATCACAGCCGCCAATTCCTTCAGCACTCTCGGATGCAACTCGTCCGGCCCCATGGACTTGTGCACGTCCAGCTTTTCTAAATAGTCCCTAACCGCCTCTATCTCCACAGAGGGCTGGCCATCTCTTCCACATTTTGTGGTGCCCAGCGCAGCAGTCTGGGAGCTGACCTTGTTAGTGAAAACAGAGGCAAAAAAAGCATTGAGTACATTAGCTTTTTCCACATCCTCTGTCACTAGGTTGCCTCCCTCGTTCAGTAAGGGGCCCACACATTCCTTGGCTTTCTTCTTGTTGCCAACATACCTGAAGAAACCCTTCTTGTTACTCTTGACATCTCTGGCTAGGTGCAGCTCAAGGTGCGATTTGGCCCTCCTGATAACATTCCTACATGCCCGAGCAATATTTTTATACTCTTCCCTGGTCATATGTCCAACCTTCCACTTCCTGTAAGCTTCCCACCTTCAGGTCAGGTTCCAGCGTCGGGCCCTGTCCATACCCACAGCGTGTGGCACCCAGCATGCGCTGATAGACTCCGGTACATGCAGTAAGTTCACAGACACTAGAAACTGCCTAACACCAGGCTGGGAGCTGGGGATGTGTAGGGTACAGAGCACAGCACCCCCTAAGGCCGGGCAGGAGGGCTGGGAAATGCATATGATACAGAGCACAGCGCCCTGTAACACCTGGCAGGGGGGCTGAGAGATGGGGGGTGTAGGGTACAGAGCACAGCACCCCCTAACACCGGCCAGGGGCCCTGGAAGCTGGGGGAATATGTAGGATCCAGAGCACAGCATCCCCGAACACCAGGCTGGGGGGCAGGGAGAGGGGGGATATGTGGGGTACAGAGCACAGCGCCCCCTAACACCAGGACACGAGGTCTTGTCCATCTCAGGGCGGAAATGATCACACCCTTCGAATGGGGGATCTGCCACGGGCACTGGCAGGAGCGCGCTGCTTTACATTAAGGTTCTTTGGCTGACGGGCGAACCTCACCCCCCCCCCCCCCGCGTTTCGAGTGTGAACAGCTGTCGATGGAAACCCAGACAGCAGAGATGGAGCAGGACTAACCGGGGTCACTGGGTCTCGCCCTCACCCCGTGTCTACACTGTACGAGGGTGGGAAATAGCAGGTGCCTTTTCTTGCTCTGATACGATTTTGGAGATGCCGACGCTTGCGACAGCTTTCTCCCTGTGTGGGTTGTGGGATCCAGGGGAGCCGTCTGTGTGCTCTGTACAGGACAAGGTGTGTAGATCGTTTATACCTCAATGTATCACTGTAAATACAGTTATTTAATATATCAAATAAAAGCAGAACAATACATCAAAAAGCATCAAAATGAAAGAGAGGATTGCTATGTACAGGGGGGATTGCTATGTACAGGGGGGTTTGCACGTGACTAGTTAACTGCTCGAGAGCTTTCATCACCATGTACTTTCTGACAGGTTTCTGCGCCCTGTGTAGGGTTTACGTCCCGCCCTCCGTCCCCGTTTCCGGTCGTGTACGTTTTTGTTGCCATCGGCCCTTTTGAACATTTTTTTTGTATTGTTTTCTGTATTTGGCCAGGGGAAGGTTGCTTTCTTGTGTTTTGACATATTTAGAGAAAAAGTATGAACAAGTAGAAAGAAAGGCTGTAAGGGGTTTGCGGCTCCCTCCCCGTCCATCAGTGTGGGAGACCACGCCCCTCGCTACGATACTTTCGGGGTACCTTGGTTCAGGGGAAAATTAGCCCAGTGTTAATGGTTCAGGCCTGCAGTCAGGCCGAGCAATGGTAGAGAGTCTGTTTGCCTAGGGCCCTCATTCAGGGCGGGGCAGCAATCAAGCAGGGGGGCTCTGGCCTACAGTCCGGCAGAGCCGTCGCCGTCTAGGGGAGCTTAGCTCTCTGGTGGGAGAGTCAGCACAACCGTCTGGCGTCCTGATTCAGGCGGGTGCCAGACCAATCAGGCCTCCTGACAACCAGGTGGGGAACCTGCCACTCCTGACGGTGGCGTGGCGGTGGTAGGGGAACCCAGGCCTTCCCCCTCCACTGCGTCCCCACCCAGGGCCCTAAACAGCAGCGGAGTGGTCCGCCACTGGTCAGCGGGGAAAATCCGATCACAACACGCTGGCCGGCTTGTAGTCAATAATACAGCTGAACCCGATTCAGCTGCCCTGGGCTCCTTCCTACACACCCATTCCGTGTGTACATTGGTTCCAGGGTTGTTGTTCGCTTACTGGGGTAGACGGCTAATGGCAGCCCCACCAGCTCCTTGGAGTCCCCGGCGTCTGGCAGCGCCGGCAGCCCCTCTGGCTCTCTGTCAGGATAGCGCTCTCCATTAGGGGAGCAGGGAAAAGACGTCCTGCTCCTCCAGCAGCTCTCTCCCAACTCAGCTGGAGGGGCGGCCTTTTATAGTTCCGCTTCCTGTCCCACCCCTCTGCTTCCGGCAGGGTGTCATGCGGTGGAAGACAAGCCTGCTTTCTGCAACCCTCCTGCCCCCAACAACCCACTTCAGCGAGTCCCAAAATCAAATCCACTTACCAGGGGTCTCCTATCCTCTTTGCGCTTCGCCAACATCCGGGGTAGAAAAGAGCTCCTGGCCGCATGCATCTCTGACCTCCGAGTCATCTTCTGCCTCTGGGTCCCCCTCCACATCCTCGTCCAAGATTTCCTCCTCCTGGCTCGGTCCACTCTCAACTGCCATGCGAGCCACCAAAGTATCCACAGTGGTGTTCGCAATGGAGGTGGGGTCGCTGTGGAGTATCATGTCCAGCTCTTTGGAGAACCAGCAGCTCATAGGCGCAGCACCGGAGTGGCGGTTTGCCTCCCGCGCCCTGTGCCCGGCGTTCCGCAGCTCCTTCGCTTTCAACCTAAACTGCCATGTGTCCCGGTCATCGCCCCTTTCTGTCATGCATCGTGAAATCTGTCCGTAGGTGTAATGATGCTGGTTCTGGCGGGACCCAACTGAGAGTGCCAGTTCAGGACAAACTGCTTCAAGCAGGGCAGTTACAACCGAAGGCTGGGGGTTTTCCACCTCCAAGGCAAACCAAACCAGCCAAACAGAGCAGACTTTGGTCTCACCCCACTTGCTCACCACAAGTCACACAAGCAATTCCCTTCGACGCTTCAGTTTCCCAGTATCACCAATTGTTATGGGGACAAATGGTTATGAAAACCAATACCCCAGGAAAAGAAAAAAGGCTCTCTTGATCCCAAAGGACCAAACCCCAGACCCAGGTCAATATACAAATCAGATCTTGTCCCAAATCACGCTGTTGCCAATCCTTTAGAATCTAAAATCTAAAGGTTTTGTTCATAAAAGGAAAAAGCTATAGATGAGAGCTAGAATTGGTGAAATGGAATCAATGACATACAGTCATGGCCAAGTTCTTGGTTCAGGCTTGCGGCAGCGACAGAATAAACTGCAGGTTCAAATCAAGTCTCTGGAGAACATCCACAGCTGGGATGCGTCTTTCAGTTCTTGGTTCAAAGCTTCAGTGTAGCAAAGTCCCTCCAGAGGGATGAAGCAGGACTGAAAACAAGATGGAGGAGCTGCAGCAGCTTTTTATATTCTCTTGCCATGTGGTCTTTCTTTCTTTGTCCCAAAGACAAGCTGTCCATCACGTGGCCTGGAAAAACCTCCGAGTTCTGTCCATAGGCAGGTCCCTGCACACTGTGCTGAGTCCCAAGGCTTGTCTGCCTTCTTTCAAGGGTTCAATTGTGTAGCTGATGGTCCTTAATCGGCCATCAAGCAGGCTAGGCATTGCATCCGATGAAGTGAGCTGTAGCTCGCAAAAGCTTATGCTCAAATAAATTTGTTAGTCTCTAAGGGCCACAAGTCCTCCTTTTGAACTTGTCTGGGGTGTTACACAGAAGCATAGTACAAGTTTGAACCACAGACAGTATCGAGTCAATACTTATAACTTAAATACAAAAATGACACAAACATATAGAGAGCATAATCATAACCAGCAAATCATAACCTTGCCTTAGACACCTTATTGGACCCCCCTTTATACAAGATTTGGTGCCACTACAGGACCTTGGTTACAACAATGATCTATATGGTCCCAGTTCAAGTCAATAACGTCACAGTAGGTATCATAATTGCTATGTCCAGAGTGCAGCTGGGACTGTACAGCCTCCTCTCCCCAAATGCTGATGAGGTCCAGCAGCTCAGCATAGCTCCAAGCAGGGGGATCGCCTGGTGCGTGGAGCAGGCCTGGCCACCTGGAAAGATGCGCTGCACTCATCACTGAGCAAACAGGAAGGGGACTGTCAAAATGGCAAAGGAGTTTATGGAGTGGGGATGATGGATGGTCACCTGAGGGCCGGGCAGTAGAGTTCAAACCGATGACCAGAGAGGCGAGAGCAGGCATTGTGGGACACCTCCCGGAGGCCAATTGCAGCGCCGTAATCGACCTCGGTGTCTACACTGGCACCGCAGCCTGTAGCCCCGGTGCAGAAAGTTTTTTAAACTGTGCAGTGCTTTTTTTAAAGCGCTGCAACTGCCCTGTTTCCGCGCCCTGAGTGGCGTGGCCGTGCGTACACCTCACCAGTTGCAGCGCAGAAAGCTGCTTTACCGCGCTGCAACTTGCCAGCGTAGACAGGACCTAAGGAAACAGTGCCATGACGTTAAACCTCCTGTTCACCGGAAAAAAACAAGGCTGTGTTTTGGAATGGAATAAAAATGCACCTTTTAAAAATGCAGTAACAGTTTTAACACATGATGAAAGTTATATTAAGCTTATTAAACATTTTAGATTTTTGTTGCATTATCAGATTGCTTTTGTTCTTAAATGTTTGCAGCCCAAGGGCTGAGACATAAATACATGCTTCTGTGTTTGTTTTGGGTCTAGAAGCGGTATTAAAAGTCATGCTTTATAAAAGCAAAAAGGCTTTTTCATTTGTACTTTGTGTTTCTAAGAAGACAAAAAGCATTTTAGTCATAAGTTTGACAGGGGCATTTTTGAATGAGCCAGTTTGTTTTCAAAAGATGTCTAGTTACCATGAGGCAAAAGCCAGGGCCGTAAAGTTAATTAAAGGAAATGTAGATTTCAAAGCCTCCTGGTTACAGAAATGGGAATGGCCATATCACCATTCACAAAATCTTTTTCTTAACTCTTTAAATAAACTTACTATATAAAAGAATACAAAAAGAGACCCAAACCAAAACAGCTTTACCTTTAAATTGTAAAGAAAGCTCTAAAAATCAGGGTACAGTTAAAACCTTCATGTTTTTAAGGTTTGGATTTAGACAAAAAAGAAGAAAAAGCAGCTGATGTGAAAAAGTTCTGACAGAGATAAGGAGCTTGTTCTGTTTCCAACATACACACACATACATTCTTCTTCTTTTCTCATGTTTTTTTGAAATGTAAACCAGGACAAACAGGTTTGCTTTAGGCCTGTTATATAAAATCTGCATGAAGCAGGATTTAAAAATAGCTGCCTTCCCCTGTTTAGCTCGCATGTCCTGTGACCAAAGTTGTTTCACTGTAAAGATGGCCAGAACATGTATGAATTTAAAACAAACAAGAACCCACAGCAGATTCCTTTTCAAAAGACACCCTTTGAACTTCTTAAGAGTGTAAAATAAAGAAGCATGTCGGGGTTAAAACCACAGGCAGTTTACAAAAGTAATTTGTTAAAGTTAAATTAAGTTTTTATTGACTTAGGGATTTTAGTATGATTTTTTGTTGCATTATCAGACTGTCTTTGTTTCTAAATGTTTGCAGTCCGTGTGCTGAGACCAGGTACAAGCTCTTTTTTAACTGTTTAAATGGACTTAATATATCAAAGAATGCAAAAAGAGAAAGTTGGGTTTTTTTGGTTACCTTGAAATTGTAAAGAAAGCTTTAAAAATCATGGTATAGTTAAAAACCTCATGTTTTGAAAGTATGGATTTCTACAAAACACAAGAAAAAGCAACTTATGTGAACCAGTTAGCTTTTTTTTTTAAACCAGAGATAAGGTATTTGTCGCCCCCCCTTCCCCCCTCCCCGCCACATTTTTCTTTTCTAGTGATTTTTTAAGTGTAAACCAAAGGCCAAATTTGACCTATTTGAAGCAGGCCCTTCTGCTTTTAAATTTTTTTTGCAGGAAAGGCAGAGGATTAAAACTAAATGTAAACCTAAGGGGCTGCCAAGTTTTACTGAACACTAGTAAGATCAACAGCTGTTTACAGGAACGTTAATGGTAAAGAGAAAGCAATATTACCATTCACAATCTATTTAACACATTTGTAACCCTTGAAATGAACTCCCTTGTTCTGTAGGGAAATAAAGAGGCCCCTTTGTAACACGAACTGGTTTAAACTCTTAAGAAGGTGTCTACACTGCCCACGTGAAATCGCTGCCGCGACAACGCTTTAAGGTGGCAGTGTCCTCGCGGCTCCAGCTGAGGAGGGTGTTTTTTCACACCCCTGAGCGGTGCAAGTTTCAGCGCTGTAAGTGGCAGTGTAGACAAGCCCTAATTGAACTGTGACATTTTAAAACAGGAAACACTCTCTAAAAACCCCCAAAATTATTTTTGTTGTTTGTCTGTCAGCCCCGGTGGGAAAAGTTCCATAAAATTTAAAAGGGCTTAAAGCCAATGGGGTTATCTATCTATCTATCTATCTATCTATCTATCTATCTATCTATCTATCTATCTATCTATCTAGTGGGAAAGAAGCTTGGGGCCTGTTTTTTTAGATAAGAATAAGGCAGTTAAAGGGGGTGGGTAGTGAGGGGAGGGGCGGGGAGGGAGAGGGCTCTTGTTTAAAAATCTTGGGTTGATAGGATTGGTTCAGGAAAATGCATTCTATGATGCAGCTGTAGAACAGTTTCTGATTGATCCGCCCGAGAGGCAGAGATAACCATGCTGGGGGCTGTGAGCCTTGGGAGCTCCCTCTTTTCCCGGGGGCAGCAGCAAGGGAAGAATTAGTAGGGGAAGCAAAAGTGGATGGGAACCTGGGAGGCAGTGACCATGAGATGGTCGAGTTCAGGATCCTGACACAAGGAAGAAAGGAAAGCAGCAGAATACGGACCCTGGACTTGAAAAAAGCAGACTTTGACTCCCTCAGGGAACTGATGGGCAAGATCCCCTGGAAGAATAACATGAGGGGGAAAGGAGTCCAGGAGAGCTGGCTGTATTTTAAAGAATCCTTATTGAGGCTACAGGGACAAATCGTCCTGATGTGTAGAAAGAATAGTAAATATGGCAGGCGACCAGCTTAGGTTAACAGTGAAATCCTTGCTAATCTTAAATACAAAAAAGAAGCTTACAAGAAGTGGAAGATTGGACAAATGACCAGGAAGGAGTACAAAAATATTGCTCAGGCATGCAGAAGTGAAATCAGGAAGGCCAAATCACACCTGGAGTTGCAGCTAGCAAGAGATGTTAAGAGTAACAAGAAGGGTTTCTTCAGGTATGTTAGCAACAAGAAGAAAGTCAAGGAAAGTGTGGGCCCCTTACTGAATGAGGGAGGCAACATAGTGACAGAGGATGTGGAAAAAGCTAATGTACTCAATGCTTTTTTTGCCTCTGTCTTCACGAACAAGGTCAGCTCCTAGACTACTGCACTGGGCAGCACAGCATTGGGAGGAGGTGACCAGCCCTCTGTGGAGAAAGAAGTGGTTCGGGACTATTTAGCAAAGCTGGATGAGCACAAGTCCATGGGGCTGGATGCATTGCATCTGAGAGTCCTAAAGGAGTTGACAGATGTGATTGCAGAGCCATTGGCCATTATCTTTGAAAACTCATGGCGATCGGGGGCAGTCCCAGATGACTGGAAAAAGCCTAATGTAGTGCCCATCTTTAAAAAAGGGAAGGAGGATCCTGGGAACTACAGGCCAGTCAGCCTCACCTCAGGCCCTAGAAAAATCGTGGAGCAGGTACTCAAGGAATCAATTCTGAAGCACTTAGAGGAGAGGAAAGTGATCAGGAACAGTCAGCATGGATTCACCAAGGGCAAGTCATGCCTGACTAATCTAATTGCCTTCTATGACACGATAACTGGCTCTGTGGATGAGGGGAAAGCGGTGGATGTGTTGTTCCTTGACTTTAGCAAAGCTTTTGACACTGTCTCCCACAGTATTGTTGTCAGCAAGTTAAAGAAGTATGGGTTGGATGAATGGACTATAAGGTGGATAGAAAGCTGGCTAGATTGTTGGGCTCAACGGGTAGTGCTCAATGGCTCCATGTCTAGTTGGCAGCCGGTATCAAGTGGAGTGCCCCAAGGGTCGGTCCTGGGGCCGGTTTTGTTCAATGTCTTCATAAATGATCTGGAGGATGGTGTGGATTGCACCCTCAGCAAGTTTGCAGATGACACTAAACTGGGAGGAGAGGTAAATACGCTGGAGGGTAGGGATAGGATACAGAGGGCCCTAGACAAATTGGAGGATTGGGCCAAAAGAAATCTGATGAGGTTCAGCAAGGACAAGTGCAGAGTCCTGCACTTGGGATGGAAGAATCCAATGCACCAATACAGACTAAGGACCGAATGGCTCGGCAGCAGTTCTGCAGAAAAGGACCTGGGGTGACAGTGGACAAGAAGCTGGATATGAGTCAACAGTGTGCCCTTGTTGCCAAGAAGGCCAATGGCATTTTGGGATGTATAAGTAGGGGCATTGCCAGCAGATGGAGGGACGTGATCGTTCCCCTCTATTCGACACTGGTGAGGCCTCATCTGGAGTACTGTGTCCAGTTTTGGGCCCCACACTACAAGGAGGATGTGGAAACATTGGAAAGAGTCCAGCGGAGGGCGACAAAAATGATTAGGGGACTGGAACGCATGATTTTTGAGGAGAGGCTGAGGGAACTGGGGATGTTTAGTCTACGGAAGAGAAGAATGAGGGGGGATTTGATAGCTGCTTTCAACTACCTGAAAGGGGGTTGTTAGGATATAGATATTTAGGCCTGTCTGTAAAGACCTGTACTTTAAGAATTTAGGCGTATTTTTATCACTTGGCTAGTTAGAGGTATAAAAGAAAGAATCAAAATCACTGTCTGCCAATGTAAGGTCCTTCTCTTACTGGGACAATCTGGGGCCCTGTTCTTAGGCTAAGGCCTTTGGCTAAGCGACAGAGACAGCCCTAAGCTGGAAAGCGACCGGTCACATCCTCACATTCCAAAGTAGTCACATGGAAAGAAGAAAAGGAGTACTTGTGGCACCTTAGAGACTAACCAATTTATTTGAGCATGAGCTTTCGTGAGCTACAGCTCACTTCATTGGATGCATACCGTGGAAACTGCAGCAGACTTTATATACACACAGAGAATATGAAACAATACCTCCTCCCACTAGATAAGCTATTACCAGCAGGACAGTGGGGTGGGAGGAGGTATTGTTTCATATTCTCTGTGTGTATATAAAGTCTGCTGCAGTTTCCACGGTATGCATCCGATGAAGTGAGCTATAGCTCACGAAAGCTCATGCTCAAATAAATTGGTTAGTCTCTAAGGTGCCACAAGTACTCCTTTTCTTTTTCCGAATACAGACTAACACGGCTGTTACTCTGAAACATGGAAAGAAGGTGCTATTGGGCTGTTAGGAAAACAATCCTGTCCTGATAGTGCCTATCAGCTCCAGAGAAAGGGAAGTGCCTAGAAAATGTAAAAGAAAACTTAGTTTGATAGCATCCTGTCTGGCAAGAACTCACTTATCAATACTGGGATGTGAAATCCTCACTTCTGTATTGTCTTGCCATTATAGTTCCCACTTTGCTATTGTTTGTCTGTATAATCTCTGTCTGGTTCTGTGATTGTTCCTGTCTGCTGTATAATTAATTTTGCTGGGTGTAAACTCATTAAGGTGGTGGGATAAAATTGGTTACATAATCATGTTACAATATGTTGATTGGTTAAGGTATAGCTAAGAATATTACTATATAAATTAGGGGCAAACAGGAAGTAAGTTGGGATTTGGAAATAAGGAAAAGGAACTTGTATTTAAGCTTGCTGGAAGTTCACCCCAATAAACATCGAATTGTTTGCACCTTCGGACTTCAGGTATTGTTGCTCTCTGTTCATGTGAGAAGGACCAGGGAAGTGGGAGAGTGAAGGAATAAGCTCTCTAACAGGGGTTCCAAAGAGGATGGATCTAGACTGTTCTCAGTGGTAGCTGATGACAGAACAAGGAGTAATGGTCTCAAGTTGCAGTGGGGGAGATTTAGGTTGGATATTAGGAAAAACTTTTTCACTAGGAGGGTGGTGAAACACTGGAATGTGTTACCTAGGGAGGTGGTGGAATCTCCTTCCTTAGAAGTTTTTAAGGTCAGGCTTGACAAAGCCCTGGCTGGGATGATTTAGTCGGGGATCGGTCCTGCTTTGAGCAGGGGGTTGGACTAGATGACCTCCTGAGGTCCTTTCCAACCCTGATATTCTGTGATTCTACGATTCTATGAAGGCTAAGTTCTCTTTCCCCTCCCCCTCCGCCCGCCCTGCAGGTTGCTATACTTTCCTTGCATAATGACAGGTTTCAGAGTAGCAGCCCTGTTAGTCTGTATTCGCAAAAAGAAAAGGAGGACTTGTGGCACCTTAGAGACCAGCGCATTTATTTGAGCATAAGCTCTCGTGGGCTACAGCTCACTTCATCGGATGCTCATGAAAGCTTATGCTCAGATAAATTCGTTAGTCTCTAAGGAGCCGCAAGGACTCCTTTTCTTTATACTTTCCTTGTCTCACTAACCAAAAAGGATCTCGTCCTGTTTTCTATACTCTCCTTCTCTCACTAACCAAAAAAAGGATCTTTCTCTCTTTTGCACAGCTCTGTGTTCTGCTTACTAACAAAAAAGGATCTTTCTCTCTCTCTCTGTTTTCTGTACTTTACACAGCCTTGTGTCACTGACACAGGATCTCTAGCTCATTTTTCGGCCGTGTGATTTCTTTCACCCGACCTTCTCAACCTTCCTTTAGAGTTTCCTCTTTTCTTTAATGAGCCTTTGCTTTTTAAAATTGATTTCAGTTTTTTTACTCTTATTATTTTTTAGTCCCAACAATAACCTTTTACCATATTCTTACTAATCTATAAAACACACTCCTCTCTCCTGTTGCTTTCTATCGTTTCCCCTCTTCCTTCTATTTAAAATAACCTTTCTTTTCTTTTTCTTCTAAGGCTAAGCAATCTTTCTTTTTTTAAAACTCCTTTCCTTTAAGGCCTCTGTCATGAGGGGGCATGGTCTCCTGCGCTGGCAGCAGGGGCGGAAGCTGCGAACACCCACTGGTGGGCAGAACCGGGACACCCATGGCAGCAGAGGGGCGGGGCAGGAAGCGGCACTATAAAAGGCTGGGCCTCCAGCTCAGATGGGAGAGAGCTGCCAGATGAGCAGCATGTCTCTTCCCCACTGTGGAAGCACAGACCTAACAGAGAGCGCTATCCTGACAGAGACCCAGAGGGGCTGCCAGATGCCAGGGACACTGAGAAGCTGGTGGGGCTGCCACTCACTGTCCTCCCCCAGAGCTCGCTGTTGCCGGCAGGGAAAGGGCTCGGGGGAGTCCTCCTCTCTGGCCCCTATCCCGGAGCAGCCTGCCTGCACCCCAAACTCATCCCCAGCCCTGCCCCACCCCAGAGCCCACACCCCCAGCCAGAGCTTTCACCTCTCCACCTTACCCTTAACCCTCGCCCTGAGCCCCTCCAACACCCTAAACACCTTATCCCCAGTCCTAGCCAGAGCCCTCATCCCCCCACACCCCAACCCTCTGCCCCAGCCCTGAGCCCCCTCCAACACCACAAACCCCTCACCTCCAGCCCTAGACAGAGCCCTCATCCCCCCCACACCCTAACCCTCTGCCCCAGCCCTGAGCCCCTTCCAACACCACAAATCCCTCATCTCCAGCCCTTGACAGAGCCCTCATCTCCCTACATTCCAACCCTCTGCCCCAGCCTTGAGCCTCTCTAACCCCCCAAACCTCCCAGCCCCAAACAGAACCCTCACCCCCTACACCCTGACTCTTGCCCTAAGCCCCTCCCAAACCCCTCAGCCCTGCACCCCCTCCCTCTGCACCCCCTCCCATCCCCAAACTCCCTCCCAGAGCCTGCAGCCTGCATCCCAATACTCTACCTAAGCCTAGGGCCTGCACCCCAGACGTCCTTCCCCACCCAAACTCCCTCCCGGAGCCTTGGGCAGGTAGGGGGTGAAGTAGGGGTGGGTTCTGGGCACCACCAAAATTTCTACAAACCTGCCACCCCTGAACCCATGTACACACGGAATGGGTGTGTAGCAAGGAGCCCAGGGCAGCCGAATTGGGTTCAGCTGTGTTATTGACTACAAGCCGGCCACTGTGTTGCTGTCAGATTTTCCCCGCTGACCCAGTGGCGGACCGCTCCACGGCTGTTAGGGCCCTGGGCGAGGACGCAGTGGAGCGAGAGGGCCTGGGTTCCCAGACCACCGCCACCCCACCGTCAGGAGTAGCAGCCTCCCCACTTGGTTGTCAGGAGGCCTGATTGGTCTGGCACCCGCCTGAATCAGGACACCAGACGGTTGTGCTGACTCTCCCACCAGAGAGCTAACCTCCCCCAGACTGCGACGGCTCTGCCGGACTGTAGGCCAGAGCCCCCCTACTTGATTGCTGCCCCGCCCTGATCAAGGGCCAGGCAAATGGACCTTCTGCTGCTCTGCCTGCCTGACTGTAGGCCAGAGCCCCTACTCGACAGCAGCCCTGCCCTGAATGAGGGCCCCGGGCAAACAGACTCTTGACCGTTGGTCGGCCTGACTGCAGGCCAGAACCATGAACACTGAGCTATTTCCCCTGAACCAAGGTACCCCGGAAGTATCGTAGCGAGGGGCGTGGTCTCCCGCCCAGACGGATGGGGAGGGAGCCGCGAACCCCCTACAGCCTCTCTTTCTACTCGTTCATACTTTTTCTCTAAATATGTCAAAACACAGCACGCTGTTAGGGCCCTGGGCGGGGACGCAGTGGAGTGGGAGGACCTGGGTTCCCCTATCCCCGCCACCCCCCCCGTCAGGAGTGGCAGCCTACAAAAGAAATGTTCAAAAGGGCCGATGGTGCCAAAAATATACACGACCGGAAACGGGGACGGAGGGCGGGACGTAAACTCTACACGGGGCATGGAAACCTGTCAAAAAGTACATGGTGATAAAAGCTATTGAGCGGTTAACTACTCACGTGGCTGGGCAGGGTAGGCGGCCAATGGGGAGAAAGCCATGGTGCGGCATGATGTGTTCCACCCTGCTCCAGGCGGGCTCTGGTGCACCAAACCCCCAGAGTAGGGAGGCTGGCTTTTACTGGGGCAGCTGGGCAGCTTCAATGACTGGGTTCTCCCTTGTACGCATCAGTCTCGTCCTGTGCAAGAGTGTCTGTATGCTGGCGCGGGCTGGACGGTGTTTCTTGCAGGCATTGAGGATCAGCGTGGTCTGCAAAGCCAGGCACCTGACAGAGGACTTGCTGTCCTGCTGCAAGCCTTTGAGGACTAAGATTGAAAGGAAGGAAATGGAGGTCAGAGCCATGGTGCTCTGGAAAGCCCTGGCAGACCAAGCCAGCACTGTACCTCTCAGCCCGTGACAAGGAGGCAGCAGGGTGGGAGGCGGGAGGCAGGGGACTAGCAGGAACAACCACCAACCCTCACTAAACATCCCCACTGCCCTCCCACAGCTGGGGGAGCCCCCAGACACAGGCAAGAAGTCACAATGAACCCCATTCACTCACTATTTCTAGGACTGCCCAGTCCCTGCAGGATCTGATGGCCTCATCCCTGTCTGTATTTATGCTCCCCCTTCCCCCCAGTGCACAGATGGGCACTCAAGCGCAGAGAGGGGGAGATTCACAAAGGGGGCTTGGGCATTGTTAGGCTACGCCTAACTTCCGGTGCCCTGCTGCCCTCCAGGAAATGCCGAGGAGGGAGCTCAGCCATTCTCTAGCTCTGGTTGGGGCCCAGCTGTGAACCTGCTCTGGGAGTGAGGAGCCTGAGCTATGTCACCCACCCCCCCGCCCCAGCCCTTTTCCCCAACAAATGTGGAGGAGACGCTGCTCTGCCCTGCGCTGGCCCAGGGGTCCGGGCACGCAGCAGGGAGGTAGATGACCGGACGTCACCTCAGTCTCCTTTGGAGCAGTGGCTTGACACCAGGCACCCCACCTGGAGGTGACTGCAACAAACCCTGGGCTAGTGAGTGCAAGGCGGGGAGGCAGGACCCCACCTTTGCTGTGTTGCGGGGTCGGGGGGGGGGGCAATCGTCTGCGAAGGCCAGCCAGCTCAGGCCCAGTTTGGGGATTTGCCAGGCCACAGCTCTGAGGTCAGGGCTAAGTGCCTGGGCACATGCCAACCAGCAGACACCACAGGGTGAGGGGGAAGCTGATCAGGGGTTTGGGGATCTACATTTTGCAACCCTTTGTGGCTCTCGCCCAAGATCACATTGCTGGCGTCGGAGATTGAAGCCAGCCCGCGGCCCTGGGCCATTCGTCCCTCTAGCGCTCAGTGCTCAAAGCAGATACCACTCACCGTTGCAGATGGCCTCCAACTTCTCCTGGCTCTGCTGGTCCAGCTGCCGGGCAGTGAGCCCTACTCACACAAACAGCTCGTCACATCCCTGCGTCCCCAGCGAGGGTGTCAAAGCGTCTGTCACCCTCCAAGCAGTGGGGCTTTCCCCTGCCCCTCGCTGTCCAGGACGCACTCCTGAGTCCCCAGGGGAGAGGGCGAGGCCCCAGGGATGGCTGTGGGGCTGGCTGCCAAAGGAGAGCATAGCGCCTTGAGGTTCCACTACCAAGAGCCCATGGCGGGGTGGGGGAGGGGGGAGGGGGACTGCATGGGGAGCAGTGGGGTTCGAGGGGCCCATCAGCCGATCAGGGCAGTTTGGGGTGAGCTTGCTCCTGCGGGTTTCTGACACCCCTGAGCCTTCATTCGGCAATCAGGAGCCCAGGGGTTACTTCTAGCTGCCGGCAGGGACTGAGGAGAGCCTGGGACTGGATCCAGCCCCTCTGCTTAAGGGACCCCTCTGCTCTGTGGTTACCTAGAAACCTGATGGCCGCTTCTCTAATGGGAGCCTGCGGGTTTTCCACAAAGGCCATGGCCTGGCAGAGGAAGGTTTCTGCCCTCCCCTTGTAGCACGCCACCTAGGAGCCAGAACAAGGGAGCACAAGGTTATTAAAGGCCTTTCCATCCTGCAGGCCAGGTTCCAGATCTGTGGAGTGTCCTGCTTTCGGCCCTCTTTCCTGTGCCGGGGGGATCACGCAGAGGGACTACAGCCAGGGCCAGGTGTGGTCCCGGGGCTGGGGCTCGGTGTGGGCACTGAGCCGGGCAATGGAGGGCTCCCTCACCAGGCAGTCACAGCCTCGCCAAAGCTCCTTTTTCTGGACATGGGCACTGAGCTGGCTCCACCTTAGGAATTCCAGAGCACTCCTGAGGGTGTCCCAACACATCTGCAAAACAAGAGGGGCCGGGGCGAGCCGACAACGGTTACGGGAGCTGGAAACCAGGGCCGTCCCTCGGCATACACGCCTGCATAAGGCACCATGAAATTGTTCCTGCTCGCGGAAGGGCGGAGGTGTGGCTAAGGCCAGGGCTGGAGACCTGACTCAATTCCCAGCTCTTTCTGCAGGAACTCAGGCAAGTTGCTTTGGCCCAGGGCTACAAAGGGATTTAGGTGCCTAATGCCCATGGGCATTCAATACTTCTAAGGTGCTAGGCCTCACGCTGTGCCTTAGTTCCCCACCTCATGGGGGGTAGGAGGGTGAATTCATTACTGCCGGGGGCATTTGGCTCCCAAGTGATGGGGGCCATGAGAGCGAGCGTGTGCACAGGCACCTGGGGCGGGGCGGAGGGGGGGCTTGGGCATGTCATGGCTAGTAAGAGCTGTCCGGGCTGCTTGGCCAAGGGCACATTGGGTCTTGGGCACCATCCGGAGGCTGGGTAGCTCTGCTCCTGGTAGGGGCCATGGCCAGGGTTGTGCTCTTCCCACCAGCACAGCCAGGGGAATGTGCGGAGGCCAGTGGCTGTAGGAGTGGTGAGCTGACCCCTCCGCCCACCCATTCTCTCTGCCTGGCTGCAGGGGGGAGTGTTGGCCTCAGAGAGGCAGGGAAGACTCAGCAGTTGGGTGGGGCACCATGGTCATGGCGCTACTGGACTCAACGTTCAAGTGTTTTTGAGCACGTGATTGTCACAGCACTGAGCACCTGCCCTCTGCCGGCCAGACCTTTTAAAGGGGGGTGTCACATGTTGGCCCCCCCAACAAATTCCTGGTCACTCTGTAACAATCTCAGCTGCAGGCTCCATCTCGTGGCCTCACCTGGGACACATTGGGACGCTCATCGTGCAGGAGGAGGAGCAGAGCAGCGGGACCAGGCTGCGGAGGACGTGCTCCTTCATCTTCCTCCTGCTGGGCCCCCTTACAAGCTCCAGCAGGTGTTTAAAGAGGGTGAGGGAGAGCACCCGGAGTTTGCTGGACTCCTGCAAGAGAGGATGTGGGGAGGAGACGCTGTGACGGTCGTGCCCACCCAGCAGGGTGAGCGCTCACTGTGACAGAGATGTCTGCCCTGCAGGGGGTATTGCTAACTCACCCCCAGTCATACAGGTACAGCTGGGGGCCAGAGTCTCATGGGCATAGCGCCATTGAAGGCAATAGAGATGCAGGTTTCCACCAGCTGAGGGGCTGGCCTGGTAACTTCTTGGCCAGAGGGAGCAGTAAGGTGGGGTGAGACAGCCCCTGGGATCTCACAGCCAGCTCTGGGCACACTGACATCAGCACCCGCCTGTAGCCAGACAGCCAGCCCCCCCCCCCCCCCCCTCAGACCAGCATTGCTGGAAACACAGGAGGAAGCAGGAACAGGGCACTTAACATATATTCCAGCACAGCCTTTGAAGCTGTGAAAGCACAGGTGTGCTGCTACAATGTGCCTCTGGGAACAGATACAAGGATTAAGCTCACAGCAGGCAGAGGCCCTGTGACAGACATGGCTCTTAGCCCCTACTAAATAGCGTGATGCACACACACCAACATCCTAGGTGGGAAAATATTTACCCTGATAAAAGAAATGTCCAGTAGTCGAAACTTATTGTTTCTCTCCCTTGCAAGTGTAAACTACTCTTGCGAAAGCTGGCGTCACCCCGACAGACCAGCCTCAATTTGGCATAAGAAAGGAGAAAGAGAATAAAGGAGTACAGAGGTATAAGTAGGGGACCTACAGCACCATGATTTTTGAGTGCTTTTCACTATCTATCTGCTGGTCAGATAAGTGACAGCCTCCCAAGGCTTCTGCAGCTAAGAGGGTCCCTAAGCCTTGTCCCTTATTCGTCTTTCCACGGAATTGAGTGACCGATCCTGGCTTGGCACCGCTGGAATCGAGAGATGCAAGGAGGGTAAGAAGCACCCACACCTGATCTCCTATCTTTAGTGTACACATATTTTGAAATAGAGCTCTATACTTTGTTTTCTTTCTTTGGGATTGTGGCTTCAGTTTTGTAACTTGTTTGTGTGTGTAACATCTCTACATTTAAATAAGTAGGCACTAGCAATTTTGTAACCACATGATTAGAATCTAGCTTAATAAATTTTGGTAACCATTTATGCATAAGCCTGACTTGTTTTCTCTGGTTTACTGTAAAGCAGCCAACACAATTAAAGAACCTCAGCCGTTTGGGCTCTAAAGCCTGGCCATTAGGTGAGAGTACTAAGAGCCTAGCGTTGAGTTGTGCCGCCTCCACGGGGCAAACTCTTGGGGCACCTGTCAGTCAATCCTGGCTGCCCGCTGCGAAGGAGCTCTGAGCTCTAGCAGTTAAAGTCACGAGTGGTTAGGACCTTGGGGCATCCGTCAGCCTAGCCCGGGCTGCCCGCCGCGAAGGGACAGTGCGTCCTAGCGGTTAAAGTCACGGATGGTATAAACGGGCATAGCTGGCACCTCACCAAACATCCTTGGCCGTCGGCTAACACCGCCTGTCAAGCCAAGGGGAAACGCTCAGGGCAGAGCAGCACCAGGACAGGGGCGGCAGAGAGGGAGCGATGAGGAAAGATTCAAAGAGCGAAGGGATGTGTGTACTTTGTCCTCCTGCTTTGCGTGCCCGACTCACACTGGTGCTGATCCACAGCGACCCTCTAGCGAGGCCAAGGGGACCAGGCATGGGGGGCAAATTCCTACACTGGTGTTTGTTCGGGCCAAGCACAGGGACCTGGGGGGGATTTAACAAGGAGCAAGGGGTGGTAAATGTGCAGGAGCTCCCAGATAGGGGGCCTTGGAAGCCATGACTGGAAACCACCCAGCCTCCAGGGGCTTGGGGTTCGGCAAGGGCTGCCCCACTCCTACACATGCGTTTCTTGTTAACTCAGGGTCGGCCCCACTTGGTCACATGATGCCCCCTCGCTGCACGGCAGCTGGCAGAGCCAGACCAGTCCAGTGACCTGGGAGGCCGGGCGAGCTGTGCCCACCAGGGAGAACCAGGAGCAACAGCTGGGGGCTGTAGGGAGGGGCCACTGCTTTCTGGGAGGTGAGGCTGAGGGTAAGGGGGGGCAGCCTGGGGGGGGCAGGTTGACTTGAGCTGTTCTGAGAGTGGCTGAACCTTTAAATGGTGCCCCCCCAATCAGCAGTTACATGTCGCCTCTGGGCACCAGGTTCTAGAGCAGGCAGTTCTCTGAGTGACGTCTGTTGTAAAAGTGTTCCTAAGTTCTTTTAGTCTGTTTATCTGATTTGGCTGCGCTCTCCTGTCTGGCCACTTTGGAGACAGGCTCTTGGAACAGTAGTTCTCAGTTGTCTTTCCATCAGGAGCGGGTGCTGGACTAGATGCAGGAGCTGCTCTTGGTGTTGATCTTAAGCTGGGCCTGTGCCACTGCTTAATAAAGAGCGGCCAGGTCCCAGCAGAGTTCGGGAGGGCTGAGGGTAGGATTTAGCGTTGTGAGAGCTGGGGAGGTGGGTGTTCCCTCCAGGAGCCCCCACTGGGGCGTTACCCCTGGAAGGCAGTAATGGATGGGTCCCTTTCTCCCGCCCACTTTGCTGGCTCTCGCCGTGCAGTGGGGGACTGAACATCAGTCTGGTGAACACGCTGGCGGGGGCTACTTTGTGGTTACAAAAGGCCTGGGGAGAACTAGCCCCTCCTTTGATGATGCCCTGCCATGAGAACGAAGGGGAGAGGAAAGGGCGGTAGCTGCAGAACCTACAGACGGAGCTGTTTCCTTATGGAGCTGACAGGCCAGCTGTGGGATTCCTGGTGAGGGAGGGGAGGGGCAGGATTTTCACCAGGGTACCATCACTTGTTACCCTGGAAGGCAGCAGGAGCATTGAGGCACCCTGTGCTGCAGAGGCCCCCTCGCTGCATGCAGGCTCAGGAATGCATGTTCTTCCCTCAAGGGGAGCCTCGTCCCCAGGCTGCCCTGATCCTTGTCAGCAGGCCTGCAGGACACCAGGGTTCCCACCCTTACTGCCATATGCTCTGATGGAGAATGGGGTAGCAGAGGAAGGCGGGAATGGGTTCATGTCATTTACGACAATCCTTTTTCTGGCAAGGGCCATAGCATAGGTCCCACTAGCCCACCCGCCAGCCCCCATTCACACGTCTGTGGCTTGAAGGGTCTCCCGCGGGCCCCCAGGCCTTACATCATGAAAGAACGGCAGGAGTTTCTCAGCCACTCGCACAGCCATGGGGCTGGCGCTCTGCCTGTCCATGCCGGTGAGGATGTCTCTCAGCACGGTGATGGCGTTGGAGATGACGTCCCTGTCTGCCTCGTTTAGCTGTTCCACGACGACTGGCAGTTGATGCTGGAGTTTCCCCACCTGTGTGAAAGGAGGAGCTGCTTTACGAAACACCCTCCGGTGACCCAACAAGCCATTTCCAAAACAACGTCTGCCTCCCCTGCAGACAGAGCCACGGGAACTAGGAGTGCAGGGGGTGCTGCAGCACTCCAAGGTTTTTCGCGGGGCTCTGCTCCTGGCCCCACACACAAGGTCCCAGCTGCCGGCCCTGCGCCAACTCCCAGCTGTGGCCCCAGCCTCGGCCCCCTTGCCCCATCCATCTCCCGTCCCCTGGAGCCATGGCCCTGCTCCTGACCCCAGCTCTAGGGGTGGTGGGGTGTGTGGACAGGTGTAAGGGGGTGCTCAGCACCTCCACAAAAAGTCTTCTAGCGCCCCGCCTCCAGATGACACGTTAGAGCCTCAAAGCCCTTGCACAGCCCCAGCTAGGATCGCAAGCAGCGGGGCCGGCTACCTGCAACATAAGCAGCTGCTTCCTTGTACCCCTGATCTCAGGGGGTGGTATATATTAGCAGGTATCATCTGTGGAAACTTCTCTGCACAACACCTTGACCCCAAACAAATCAAGTGTATTATTGTTAGAAGGGTTAGAATAGCACCTCCAGCACCTATCTGCAATCAGGGCATGTGCTGGGGGCTTTCCAGGCACAGAAAGAGACATTCCCTGGCCTAGAGCTTACAGGCTAGACACACAAAGGAAGGATTTCTATCCCCGTTGTACAGACATGGAACTCAGGCCCAGAGAGGCGACGTGACTCATCCATGGTCACCCAGGGAGTCTGGCAGAGCCCGAAACTGAACTTGGGTTCTCCAGAGTCCCGGGCCTTACAGCCCAGCCTCGGCGAGGGAGCCGATTTTGTACACGACTTCTAGGGTTGGTCTGTTACTAAAAGCCAGATTCAATCATTTCTGTATTTGGCTTCTGAACTGTTCAAAGACAGCCCCACAAAACCTCAACCGGGATGAGGGGAAAAAGTGTCCAATACAGGCTTACCGGTTCCGGAAGGAAAAATAAAACACAAGCAAGTGAAAACCAGGCTGAGGACATGGAACAATTGGAATGGTGGATAACAAAGAGAATTACAGTCATGCCCTCTCCATGTCTGATCGATTCATCGTCCGGCTTTAATAAACCGGACTGACCTGCTATTCTCAGGGTAAGTAAATTATCATTAGGGAGAGTTGCCTTCAGATGGTCTCCTCTTTGACCAGGCTGCCAGATCTGTGTATTTAAGTCCCAAGGGTTTTCTCTGCCTTCACTATTTTGTGTCTATCACACTTGGTATGAGGTCTGAGCAGCAAAAGGCCTTTCTCGAGCTCTTCAGAGGAGCAAGTGCTGCGGGACAGAGCTGTGACATCAACAGTTAAAACCTACGAGGCTCAAAAAGGGGATTCGTAGGAAAAAATGGTTCCAACTGAAGCAAAATGGCTCTGTCTGGGCGTCCCGGATCACTGGTGTCACCAGCATTCCCTGGAGGTCTAGAGTCCACAGCTCTGCTGCTACTCTAGTGCTAGGGTTCTTTGGATCACACACCCAGAGATGCACCCTGCAGGAGCCAGGCCCTGCCCTGCAGAACAACAGACAAAAGCCAGGCAGGGACTTGCCCAAGGTCACCCAGCAGGTCACTGGCAGAGCCAGGAAGAGAAACCAGGGCTCCTGACTCCAGGCCAGGGCCAGGTCCCCTGGGAAGCTTTCAATGACCCCAGCCCTGCATCAGCTCCCTGATGAAGGAGTTGCCAAGACTTTGAAGGAAAGAGCTCAAATTCAGAGGGATCATGGTAAATTGGAGGACTGGGCTATAGACAACAAAATGAAACTCACCAAAGACAAAAGTGAGGTGCTACATTTAGAGAAGAAAAAGCAAATGCACAGAAACAGAATGGGGGATAACCGGTTGTACTGCTGAGAAGGATCTGGGAGCTGCGGTGGATCACAGCCTCAGCATGAGGCAGCAAAGCGATGGTGTTGCAAAAAAAAAAAAAAAAAAAGCAAATGCAATCTTAGGTTGCATGAACACAGGTATAGCCTGCAAGTCATGGGAGGTGATAGTACCGCTCTACTCAGTGCTGGTTAGGCCTCAGCTGGAGTACGGTGTCCACTTTTGGTCACCAATGTCTAGAAAAGATGTGGAGAAACTGTAATGGATCCAGAGGCGAGTGACAAAGATGATCAGAGGGATGGAACACAAGCCATACGAGCAAAGGTTGAAGGAACTGGCTATGTTTAGTTTGGAAAAGAGGAGATTAAGGGGGGACGTGCTAATGGTCTTCAGATTCTTCAAAGGCTGCCAAAAAAAAGATGGCGAAAAGTTGTTCTCTCTTGCCACAGAGGGCAGGACAAGAGGTGATAGGTTCAAACGATAGCACTGCAGATTTAGATTAAATCTCAGAAAAACCTTCCTAACTGTAAGAAGAGTAGGACAATGGGACAGACGACTAGGGACCTTGTGGAAGCCCCTTTGCTGGAGGTTTATAGAAGGAGGCTGGAGCCATCTGTCTGGGCTGGGATAGACACAACAAATCCTGCATCTTGGCAGGGGGCTGGACAAGCTGACCTTGCGATCCCTTCTCACCCTGCGGTTCTATGAGAGGTGTCCCAGAGCACCAGGAGAGGGTTTTGGCGTGTTCTGCCTCCACTATACCGCTGGCTAGAGTCACGCTCTCTCTCTTCGGCCCAATGGCGATACCCAGTGGGAGACAGAGAGACACCCTCAGGCCATGGTGGGGACACACGGCGCTCCTTCCCTTGCTGCAGGGGCTGGAACTTACGGCCAAGGGGGCGACGCCAGCCTCTTGCTGAGAGATGTCGTGATGCTGGCGCAGAGGCCGTTCCTGCAGCCTGTCAAGCGGCTCCCATAGGACCTTTTCTGCAGTCTTGGGGTGGGATGTCAGCACCCTCCACATCTCCACAGCAACGCTGCAAAGGGAGAGAGCCGATTTCACCTGGCCAGAGCCCTGCCAGCCTCCTGCACCCACCGCCACCCGCACCCTGCTGGGTCTCCTGCCCCCGGCTGGCCCTTTGTTGCCCTCCTGCTGCAACAAGGGCCCCCACTGCCTGGCACAGGCTGAATGGGGGCCGGGTCTGAGTGTCAGCCCCGGGGGAGGCCGAGGGCTGCCATATGGGGTTTTGCAGGCTGGCCTGTCTCCACGGCATGTCAGCCTGCAAAACCCTCCAGAACAAGCAGCAGCTCTGCAGGGAGCAGGAGGTCTCTGGAAGGTTCTGCACGCCCCTGTCCCTGGGAGCGGGACCAGTCCGGGGGACCTGGAGCGCAAGCGGCAGCAGCCCCAGCCCCGTACCTGTCACATGACAGCGAGCAGCCCAGCAGGGTTGTGACCACCTCCTCGCTGTACTGGTCGCCCAGCACAACAGGGGCCTTGAGCAGCTGCTGCTGGCCCAGCGGCTCGCTGATGGAGTCCAGGTTGTGGTACATGCTTGTCACAGCCTCTGACACCTGGAAGGGAAACGGGGAGATGGGAGCCTTGGCTTCCTCGCGCTGCTATTCATCTGGGGTGCCAGGGACCTGCCCTACCTGAGAGCCATCTGCCCTCCCACATCCTCTTCTCCAGCTCCAGGCCTAGAACACAGGGCCAATTCCCGGCCTATCGATTCATAGACTGCAAGACCACAAGTGGCCATGGAGATCACCTAGACTGACCCCCGCATTGCACAGGACCTGCCCCCCAGTAATGCCGAGCGCCCAGAGACAGAGTCTCCCACGGATGGGCTCCCCCAGCAGGCTGTTCTCACTGCAGCTCTTACCCTCTCCAAGCTTGGGCTGGGGACCCACAGGATCACATGCAGCATGTGCCTGGCCGCCACCGAGTCATGGATGCTGGTGTCTCTCATGCCCTCGATAGCAGTGAGGAGGAAGTCCATGCGCTCGGATGGGTTGAAGTACTTCCCAAACATCTGAAACAAAGCTGCCAGTGAAACCCCTTTTGCTGCCCAGTGCGGTTCCAGTTGGACCGAGCAGCCAGGACTGGCCCAGCCAGGAGTGCAGGCAAAGCCCGCTCTGCCGGGACAGAGCTGGGTTACTGCACCTGGGACGCACAGCACCCAGCCAGCAATCAGGAGCTGTCGTGCATGGCACAGGCCAGCGTGGCAGTGCACGGGGGCACAATACTGCACAGCACGGATACACTCTCTAGTGCTCAGCAGGGCCTGGCACTGGTGCGTGGACGCAATGATGCCTTGGAGAGCATTAATCTCTGGGGAAGCTCCCACCACACCTGACAAGGAGCTGGGATTAAGTTTTGGATGAGACCCAGTGCATCTTGGGATGTGGCATGTAGGGAGGCATATTGGCCCACAATAGTAGAAGCCTTGCCAGCAGATTGAGGGAAGTGATTATTCCCCTCTATTCGGCACTGGTGAGGTCACATCTGGCCCCCCACAAGAGAAAGGATGTGGACAAATCAGAGAGTGTCCAGCAGAGGGTAACGAAAATGATTAGCGGGCTGAAGCACATGAATTATGAGGAGAGACTGAGGGAACTGGGCGTATTTAGTCTGCAGAAGAGAAGAATGAGGGGGGATTTGATAGCAGCCTTCAACTACCTGAAGGGGGGCTCCAAAGAGGATGGAGCTCGGCTGTTCTCAGTGGTGGCAGGTGACAGAACAAGCATCAATGGTCTCAAGTTGCAGTGGGGGAGGTCCAGGTTGGATATGAGGAAACACTATTTCACTAGGAGGGTGGTGAAGCACTGGAAAAGGTTACCTAGGGAGGTGGGGAATCTCCATCCGTCGAGATTTTTAAGGTCAGGCTTGACAAAGCTTTGGCTGGGATGATTTAGTTGGGGTTCGTCCTGCTATGAGAAGGGGGTTGGATTAGATACCTCCTGAGGTCTATGATTCTATGAGGTGGAGTGGGCCATAGGCAGGCTCCGGCCCAGCTGGATGGGGTCAGTCACATGCCTGGGTGTGTCCCTTCCCCCTGACTCGTAGGGTCTTAATTTCTCTCTCCTGATAACTCTGGGCACAACAATCCCAGGAAGCATTGAAAGTAGTTACCATGGCGATATTGCTGGTGCTGGTGAACCAGGTGACCCAGAAGCTGTTCTCCGCTCGCCACTCCCTGAAGACCTGCAGATACTCTGCACTCTGCTTTGCCAGCGTCGTGCCTGAACCAGGGAGGGGAAACAGACAGCAGGCAATATAAATCGGAGGTTAGCTTTGGAAACGGGAGTTTTGCAAGGAAGTTTAGAGACAAGTACATCTAAGAAACATACTGTAAATTCAGGCCAATAAACTCCCCCTCCCTCCCCAACAAAACTAAACAAACTAACCCCCCTGGAAGAGTAAAAATAAACCAGGCGGAAGTGCAGCAGCAGTGTGAGGCTCTCCAGTTGATTGCACTGAACGCAGCAAGTAGGATTCCCAGCCCTGTGGGCAGGAAGCACATCTGGGCATTTGGCCCAAGGAGCTACTGCCCTCGGAGACCACGAGGCCAGAGGATCTGAACTGGTGGAGCCAAGGGAGACAGCGAGGTACAGAGAGGAGACTTTTAGGGATGCAGTAGAGTGGTCCCACCCCCAGTCTGACAGCCTCTGTGCTGCTGAGGAGGGTGAAAGTTTCTGGGAAGGAGAACATCGAGCTGGAGCAGAGGAAGACGATCCCATAGTTGGGACCCACCTGCCAGATGAAGTCAGGATATCCTCTCACACTGAGGCTGCCCCTCCTGAGGCGGGAAGCCCAGTTACAAAGAAAAGCCAGGTAATAGTAATGGGGGATTCAATCAATAGACATATAAGCAGTTGGGTTTGTGATGAGTGGGAGAACCGCATGGTAAATTGCCTGCCTGGTGCAAAGGTTGCAGCTCTCACGAGACATCCAAACAAACTTACGTGCAGTGCTGTGGTATGTAAGCTAATGTTTAAATCGGCCTCTGTACAAGATAGCGAATGTGACAGTGAATTTTATAAAAGTCTCCAGATGTGATCCCTGGCAAGCCTGACTTCAGTACCAGGCAAATTGTTGAAATGATAGGAAAGAACAGAATTATCAAACACATAGGTGAACACAATTTGCTGGGGCAGAGTCAACATGGCTTTTGGAAAGGGAAATCATGCCTCACCAATCTACTAGAATTCTCTGAAAGGGGTCAACAAGAATGTGGAGAAGGGTGATCCAGTGGATATAGTGTACTTGGACTTTCAGAAAGCCTTTGACAGGGTCCCTCACCAAAGGCTCTTAACCAAAGTAAGCTGTCATGGGATAAGAGGGAAGGTTCTCTCATGGGTCAGGGGTTAAAAGATAGGAAGCAAACAACAGGGATAAATGGCCAGTTTTCACAGTGGAGAGAGGTAAAGAGCGGGGCACCCCAAGGATCTGTGTTGACACCAGTCTAGTTCAACATAGTCATCAATGATCCAGAAAAAGGGGTAACCAGTGAGGTCGCAAAATTTGCAGATGATACAAAATGACTCAAGATAGTTAAATCCAAAGCAGACTGCGAAGAGCTACAAAGGGACCTCACAAAACTGGGGGGGGGACTGGGCAACAAAATGGCAGATGACATTCAATATAGATAAATGCAAACTGGACACCACAATCCCAACTATACATACACAATTATGGGGTTTAAATTACCACTCAAGAAAGAGATTTTGGAGTCATCGTAAAGAGTTCTCCGAAAACATCCACTCACTGTGCAGTGGCAGTTAAAAAAGCCAACAGAATGTTGGGAACCATTAGGAAAGGGATAGATAATAAACCAGAAAAATGTCATAATGCCTCGATACAAATCCAGTGTGCGCGCCCACACCTTGAATACCGCGTGTAGTTCTGGTCGCCCCATCTCAAAACAGATGTACCAGAATTGTAAAAGGTGCAGAGAAGGGCGACAAAAATGATTAGGGGTATGGAAGAGCTTCCATATGAGGAAAGATTAAAAAGACTGGGGGCAAGTCTACACTTCAACCACTCTATCGCCATAGCTGCACCGGCGCTGTAGCGTTGAAGAGAAGATGGTCCTCTGCCAACAAGCTCTTAATCCACCTCCCGGAGAGGCGCTAGCTATGTCAGTGGGAGGGGTGCTTCTGCCAACAGGGGTGTGGATTTTTCACAGCCCTGAGCAATGGAGTGATAACAATATAGGTCTGCAGTGCAGACCTGGGACCATTTAGTTTAGAAAAGAGCTGACTAAGGGGGGAGATGACAGAGGTCTATAAAATCATGACTGGTGAGGAGAAAGTGAATAGGGAAGTGTTATTTACCCCTGCACATAACACAGGAACTAGGGGTCACTTTCTGAAATTAATAGGCAGCAAGTTAAAAGCAAAGAAAAGAAGGTATCTCTGCACACAATGCACAGGCAACCTGTGGAAATTGTTGCCGTGGGATGTTGTGAAGCCTAAAAGTATAATTGGGTTCAAGATAATTAGGCCATGCAACCCCAGACTCTGCATGTCCCTAAACCTCTGACTACCAGAAGCTGGGACCGGATGAGAGGGGATGGATCACTCCAAATTTCCCTTTTCAGTTCATTCTCTCTGAAGCATGAGGCACTGGCCATTATCAGAAGACACAATACTAGGCTAGATGAACTGATCTGAGTCAGTATGTCCATTCTTATGTGAGTTATGAAGAGTAGAATATGGACGGGGAAGCTAAAGACATCAGGTGAAACTCCATGGCTTGAAGGACTATGGATACTAAGGAGGTTTTTTTCAAAAAGTGTATTAGGAACAAAAGAAATCCTAGTAATGGTGTAGGCTCATTACTAGATGGAGACTGTTTAAAAGGATGCAGAAAAGGCAGAAGTGTTCAATAAATATGTTTCCCATGTTTGGAAACCCCATGTCAATGTATTTAGGAAGGACAAGGGTCTCCAGTGCTCTTACGTTTTTGCCACAGCATGAAGGCGTAGAGGTGGTGAAGTCCCTCCATAGCTGATCGACAGATCTCCTGCTCCTGCTCAGCACAGTGCAGAGTGAGACAGCCCACCAGCTGGCCCAAGACTCTGAATTCCTCCACTCCCTGACGGAGAGAGGGAGCAAGGGGAGTCACTCGCTCCTGGAGGCCCAGCGCAGCATGTCCCCCGGCATTGCACTAGCAACGGTCTAGAACCGGGGGAGGCAGAGCCCAGCGCAGAGAGACTGGGGACAATGAGAGCAGGAGGAGCCATGGGACCCATCACCAGGGACTGAGGGAAGCTCAGCAGGGACGGGAAGTCTGGGTAGCAGAGTCAGCAAACGTTGCCCTCGAGGGGGGACCTGGGTAAGGAATGAACTAACGTCCAATCTCCATCTCAAGGGCAAGCTCCTAATCCCAGCCCCTTCTCCCATCCCCCTCCCTCCACTGACCTCAGGTCCAGGAGCGTGAGGTCACCTTGGACTCCTCTTCTCTGCATTCCGCCTCTCTCACTCCATCCTGGAGCTCCCCACAACCCCCACTTTCTGCGCCGCACCCAGCCTGCCGGCTCTCTCCTGCCGGCTCTCTCCTGCAGCCTTGTCCTCTAGCCTCCCCCTCCTGCCAGACCTTCCCTTGCCCCTCCTGCAGCCCCTGCGCTCGCTCCCTGCTCTTCCCCACGTCGCACCAAGCCCCTGGCCCTCCTCTCCTGGGGTCTGCACGGCCTCCCCTGACCCACTCCCCATTGCTCTGGCTCCTTTGGCCCCTCCCATCCCTTTCACTGTGTCCCCTCCCACCTCCCTCCTTCTCTTCTGCTGCCCCAGCCTCTGGGGGCATATCATCCAAGCGCCCCCCTCCAGCTGCCGGAGGGGAGGCCCTGCCACAGGGGGGATGGAGCAGCTGCAGCAGCTCAATGGCCCTGAGCACCCAGAGCAGGGGGTCTTCATCTGGCAGCCTGGCAGGAGCTGATGCCAAAGCGTCCCGGGGGCAACTGACAAAGGGGGTGAAGAGACACCTGGGTTCAGAGGGTGCTCTCAGGGCGATCCTGTGTAAATCCGCTGACCCTGCGGAGCAGACTTTGGTCCTAGGGGAACAGCGGGGAGAGTCCTTGGAGATAGAATTACGGGGCTCCACCCAAGGCCCACTGGAGTCAGAGGACAGACCTGTCCACATCAGGGCTCATTAGATTGGACTCCTACCGAGGATCTTGCTGAGTCACTATTCCAGGCCCGGGTTTTCCCTGCCAGGGAGCGCTGCACCGCGAGCCTGCTCAATGCAGTTAGGAGACGGCCAGAGTCACAGGCTGCTCACCTTGAATTTGTGTTGACCGGAGATGAATATGGTCAGCCAGGTGATTCTTCCCACTGCCCTCAGCCGCACATGCACCTCCTTGGATGCGGTCCAGGGGAGCAGGACCTGAGAGAAACAGATTGGGACAAATTGTGAAGGAGAAGTACCAAAAAATAGCACAAGCACATAGAGTGAAAATCAGAAAGGCTAAGGCAAAAATGAGTTCTAACTGGCAAGGAACATAAAAGGCAATCAGAAGCAGCTCTGTAAATGCATTAGGAGAAAGACAAAGGAAAGTGTGGGGCCACTACTCAGCAGGGAAGCAGAGCAAATAATGGATGATACAGACAAAGCCAAGGTGTTTAATGCCTTTTTTGCTTCAGTTTTCACTAAAAAGGTTAATGGTGACTAGATGATGACCACAATATTAACAACAGGGGGGAAGAAATACAGGCCAGAGTAGGGAGAGAACAGATAAAAGACAATTTAGGTCAGTTAGATGTAATCAAGTTGGCAGAGCCTCATGATATTCACAGGAGATGGAGCTAGACAAAGCAAACTCTGAACCTTTAGGAGGGCTGAAGGTCCCAGAGGACTGGAGAAGAGCAGCCACAGAGCCTATCTTCAGAAAGGGGAACAAGGAGGCCCCAAGGAATTATCCACCTGTCAGCCTATCTTTGGTACCCAGAAAGATTATTGAAGAAATTATTAAAGAGTTTGTAAGAACCTAGAGGAGATAATAGGGTGATAAGGAATAGCACCATGGATTTGTCCACAACAAACCATGCCAAACAAATCTAACTTTCTTCTTTGACCGGGTTACTTGCCTAGTGGATGGAGGGAGGCAGTATATGATGATGTATATGAAGTTTCATAAGGCTTTTGACACAGTTCCACAAGACATTCTCATAAGCAAACTAAGCCAATATGATCCAGATGAGACTACTCTAAAGTGGGTACACAACTGATGGCAAGGCAATCCTCAAAGAGGAGTTTTCACTGACTCGCTGGCAAACTAGGAGGGTGTCTGAAGTGGGGTCCCCCAGGGGTGTGCCTGGGTCCAGTACTGCTCAATATTTTCATGAAGAACTTGGTTAACAGAGAGGAGAGTATGCTTGTCAAGTTGGCGGATGACACCAAGCTGGGGAGAATTACAAGCACATTGGAGGACAGATTAGAATTCAGAATGAGCTTGCCAAATTGGAGAGTTGGTCTGAAGTCAACAGGATGAAATTCAGTCAAAACCAATGTGACGTAATGCACTTAGGAAGGAAAAATCAAATGCATAAAAAGAAAGTGAGGGATAACCAGCTACGTGGCAGGACTGCAGAAAAGGATCTGGGGGTTAGCGTGAATCTCACACTGAATAGGAATCAAGAGTGTGATGCTGTTGTGAAAGAGGGAAATGTCATTCTGAGGTGTATTAGCTTGGAGCACTGTGTCCAGTTCTTGGCACCCCGCTTTAAGAAAGATGTGAACAAACTGGGGCCCGTCCAGAGGACAGCGATAAAAATGATCAGAGGTTTAGAAAACCTGACCTATGAAGAAAGGGTGAATGACTTGGGCATGTTTCGTCTTGAGAAGACGGAGGGGGCACCTCCTAACACTCTTCCAATACGTTAAGGGCTGTTTCACAGAGGATGGTGACTAATTGTTCTCCACGTCCCCTGAAGTCGAAAGAATAGTAAATATGGCAGGCGACCAGCTTGGCTTAATGGTGAAATCCTAGTGGATCTTAAACATAAAAAAGAAGCTTACAAGAAGTGGAAGGTTGGACATATGACCAGGGAAGAGTATAAAAATATTGCTCGGGCATGTAGGAATGTTATCAGGAGGGCCAAATCGCACCTGGAGCTGCAGCTAGCGAGAGATGTCAAGAGTAACAAGAAGGGTTTCTTCAGGTATGTTGGCAACAAGAAGAAAGCCAAGGAACGTGTGGGCCCCTTACTGAATGAGGGAGGCAACCTAGTGACAGAGGATGTGGAAAAAGCTAATGTACTCAATGCTTTTTTTACCTCTGTTTTTACTAACAAGGTCAGCTCACATACTGCTGCGCTGGGCATCACAAAATGGGGAAGAGATGGCCAGCCCTCTGTGGAGATAGAGGTGGTTAGGGACTATTTAGAACAGCTGGATGTGCACAAGTCCATGGGGCCGGACGAGTTGCATCCGAGAGTGCTGAAGGAATTGGCAGCTGTGATTGCAGAGTCATTGGCCATTATCTTTGAAAACTCGTGGTGAACCGGGGAAGTCCCGGATGACTGGAAAAAGGCTAATGTAGTGCCAATTTTTAAAAAAGGGAAGAAGGAGGATCCTGGGAACTACAGGCCAGTCAGCCTCACTTCAGTCCCTGGAAAAATCATGGAGCAGGTCCTCAAAGAATCAATCCTGAAGCACTTGCATGAGAGGAAAGTGATCAGGAACAGCCAGCATGGATTCACCAAGGGAAGGTCATGCCTGACTAATCTAATTGCCTTTTATGATGAGATTACTGGTTCAGTGGATGCAGGGAAAGCAGTGGATGTACTGTTTCTTGACTTTAGCAAAGCTTTTGACACGGTCTCCCACAGTATTCTTGTCAGCAAGTTAAGGAAGTATGGGCTGGATGAATGCACTATAAGGTGGGTAGAAAGCTGGCTAGATTGTCGGGCTCAACGGGTAGTGATCAATGGCTCCATGTCTAGTTGGCAGCTGGTATCAAGTGGAGTGCCCCAAGGGTCGGTCCTGGGGCCGGTTTTGTTCAATATCTTCATAAATGATCTGGAGGATGGTGTGGATTGCACTCTCAGCAAATTTGCGGATGATACTAAACTGGGAGGAGTGGTAAATATGCTGGAGGGGAGGGATAGGATACAGAAAGACCTAGACAAATTGGAGGATTGGGCCAAAAGAAATCTGATGAGGTTTAATAAGGATAAGTGCAGGGTCCTGCACTTAGGACGGAAGAACCCAATGCACAGCTACAGACTAGGGACCGAATGGCTAGGCAGCAGTTCTGCGGAAAAGGACCTAGGGGTGACAGTGGACGAGAAGCTGGATATGAGTCAGCAGTGTGCCCTTGTTGCCAAGAAGGCCAATGGCATTTTGGGATGTATAAGTAGGGGCATAGCGAGCAGATCGAGGGACGTGATCGTTCCCCTCTATTCGACATTGGTGAGGCCTCATCTGGAGTACTGTGTCCAGTTTTGGGCCCCACACTTCAAGAAGTATGTGGATAAATTGGAGAGAGTCCAGCGAAGGGCAACAAAAATGATTAGGGGACTGGAACACATGAGTTATGAGGAGAGGCTGAGGGAGCTGGGATTGTTTAGCCTGCAGAAGAGAAGAATGAGGGGGGATTTGATAGCTGCTTTCAACTACCTGAAAGGGGGTTCCAAAGAGGATGGCTCTAGACTGTTCTCAATGGTAGCAGATGACAGAACGAGGAGTAATGGTCTCAAGTTGCAGTGGGGAAGGTTTAGATTGGATATTAGGAAAAACTTTTTCACTAAGAGGGTGGTGAAACACTGGAATGCGTTACCTAGGGAGGTGGTAGAATCTCCTTCCTTAGAGGTTTTTAAGGTCAGGCTTGACAAAGCCCTGGCTGGGATGATTTAACTGGGAATTGGTCCTGCTTCGAGCAGGGGGTTGGACTAGATGACCTTCTGGGGTCCCTTCCAACCCTGATATTCTATGATTCTATGATTCTATGAAGGTAGGACAAGAAGTAATGGGCTTAATCTGCAGCAAGGGAGATTGAGGTTAAATATTTGGAAAAAGTCTAAGGGTGGCTAAGCACTGGAACAGGTGACCTAGGGAAGTGGTGGACTCCCCATCATGGATGTTTTAAAAAAACAGGCTGAACAAACACTCCTCAGGGACGGTCGAGGAATGCTTGGCCCTGCCTCAGTGCAGGGGGTGGAGTAGATGACCTCTTGAGATCCCTTCCAGCCCTGCACTTCTGTAATTCCCTCTTCCCAAGCTCTGGGATCGAGAAGACCGAATATCTGCTGAGGACATTTCCCTCTTTTTGGAGCACAAACCACCCACAGAATCGACTTCCTGTGGCCCCAGAACTAGAACGTTGGGGGAATCTAGCTCTGGGCTCTGGCCAGTATTGGTGGGGCCCATGGTGAACACAAATGAATCCCGGGCTCAGATGAGGCTCAGTGGAGAACACGGCAGATCCCGCCCTCCTCCACGCCCATGCCATGCAGACGTTTTTCAGATATAGTGGGGGCACTTGGTCCTCCAGCCCAAGAACCTTTGTCTAGAATGTACTCTGAGGAGCAGAAGGCACGGGGGTGTCCAATGCTTGGGATTAAATGGAGCCTTGGTCCCAAAGCCCCACCCCAGCTACAGGACTCGTCCCCTTCCTGCCCCCATGCCTCCACACCTCCACGATGTTTTGCAGCACCACAAGGTTGCGCTTCTCATCCTCACACACCAAGGCCTTCAGCAGGTCATCCATGGTGTTCAGAGTCTGCGTGAAGAGCAGAGGAGAAACCACAGCAAGTGGCGTTACCCAGCCAGGCAACAAACCAATGCCCTGGCGTGTGACACGCCCCAGGCCATGGCAGCCCTTGCTATTCCAGCTCACCTACTCACTTGTACACGCAGGGGACCTACTGCAAACTCCTCCTGGCAACAGGACCCCACCCGCTTTTGCTGTCCCCAGGGAGGCCACTGCACACAGTCGAACGCATTAGAAGAGTCAGGAAGGACTCCGCATTTGAGGGGAAGGGGAGATTTCCAGCCAAGCTTCACTTCCCCTGGCCTGTGTGCATCTCAAGCAGCCGATCGATCTCAGGCCTGTGCCCCCAGCCATGCACTGGGGATGAATGTGCTTGTGAAGGGAGTGTCTGTTCCCCACTAATTGCCAGTGCCTGTGAAGGATAAATGCCTACTACTGCTACCCTATGAGGGAGTTACTCCTTTATCTGTGGCGGTGGGGCTTGTGCTTTGGTACTGCAGGTCCTGAGCTGCCAAGGAGCTGTGATCATTACACTCTTATGCCAGTGCCAGGTAACCCAGGGGGCAGGGACACGAGCGACTTGCAGGATTCCCCCTCGGTTTGGGGCAGCTCCTCATGGCTAGTTTGGGGCTTACGTTGTTGTATAGAGCAGCCTCCACGCCCTGGTTGGTCTCTGCTGGAGGCAGGGAGAAGACGCTGGAGAAGCAGACGGTGAGCAGGCTGGATAGCTCCATTCCCCGCAGCAGGGGCTTCACTTTGCTAAGAGAAGAGACACACGCGGATTGGAGGGCTGAGGCGAGACTGATGCACTGATGTTGGCCTCAGGCTCCCAGGACATGATGGGCAGGCTTCTGGGAAGCTAAGAGCAGGGCGCCAGCGGCACTGAGAGAGAGCCCCCCATGACGCAGGCTGTGCCACGTGCCAGGGCTCAGCCTGCCCAGCCTCTGAGCCACAGGGAGTCGCTGAGCTGCCGGTGGGATGCAGCTGGCACAGCTGGCGGCGACTCCGGTGGCTCCGCTCCGGCAGTGCCCAACTGCCCCTCTCCCCCCGGAGCCATCGCCTGCGGGTCCCAGAGGGGACCGGTCCAACCCCCTCGCTCCCTCACCCACATCTTCACATGGCCACTTGGAGAGGTCGCCAGGCACCGAAGGATCCTCCACCACCAACCCACGGGTGCCACGTGCCCGGGGGAATCAGAAGACAGGGGAGGAGCAGAGCGGGGAATGCCCTGGAGAACTGGCCATGCCAAGAGGCTGGCGTGTCTGGCTGCACACAGCACTAGCTGGGGCTGGGCGGGCAGGCCGGGTACCTCAGCTCCATGATGGCGAGCATCGCTTGCTGACGCACCCCGCTGGTCAGGGAGTCGACGGACTCAAGATCAATCAGCTCCTGGGGAGACAATGTGGGGAAGTGCCAGCCGGGCTCCGAGCTCCCGTAAGGCTCCGACTGGGGAGCAAAGAGCAGGGCCAGCAACACGTGGCCTCGGCAGACAGGTCGTCCTACTGTGGGCTTGACGGTGTGCAGGGCTCCAGCTGGGGAGCGCAGTGCAGGGCCTGTGGTCAGTGCCCCAGCGTCACGCACCAGTGCACTGCAAAGGCTCCAACAGCATTAGCACCCAGGGACTCCACCTGAGATCAGGCTCCTTGTGCCAGGTGCTGCACACACACAGTGAGAGCCAGTCCCTGCCCCAGAGAATTCACGAGCTAACTGGACGAGACAAGGCATGGGAGGGAAACTGAGGCACAGAGGGGGAAGTGATTTGCCCAAAGGTCTCACTGAGGAACTGAGCCCCAGCCCACTGGACCACCCACCAGCACACGCTGTCCCACGTTCAGGGAAGGGAGGTAAGCTCCAAAACGCTTTCTGCAGCGCCGCAGAGCAAAGACTTTCCAAATCTACGGAGCAGATTTGTTGCTAGTTCCCTAGTGGGCACTGACTGCGGAGTGTTGGGGTTCTGTGCAGGGAGACTGGTGTATACAGAGCGACCTGGTGATTTGGGAAGCTGGGTGCAATGGAACAACCTACGTTTCAATACAGTGACATGTTCAGGAACAAAGAACGCAGGCCACACTCACAGCATGGGGTCTCTAACCTGGGAAGCGGTACTCTGGAAAAGACTTGGCAGTTATGGTAATCAGCTGCACAGGAGCGCCCAGTGCGAGG
Organism: Lepidochelys olivacea; assembly: GCF_965140295.1. Classification (NCBI taxonomy): domain Eukaryota; kingdom Metazoa; phylum Chordata; order Testudines; family Cheloniidae; genus Lepidochelys; species Lepidochelys olivacea. Next base: position 359,685 of record NW_028181946.1, on the reverse strand, counting down.
CTGGGGCCAAAAGGGCTTATGCCATCCTGGGCTGTGCAAACAGGGCAATCTCCAGTTGTTAGAGAGGTTATTTTCCCTCGGTATTTGGCAGTGGTGCGACCTCTGCTGGGATCCTCTCTCCAGGTCTGGTGCCCACAATTCAAGGAGAATGTTGATAAATTGGAGAGGGGTCAGAGAAGAGCCACAAGAGTGACTGAAGGACTGGGAAACATGCCTTATAGTGAGAGACTCCAGAAATCAATCAGTTCAGCTTCACAAAGAGAAGGTTACAGGGTGCCTTGATGACAGTCTGTAAGTATCTACACAGGGAGCAAATGCTTGATAATGGGCTCTTCAGTCTAACAGACAAACGTCCAACACGATCCAGCGATTGGCAGTTGAAGGTAGACAAATCTGCAGAGCTCTCCAGGCCAATCACTAAACCCGCCAAGTAACATAGCCCAAGTGTGTGTTTTACTCACCTTTATCTTCTCCACAAGGAGGGCTTTGCAGAGAAAAGCTGCCAGGTTTTGTTCTGGGTGCCTTGTGGGGGCGGCCCTGCTGATGGTGATGACACGATCCAAGAATTCAAGTTTCTTGGCCTCCTCCTATGCCCCGCAGAGATTAGACAAAAACAGGAAGGTTAGCGTGGAAAGGAGCTACCAGGGGGAGAGATGTCAGAAAGCTTCCCCCCAGCGCTGCTCAGGCTTTGATATGCCGAAGGCCAGAAGGCCATTCATCTCCCAACAGGAGAGACTATGTGGGGAGGGCAGGGCAGCTCTGTGTGAAACCAGACCAGAGAGGGAGCAGATCTCACAGGGTAGGTGTCCAAAGAGGAACTGCAATATGGGGGCTAAGCATCCAGACAGTCTTACTGTGGGGCTTGATAGAGTGGGAGGAACATCTGGGTGTGACACCCTGACACCCCAATATTCGCCACGGTCATATAATTAGGATATGTTTGGTACCAAGTATGTCTTGTAAGGTATCAGTCTAAAAGTCTTTATCTGCTAGACATTAATGTCTCATTGGATTGCATGTGCTATCGTTGTATGTGACGTTCTGAAGTTCAGCTGTGTATGTGTTCCTGAAAAACACTGTGAGGTTCAAAACAGCCTTTCAGGTAGAACAGCAAAAAAGCCAAACACTGGCTCCTGGAGGAAATGCACAAGCATTAGGGCTACCCCAGGAACTGTGTGCAATAGAAACCTCCCCGAGATAACGTGACACAACGGGACCTGTTGGACCCAGGTCACAGCAGAAGAGTTTTCCAGCAGGTGGGAAGAGAAGATAAAAGGGGAACAATAACATCGCAGTGGGGATGGGACGGGACCTCAGACTCCCTGCAATAAGATACCTGGAAACACCTGAGAGACAAAGATTGAACCATGAGAAGTGATGGTCCTAGGCTAGAGAGAGAGATTCCTAGCCTGTGCAAGAAAACCTGGGAAATCCAAGCTGCAAAACCAAGGCAGCTTCTGCCTTAAGAATCTGCCAACCTGTTTATCACTCGGGGAGAATTTGCTAATGGATATCCTATCTATCTGGTGTGTAAAGCTTCGTTTGTGTGTTTTCTTTATTTACTAGGGTAATCTGCTTTGTTCTGTTTGCTATCTCTTCTAACCGCTTAAAATCTACCTCTTGTAGTTAATCATCTTGTTTCTTGTTTATACCACAACCCAGTTTGTAGTATAAATTAGTAACTGGGAGGAGGGGCAAAGAGTTGTTCATACCTCTCTTGACATCGAGGGAGGGGGCGAATGTCATAAAACCTTTGGGTACGTACTCCAAAGGAGGTGGGCACCAGAGAACTGGGACAAGGCCCTTCAACTGAGTCTTCCCAGAGCTGATCTCAGTGTCTGTGTCTTTCTGCAGCTGGGTGTGGCCCTGCCTGTGTGTATGGCTGGAAGAGGCTTGTGAGCCGAGCCCAACAAGACAAGGTAACGGGGGCCCAGGCTGGCAGAACAGGCGGGCTCAGTGATAAGCCAGTACATCAGGTGGCACCTCAAAGGGGGGCAACCCATCACGCTGGGGACTGGCCAAATCCAGTGGGCAAGGGGCATGGCGGGTGCCTTTTGTAACTCAAGAGAGGATGTTTTTAAGATGCTCTAGTTTAAACAGGAATTATTTGGGGGCAGGTCTCTGGCCTGTGTTATACAGGAGGTCACAGTGGGGAGGTCCCGTCTGGCCTTAGAATCCATGCCTCATCCGGAGAAGGACGGATACTGCATGTGGACAGGGCAGTAGCTGAGAGATCAGAGGAGGGCTCTTGGTACCTGTTCATTGCCCTTGAGAAAGGCGTTGATGTAGTCTAGGGTCTCTTTCTCCTGCCAGTCAGGCCCCATAAAGCAGGAGGCATTCCCAGGTGATGGTGAATCTGATCAAAGACAGAGCAGTGGTAATACCTGGGGCTGCCAAGCTGCAGGTTGGGTGACAGAGATCTTAGCAGAAACCCTTGCCCCCCGCTCCCACCCCAGCAGGGTAGCAGCCCCGATGCACAACAGGGTCTGGCACAGCCATCCCTGGTTTCCCCAACTCTTTGCTGCTCAGCCCAGCAAAGATCCAGTCAGAGCCCTGGTTCCCAGCGGCCACCCCACCTCCCTGCCTGCACCCAGCATGCAGGCTGAGCCTGGGGATTTGGGGAGCGCCACACCTGGAAGGAGGCATGATGTCAGGCTATGAGTGTTGTCCCCGCTCTCCGGGCCATTGCTGGAGGGGGCAGACGGACTGGCAGTGAATTGCTCTGCTCCCCGTTTCGGGAGAGGGAGGAGCTACCCAGTCTGCGCGGGATACGGGGTCCCAGGGCCTGCCCGTTCTGCTTCCTCTGACTGCCTCTCCTGCCATCGACAGCCACCGGGTGTAACCTGGGCAAGCCCTGGGCTCCCATCATGAACCCCCCCACCCAAATGCCCTGTGCTGTGCCATGCGTAACCCCCCTGCAAAGGAGCCAGCAGATGGGGCTGCAACATCAGGGGGCATCTCATGCTTTGGCCGGCGCCCTGCAATCCTAGGCTTAACAACCCACCGTGCACAGAGCATCCCCTTCGACTGGTGGAAAACATCTTCCGACCCTGTGTGTGACGGATCGGGGTGGGCAATTCAGTCAGTCTCCACCTGATGCTTCTGCTGCCGCCCCTAACGCCCCGATCAGCTGTAGAGGCTGCAGCTGCAGCCAGCAGGAGGGGCTATTCCCCCCTGCCTGGGTTTTCCTGTCTCTCCATCTCATGGCAGCCCAGAGTTGTACAAAGGTGATGGAGTCTTCTCCCGCCACTGACACCCTGGTCTTGCAACCCCAACCCCCAGGGGGCAAGCCCCACCGCAATGCAGGGCCATGGCCCTGGCCATTTTTGCAGCCCCTCCGCCCACCCAGGAGGCACCCACTCACCAGCATGGAAGGGCTGAGGCACACACAGCTCCTGCTGCTGCTGTGGGCTCTTCTGCGGACTCTTCCTTCGAGGAGGTCTCGTCTCCTCCCAGGCAAGGATGGGCTTCAAGGGGACCTTGCGGACTTCCTCAGCCATCCTGCAAGAAGCCAGGACAAGGCATTGCTTGTGAGAGGTGAGAGGCGACTGCCCCGTTCAGCATCAGGGCCAGTCCACGTATGGCCGTTCCACCAGTGCCTACAGCTGCCAGCAGGGAAACAAGCCAATGGATGTGCTCAAAGTCACCCAGGCAGGCAGCAGTACAGGCAGGATTAGAACCCAGGTCTCCGGACTCCCAGGCCCATCCCGCAGGCCAAACGGCCTCCCCCGGGTCACTCCCGCCTCTCCTTCTGCTGGTTCACAAACTGCCCAGCAGACAGGGTGCATCCACCCACTCAGGATTCTTCCTGCACAGGGAAATTACCCTGATCCCTTCCCCCAGGAATATTGGGGCCGTGGCAGGTCCCAGGTTGGGGAGGGAAGCGGGGTGGGGTGCGGGGGGCGGTCTGGTGAGCAGCAGGAGTTGCTCTGACACCACCGTGAAGGGGAAGGAGCAGAAGGCGGGAGAGAGGCAGGCAGGCAGGCTGTGCCGGGGCAGAGCTTTGTGGCGATTTCGCAGCTCGTCTCTCCAAGGCCTGTGTGGGAGCAGCCGCTGCAGAGAATCCCAGGCCTGATTCCCCCCACGCTGGGTCTCCTGAATGGCCCCTGCCCTGGGGGGCTCCATTCCTCACCCAGTGTCAACTGCTGACTCTGCAGCAGCTGCACGTCAGGCGTCCTAAGTCACCTCTAGTCCTCTCCAGAGCTCAGGGGGACTGTCCTGGCATCGGACTGTCCTGGTGAATGGAACAATGGCTCCGGGCAAGCGGAGAATGCCTGTTCCCCCGGCAACCTCAGTGCCATTCCCTCTGGAAGTGATGGTGTCAGCAAAGGTGCTGGAGGTGGTCAGGCCTCGTGGTTGGAGCTGGACTCAGGAGGCCGGGGCGTGGGTGGAGCGAGAGCCGAGCTGGAGTAGGACGAGGGGCAGGGCCACCAGCTACCTCCCGGTCTGGGCACTTACCTGGCCCCACCATGCCAGTGGCTGAGCACACGGATGTTGTGGTATTTAGGCTCTCAACCCCCCCGCAGAGCAAGGACCTGCTCTCTCTCATTAGCTGAGGCCTGGGGCGGCGGGGACTCATCTGATCTCACACAGAAGACTTACAGAGGAGCGGGGAACTGAACACAGCTCTCCTGGGTCCCAGCCCAATGCCTCATCTAACCACCTGTGCCGCCTTCCCGTGCCGTGCCACCAGCCCTGCCAAACCCTCCTCCTTGTCTCCGTCCCCTCTGGGCTCAACTGGTGCGACCCCTTCTGTCGAGCCGCCCCGGGCACCCTCCTGTGCGCATGCCGCTGCCCACTTCCTCACTGGCACCAGGCTAGACGGCTGGCACCGGGGCACTTGGCAGACATGCGCCACCCACCAGGAGCTCGGGGAAGGCTCGGTGTGGTTGGCGATGCAATGGAAAAGCAGAGGTGGGCAATAGAAGATTCTCCTACCTGGAGTCAGGAGTGGGCAGAAACCTGCGCGTAAATGGGCCACCCACTTTCTGCTGCCGGTGGCGGAGCTGGATCTGCTGGCTCAGCGTTCCCCAGGGGCACCTGCCAGCTCTCGCTCTGCCAGAGCCAAGCCTGGCAGTGAGGGGATGAGGCTGTGCCAGCCAGCAGGGGCGTGTCACAATGGGCAGGCGAGTCACAGACCAGCCAATGTGTGACTCCCCAGCCATGGGATGCCCCAGCCCAGACTTGCTCTGGCCTTGCCAAGGCTTTAGAGCTTGTCCTTCCCCACTGGGGCCATGGGAGGGACCTTCCCTCCCCACAGTCACAGACGTTAGGCCGGAAGGGACCGCTGGGCTCCTCTAGTCCCAGCTCCTGCAGACCCCAGGCCAGAGCCCCTCCCTGCGTCCATGCTATTGGAGCCAGGGGGTCTCTGGATCCCCGAATGGGAGAATCAGTTCCATTCCGGTTCCTCCTTCTTGTAACAGTGCAGAACGGGGATTCATGAACTCTCCCCACCCATAGCTCCCAGCCCACATGGGAGGCTCTTTCCACTTTCCCAAGCTGCCGGGTGCTTTGGCCATGGGGTGTAAAATGGTCCCATCTCTGCTTCCTCTCCCACCGCTGCAACGACACAGAAGCTGCTTTAATAGCAGCCCCCCCACCCTGCCCAACTGAGTCTCAGACCTTGCTAATGCTCAGTGCCATGACAGCCCCAGGAGATGATTGCTGTGGCATGTGACGAAGTGGGACTCTTCTTAATGTTTCCTCTGAATAGTGTGGGGGTGCCTCAGTTTCCCCTATGCAGGTCTTAAGTATCTAGGTGGTGGGGTAAGGGTGTATGATCATTGCAGAGCCCTAGAGGGCAGGTATGTGCAGGGGTCTGGACACAGAGAATGGCCGACACCCTATTTCCTGGGTGCTGATGGCCTGGCCCTTCCCCCCTACAAGGTGAGAGTTAAAAGGGTTGGAGAAAAAAGGAATCAGGTGACTTCCTGGCCCGGGAAAGGGACAAAGCCCAGAGGAGGAGGGGCTGGAGAGAGTTTCAGTTGAGGCTGGCTGGGGACATGGAGTGAAGTACAGACGTGGTTGTCTGGCTCACTACCTCCCAAAATGGACTCAGCTGAGGGGTCCTGTTCTCTGCACCTACATGCTCTGTGTTAGACCATGTTCCTGTCATCTAATAAACCTTCTGTTTTACTGGCTGGCTGAGAGTCACGTCTGACTGCGGAGCTGGGGGGCAGGACCCTCCGGCTTCCCCAGGAGCCTGACTGGGTGGACTCGCTGTGGGAAGCGCACGGAGAAGAGGATGCTGAATGCTCCGAGGTCAGACCCAGGAAGGTGGAAGCTGTGTGAGCTGTTTGCCCTGCAGACAGGCTGCTCACAAAAAGGAGACTTCCCCAGAGTCCTGACTGACTTCGTAGGGAGCAGTTCCAGAGCATCGCCCGGGGACTCCGTGACACGGGGGTCTCGGCCCGGGGGGAGGCAGTGACTCCTAGAAGCAGGGAAAGCAGCAGCACCATAGATCAGGGAGGTCTTGCAATGCCAGTGGCTGTCTGGGGTCTGGCACCCCAGGCACTCAGAGCAGATTGTCAAAGGCCAAACCCCTCTCACCACCGGCTCTGTAGCTCCCCCTTGCTTTCGGTCTGTCTTAGGCACCATCCTGGCCCTCATCCCCCGGCATCCGAGCACTGCCCAACTTCGATTGCATTTATTCTAACTGCCCCCTGCAGGGCAGGGTCTGGCAGCTACCCCCACTGCACAGACAGGGAACTACAGCACAGAGGGAAGAAGGGACTTGCTCGAAGACAAACAGAGCATCTGTGGCAGAGCTGGGAAATGAACATGGGTCTCCTGGGTTCCAGGATGGCACCTGCTCTTTCAACCTCCTGCCCTCTTCGTCCCTGGTTCAGTGGGAGCTGTGGGAGCTCTCTGGGGCACAGGAGCTGGCTGGTGCCCAGATGGAGCTACGTTGACTATTGCACAGATCTCGCTTTTCCCCAACATTGAAAATGCTGCTCCAACCATACCAGGGCCCGCCAGGATCCTTGCAGCTGGTCCATCCTAAATTGTGAACTGTGCCCTGGCCTCCCAGAGTGGGGCAATGGAAGAGGGTGGGGCTGGCCCAAGGCCCTGCTGGATTGCACCTCACGCGTACGGGGTCCCAGTGCTACAGAGCTCTGTGCGGGGGCAGAGCTTTGTGGGGGTTTCACAGCTCCTCTCTCCAAGGCCTGTGTGGGAGCAGCCGCTGCAGAGAATCCCAGGCCTGATTCCCCCCACGCTGGGTCTCCTGAATGGCCCCTGCCCTGGGGGGCTCCATTCCTCACCCAGTGTCAACTGCTGACTCTGCAGCAGCTGCACGGCAGGCGTCCTAAGGCACCTCTAGTCCTCTCCAGAGCTCAGGGGGACTGTCCTGGCATCGGACTGTCCTGGTGAATGGAACAATGGCTCCAGGCAACCGGAGAATGCCTGTTCCCCCGGCAACCTCAGTGTCTGGGCCCTTACCTGGCCCCATCATGCCAGTGGCTTAGCACACGGGTGTTGTGGTATTTAGTCTCTCAACCCCCCTCCGCAGAGCAGGGACGTGCTCTCCCTTGTTAGCTGAGGCCCAGAGCGGTGGAGACTCACCTGATCTCACGCAGAAGACTTACAGAGGAGCAGGGAACTGAACACAGCTCTCCTGGGTCCCAACCCAATGCCTCATCTAACCACCTGTGCCGCCTTCCCGTGCCGTGCCACCAGCCCTGCCAAACCCTCCTCCTTGTCTCCGTCCCCTCCGGGCTCGACTGGTGCGACCCCTTGTGTCGAGCTGCCCCAGACTCCCTCCTTTGCACATGCCGCTGCCCACTTCCTCACTGGCACTCGGCTAGACCGCCGGCACCGGGGAACTTGGCAGACGTGCGCCACCCAGCCAGGAGCTCGGGGAAGGCTCGGTGTGGTTGGTGATGCAATGGAAAAGCAGAGGTGGGCAATAGAAGATTCTCCTACCTGGAGTCAGGAGTGGGGAGAAGCCTGCCCGTAAATGGGCCACCCACTTTCTGCTGCCGGTGGCGGAGCTGGAGCTGCTGGCTCAGCGTTCCCCAGCGGCACCTGCCAGCTCTCGCTCTGCCAGAGCCAAGCCTGGCAGTGAGGGGATGAGGCTGTGCCAGCCAGCAGGGGCGTGTCACAATGGGCAGGCGAGTCACAGGCCAGCCAATGTGTGACTCCCCAGCCATGGGATGCCCCAGCCCAGACTTGCTCTGGCCTCGCCAAGGCTTTAGAGCCTGTCCTTCCCCACCGGGGTCATGGGAGGGACATTCCGCTGTTCTACCAATAAAATAAAAACCAACAGGATCTCATGAAAGGGAAAAAGGCAAAATACCACATTTATTGTGAATACAGAAAGAATCATAGTAAGCACTTAGTTATAGCTATAACATTCCATTCAATCTCATATTTATTCACACATTCATTCATACAAACACACACACACAGGTTCTGCAAGGTTGTTAACATAGTTACCAGCCTTAGAGTTGCTCATGCCAAGCCACTGGCCAGGTGGCCTGGACATGAGGAGGGAGCAGGGCCTTGTCAGATGCTCATCTGATGTTCCTGGAAGTTGGTTTGCAGAATCAGACCCAAAGTTCTCACTTTTTAGAGTCTATTTTTATAGGAATTTCTTCCTATGCCAGTCTATGGGAATTGGTTCATCATGCTGTTGCTGAATCAATTAGCAGATAGCACATCCGCGCTGCTAGATGTTATCTTGTTCTTTGGTTCTCCCATTCTTGAGGCTGTTGGGTGGATTCCAGTCTGCCCTCCAGGGGTCCTCTGGTTCCATCCCGGTTCCTCCTTCTCGTAACAGTGCAGAACGGGGATTCATGAACTCACCCCACCCCCAGCTCCCAGCCCACAGGGGAGGCTCTTTCCACTTTCCCAAGCTGCCGGGTGCTTTGGCCATGGGGTGTAAAATGGTCCCATCTCTGCTTCCTCTCCCATTGCTGCAACGACACAGAAGCTGCTTTAATAGGAGATGCTGCCAGCTGCAGGGTGAGAGGGGGGAATGGCTGTGGGGAGACAGATGGGTCTCCCTCAGCTGCGGACGCTCCTATATGTGCTATTCCCCTCCCCACACACCCTGCTGTGGGGGAGGTTGGAGAGGGGCTGCTCAAGGACCGGCCTAGAACAGGACACCTCCTCCCAGTTCTGAACATAGGAGAAGCCCGGCCCACTGGACTCAGTGCCAGGGTCCCAGAGATGCCGATGGGCTGTGGGTCAGGGAATCAGGGTGAGATTCTTCAGAGCTCAGACCCAACCTGATCTCAGCGTGCTGAGCGCTGGGGGAATTAGGCCTGAACACAGTCACTCTTAGGGTTGCCAGGCATCCGGTTTTCTCTTTCGAAAAGAGACCCTGGCGGCTCCGGTCAGCACTGCCAACTGGGCCTTTAAAAGTCTGGTTGGTGGCAGGGGGATGAGGAGGGGGCCTGCAGCAGCTCTCTCTGTGGAGCTCGGGGGCGGTGCGAGCCCCCACTGGCAGGGGGTGGATCCCAGCGGAGGGGCTGGGAAAGGCATTCGGCTGCAGGCTGGGGCCAGCAGGGTTAAGCCCCGGCAGCAACCTCTGCGGTGGCCAGGGGTTCCCTGCAGAGCCGGCACTGTGGCCTTTAGGAAGTGCCTTCAGCACCCTCCCTACCCAGCCCACTGCTCCCCAGCTGTAGGGAGCTGAGAGAGGAGGGGTCAGCCACCTGTCCTGGGGCCCACAACCTGCTCCCTGTGCGGCTACTGTGCTGGGTTCAACTCGGGACCATGCGGCCAGCAGGTAAGGGGCTGTGGGCAGGTCACTCTCCTCCCGGGGATGAATGGGCTGTGTGGAAGCATGGGGTAAAATTGGGCTGCTCTGCTTGGGAACGGGTCTGAAGAGAGTCGGGCAGCAGCTGAGTGTGGAGGCCCCAGCCAGCAGCCGGGCTGTGGGGGAGAATGAAGGAGAGGGGTTGGGGGTCACTGCAAATGGCAGGAGGAGGAGGGGGGGCCTACATCAGCTCTCTCCCTAGAGCTGCTGTGATTTGCACTATGCTGGGGGAGCAGCGACCCAGGGGCAGCAGTGGGATGGGTGTGTCACTAGTGGGGAATTCTCTCACCCCCCCCCCACATTCCAGAGAACGGGAAAAACTTTTGTCCTCACCGAGCCAGGTGTCCAGGATTCATGGCTGTTAGAGCAGCCTCTGACACCCGGGAAATGCCAGGGCCGTGCTGGTGTGGCTGCTATTTAAGGGGTCACCTGACATCAATGCCTCCCAGACCCCCACAAACCACACCAGCCAGAGCCACCCAGAGCCTGCCCTCCAAGCCCCCTCCCGGGCCCCAACCCCCTGCAACAACTCAGAGCCCCCTCACACACCCATACTCCCTCCTGGAACCTGCACCCCACATTCCCTCCCACACCCGAATTCCTTCCAGGACTTATCTGGTGTAATCATAATTAATAATCATAATGCACTAGCACATGACAGTCAAATCCAGGTCAGGTCTCATTGAGCTGGTAGCTTTACAGACAGGATAAATGTCAATCCCTGCCCACAACGATCATGAGTGGATGAGAAAGAGAAACTGGCCAAGAGGCGGGGTTGGAAAATGGAGTTAGAAATCTAATAAGAACATAAAAACAGCCAGACTTGATCAGACCAATAGTCCATCTAGCCCAGTATCCTGTCTTCTGACCGGGGCCAATGCCGGGTGCTTCAGAGGGAATGAGCAGAACAGGACAATTCATGAGTGATCCATCCCCTGTCATCCTCTCCCAGCTACTGGCAGTCAGAGGTTTAGAAACACCCAGATCATGGCTAATAGCCACTGATGGACCTAACCTCCAGGAACTTATCTCTTACTTTTTTCAACCCAGTTATCCTTTTGGCCTTCACAACATCCACACGTTCCATGGCAGAAGCCCACACAACTATAAAATGCCTGACACCATCCAGCTGTTCCCTTCCCCCTCCTCACATTGTGTTGGGGTCCAACAACTCACCTGGTATATTCAGTGTCCAGGGGAGACTGAGATGAGAATTTTTCACCTGGTTCTGGTCGTTCCTGTACTGGTACATACATCGAAACTGGCCTGAGCTCTGCACAGAGATGTCATGTTGATACAGTGACCGGCCTGGCATGACCTTTTGGCTTGATATTTCTTTACCATCCTGACAGAAAATAACTAAAGCAGCTAAAGTCTTGAGACGAAGGTGACACTGAGCCGAAATGCAGTCCCCGACCTGAGCTGAAGAGGTGCTCAGAGACAATTTAGGAGAAGGGAAGTCACCTGCAACAAGAAAGAGAGACTAAGGGTACATCTCCATGGCAAAAACCCAATGTGACAGCAAGTCTCAGAGGACAGGGCAACTGACTCAGACTCATAGAGTCACGCAAGGGGGCTAAAATTGAAGTGTAGACACTCTCGCTGTAGTGTGGACACAGGCTAACACCACTTGAGTACCACGAGTACCACTAGTCCTCCAGTGCCTTCCCACAGTTCCCGCCGTGTGCCCAGAAACGTCAGACTGGCAAAGAATGCATAGCACATCTCCGTTTTCTGCAGCTCTCCGAGCCGTGGGCCGTGCCCCAAGAAGCTGTACATAGCCCCACACTGGAGGGAGAGCAGAATCAGTGTGGGCACAGCAGTGTGCCTGTTCTCGCACGAGCTCCGCTAACTCGAGAGGAGTCACTGAGTGCGGATAACTCGAGTTAGCTCTGCAGTGAAGGCAGAGCCAGGCAGGGAACGAAGCATTAGTGATGGATTAGTGAGAAGTACGCTTGGCTGATTGAAAGAGCCGTTTCTCTTCACGTTGGAATTAAAATAAATACAGTGCAACACAGGAGATTGAAGACAAATTCATTCTAACAGGTTTCAGAGTAACAGCCGTGTTAGTCTGTATTCGTCTCTGAGGTGCCACAAGTACTCCGTTTCTTTTTGCAAATTCATTCTAGTGCAGTGCCCTGGTCTCATCAATACACTCCTCTATTAGCACCGACTCTGCCAAGATTTACACATGGAAAGTTTGTTAAACATGTATCTCAGTGACACTGGGCCAGATCCCTGGCTCATGTAAATCAGCCCTGCTTCATTGGAGTCAAGAGAGGTATTCTGATTTATGCCTGCTGAGGATTTGGCCAAGATGGGTTTCACTTCCAGTAAAGTTTAAGGTCTGTCACTGTGGGAAGTTCTATTTACAGTGCGATTACCAGGATTTCAGGCAGGAATCGTGCAAGAGGCATTGCCCACCCATCCGCCTCCTACATCTCCCCAGCTGCCCTCCCGTTGCCATTGTCTGGAGGTTTCACTCCTTTCTATGTCTCCCCTTCTTCCATGTCTCTTGTGCTCTCACTCACCTGGGGAGCTGCAGGGCTCCTGGCCTGTGACCCCAGCACCTGCACCAGACAGGAGAGGGGGTGAGTGGCAGACACAGCAGCTCTAACTATATTAATGTCACCCCAGCTACACTGGGGTGACATTAATATTAATAATTAAGCCAAGACAAGCCAGAAAATCCCAACTCAGGATCATGTTGCAAGAGCCATACACCCCGATCCCACAATTGGAGCCATCTGTGGGCCCTGGGTCTCACCATGGCTATCGATGGAAAGCCCCAAGTGGGAATCTTACAAAGTTTGAATATTTGCAAGGCAGGATTAAAGTTTCCATTAACGTCTAAGAAATTTGTTCTAATAGTAAAACGCTCCTCACCATGTAACCTGCTGAAAACAAAGAACACGAACATTCATGATCTTCAAAACATTTTCTCACTCTCTTTACTTTCCTAATCAGCTTCAACTCTTTGTCCTCGTCCCTGAAATCAGCTCCGCACAGCCAGTCCTAACCCTGTCATTTCCAGGTTTGTAACCTCAATATCATCCTTTTAATGCAGGTCCATTCTATGTACTATTAAAGATCTGCTCACCGGCTCAGACTTTCAGAGCTGTATAGGTGATTTGGATGCTCAGTTGCCATGAATTTGAACAAAGTGTCCAAATCCCGTAGGCAGCTTTGAAAATCTCAGCCATAGGTTGTAATATATATGTGAGTACAATACACACACACAGGGACATTAGATATTAAATAAAATAGCTAGATATCAAAACAATGTTCTGAGCATTAAATATTCTCTCAGAAATTGGTAAGAAACTTTGGCCATGAATTTCAAACCAGTTTTTAAACCCAACATGAAATAACTGCTTAGAGCTCAGTAGAACATCAACGTGCAGCTGTTCTTTTAAACCATTTTTACCATAACTTCCCCTCCAGGCTGTTCCCCATGTCCCCCCAGCACAGGCAGATCTATAAACCTGCCTGCCCCTAAACCGCTAGGCAGAGGGCTCACTGCAAACTCACAGAGCAGCCACAGCAGGATCATGGGGTGATCGAGAGCCGGCGACTCAGCCTGAATATCCCACAGCAGCATCGAGTCTACATCTCTGATGAACAGTCACTGGGGCTCTGTGCCCCAGGTCCCTCCTTCTCCCTTCCTTCTTCCGGCCCGGACAGGCTCTGGGCTCTTGTAGCGTGTCTCAGGGAGGCCCTGATGTGTCTGTGGCCAGAGGGGCCCTCCCTCATGAGATGAGAATGGAAACATTATTCACCATCCCCCCCCCACACGTCCGGTCTCTGCATCGGGGAGAGCTGGACCCCCTGGTTTCCCATTGGAACCTCCCTGTGACAGGCTCAGTCCTGCTGAGCCAAAACTAGTGAATTTCTAAATCCATTCCCAGGAAAAGGGCAAATTCCTCTTGACAATTTCCACTATTTTACCACTAGCTCCAGCTGTCCCCTGAGACGGGAGACACAAGGGCGTGTTGTTGGTGTGAGCTGGTGTCTGTCTCGGCGTCTCCACCCTCCACAGCCTGCCGCATGCACCACTGCCAGGGCGGGCGTTGTGTGTGGGGGTGAATTTATCACCAAATGATGCACAGGGGTCATTAACATCTGTTCTGAGCTCCCAGCCTGCTCTGGCAGTGTGAGCTCTCACTCCACTGGCCTCTTCACTGCGCACCCTCAGCCCTGCCCCCAGGGGCCGTGTGTCCCTGTCACACTGACCCAGGCCTGCCCGGCCCAGGCATAGGGCTCAGGCAGACACTGTGGCTGTAGAACAACCAGACATGGAGAGGAAAGGAATGAAAACCCAGCATGCCCCAGGTGTTCAGGTGAAGGGGACCTGAGACACTGGCATCACATGGAAAATGGGGACCATGCCGGTAACACCAGGACGTGGTCTGTGTACAGCACTCCCTTTGGCTGGGGGTGATACAAAGGCCGGGAATTGGCTGGGCACAGGACCTTAGCAATGGAAAGCTAATGTTGTGCCACTATATAAAAAGGGTAAACGGGATGACCCAGATAACTGGAGCACTGTCAGTCTGATGTGGCTTCCCGGCAAGATAATGGAGTGGCTAGAATTAAAGGAGGGTAAGATAAGAATGTAAGAATGGCCATACTTGGTCAGATGGTCCAGATTGACCCACCTCAAAGAATTCTAATAGATTGGTGAGGCATGATTTCCCTTTACAGATCCCATGTTGACTCTTTCTCAACAATTCATGTTCATCTACATTCCTGATAATTCCTTTCTTTACTGTAGTTTCAACCTACTTCTCTCGTACTGAAGCTAGGTTTTCCAGCCTGTAATTGCCAGTATCACCTTTGAAGTCTTTTTAAAAAATCGGAGTTACATTAACTAAGCTCCAATCATATGGTACAGAGTCTGACTTAAGTAACAGGTTACATACCACAGTTAGTAGTTCTGCAATTTCACATCTGAGTTCCTTCAGAACTCCTGTATCAAGAGGGAGTGTTTCCAGTGGGGTCCCACAAGGATCAGTTCTTGGCTGTAAACTATTTACCATTTTCATTAACACCCAGAAAAAAACATAAAATCATCACTGAAAAAATAAGGTGAGGTGTAAATAATCACGAGCACAGGTCACGGACACAAAGCACATTCTGAATGGCTAGGGATAGAACCATCGAATCTCAGGGTTGGAAGGGACCTCAGCAGGTCATCTATTCCAACCCCCTGCTCAAAGCAGGACCTATCCCCAACTAAATCATCCCAGCCAGGGTTTTGTCAAGCCTGACCTTAAAAAACTCAAAGGAAGGAGATTCCACCACCTCCCTAGGTAACGAATTCCAGTGCTTCACCACCCTCCTAGTGAAAAAGTTTTTCCTAATATCCAACCTAAACCTCCCACACTGCAACTTGAGACCATTACTCCTTGTTCTGTCATCTGCCACCACTGAGAACAGACTAGATCCATCCTCTTTGCAACCCCCTTTCAGGTAGTTGAAAGCAGCTATCAAATCCCCCCTCAATCTTCTCTTCTGCAGACTAAACAATCCCAGTTCCCTCAGCCTCTCCTCATAAGTCATGTGTTCCAGCCCCTCATCATTTTTGTTGCCTTCCACTGGATGCTTTCCCATTTGTTCACATCCTTCTTGTAGTGTGGGGCCCAAACTAGACACAGTACTCCACATGAGGCCTCACCAATGTCAAATAGAGGGGAACGATCATGTCCCTCGATCTGCTGGCAATGCCCCTACTTATACAGCCCAAAATGCCGTTAGCCTTCTTGGCAACAACGGCACACTGTTGACTCATACCCAGCTTCTCGTGGACTGTAACCGTGAGGTCCTTTTCTGCAGAACTGCTGCCTAGCCATTCGGTCCCTAGTCTGTAGCGGTGCACGTGATTCTTCTGTCCTAAGTGCAGGACCCTGCACTTATCCTTATTGAACCTCATCAGATTTCTTTTGGCCCAATCCTCCAATTTGTCTAGGTCCCTCTGTATCCTATCCCTGCCCCCAGCGTATCTACCACTCCTCCCAGTTTAGTATTATCCGCAAATTTGCTTAGAGTGCAATCCACACCATCCTCCAGATCATTTATGAAGATATTGAACAAAACCGGCCCCAGGACCGACCCCTGGGGCACTCCACTTGACACCGGCTGCCAACTAGACATGGAGTCATTGATCACTACCCGTTGAGCCCGACAATCTAGCCAACTTTCTACCCACCTTATAGTGCATTCATCCAGCCCATACTTCTTTAGCTTGCTGACAAGAATACTGTGGGAGACCGTGTCAAAAGCTATGCTAAAGTCAAGAAACAATACATCCACTGCTTTCCCTTCATCCACAGAACCAGTAATCTCATCATAGAAGGCGATTAGATTAGTCAGGCATGACCTTCATGGATTGGTGAATCCATGCTGACTGTTCCTGATCACTTTCCTCTCATGTAAGTGCTTCAGGATTGATTCTTTGCTCCATGATTTTTCCTGGGACAAATCATGGCTAATAGCCATTGATGGACCTAACCTCCGGGAACTTATCTCATACTTTTTTTCAACCCAGTTATCCTTTTGGCCTTCACAACCTCCCTGGAACAAGTTCCACAGGTTGACTGTATGTTGTGTGAAGAAATACTTTATCTTTGTTTTGAATCTGCTGTGTATTCATTTCATCTTGTGACCCCTGGTTCTTCTGTTTTGTGAAGGGATAATAACACTTCCTTACTCACTTTCCTCACACCATTCATGAGTTTATAGACCTTCTAACACATTGATGAGGCCTGATTTCCCTTTATAAAAGCTGTGTTGATTCTCCCCAACATATTGTGTTCATCTATGTGTCTGATAATTCTGTTCTTTACTATAGTTTCAACCAATTGGCCTAGTACCGAAGTCAGGCTTACCACCTTGTAATTGCCAGGATCGCCTTCAGAGCCTTTTCTAAAAAATCAGCATTATATTAGCTACCCTCCAGTCACCTGGTCCAGAGGCTGATTTAAGCAATAGGGTACATATCACAGCTAGTAATTCTGCAGTTTCATATTTGAAAATCTCAGCCATAGGGATTATTGTACATTAGCATAATGACAAACAATTTATATAACCCCCGGGGTATTAGTTGTACTGTAGAGCAAGGGATTGTTGCAAACATCTCCTGAGGGCTAAATATTCTCTCCAACCTGCCTCAGAAAACTTGTGCCAGGAATTTATACCCAGCTTCTCACTCCTCCTGCACTGTGTGGCTCCCAGTGACCCATCCCCACATTCCTGCTATTCCCCACTTGTGATGGTCACCCAGCCCGGTTCCCATGTTCCCCCGGTCCAGGCAGAGCCATAAGCCTGCCTCTCCCCCTGCTCCCCAACTCCCGGAGACCCCTTTCCCAGTCCATTGGAAGGGAGCTCTCCCCAAACTCACAGAGCAGCCACAGCAGGATCATGGGGAGTGGGAGCCAGGCACGAAGCCGGGGACCCTGCAGCAGCATCTGGGCCTCCAAAGAGAATCCATCGTGGCTCTGTGCCCCCAGTCCCCTCCTTCTCACCACAGGGTGGGGAGCAGAGGAACTGGATGGGCTGTGGGCTCTAGTAGAGTGTCTGGAAGCAGCCCTGACGTGTGTCTGTGGCCAGAGGGGCCCTCCCCCACTGAGGCAAGATGGAAACGACTCTCAGATGTTTCTCTTGTGAGGCTCAGGATGGGCTGTGTCTTGGAGTGTCAGACACGCTGGTTCCCCAGACACAGCCCTCCCCCATATGACAGGCACAGGGTCCCCCAGGTGTGCCGGGGCAGGGCCCCCTGGATGTGACAGACACAGGATCCCCCAGGTGTGATAGGGGCAGGGTCCCCCATGTGTGATGGGGCAGGGCCTCTCAGATGTGACAGGGGCAGGGCCACCTGTATGACAGACTCATGGTCCCCCAGGTGTGACAGGGGAAGGACCCCCTTGGATGTGACAGACACAGGATCTTCCTGGTATGAGAGGTGCAGGGTCTCCCCCATGTGACAGATGCAGGACACCACCACCCCCCTCCATGCACATATGACAGGCACAGGATCTCCCCCATGTGATAGATGCAGGGTCCCCCAGGAGTGACAGGGGCAGGGCTTCCTGGATGTGACAGGCACAGGTTCCCCCAGGTGTGACAAAGCCAGGTTAAAGGAACACCCTGCCTCTCACACTGATTTTTCTCACAGTCTAGCCCTGTGGATACACCCAGAGCCCCAAAGGGCAAAGACAGAGCAGAGACACAGAGACTTCTGGGCAAAGGGTTCCTTGTTCTTTGCAAACAACCCTCAACTCAGACAAACTCACAACACTGAACATACATCTTAGAGGATATGATCCATAAAGAGTAGTGTGTAAGATAGCTACAAGAGAGCGAGTAACTTGTCACGACTCATAATCATTGTGAGATGTTTGTATGGGTAATATTTAAGGAATAATGAATTTATTTCCAGACTTGGAGTAGAAACTAGTCACCAGGGGAGAATATGTCTCAGTAATGGCCCATTCAGATACGGGGAGCCTACTTTATTAGCTAGGAAAGGTAACTTAATCAGTGTAGACCCAGGTTTGTGGTTTATGATTTTGTTCTCTGGTATAACCATTTGTTGCCGTCACTTTCTCTTGTTTCTAGATAAATCTTTATCCTTTCTTAAATAACCCTGCCTGGGTTTTATTGTAAGTGCTCATGAGCGCTGCATGGTTTACAGGCATGGGGGGTTAAGGTAAAACCAGTACATTGGGGTACCTTGCTCCTGTGGGGGGCAGAGGCTCTGGAATTTCTGTGAGTAGCCAGTGACAAGGGGCTAGGTATCACCAGGGAATGAATCACAGGGACTCAGGGTCTGGGCTGCACCTACTGTTAACCTGCAAGGTGTCACCCAGACAAGAGGGCCTGAGCAGCTGACAGGCTGGTGGTGTCAGGGAGCCGGGCACAAGCAAGACTTTGCATGCTGGAGGTGGGGATGGTGGTGGACGGGCAGTAACAAGGTGACTCACAGTCCTGGGTACCTCCCCGCCCACCTGTCTCACCTCCCTGCCCACCAGGATCAGTCTGTGCCCTCACAGCCCTTCCCCATCACAGCTCAGCATTAGTATCGGCTGGGTGTAGAGAGACTCACACACCCGTCAATATCCTCAGTGATGTCACTAGAGATGAGCTTTGTGGAACGTTTCCTCTATCAGCTAAGAGGTTAATTAGTTCTGGTTTAGAATTTGAGTTGGGCTGTGCACCCACCCGGGAGAGGAAGTAGGAAAGAACCCCCAACACGGGCCACCAGGCTCACTGGTGTAATAGGCCTGACCCACCCCGATGCAGGGAATGGGCTGGGCTGTGTCTTAAGCCAATGAAAGCAGGATGGAAAAGACCACTGGGAAGACACAAAACATGATGGCTGACTGATGTCAACAGACACCTCTCCTTCATAGGCATACTACCCTGTAAGGCACCAGATCTGGTTCAGGAGAGAACATCATGGAGGTTCATGATGTGTTTGGTGGCCACAAGAATGACTACAGGATTGGAAAACCTGTCTTATAGAGATAAACTCCAGGAGCTCAATCTATTTAGCTTAACAAAGAGAACGTTAAGGGGTGACTGGATCTCAGTCTATAAGTACCTACAGGGGGGACAAATAAGTGATAATGAGCTCTTCTGTCTAGCAGAAGAAGGTCGAACACGATCCAATGGCTGGAAGTTGAAGCTAGACAAATTCAGACTGCAAATAAAGCCTCAATTGTTAACAGTGAGAGAAATTACCAATTACCGATTACAATTTACCAGGGATCGTGATGGATTCTCCATTGCTGACCATTTTTAAATCAAGATAGGATGTTTTTGTATGAGATCTGCTCTAGGAATTACTTTGGGGCAGTTCTCTGGCCTGTGCTACACATGGAGTCAGATCAGAGGAATCTATGATTCGGTGTTGTCCCAGACACCAGGAGACCCAACTAACTTGTCTCAACCCTCCCCTGCTTATGCACCTACCAGCACAGCTGAGCCCGCATATGGGGGAGGGGAGAGGTTGCCATCACTGGCTGCTGGTTTGGGCCATATCCAGTGTCACAGCCATGCTCTAGCCTTGTGTCTACGTCAATAGCCAGTTAACAGATAAGTGGCTCTCAGGAGTGCTGGCGTAGTGCCTGGGTGCTCAGTGAACAACCACACTTGCTGTGGGAGCTACCGGTGGCTTCCTCTAGCTGCTCTTTGCACCAGCACTTGATATGAGAGGTTTGCAGTGGATGGGGTCGATTGTGGGGGCCCCACACTACCTGCTGGGCCCTGAGCAGGCCCATGACTGCATGTGTAAGGGCCAACCCAGGGGAGGGGACTCTGTGTCACAGGAGCAGCCTCACTCCAGGTCTGTGTTGTTAAAAATACTCCTCAGTGCCGTGGTACAAAGGGCTACGAGCTGCTAGCGAAGCCGGGCCCACAGGGGCTGGGGGAGCAGCTTCTGCACTGGAGATGCCTCTGGTAATACAGTGACCACAGCCCAGGGGCGGCCTGCGGCCGGGTCTCTGTGTTTGTGCATTGCACCAGCAGCACATGTCTCCAGAGTCGCACAAACTCGCTTCCTGACCACAGCTCAGGCTGGGCTTATTTATAGGTGGCTTGTGGCTCTGCTCTTTCTTCCTGCGATTTCTTCTCATGTTATATTTTCTCTTCTCAACCCTGACAGTCAGTGCCCTGCTGTCCCAGAGCTGCGCTCCCAGCCACCCACCCACAGCTCTGCCGGTGCCCCTCGGATTCTGGCTTCACATTCTCAGGCCTCCTCCACTGGAGATCCTCAGTCTTGGAATGAAACACACTTGGCAGCGCAGCTGTTACTGCTGGTGTGTGGTTTTGCCCTGGCAATCAATGTGTGTAAAGTGCAGTGTCCCCTGTGTGTGTCTTTCAATGCTTAACACAATGACTGGGACCCAAAAATCCACAGTCAAAGGGCCTGTTTTTTAAAGCAAAACCTGAACTCCAAGTCCTGTCAGTTCAGAGGAGACCTCTAAATTGACTCCAGCGCCCCCTGGTGTCCATCAATCTGCAGCTGACAAAACGCAAAAACAACTAAACACCATTGGGAGGGGTTCTGGTGAGAGCATTGCTATTAGTCAGCACACAATCTACCTCCAAAGCTAGGGGGTAAATCTTGGCCCCACTAAAATCAACAGGAGTTTTGCCCTTGACTTCAATCGGATCAGGATTTGACCCAAGTGTGACCAAACTGTGATTGTTCCATATTGGGGCACTGTATTCCCACCTGGCCTCTGAGGCTTCATTGTAGTGTGGCCCTTTGGAAAGTGATGGCAGGTCTCAGGGCCATGCATACCAGTTTCTTATTGGAGGAGAATTCAGAGATGTCGACTTTGTATGGAGCCTTAGTGCAGCTTGTTTAGTTATGCACCAGCCCTGGAACAGAGATGGCCATAAATGGCACACAGACAAACCCTTCTTTCAGGGATCTCAGTTCAACACCAATGCCTGGTTTCCAGGGACCAGCTCCGCTCCAAGAATCAAATATGTAGAAAGAAAAAGGCAAAGGGCAAACTCTCCTGCCACTTGCCACAGCTCACCCCAAAGTAATGTGCATCATAAAGCTGACAACAATATAGCACGTCCTCAATGACTGCGGACAGCTTGCATGCAAAAGAACTTGTCAGACTATGTAGTGTCACTACCTGGTGGCTGCTGCCAAAACAGCATCATGAAAATAACTCTGATTTTAGATTCCATATTTTGATCCTACAGTAAAAATTTCTCAGCATCTCCCCTGTTAACACTCAGCCCCAAATTTCTATTTATTTACAAAACATGAGCCCCCACTCCCCCAATCAAAGCAAAGAACCCACCTCCCAGCTAAAGCAGGTGCCACAACTCTGAGAGTCCCTGTCTTTGATACAATGGCAGCTCAGTCGCACCCCTCTGCCGTCACATGGCAGTAGGTTCATAGAATCATAGAATATCAGGGTTGGAAGGGACCCCAGAAGGTCATCTAGTCCAACCCCCTGCTCAAAGCAGGACCAATTCCCAGTTAAATCATCCCAGCCAGGGCTTTGTCAAGCCTGACCTTAAAAACCTCTAAGGAAGGAGATTCTACCACCTCCCTAGGTAACGCATTCCAGTGTTTCACCACCCTCTTAGTGAAAAAGTTTTTCCTAATATCCAATCTAAACCTCCCCCAAAGGTTACAAAGGTTAGATGCATTTGTAAGGGGTAGCATCTGCTGCATGTGTATGTTCTATTAAAGGCATCAAAATGTCCTGCTCTCTCTCCACTCTCCCCCCTCACTCTCCCCATAGACATCCATCTGGGTCAGGTTCTTCCGTCAGACAGCATTGTGGCCTACGGACAGCTTGATTCTCCCCTGCCACCCCTGTCTTTAAAAGATCACAAAAGTGTGTGGTGGGCAGCATAGCCCACCCCCTCGCTATTTTGTTCACCAATTAGGCCTTGTTCTCTCCCCCTTCACAGCTGCTGCTTCTCCTTCCCCGCTGCTGGAGTCCCAGCGATGCTGCCTGCTTTGCAGACCATGCGCTGAGTCAGGGGGCAGAGGCCGAGGCAAGGTGTGGGACTCCAGCAGCAGGGAAGATGAAGCAGCCCCATGTGGAGGGGAGGGGGCTCAGTCAGCAGCCAGCCACCTTGCTGCTTCCTCCCTTCCCCGCTCTGCATGGACACAGGGAGAGTGCCACTGCCAGGGGGAGTGCGGCCTCCTCCTTGCTAGGCATCCCCACCAGCGGTGTGCTGAGAAATGCGGGGGGGGGGGGGCACATGACTCCCCCAGAACATTTCATTTGTGCTCTCCCATGAGCCACAGTTGTTGGATGTCGCCTCTGTAAGTAATGCACATTGGAAAACACAATCACAATTCTACATGCAAAATGATGGGGTCTATATTAGCTGTGACCACTCAAGAAAGAGGTCTTGGAGTCATTGTGGGTAGTTCTCTAAAACAGCTGCTCAATGTGCAGCAGCAGTCAAAAAAGCTAAGGGAATGTTAGGAGCCATTAGGAAAGGGATAGAAAATATCACAATGCCACTATATAAATCCATGATACGACCACATCTTGAACACTGCATGCAGTTCCGGTTGCCCCACCTCAAAAAAGATATATTAGAATTGGAAAAGGTGCAGAGAAGGGCAACAAAATTGAATAAGGTTATGGAACAGCTTCCATATGCGGGGAGATTAAAAAGAGTGGGACTTTTCATCTCGGAAAAGAGAAGAATAAGATGGGACGTGATAGAGGTCTATAAAATTATGAATGATGTGGAGAATGTGAATAAGGAAGTGTTATTTATTCCTTTACATAACACAAGAACCAAGAATCACCCAATGAAATTAATAGGCAGCAAGTTTAAAACAAACAAAGGAAGTATTTCTTCATTAAGCGCACAGTCAATCTTTGGAACTTGTTGCCAGGGGATGCTGTGAAGGCCAAAACTATAACAGGGTTAAAAAAAAAAAAAAACACAGATACATTCCTGGAGGATAGGTCTATCAATGACTATTGGCCAAGATAGTTTGGGATGCAATCCCATGCACTGGGTGTCCCTAGCCGCTTCTTGCCAGAAGCTGGGAGTGGATGACAAGGGACGGATCGATCGTTGATTGCCTCTTCTGTTCATTCCCTTTGAAGGACCTGGCATTGGCCACTGTCAGAAGACACGAGACTGGGCTAGATGGACCATTGGCCTCACCCAGTATGACCGTTCTCATATTCTTATCCAACAGGCCTGATTTCTGACACACCAATTTTGATTAATTAATTTCCCATCCCACACATCTCCTGTTTATCAAGCGTGCTCTTAATACAGTCCTTGAATTATATCACTAGGCCTTTTTATTTGGCTTAATTCAATCTTCCTGTGTCCCCTTTTCAGCTTTTCCCATCAACCTGTCTTGTGGCACTACATAAACGTTTATCCTCTTTCCCAAAGTTGGGCCCATAGTAGGATAAATTGATAGGCCCAGTGATTACTGAAGGGATCTGATCCTGAATCAAACCAGCCCTTCTGAATGCAGCTCCCAGTCTTTGGGGTTCTCTGAGGCTGTGGGGTCTGATACAGAAGAAATCCAGTCTGTATGAAAATTGAAATGCTGGGAGTTCAGCTCAGAGGGGCTGATCTGATCCAGCATCGGACCCCAAAGGCTGGGAGCTAGGCTCAGAAGGGCTGGTCTGACCCAGTAACCAAATCCCCAACACTCAGAGCTTGGGGACAGCAGAGAGCCTGCCCAGCACCTGTGAGAGAAGAGCTGGGAGAGCAACTTCCACCCACACAAGGGAGCAAGTGTCCCCCTGGCCGCAGCCAGGCGCATAGCAGACACAGCCCCACCTTAGCAGAGAGTCTGTGGCTTTTCATACGTTAATCTTAGGGCCAAGATCCAGACTAGAGAGCGCCTGCCGCTTCTCTGCTCTCTGCTTCTTGGAGATCAGAAGGGGAGAGGTCAGATGAGAGAGACACGGCTCACTGAGACTCTGAGGAGCAGAGAGACAGGTCTTCCCTGCTGCATCGCCAGACCATGCTGTTATCACCTTGTCCCCTGAGCATCCCGACGCTGGGTCTCTGGCTTCTCTGTGAGTATGGCCAGCACTGGCCGGGTTTAGCTGGAAGGGTGAGATCACGGGGCAGAGGATCGTTTGCTTAATTAGGCTCCAATCCTGTGAGGTTCTGAGCCCTCTGGTAACGTGCTGTGTGGACGTGAAAGTGCCAACACTGCCCGGGATGGGATCAGAGCTTGCCACCTCGCACCGAAGCTTCCAAGAGATTTAATAATAGCAACTGCATGTTTAATTACCACCACCTGACTCAGGGTTAAGGACGATGGAAATCGCTGGTTAGATTCCAGCTCTGAACCTCAGCAACGAGGTTGTTGCGTCACCCCGAAATGCTCTGTTGTTTTCCAAGGGCTGCACCCTGGCCCTGAGCCCACATACACCACCCTGCACTCACACCCCAAGGCTGCCAGCGTGTGGGTGTGTTTGCCACCTTCACACCCACAGCATGTCACATGGGGGTGCAGATGTCTGTGGCACAACGGATTTGCACCATCCCACTCGCTGCACTCACAAAAGGTACTAGCCCGTGCGAGCTGGCTGGGCTGGACACAGAAGGGGATGCCCATTTTCACACTGGGATGCTGTTTTGCACACTCGGATTCAGGTGTAAATCTTGGCATGCATGAAATCACTGGCTCAAGATGACAGACATTTCGTTTGATGAAACCTAAACTGGAGATGACGTCCAGGAAGGGAAAATGCTACATGTTCACCTCGCACATGGGCGCAAACAGCAGAAATGCCGCATACGCGGCTAAATGTGATTAGATTTTAGGGGGTAACGATGGGATTTCCCTGGGATCTGAAAAGCCCAGCTGAAATTAATTAAAATATTCTCTGATTCTACTATTCTATGAAAATAGCAGTTAATCATTAATCACTGTGATCATTACCACTACCAGAAGGCTGGTCCATGGTTGGGACTTTAGAGGCGAGGGATGAATTCCCTGCTCTGCCACAAACTTCCTGGGTGACCCTGGGCCAGTCACTTAGCCGTTTGGTACAAAGTGGATACCAGCTCTGCCTGCTGCACGGGGGGGTTCTGTGAATTGCTCATGGCTCTTTGCTGATATTTATAGTGAATGCAAAATATGCTGAGCTAAAGATCTGATGATCAGGAGACAAACCTGTGTTCAGCCTCCCACTGACTCGCCTAGCTGTGTTTCCCCAGCGTGTATGTGCTCATGGGCCTGATCCTGCACATTGCTTTGCTGGTATAGGCCCTGACGCCTGCCCAGAGTCTATTCAAGTCAAGGGATGCCCATACGAGTGGAAGGGATGGATCATCCGCCTGCAGGATCAGGGCCATGGACATGTCAGCCCTGACC
Source organism: Lepidochelys olivacea (assembly GCF_965140295.1). Lineage (NCBI taxonomy): Eukaryota > Metazoa > Chordata > Testudines > Cheloniidae > Lepidochelys > Lepidochelys olivacea. The sequence goes on along the minus strand of NW_028181946.1, from coordinate 334,063 downwards.
CTGCTCCCACTGCAATGAACGAGAGAGCTCTCAGTGACCCCAATCGTGCAGGATCTGGCCCATAACACGGCACGGGGTCAGGGTCAGCTGTTGGCCTAACCCATCTCCAGCGAGTCTCTGGCATGCTCACACCAACCTTCAGCCATGGGTCTGGGGTCCAGCCAGCTCTACATGCTGGTACAGGGAGCCGTTCCTTATCTGCACTCAGGCTGAAACGCACCAGCTAACCCCGGACTTCTCCCCGGGCAAATAACAAGTTATAGACTGTGGATCAGATCCCCGGCTGGTGTAAATTCACCTGGCTCCATTGCTCCAAGAGGGGCAGATCGCTAGCTGGGATCCTCAGGCCGATTCACACTGGGAGCTGGACACCAAGCTGCACTTTGTGCTTGTGAAAATCCCCCACTGTGCTGAGAGGAAATTGGCTCCAGGGAGCTTAACAGCAAATTCATTCTGTCTCTGGCTAGGGGATAAACACAGGGGCAGAACGTGGCCCATTGTTAGTCTGGGACTGAATTTCTCTCTACTAGCTGGAGCTAGATTTGCCTGGAGACGCTCACTTTCCTTTAAGGAGGACTTGTGGCACCTTAGAGACTAACCAATTTATTTGAGCACACGCTTTCGTGAGCTACAGCTCACTTCATCGGATGCATACTGTGAAAAATAGAGAAGATGTTTTTATACACACAGACCATGAAAAAGTGGGTGTCTTTTTCATGGTCTGTGTGTATAAAAACATTTTCTGTATTTTCCACAGTATGCATCCGATGAAGTGAACTGTAGCTCACAAAAGCTTGTGCTCAAATAAATTGGTTAGTCTCTAAGGTGCCACAAGTCCTCCTTTTCTTTTTGCGAATACAGACTAACACGGCTGTTACTCTGAAACCTGCCACTTTCCTTTAGAGGATGTGACTGTATTTCCAGCTCCAGTCACTATAATTCCCTGTTCCACCTCCCCTCCTGCACTGAGACCCTTTGTGTTTATTTCACAGGCTCCCTTGTCACAAGCCAGGAAATCTGCAGCTCTCCCGGTGAGTGACTGGTCCTGGGAGCACAGCAGGGATTGGAGGGTTCGGGTTCGGACATGTTCCACTGGAGTGAGTGAGTCAGGTCCCCAGCAGGTGTAAATCGGCCCCGCTCCAATGGAGTGAATGGAGCTTTGCTGATTGACACCAGCGGGAGATCTGGCCCCAGGTGTTTAACACTGATGTGTTTGCTCCCCAGGCACTCTCCCCGCCCCGCGGCTGTTCCTCGACAGGCTGTCTGCTCGCCAAGGGGACACAGCCATGGTGTCGTGTTTAGTCCCTTTGGACGCCCCCATGACCCGCATTGTCTTCTGCAAAGACGGGAAGGAGATTTCTGTCCAGCCCAAGGGAGGAAACACAATAGTCTACGACTCACCCTACACAGTGTCCAAGGAGAGTGCAGGGGCCTTTTCCTGCCTCTACCAGCTCAAGGATGACAACAATCAGGAGAACAATTCTCTCCCCAGTGACCCCTGGGACCTGCACGTGGATGGTAATGCAAAGCACTAATGGTGGGCTTGGTGTGGAGGGTCAGGGAGCCGGGACGGGCTGGGGACACACTGTGATATCTAGAGTTAGATGTAAAACTTCCCTCTCCTTCCCCAACATTTCCCAGGTGAGAACTCTGTCCCTGGGGCAATGGTTACATGTTTTTAGTGAAGAAGGACCATCCTCTCATCATGGTGAGGAAGAGCAGGTTTTTCCCACTAATTAAAAGACAAAAGATCGTGATCTTCTCTGAAGGGCAGCAGGTGAAAATGGACAAACTGTTACAGATATTCAGCAGTTTTATTGTCATCATGGTCTACTTTACTAAAACCTTCATAAATTAAAGTACGGAACAGAGCAGCATGACTAACTTTTGGCTCACTGGCTATTTCAAAAAATTGGGTGGGGGGGAATTGTTTCGGACTCACTTGAAAACAATTTTTTTCAAAATTTTCAGTGAATCAAAAAGTTGGAAAAAAAACCTTCTTGAGGCTGCTGTTCTACTCCTCATTGGTATGAGGCTTTTGGCATTTGAAGTGATGTGTAATCGCTGTGTATCTGCCCCACAGATGGTGAGGGCTCTGGAGAGGGGACATTGCTCCAAGGTAAATGGTTTTGCTCCCTGCTGTGGGATTTCCCTGTAGGAAAGCGGGAGGGCTGGGCTGGGACGAGGGGGGAGCACATGCCAATCTCAGAGGGGAGACTTTACCGCACCGCATGTGCCTGGGGGTGGGGGGGGGGCAGGAGGCCTCAGGGGCTCACCTCCGTGTGGGGAATGTAAAATGTCCAGGCAGCCCCACATGCCACCGTCTGCTCCCCAGGAGGCTGGGGCCTGCCATGTCCCCATGCTGTGGCTGGCGGTGTGGAGGGAGCCGGACTCTTACCCCATGGCGATGGAGGCCACGGCTGTGCAGAGCCTGGCAGGGGCAGAGACAGGGGTTTGGATTCCGCAGGCAGCGGAGCCAGGAGATAAACGAACTAGCCAGTTCTCCTATCACAGAGCCCCTAGCGATGGCCTGGACGGACGTGTGTCCATGGGGCAGGGGCCTGGGGAGGAGGCAGGGTCCGTGTGGGCTCTGGCTTTGTGAGGCACCATCAGGCACAAACATCTGGCCAGGGAGTCAGTGGCTGCCGGGCTGCGATCCTGCCCCACGCCGGTCAGCAGCAGACCCTGGTAGGGTTCCCATACGTCCAGGTTTCCCTGGACATGACCTCTCTTTGGGTCCTCCCTTGTTTTTGCACTGCTCTGAAGGCAATGCTAAGCCCACTGCAGGGCTCTGCCCCCTCCCCATTCAAAGCAGAAGGAATCTTTGTACCTTCCCTCCCCCTTCAGCTCCCCCTTCCCCCAGTAGTGTCCTGTATTTGGGAACTTGAAACATGGTAACCCCAGACCATGGTGTCAGTGCTGCCCCTTGGAAAGGGCTCCATGGCACAGGTGAGGGGCCGACCCCAGCTGCCCCTGCCTTGGTGCTGGGTACAGGGCAGCAAAGAACCAGGGCAGAGCAAGATCCCTGCGGGGTTAGGAGCCAGGCGTGAGGTCTCTAAACAGCTGGGCTTGGGCATTCACAGGCTCCCCGAGTCTCGTTAGGGACGTATCAAGGCCAGGTGCAATGTCCCCTGTGCAGAAGGGCCAGCACTTGGCAGAGGCCCCTCCAGACAGGCTGTGAGCAGGACTCATGTTGCAAGTTCACCTCCACCTTCAGACCGCTCACCCTGCTCCATCCCCTGTCCCAGGGCCTGCTATCCCGCTCTGGGTCTGGATCCTCCGCTCTACCCTGGTCCTGCTCCTGCTGACTTCTGCCCCGATCGTCACCTGCATCCAGAGGAAAAGAGCCATCATTCGGTACGATCCGGAGGGCTTTAGGTGGAATGGCATGGAGGAAGAGGAAGGAGAGGTGACCGATGGCTCTGGGTGTCCCCCCTGTCCTGGGCAGGTTGGAGGGTCGCCTGGGATTACAGAGAGGTCTGTGGGTTATGCCATTGTGCAGAAATGTGTCCATCAGGCTCAGGGGGAGTAACTCATTGATCAGACTTGAGGGGGTCCCTGATAAATATGGGACACCAAGCAGCCCCCGTAGGTTCCCCTGCCATGGGATATGAACGTTAGCTTAACTCCAGACCCACCCAGTACCCCCTCTTCCCTGGCCGGTGGCTTGGCCAGCTCCTGCTTTCTGTGCCTGTGTTCTGGGGCAGCTGTGGTGAGGATGGCCTATCTCCTCACACTGCCCTGCCCTTCAGTCACACCAGTGTGTGTGTGTAAATTCAGAAGAACCCCATGGCCTGCAGCAGCTTTACTCTGGGGTCACGCGTGTGTCACCAGGCCAGGATCCAGCCCCTGTGTTCGTGCAGAGACATATTTGCTTCATAAGGGTTTAATTTTCACTCCTGCTGGGCCTGGCTTGGGGCCAGGGAGCCGTATCTAGCAGGCCAGAGCTGTGGGCCCTGCTCCGGTATGGCACACACAGACGGGAGGGCTGGGAGCTCCCAGTGATAGCTGGAATTTTCACAGTGGCTGAACTCTTTCAACCCGCCTGCCCCCTCCCCCCACACTGTTCCTCAGAGGCTGTGATTTCTACCCTTGGTTAATGTAGCATAGGGGCAGACACTGAAGTATGAGCCCTGATCCATACAGCCCCGAGTCCCAGTCTGCTCTGCATTACAGGCATGCTCTACAAGTTTGTGCTGTAAAGAGTCTGAAATATTTGTTGCCTAAATATGAAATTGTTCAAAGTGGTTACAGAAAATAAGCTGCAGTTTGGTGTTTTACTCTGTCAGGCCAGACCTTGAACAATACGGACTGCCACCTGCTCTACCAGGGGCTGGACTGGGGGTTATTCTTCCAGCCCCTTAGTCATGCTGCGAATGCAGCACTGCAATCATCCCTGAGACAGAAATGAGCACGTCCGACAAGTGATGGGGGATCATTGTGTCCTGAGAGCAGCATCGCTCTGAGACTGTGTCTATAAATACTACCGGGCTGTGGGGACAGGGTCGCAGGGGGCGGGGGAGAGACTCCTGTGCTGGGAACAGCGACCACAGCCAGTAACCACGGCCCTGTCTCTCTGCTCACCTCACAGGCAGGGGGGCTCTGTTTAGAACTAGGCTTGGAGGGATTCGCTTGTTATTGGTAAATGTCAGCAAACATCAATTTCCCAGCACGCACACAAACCCACGAGAAAATATTTCTATCGATAATAATAGAAATTTGCAGTTAAGCAAAGTAAGAGAAATGCCGTGTGAGACATTATTAGAGGCTGATTTAAGGATATTTACTGTGTATATTTTGACATAAGATTATGACAATTTGTGTTTTAATGATTATGAAGCTTTAACCTTTTGAATCTCAATGTCTACTGTCATTAAATAATTATTGTCTGACCCCTCGTTGTAATTTCCTCCACTGTGAAATATAAATTAATAAATATAAAAATGTAGCCGAAACCCCATGATTTTAACCAATAGTGAACATTTAAATTGACAAGAAATGTTAAAAAAACCTTTAAAATCAATATCGACATTATGTGTCAAAATTATAATAAAAATTTAATTCTGAGAAGCCTATTTATAACCCTGGCCTGGGACCTGCGGGAGCCACCAGGGGACGTCATCCAGAAACAGACACAGCATATGTTATGGGGTCAGTCATGTGACTCAGTCACACCCCCAAGTGATGTCCCAGCACCCCCGTTGTGATCTGCCCATGGGCAACTAAGCATACAGAGAGGGATGGGACATGGGGTGCTCTGGATCCAGCATCCTGGCAATTAGATGGAGGCAAACGCTCAACAGGGGCCTCTCCCAGGGCACGGGGGCAGTGGGGGGAGAGGGCGCAGTGTCACCGCCACATGGCTAGAAAAGGGACAAGGGGATTGTCCGGTGGCGGGGGGGACGGGGGGTGATTGCTTCTTTATGAAGAGCCCTGGAGAGCCCTCCTGGGGAAATGAAACAAACTGGGGAATGGGATGAATTCTCGGGGGGGAGGGCAGGAGCAGATGGTACTCATGCATGAGGGGAAATGGAGGCCATCGTTATGAGGATGGCCACCGCTTCCATTGGAAACAATGGGAAGCTGCACTGCCGTGTCAGTGATACCTTAGCGTATGACAGGGAGGGTGCCCCAAGTAAAGATGGCCACCATTTCCCATTGTTTCTAAGGGGAATGAAGCCACAGTCTTCAATCCTGCAGGCCACAAAAAGAAAGAGTGGCCATTTTTACCGAGGGCAACCTCTCTGCCACATCAGGGACATGGGTGGCCATCTTCTCTGAGGGCAGCTTATGGCTTCACTTCCATTTGAAAACAAGGAGGAAATTGGACATCTATGCCATGGGCAGCCTCCCAAGGCTTTAGGGAAATGATAACCATTATCCAGAGGGCAGCCTACATCTTCAGTCCTAGCGGAAACAATGGAAAATGGCAGCCATCTTTACTAGGGGCAACCTCCCTAGGGGCAACTTCAATTTCACATTCCAAGGTCATAGTGTCACGGCAGCCATCTTCCCCATGGGCAGCTTCAGGCTTTTTCTATAATGGCATTAAAGTCTCAGGCTTCCCTCTAGACAGATAGCTGCCATGTTGCTATACCCTTGGGATGTGAAAGGGAAGCTGCCCTAAGTAAAGATGGCTGCCATTTGTGACAACAGGATATGCAGGGAGGAATTTCCAAAGGGGCTTGAGTGTCTGAGGTGCTGACTGCCATGAAAGCCCAGGAGTGAGCGGTGCCTGACTCCTTTGGGGCCTTTTCAACACCTAACCCTAAAATAAAGTTGTTATTTTGGAAACAGCTCCATTTTTAGGGGCTTTATCTGGAGAACCTCTTTCTCAAAGGGCCTCAGATTTCCTTCACACACTCTGCCTCAGCCACTCACCCAGGCTTCCACTTTTCAGGTGGATTTGACTTGTCCTGTGGATTTTAGGCAAAGTTTAATATTCTGCTTTAAACAGAAACTTTGTTGCTGCAATAACTATGGGAAGCCACCATTGCTCTGTAATTCTCACTCTGGGCTCGCCTGGGAGTTGGGCTCAGAGGGGCTGGTCTAGTCCAGTATCAAACCCCAAAGGTGGAGAGCTGGGTTCAGATGGGCTGGTCTGATCCAGTATCAAACTCCAAACGTAGAGAGTTGGGCTCAGAGGGGCTGGTCTGATAGGGTATCAACCCCTCAATCCTCACCATTTGGGAACAACAGAGAAACTGCCCAACCCACGAGAATGGAGCTGTGCAAACAATCTCCCCCTCTCACCAGGGAGTGAGGTCCCTGGCCATTGCGAGGCCGGTAGCAGACACGGCCCCGTCTCTCACAGGGGCTGTGGCTTTTCTTCTCTCTGAATCTTGGAGAGCACGTGGCAGATCAGAGAGCACCTGCAGCTTCTCTGGTCCCTGCAGATCAGCAGCGGAGAGGCCAGATCAGAGAGCCACGGCATTTCTCTCACTGAGACACTATTGTTGGGGACACTGGGGCATGGCCGCTAGGTAACTCGAGGGGATGGAAGACCACGAGTGTCCATGAAGCCCCCTCGCACTAGGCCCAAGTGTCCTTGGCCCCCCCGCCTGGAGGCACACACAGCAGTTATGCTAAGAATCTGCAACAATATGTTGCAGAGTCAGACTGCCTGAAACTAAGCAAGGCCAAACAGGGGAGATATGGAAGAACAATGCTGAATAAAGCAGCTTTATGTATAGTTTAACAAATGATACAGAGAATCAGGGAACTAGCTGGGAACTGGATTGGCTGGCTATAGGGATACTTGGGGCAGCTTGCTATTGGACAAGTATGCTGGAAAAAAGGATGTATAAAAGCCTGTGTAACTTCCTGCTCTGTGTGCAGGATTTGAGATTTTATTCTCCCTGTACCTTTTTGCAGCTGCAAATAAACTTTTCTGCTTCTCCAGCCCGTTGTGATTATTGGGTGCAGCACACCGGGTAACGAACCAACTCAAGCTGTTGTTCAGCCTCTCGGCACTGGGTGCCGGCAACAGCTTTTGGCGTCCCTGGGTGGGCGACGAGGCTGCAATTTAGCCTTGCCCGGACCCCTCCTGGAGGTCAAGGATTGCGGCGAGAACCGACGCCCAGCGCGCACCGGTGAGTTCATCGGGGGCCTCGGAGGAGACGCGATTTGATCGACCCCGGAGGGCACAACGGTGCAACGCACTCATGTAGTGGAGAAGCTGTTGTGGACGGCGGTGAAGAACCGGTCCCTTAGACATGGGGGAGGAGCAGCTGCAGGCCACGGTGAAGAACCGGTCCCTTGGATAAGGTAGGAACCTTTTAAAATCCGGATTATATGCTCTGTTGGAACCTGGGGACGCCCAGAGTTACCCTGTAGGTATGGGACAGGGACAGAGCTCAGAGGTTAGGGCACGGTGTACGCCCCTAGAGTGCATTCTAGCAAACTGGAAGGTATTTGGTGCGGATCCAATGACTAAGAGCCAATTAAAACGATTCTGTACAGTTGACTGGCCTCAATATCAACTAGAGGACCAGGAGTGGTGGCCACCAGGAGGGTCAATTAATTACAACACGATCCTCCAATTAGTTTTGTTTTGTCAGTGAATGGGTAAATGGAATGAACATATGTATGTGCATTTGTTTCTGACATTATGTACTTGACCAGATATTTTACAGCACTGTAATCTGACTCTGACTGGTTCGGTAGTAGCTAATGTTAGTCCCCAGACCCCCACCCCCACTGTAATGGCAGAACCGGTGTCCCCTTCGGCCCCCACACCCCCACCGTATAAGGGTAGGATGCCTCGGGTTACAGAGATTGCCCCCTCGGTGGGACTCTATCCTTTGCTTACCGAGACTGTTGTGGCTTGCCCAGGGGCAGATGGACGTCAGGCTACCACTATGCAAGTGTATACCCATGTGCCATTCAATCCAATAGACTTAGCAGCTTTTAAAACACAGGCTGGGGAATTCTCAACGAACCCAAGCAGGTTTATTTCAGTCTTTGAGGGGTGCCTCAGTAGTCACAAGCCGATTGAGACGACTGTAATATCCTCCTGAGAACCTTGTTGTCTGAGGTGGAGAGGGATCAGGTTACAGCTAAGGCAAGGGGAGCGTCAGCGTTCAAGCGAAAAAAAAGAAAGGAATCTATCTGTCAAGTTCCTCTCCAAATAATTGTAAGCGGCTCAGGGCATTTCTGGGTATGGCAGGCTTTTGCAGGATATGGATCCCAGAGTTTGGACTGTGGGCTAAACCCCTGTACGACTGTGTAAAAGGAGCAGATCATGACCCCTTCTATTGGACCCCAGAGTCTGACAGGGCATTTAAAATCCTGAAAAGAAAATTGATGGAAGCCCCGGCTCTGGACCTCCCGGATCTCTCTAAGCCGTTTCAGTTGTATGTACATGAACGAAGGGGGGTGGTCCTAGGAGTGCTCACACAGCTGTTAGGAGCATGGAAACGTCCTGTGGCTTATTTTTCTAAGCAATTGGATCAGGTTGCAAAGGGTTGGCCAGCATGTTTACGGGCGGTCGCAGCTACTGCCCTAGTGCTTGAGGAAGCTGAGAAGCTAACATTGGGAGGGGTTATGCAAATCTATACTCCCCATATGGTCCGAGCCTTATTGGATGCAAAGGGAGGGCTTTGGCTCATCCAGGCTCGGATTGCTCGGTACCAGGCTAAGCTGTTAGAGAACTCTGAAGTCACCTTACAGCCTTGCCCCTCCCTTAAGCGAGCCACTCTCTTGCCAGAAACAGAGGAACAGAAACATGACTGTTTAGAGATCATAGATGTCCAGTACTCCAGCCGTCCGGATTTAAAGGATGTACCTCTCCCAAATGCAGATTATGAGTGGTACACTGTCAGTAGCAGTACTGACAGGTTTCAGAGTAACAGCCGTGTTAGTCTGTATTCGCAAAAAGAAAAGGAGTACTTGTGGCACCTTAGAGACTAACCAATTTATTAGAGCATAAGCTTTCGTGAGCTACAGCTCACTTCCTCAGACTTCCTGAGGAAGTGAGCTGTAGCTCACGAAAGCTTATGCTCTAATAAATTGGTTAGTCTCTAAGGTGCCACAAGTACTCCTTTTCTAGTAGCAGTACTGTAATAGATGGGCAAAGGAGGGCGGGTTATGCTGTTGTGACCCTCCATGACACTGTGGAAGCTGAAGGTTTGCCTGCTGAGACCTCTGCCCAGCTTGCTGAACTAATAGCCCTGACCTGTGCACTTGAACTGTCAAAAGGAAAGCGGGTCAACATTTTTACTGATTCAAAGTATGCTTTTGGTGTGCTGCATGCTCATGCTGGCCTATGGAAGCAAAGGGGAATGCTGACAGCCCAAGGCTCCCCAGTCAAGTACGGGCCCCAAATCCTCCGGCTCCTAGAAGCCGTACAACTCCCCTCGGAAGTGGCGGTGGTACACTGTAAAGCCCATCAAAGGGAGGATCAAGATGTGGCCAGAGGTAACGCCCGGGCAGATAGAGAGGCTAAGCATGCTGCCACCCTGCCATCCCCTCAGGCTGAGAACGCCCATATGCATGCCCTTATCCCATCAGTAGGGGAGCTTCCAACCCCTCAGTACTCTGGGGAGGAGAGACAGCTAACTGACAAACTCAGTCTCCGGGAAAAGGAGGGATGTCTCCATTCCCCGGAAGGGAAGGTCCTCTTACCAAAGGGCCCAATCCGGCCAGTGCTTCAGAAACTACATCAAACCACCCATGCTGGCAGGGAAGCACTTATCCAGCTAATGGGAAAATACTTTATCACTTCCGGACTCCGACCCCTGGCTGCCCAGGTACAGGCGGACTGCTTAGTCTGCCAAAAGAATAACCCCCGACCGGGACATCCTGTGCCACCAGCTGCCCTAGAACCCACTCCGGGCCCCGGACAAGTGTGGCAAATAGACTTTACTGAGTTTCCCCGGACCCAAGGGTTCAAATATCTCCTTGTCATAGTGGATCGGTTCAGCGGATGGCCAGAAGCCTTCCCATTCCGTAACTGCACTGCCAGGACAGTGACCCTCAAGTTTGTTAAGGAGATCATTCCTCGCTTTGGACTCCCCCTGTGGATGGAATCTGACAATGGGACACACTTCACGTCAAAAATCATTCAAAGCATCTCACATGCCTTACAGATCCCCTGGAAACTCCATACGCCCTGGAGACCGCAAGCCAGTGGTGTAGTGGAGCGTACCAATCAGACCCTTAAACGGCATCTCTCAAAAGTGTGCCAAGAAGCCTCACTGCGATGGCCTGATGCTTTGCCCCTCGTCCTACTCCGTATCCGCGTTCTCCCAAAGGGTAGATTAGGGCGTAGTCCCTTTGAAATTATGTTTGGAAGGGCATGGCCTATGAATGGCACCCCAGTTCTGTCAGGGGAATGGGAGTTGGGTAATGTTTTTTTGTCACAGTATATGTGTTCTCTGTCTGCTGTTCTCTTGTCTCTTCACAGGTATACCAAGGATTCCCAGCCTCTCCCCTTGGACTCTCCCGTTCACTCCTTACAGCCCGGTGACTCTGTGCTTGTTCGCACCTGGAAAGACGAGCCTCTCCAGGAAAAGTGGAAAGGACCCTATACCGTCCTGCTGATCTCCCATACAGCGGCAAAGATCGAGGGACACAAGAACTGGATCCATCACTCTCGTCTGAAGGCAGTACCCGCCCCCTCATCAGCAGAACAGTGAACCATCCAACCTGCTGACTCCTCATCTAGTGACGATCTCTAGCTAAAGCTACTGTTTAAAAGACACAAATAGCGGGCACCTTAATGCTAAAATGGGCCTACCCAGGTACTGGAGACCCTGGGTTGGGAAGACTCTGGTCATAATTAATTGGGTAACATTGTTATTCTCTGTATTGGTATTTCCAAACTGTGCATATCGGGAGCATAACTCCTTTGTTTTGCTTGTGCACCATGTTGCTAATTTAACAAACCAGACTGATTGCTGGGTATGTGCTCCGACTCCACTATCCCCCAAAACGGGAATGCCCCTTGACATGCTGCCCTTGACCCTAGCAGAATTAGCCACCACCAAAGAGCAGGAAAGAACGGACTCACTGTTCTGGAACAAGACCTCTTTACAGCAAGCCACCTATCAGGACCAGGAGTATTCAGTTGCAGTACTCACTGAGGGAGTGTTATGTTTTACCCAAAACCAATCTGATCACTATGGGCATCCTGTGGGAAAGAGCTCCTGTGTTATTACACAGTGGGCTGATGGGTATTAAATAAAGACCAACAAGGGAGGCCAACAGTGGGGGTGTAATGGTTCCTCCCCTTTTAGGGAAACACTTACAAATAATCTTACCACAAAAAAGGGGTTTGGAAATGTAACTTGCCGTCCAGTTAATATCTCCAATGTAGCAAGCCAATGGTGGGTTTGTAGTGGTCCCTATGGCGAGTGTAATTTGAACAGCACAATTAGAAATGCCCCCACTTGTACCCAGTCAGGAGGATGGGATGCCCCCCTAGGGGCATATGAACTGTTTGGAAAAGCAGCCTTAAATATCCCAGGAATCCCCTTAAGAAACAGTCCTTACTGGGCCCTACAGGGTCACTATTTTGTATGTGGCCGAAAGGCTTACAAGGTGCTGCCAGCCAACTGGACAGGTAGCTGTTATATAGCTCATGGAGTTCCTCATCTTTCCATAACTGCCACACTGCCCAAAGGAAAGATTAGAAATGCCTGAGACACCTCTGTTGAGTCATGAGAAAAGACCCTGTGGCGACTGACTACGGCATAGGAGGGCAATATGAAGAATCCCCTCACAACCGAGAAGCTGGTAGGGTGCTCTGTACTGGGAATAGCACCACTGTTTACTGGGCCAGCCATGGCATGCGTAGGCTGCTATACTATAAGGCTACAGATGGTACTTGAGAAAGTGGCCTTAGAGTTAGAGGACTCGGTTAGTAATTTAGGGTCAGCAGTAAAAACATTAAATAAAAAGGTACAGCAGCTCAGGACGTTTTCCCTCCAAAACAGGCTGGCTTTGGACTATCTCTTGGCATCCCAAGCAGGGGTTTGTGCCCTCGTCGGGCCCCGATGTTGTGTATATGTAAATGATAGCAGTTATGAAATCTATGAAAAGGTGGTACAGGCTGAAGCCTATGCCCGAGCCGGAGCACAGGTTGCCTATACTGCCCCAGAGAACAATTGGTTGCAAACCTTGTTTTCAGGCTGGGGTTTGTCGTCTTGGCTTGGTGGTTTATTTAGCCTGCTATTGAAAATTCTCTTTCCTGTATTGCTTGTATTACTGGTATTGTGCTGTGCAGTATCATGTGTTAGGGCCCTTTTGCAAAAGTTAATAAGTCCTTCTCTTCAGGCTATCACAAAGTGCTTATGCAAAGTCATATTGTAAAAAATAAGTAGCCCAAGTGAGAAAACTCAGAGCCAAGGCTGTTGAGTGTTCTCAAAGGGGGGAGTTGTTGGGGACACTGGGGCATGGCCGCTAGGTAACTCGAGGGGATGGAAGACCACGAGTGTCCATGAAGCCCCCTCGCACTAGGCCCAGGTGTCCTTGGCCCCCCTCCTGCCTGGAGGCACTCGCAGCAGCTCTGCGTACTAGGCCCAAGTGTCCTTGGCCCCCCCGCCTGGAGGCACACACAGCAGTTATGCTGAGGATCTGCAACAATATGCTGCAGAGTCAGACTGCCTGAAACTAAGCAAGGCCAAACAGGGGAGATATGGAAGAACAATGCTGAATAAAGCAGCTTTATGTATAGTTTAACAAATGATACAGAGAATCAGGGAACTAGCTGGGAACTGGATTGGCTGGCTATAGGGATACTTGGGGCAGCTTGCTATTGGACAAGTATGCTGGAAAAAAGGATGTATAAAAGCCTGTGTAACTTCCTGCTCTGTGTGCAGGATTTGAGATTTTATTCTCCCTGTACCTTTTTGCAGCTGCAAATAAACTTTTCTGCTTCTCCAGCCCGTTGTGATTATTGGGTGCAGCACACCGGGTAACGAACCAACTCAAGCTGTTGTTCAGCCTCTCGGCACTGGGTGCCGGCAACAGCTTTTGGCGTCCCTGGGTGGGCGACGAGGCTGCAATTTAGCCTTGCCCGGACCCCTCCTGGAGGTCAAGGATTGCGGCGAGAACCGACGCCCAGCGCGCACCGGTGAGTTCATCGGGGGCCTCGGAGGAGACGCGATTTGATCGACCCCGGAGGGCACAACGGTGCAACGCACTCATGTAGTGGAGAAGCTGTTGTGGACGGCGGTGAAGAACCGGTCCCTTAGACATGGGGGAGGAGCAGCTGCAGGCCACGGTGAAGAACCGGTCCCTTGGATAAGGTAGGAACCTTTTAAAATCCGGATTATATGCTCTGTTGGAACCTGGGGACGCCCAGAGTTACCCTGTAGGTATGGGACAGGGACAGAGCTCAGAGGTTAGGGCACGGTGTACGCCCCTAGAGTGCATTCTAGCAAACTGGAAGGTATTTGGTGCGGATCCAATGACTAAGAGCCAATTAAAACGATTCTGTACAGTTGACTGGCCTCAATATCAACTAGAGGACCAGGAGTGGTGGCCACCAGGAGGGTCAATTAATTACAACACGATCCTCCAATTAGTTTTGTTTTGTCAGTGAATGGGTAAATGGAATGAACATATGTATGTGCATTTGTTTCTGACATTATGTACTTGACCAGATATTTTACAGCACTGTAATCTGACTCTGACTGGTTCGGTAGTAGCTAATGTTAGTCCCCAGACCCCCACCCCCACTGTAATGGCAGAACCGGTGTCCCCTTCGGCCCCCACACCCCCACCGTATAAGGGTAGGATGCCTCGGGTTACAGAGATTGCCCCCTCGGTGGGACTCTATCCTTTGCTTACCGAGACTGTTGTGGCTTGCCCAGGGGCAGATGGACGTCAGGCTACCACTATGCAAGTGTATACCCATGTGCCATTCAATCCAATAGACTTAGCAGCTTTTAAAACACAGGCTGGGGAATTCTCAACGAACCCAAGCAGGTTTATTTCAGTCTTTGAGGGGTGCCTCAGTAGTCACAAGCCGATTGAGACGACTGTAATATCCTCCTGAGAACCTTGTTGTCTGAGGTGGAGAGGGATCAGGTTACAGCTAAGGCAAGGGGAGCGTCAGCGTTCAAGCGAAAAAAAAGAAAGGAATCTATCTGTCAAGTTCCTCTCCAAATAATTGTAAGCGGCTCAGGGCATTTCTGGGTATGGCAGGCTTTTGCAGGATATGGATCCCAGAGTTTGGACTGTGGGCTAAACCCCTGTACGACTGTGTAAAAGGAGCAGATCATGACCCCTTCTATTGGACCCCAGAGTCTGACAGGGCATTTAAAATCCTGAAAAGAAAATTGATGGAAGCCCCGGCTCTGGACCTCCCGGATCTCTCTAAGCCGTTTCAGTTGTATGTACATGAACGAAGGGGGGTGGTCCTAGGAGTGCTCACACAGCTGTTAGGAGCATGGAAACGTCCTGTGGCTTATTTTTCTAAGCAATTGGATCAGGTTGCAAAGGGTTGGCCGGCATGTTTACGGGCGGTCGCAGCTACTGCCCTAGTGCTTGAGGAAGCTGAGAAGCTAACATTGGGAGGGGTTATGCAAATCTATACTCCCCATATGGTCCGAGCCTTATTGGATGCAAAGGGAGGGCTTTGGCTCATCCAGGCTCGGATTGCTCGGTACCAGGCTAAGCTGTTAGAGAACTCTGAAGTCACCTTACAGCCTTGCCCCTCCCTTAAGCGAGCCACTCTCTTGCCAGAAACAGAGGAACAGAAACATGACTGTTTAGAGATCATAGATGTCCAGTACTCCAGCCGTCCGGATTTAAAGGATGTACCTCTCCCAAATGCAGATTATGAGTGGTACACTGTCAGTAGCAGTACTGACAGGTTTCAGAGTAACAGCCGTGTTAGTCTGTATTCGCAAAAAGAAAAGGAGTACTTGTGGCACCTTAGAGACTAACCAATTTATTAGAGCATAAGCTTTCGTGAGCTACAGCTCACTTCCTCAGACTTCCTGAGGAAGTGAGCTGTAGCTCACGAAAGCTTATGCTCTAATAAATTGGTTAGTCTCTAAGGTGCCACAAGTACTCCTTTTCTAGTAGCAGTACTGTAATAGATGGGCAAAGGAGGGCGGGTTATGCTGTTGTGACCCTCCATGACACTGTGGAAGCTGAAGGTTTGCCTGCTGAGACCTCTGCCCAGCTTGCTGAACTAATAGCCCTGACCTGTGCACTTGAACTGTCAAAAGGAAAGCGGGTCAACATTTTTACTGATTCAAAGTATGCTTTTGGTGTGCTGCATGCTCATGCTGGCCTATGGAAGCAAAGGGGAATGCTGACAGCCCAAGGCTCCCCAGTCAAGTACGGGCCCCAAATCCTCCGGCTCCTAGAAGCCGTACAACTCCCCTCGGAAGTGGCGGTGGTACACTGTAAAGCCCATCAAAGGGAGGATCAAGATGTGGCCAGAGGTAACGCCCGGGCAGATAGAGAGGCTAAGCATGCTGCCACCCTGCCATCCCCTCAGGCTGAGAACGCCCATATGCATGCCCTTATCCCATCAGTAGGGGAGCTTCCAACCCCTCAGTACTCTGGGGAGGAGAGACAGCTAACTGACAAACTCAGTCTCCGGGAAAAGGAGGGATGTCTCCATTCCCCGGAAGGGAAGGTCCTCTTACCAAAGGGCCCAATCCGGCCAGTGCTTCAGAAACTACATCAAACCACCCATGCTGGCAGGGAAGCACTTATCCAGCTAATGGGAAAATACTTTATCACTTCCGGACTCCGACCCCTGGCTGCCCAGGTACAGGCGGACTGCTTAGTCTGCCAAAAGAATAACCCCCGACCGGGACATCCTGTGCCACCAGCTGCCCTAGAACCCACTCCGGGCCCCGGACAAGTGTGGCAAATAGACTTTACTGAGTTTCCCCGGACCCAAGGGTTCAAATATCTCCTTGTCATAGTGGATCGGTTCAGCGGATGGCCAGAAGCCTTCCCATTCCGTAACTGCACTGCCAGGACAGTGACCCTCAAGTTTGTTAAGGAGATCATTCCTCGCTTTGGACTCCCCCTGTGGATGGAATCTGACAATGGGACACACTTCACGTCAAAAATCATTCAAAGCATCTCACATGCCTTACAGATCCCCTGGAAACTCCATACGCCCTGGAGACCGCAAGCCAGTGGTGTAGTGGAGCGTACCAATCAGACCCTTAAACGGCATCTCTCAAAAGTGTGCCAAGAAGCCTCACTGCGATGGCCTGATGCTTTGCCCCTCGTCCTACTCCGTATCCGCGTTCTCCCAAAGGGTAGATTAGGGCGTAGTCCCTTTGAAATTATGTTTGGAAGGGCATGGCCTATGAATGGCACCCCAGTTCTGTCAGGGGAATGGGAGTTGGGTAATGTTTTTTTGTCACAGTATATGTGTTCTCTGTCTGCTGTTCTCTTGTCTCTTCACAGGTATACCAAGGATTCCCAGCCTCTCCCCTTGGACTCTCCCGTTCACTCCTTACAGCCCGGTGACTCTGTGCTTGTTCGCACCTGGAAAGACGAGCCTCTCCAGGAAAAGTGGAAAGGACCCTATACCGTCCTGCTGATCTCCCATACAGCGGCAAAGATCGAGGGACACAAGAACTGGATCCATCACTCTCGTCTGAAGGCAGTACCCGCCCCCTCATCAGCAGAACAGTGAACCATCCAACCTGCTGACTCCTCATCTAGTGACGATCTCTAGCTAAAGCTACTGTTTAAAAGACACAAATAGCGGGCACCTTAATGCTAAAATGGGCCTACCCAGGTACTGGAGACCCTGGGTTGGGAAGACTCTGGTCATAATTAATTGGGTAACATTGTTATTCTCTGTATTGGTATTTCCAAACTGTGCATATCGGGAGCATAACTCCTTTGTTTTGCTTGTGCACCATGTTGCTAATTTAACAAACCAGACTGATTGCTGGGTATGTGCTCCGACTCCACTATCCCCCAAAACGGGAATGCCCCTTGACATGCTGCCCTTGACCCTAGCAGAATTAGCCACCACCAAAGAGCAGGAAAGAACGGACTCACTGTTCTGGAACAAGACCTCTTTACAGCAAGCCACCTATCAGGACCAGGAGTATTCAGTTGCAGTACTCACTGAGGGAGTGTTATGTTTTACCCAAAACCAATCTGATCACTATGGGCATCCTGTGGGAAAGAGCTCCTGTGTTATTACACAGTGGGCTGATGGGTATTAAATAAAGACCAACAAGGGAGGCCAACAGTGGGGGTGTAATGGTTCCTCCCCTTTTAGGGAAACACTTACAAATAATCTTACCACAAAAAAGGGGTTTGGAAATGTAACTTGCCGTCCAGTTAATATCTCCAATGTAGCAAGCCAATGGTGGGTTTGTAGTGGTCCCTATGGCGAGTGTAATTTGAACAGCACAATTAGAAATGCCCCCACTTGTACCCAGTCAGGAGGATGGGATGCCCCCCTAGGGGCATATGAACTGTTTGGAAAAGCAGCCTTAAATATCCCAGGAATCCCCTTAAGAAACAGTCCTTACTGGGCCCTACAGGGTCACTATTTTGTATGTGGCCGAAAGGCTTACAAGGTGCTGCCAGCCAACTGGACAGGTAGCTGTTATATAGCTCATGGAGTTCCTCATCTTTCCATAACTGCCACACTGCCCAAAGGAAAGATTAGAAATGCCTGAGACACCTCTGTTGAGTCATGAGAAAAGACCCTGTGGCGACTGACTACGGCATAGGAGGGCAATATGAAGAATCCCCTCACAACCGAGAAGCTGGTAGGGTGCTCTGTACTGGGAATAGCACCACTGTTTACTGGGCCAGCCATGGCATGCGTAGGCTGCTATACTATAAGGCTACAGATGGTACTTGAGAAAGTGGCCTTAGAGTTAGAGGACTCGGTTAGTAATTTAGGGTCAGCAGTAAAAACATTAAATAAAAAGGTACAGCAGCTCAGGACGTTTTCCCTCCAAAACAGGCTGGCTTTGGACTATCTCTTGGCATCCCAAGCAGGGGTTTGTGCCCTCGTCGGGCCCCGATGTTGTGTATATGTAAATGATAGCAGTTATGAAATCTATGAAAAGGTGGTACAGGCTGAAGCCCATGCCCGAGCCGGAGCACAGGTTGCCTATACTGCCCCAGAGAACAATTGGTTGCAAACCTTGTTTTCAGGCTGGGGTTTGTCGTCTTGGCTTGGTGGTTTATTTAGCCTGCTATTGAAAATTCTCTTTCCTGTATTGCTTGTATTACTGGTATTGTGCTGTGCAGTATCATGTGTTAGGGCCCTTTTGCAAAAGTTAATAAGTCCTTCTCTTCAGGCTATCACAAAGTGCTTATGCAAAGTCATATTGTAAAAAATAAGTAGCCCAAGTGAGAAAACTCAGAGCCAAGGCTGTTGAGTGTTCTCAAAGGGGGGAGTTGTTGGGGACACTGGGGCATGGCCGCTAGGTAACTCGAGGGGATGGAAGACCACGAGTGTCCATGAAGCCCCCTCGCACTAGGCCCAGGTGTCCTTGGCCCCCCTCCTGCCTGGAGGCACTCGCAGCAGCTCTGCGTACTAGGCCCAAGTGTCCTTGGCCCCCCCGCCTGGAGGCACACACAGCAGTTATGCTGAGGATCTGCAACAATATGCTGCAGAGTCAGACTGCCTGAAACTAAGCAAGGCCAAACAGGGGAGATATGGAAGAACAATGCTGAATAAAGCAGCTTTATGTATAGTTTAACAAATGATACAGAGAATCAGGGAACTAGCTGGGAACTGGATTGGCTGGCTATAGGGATACTTGGGGCAGCTTGCTATTGGACAAGTATGCTGGAAAAAAGGATGTATAAAAGCCTGTGTAACTTCCTGCTCTGTGTGCAGGATTTGAGATTTTATTCTCCCTGTACCTTTTTGCAGCTGCAAATAAACTTTTCTGCTTCTCCAGCCCGTTGTGATTATTGGGTGCAGCACACCGGGTAACGAACCAACTCAAGCTGTTGTTCAGCCTCTCGGCACTGGGTGCCGGCAACAGCTTTTGGCGTCCCTGGGTGGGCGACGAGGCTGCAATTTAGCCTTGCCCGGACCCCTCCTGGAGGTCAAGGATTGCGGCGAGAACCGACGCCCAGCGCGCACCGGTGAGTTCATCGGGGGCCTCGGAGGAGACGCGATTTGATCGACCCCGGAGGGCACAACGGTGCAACGCACTCATGTAGTGGAGAAGCTGTTGTGGACGGCGGTGAAGAACCGGTCCCTTAGACATGGGGGAGGAGCAGCTGCAGGCCACGGTGAAGAACCGGTCCCTTGGATAAGGTAGGAACCTTTTAAAATCCGGATTATATGCTCTGTTGGAACCTGGGGACGCCCAGAGTTACCCTGTAGGTATGGGACAGGGACAGAGCTCAGAGGTTAGGGCACGGTGTACGCCCCTAGAGTGCATTCTAGCAAACTGGAAGGTATTTGGTGCGGATCCAATGACTAAGAGCCAATTAAAACGATTCTGTACAGTTGACTGGCCTCAATATCAACTAGAGGACCAGGAGTGGTGGCCACCAGGAGGGTCAATTAATTACAACACGATCCTCCAATTAGTTTTGTTTTGTCAGTGAATGGGTAAATGGAATGAACATATGTATGTGCATTTGTTTCTGACATTATGTACTTGACCAGATATTTTACAGCACTGTAATCTGACTCTGACTGGTTCGGTAGTAGCTAATGTTAGTCCCCAGACCCCCACCCCCACTGTAATGGCAGAACCGGTGTCCCCTTCGGCCCCCACACCCCCACCGTATAAGGGTAGGATGCCTCGGGTTACAGAGATTGCCCCCTCGGTGGGACTCTATCCTTTGCTTACCGAGACTGTTGTGGCTTGCCCAGGGGCAGATGGACGTCAGGCTACCACTATGCAAGTGTATACCCATGTGCCATTCAATCCAATAGACTTAGCAGCTTTTAAAACACAGGCTGGGGAATTCTCAACGAACCCAAGCAGGTTTATTTCAGTCTTTGAGGGGTGCCTCAGTAGTCACAAGCCGATTGAGACGACTGTAATATCCTCCTGAGAACCTTGTTGTCTGAGGTGGAGAGGGATCAGGTTACAGCTAAGGCAAGGGGAGCGTCAGCGTTCAAGCGAAAAAAAAGAAAGGAATCTATCTGTCAAGTTCCTCTCCAAATAATTGTAAGCGGCTCAGGGCATTTCTGGGTATGGCAGGCTTTTGCAGGATATGGATCCCAGAGTTTGGACTGTGGGCTAAACCCCTGTACGACTGTGTAAAAGGAGCAGATCATGACCCCTTCTATTGGACCCCAGAGTCTGACAGGGCATTTAAAATCCTGAAAAGAAAATTGATGGAAGCCCCGGCTCTGGACCTCCCGGATCTCTCTAAGCCGTTTCAGTTGTATGTACATGAACGAAGGGGGGTGGTCCTAGGAGTGCTCACACAGCTGTTAGGAGCATGGAAACGTCCTGTGGCTTATTTTTCTAAGCAATTGGATCAGGTTGCAAAGGGTTGGCCAGCATGTTTACGGGCGGTCGCAGCTACTGCCCTAGTGCTTGAGGAAGCTGAGAAGCTAACATTGGGAGGGGTTATGCAAATCTATACTCCCCATATGGTCCGAGCCTTATTGGATGCAAAGGGAGGGCTTTGGCTCATCCAGGCTCGGATTGCTCGGTACCAGGCTAAGCTGTTAGAGAACTCTGAAGTCACCTTACAGCCTTGCCCCTCCCTTAAGCGAGCCACTCTCTTGCCAGAAACAGAGGAACAGAAACATGACTGTTTAGAGATCATAGATGTCCAGTACTCCAGCCGTCCGGATTTAAAGGATGTACCTCTCCCAAATGCAGATTATGAGTGGTACACTGTCAGTAGCAGTACTGACAGGTTTCAGAGTAACAGCCGTGTTAGTCTGTATTCGCAAAAAGAAAAGGAGTACTTGTGGCACCTTAGAGACTAACCAATTTATTAGAGCATAAGCTTTCGTGAGCTACAGCTCACTTCCTCAGACTTCCTGAGGAAGTGAGCTGTAGCTCACGAAAGCTTATGCTCTAATAAATTGGTTAGTCTCTAAGGTGCCACAAGTACTCCTTTTCTAGTAGCAGTACTGTAATAGATGGGCAAAGGAGGGCGGGTTATGCTGTTGTGACCCTCCATGACACTGTGGAAGCTGAAGGTTTGCCTGCTGAGACCTCTGCCCAGCTTGCTGAACTAATAGCCCTGACCTGTGCACTTGAACTGTCAAAAGGAAAGCGGGTCAACATTTTTACTGATTCAAAGTATGCTTTTGGTGTGCTGCATGCTCATGCTGGCCTATGGAAGCAAAGGGGAATGCTGACAGCCCAAGGCTCCCCAGTCAAGTACGGGCCCCAAATCCTCCGGCTCCTAGAAGCCGTACAACTCCCCTCGGAAGTGGCGGTGGTACACTGTAAAGCCCATCAAAGGGAGGATCAAGATGTGGCCAGAGGTAACGCCCGGGCAGATAGAGAGGCTAAGCATGCTGCCACCCTGCCATCCCCTCAGGCTGAGAACGCCCATATGCATGCCCTTATCCCATCAGTAGGGGAGCTTCCAACCCCTCAGTACTCTGGGGAGGAGAGACAGCTAACTGACAAACTCAGTCTCCGGGAAAAGGAGGGATGTCTCCATTCCCCGGAAGGGAAGGTCCTCTTACCAAAGGGCCCAATCCGGCCAGTGCTTCAGAAACTACATCAAACCACCCATGCTGGCAGGGAAGCACTTATCCAGCTAATGGGAAAATACTTTATCACTTCCGGACTCCGACCCCTGGCTGCCCAGGTACAGGCGGACTGCTTAGTCTGCCAAAAGAATAACCCCCGACCGGGACATCCTGTGCCACCAGCTGCCCTAGAACCCACTCCGGGCCCCGGACAAGTGTGGCAAATAGACTTTACTGAGTTTCCCCGGACCCAAGGGTTCAAATATCTCCTTGTCATAGTGGATCGGTTCAGCGGATGGCCAGAAGCCTTCCCATTCCGTAACTGCACTGCCAGGACAGTGACCCTCAAGTTTGTTAAGGAGATCATTCCTCGCTTTGGACTCCCCCTGTGGATGGAATCTGACAATGGGACACACTTCACGTCAAAAATCATTCAAAGCATCTCACATGCCTTACAGATCCCCTGGAAACTCCATACGCCCTGGAGACCGCAAGCCAGTGGTGTAGTGGAGCGTACCAATCAGACCCTTAAACGGCATCTCTCAAAAGTGTGCCAAGAAGCCTCACTGCGATGGCCTGATGCTTTGCCCCTCGTCCTACTCCGTATCCGCGTTCTCCCAAAGGGTAGATTAGGGCGTAGTCCCTTTGAAATTATGTTTGGAAGGGCATGGCCTATGAATGGCACCCCAGTTCTGTCAGGGGAATGGGAGTTGGGTAATGTTTTTTTGTCACAGTATATGTGTTCTCTGTCTGCTGTTCTCTTGTCTCTTCACAGGTATACCAAGGATTCCCAGCCTCTCCCCTTGGACTCTCCCGTTCACTCCTTACAGCCCGGTGACTCTGTGCTTGTTCGCACCTGGA
Organism: Lepidochelys olivacea; assembly: GCF_965140295.1. NCBI lineage: Eukaryota > Metazoa > Chordata > Testudines > Cheloniidae > Lepidochelys > Lepidochelys olivacea. The sequence goes on along the minus strand of NW_028181946.1, from coordinate 311,103 downwards.
AAGACGAGCCTCTCCAGGAAAAGTGGAAAGGACCCTATACCGTCCTGCTGATCTCCCATACAGCGGCAAAGATCGAGGGACACAAGAACTGGATCCATCACTCTCGTCTGAAGGCAGTACCCGCCCCCTCATCAGCAGAACAGTGAACCATCCAACCTGCTGACTCCTCATCTAGTGACGATCTCTAGCTAAAGCTACTGTTTAAAAGACACAAATAGCGGGCACCTTAATGCTAAAATGGGCCTACCCAGGTACTGGAGACCCTGGGTTGGGAAGACTCTGGTCATAATTAATTGGGTAACATTGTTATTCTCTGTATTGGTATTTCCAAACTGTGCATATCGGGAGCATAACTCCTTTGTTTTGCTTGTGCACCATGTTGCTAATTTAACAAACCAGACTGATTGCTGGGTATGTGCTCCGACTCCACTATCCCCCAAAACGGGAATGCCCCTTGACATGCTGCCCTTGACCCTAGCAGAATTAGCCACCACCAAAGAGCAGGAAAGAACGGACTCACTGTTCTGGAACAAGACCTCTTTACAGCAAGCCACCTATCAGGACCAGGAGTATTCAGTTGCAGTACTCACTGAGGGAGTGTTATGTTTTACCCAAAACCAATCTGATCACTATGGGCATCCTGTGGGAAAGAGCTCCTGTGTTATTACACAGTGGGCTGATGGGTATTAAATAAAGACCAACAAGGGAGGCCAACAGTGGGGGTGTAATGGTTCCTCCCCTTTTAGGGAAACACTTACAAATAATCTTACCACAAAAAAGGGGTTTGGAAATGTAACTTGCCGTCCAGTTAATATCTCCAATGTAGCAAGCCAATGGTGGGTTTGTAGTGGTCCCTATGGCGAGTGTAATTTGAACAGCACAATTAGAAATGCCCCCACTTGTACCCAGTCAGGAGGATGGGATGCCCCCCTAGGGGCATATGAACTGTTTGGAAAAGCAGCCTTAAATATCCCAGGAATCCCCTTAAGAAACAGTCCTTACTGGGCCCTACAGGGTCACTATTTTGTATGTGGCCGAAAGGCTTACAAGGTGCTGCCAGCCAACTGGACAGGTAGCTGTTATATAGCTCATGGAGTTCCTCATCTTTCCATAACTGCCACACTGCCCAAAGGAAAGATTAGAAATGCCTGAGACACCTCTGTTGAGTCATGAGAAAAGACCCTGTGGCGACTGACTACGGCATAGGAGGGCAATATGAAGAATCCCCTCACAACCGAGAAGCTGGTAGGGTGCTCTGTACTGGGAATAGCACCACTGTTTACTGGGCCAGCCATGGCATGCGTAGGCTGCTATACTATAAGGCTACAGATGGTACTTGAGAAAGTGGCCTTAGAGTTAGAGGACTCGGTTAGTAATTTAGGGTCAGCAGTAAAAACATTAAATAAAAAGGTACAGCAGCTCAGGACGTTTTCCCTCCAAAACAGGCTGGCTTTGGACTATCTCTTGGCATCCCAAGCAGGGGTTTGTGCCCTCGTCGGGCCCCGATGTTGTGTATATGTAAATGATAGCAGTTATGAAATCTATGAAAAGGTGGTACAGGCTGAAGCCCATGCCCGAGCCGGAGCACAGGTTGCCTATACTGCCCCAGAGAACAATTGGTTGCAAACCTTGTTTTCAGGCTGGGGTTTGTCGTCTTGGCTTGGTGGTTTATTTAGCCTGCTATTGAAAATTCTCTTTCCTGTATTGCTTGTATTACTGGTATTGTGCTGTGCAGTATCATGTGTTAGGGCCCTTTTGCAAAAGTTAATAAGTCCTTCTCTTCAGGCTATCACAAAGTGCTTATGCAAAGTCATATTGTAAAAAATAAGTAGCCCAAGTGAGAAAACTCAGAGCCAAGGCTGTTGAGTGTTCTCAAAGGGGGGAGTTGTTGGGGACACTGGGGCATGGCCGCTAGGTAACTCGAGGGGATGGAAGACCACGAGTGTCCATGAAGCCCCCTCGCACTAGGCCCAGGTGTCCTTGGCCCCCCTCCTGCCTGGAGGCACTCGCAGCAGCTCTGCGTACTAGGCCCAAGTGTCCTTGGCCCCCCCGCCTGGAGGCACACACAGCAGTTATGCTGAGGATCTGCAACAATATGCTGCAGAGTCAGACTGCCTGAAACTAAGCAAGGCCAAACAGGGGAGATATGGAAGAACAATGCTGAATAAAGCAGCTTTATGTATAGTTTAACAAATGATACAGAGAATCAGGGAACTAGCTGGGAACTGGATTGGCTGGCTATAGGGATACTTGGGGCAGCTTGCTATTGGACAAGTATGCTGGAAAAAAGGATGTATAAAAGCCTGTGTAACTTCCTGCTCTGTGTGCAGGATTTGAGATTTTATTCTCCCTGTACCTTTTTGCAGCTGCAAATAAACTTTTCTGCTTCTCCAGCCCGTTGTGATTATTGGGTGCAGCACACCGGGTAACGAACCAACTCAAGCTGTTGTTCAGCCTCTCGGCACTGGGTGCCGGCAACAGCTTTTGGCGTCCCTGGGTGGGCGACGAGGCTGCAATTTAGCCTTGCCCGGACCCCTCCTGGAGGTCAAGGATTGCGGCGAGAACCGACGCCCAGCGCGCACCGGTGAGTTCATCGGGGGCCTCGGAGGAGACGCGATTTGATCGACCCCGGAGGGCACAACGGTGCAACGCACTCATGTAGTGGAGAAGCTGTTGTGGACGGCGGTGAAGAACCGGTCCCTTAGACATGGGGGAGGAGCAGCTGCAGGCCACGGTGAAGAACCGGTCCCTTGGATAAGGTAGGAACCTTTTAAAATCCGGATTATATGCTCTGTTGGAACCTGGGGACGCCCAGAGTTACCCTGTAGGTATGGGACAGGGACAGAGCTCAGAGGTTAGGGCACGGTGTACGCCCCTAGAGTGCATTCTAGCAAACTGGAAGGTATTTGGTGCGGATCCAATGACTAAGAGCCAATTAAAACGATTCTGTACAGTTGACTGGCCTCAATATCAACTAGAGGACCAGGAGTGGTGGCCACCAGGAGGGTCAATTAATTACAACACGATCCTCCAATTAGTTTTGTTTTGTCAGTGAATGGGTAAATGGAATGAACATATGTATGTGCATTTGTTTCTGACATTATGTACTTGACCAGATATTTTACAGCACTGTAATCTGACTCTGACTGGTTCGGTAGTAGCTAATGTTAGTCCCCAGACCCCCACCCCCACTGTAATGGCAGAACCGGTGTCCCCTTCGGCCCCCACACCCCCACCGTATAAGGGTAGGATGCCTCGGGTTACAGAGATTGCCCCCTCGGTGGGACTCTATCCTTTGCTTACCGAGACTGTTGTGGCTTGCCCAGGGGCAGATGGACGTCAGGCTACCACTATGCAAGTGTATACCCATGTGCCATTCAATCCAATAGACTTAGCAGCTTTTAAAACACAGGCTGGGGAATTCTCAACGAACCCAAGCAGGTTTATTTCAGTCTTTGAGGGGTGCCTCAGTAGTCACAAGCCGATTGAGACGACTGTAATATCCTCCTGAGAACCTTGTTGTCTGAGGTGGAGAGGGATCAGGTTACAGCTAAGGCAAGGGGAGCGTCAGCGTTCAAGCGAAAAAAAAGAAAGGAATCTATCTGTCAAGTTCCTCTCCAAATAATTGTAAGCGGCTCAGGGCATTTCTGGGTATGGCAGGCTTTTGCAGGATATGGATCCCAGAGTTTGGACTGTGGGCTAAACCCCTGTACGACTGTGTAAAAGGAGCAGATCATGACCCCTTCTATTGGACCCCAGAGTCTGACAGGGCATTTAAAATCCTGAAAAGAAAATTGATGGAAGCCCCGGCTCTGGACCTCCCGGATCTCTCTAAGCCGTTTCAGTTGTATGTACATGAACGAAGGGGGGTGGTCCTAGGAGTGCTCACACAGCTGTTAGGAGCATGGAAACGTCCTGTGGCTTATTTTTCTAAGCAATTGGATCAGGTTGCAAAGGGTTGGCCAGCATGTTTACGGGCGGTCGCAGCTACTGCCCTAGTGCTTGAGGAAGCTGAGAAGCTAACATTGGGAGGGGTTATGCAAATCTATACTCCCCATATGGTCCGAGCCTTATTGGATGCAAAGGGAGGGCTTTGGCTCATCCAGGCTCGGATTGCTCGGTACCAGGCTAAGCTGTTAGAGAACTCTGAAGTCACCTTACAGCCTTGCCCCTCCCTTAAGCGAGCCACTCTCTTGCCAGAAACAGAGGAACAGAAACATGACTGTTTAGAGATCATAGATGTCCAGTACTCCAGCCGTCCGGATTTAAAGGATGTACCTCTCCCAAATGCAGATTATGAGTGGTACACTGTCAGTAGCAGTACTGACAGGTTTCAGAGTAACAGCCGTGTTAGTCTGTATTCGCAAAAAGAAAAGGAGTACTTGTGGCACCTTAGAGACTAACCAATTTATTAGAGCATAAGCTTTCGTGAGCTACAGCTCACTTCCTCAGACTTCCTGAGGAAGTGAGCTGTAGCTCACGAAAGCTTATGCTCTAATAAATTGGTTAGTCTCTAAGGTGCCACAAGTACTCCTTTTCTAGTAGCAGTACTGTAATAGATGGGCAAAGGAGGGCGGGTTATGCTGTTGTGACCCTCCATGACACTGTGGAAGCTGAAGGTTTGCCTGCTGAGACCTCTGCCCAGCTTGCTGAACTAATAGCCCTGACCTGTGCACTTGAACTGTCAAAAGGAAAGCGGGTCAACATTTTTACTGATTCAAAGTATGCTTTTGGTGTGCTGCATGCTCATGCTGGCCTATGGAAGCAAAGGGGAATGCTGACAGCCCAAGGCTCCCCAGTCAAGTACGGGCCCCAAATCCTCCGGCTCCTAGAAGCCGTACAACTCCCCTCGGAAGTGGCGGTGGTACACTGTAAAGCCCATCAAAGGGAGGATCAAGATGTGGCCAGAGGTAACGCCCGGGCAGATAGAGAGGCTAAGCATGCTGCCACCCTGCCATCCCCTCAGGCTGAGAACGCCCATATGCATGCCCTTATCCCATCAGTAGGGGAGCTTCCAACCCCTCAGTACTCTGGGGAGGAGAGACAGCTAACTGACAAACTCAGTCTCCGGGAAAAGGAGGGATGTCTCCATTCCCCGGAAGGGAAGGTCCTCTTACCAAAGGGCCCAATCCGGCCAGTGCTTCAGAAACTACATCAAACCACCCATGCTGGCAGGGAAGCACTTATCCAGCTAATGGGAAAATACTTTATCACTTCCGGACTCCGACCCCTGGCTGCCCAGGTACAGGCGGACTGCTTAGTCTGCCAAAAGAATAACCCCCGACCGGGACATCCTGTGCCACCAGCTGCCCTAGAACCCACTCCGGGCCCCGGACAAGTGTGGCAAATAGACTTTACTGAGTTTCCCCGGACCCAAGGGTTCAAATATCTCCTTGTCATAGTGGATCGGTTCAGCGGATGGCCAGAAGCCTTCCCATTCCGTAACTGCACTGCCAGGACAGTGACCCTCAAGTTTGTTAAGGAGATCATTCCTCGCTTTGGACTCCCCCTGTGGATGGAATCTGACAATGGGACACACTTCACGTCAAAAATCATTCAAAGCATCTCACATGCCTTACAGATCCCCTGGAAACTCCATACGCCCTGGAGACCGCAAGCCAGTGGTGTAGTGGAGCGTACCAATCAGACCCTTAAACGGCATCTCTCAAAAGTGTGCCAAGAAGCCTCACTGCGATGGCCTGATGCTTTGCCCCTCGTCCTACTCCGTATCCGCGTTCTCCCAAAGGGTAGATTAGGGCGTAGTCCCTTTGAAATTATGTTTGGAAGGGCATGGCCTATGAATGGCACCCCAGTTCTGTCAGGGGAATGGGAGTTGGGTAATGTTTTTTTGTCACAGTATATGTGTTCTCTGTCTGCTGTTCTCTTGTCTCTTCACAGGTATACCAAGGATTCCCAGCCTCTCCCCTTGGACTCTCCCGTTCACTCCTTACAGCCCGGTGACTCTGTGCTTGTTCGCACCTGGAAAGACGAGCCTCTCCAGGAAAAGTGGAAAGGACCCTATACCGTCCTGCTGATCTCCCATACAGCGGCAAAGATCGAGGGACACAAGAACTGGATCCATCACTCTCGTCTGAAGGCAGTACCCGCCCCCTCATCAGCAGAACAGTGAACCATCCAACCTGCTGACTCCTCATCTAGTGACGATCTCTAGCTAAAGCTACTGTTTAAAAGACACAAATAGCGGGCACCTTAATGCTAAAATGGGCCTACCCAGGTACTGGAGACCCTGGGTTGGGAAGACTCTGGTCATAATTAATTGGGTAACATTGTTATTCTCTGTATTGGTATTTCCAAACTGTGCATATCGGGAGCATAACTCCTTTGTTTTGCTTGTGCACCATGTTGCTAATTTAACAAACCAGACTGATTGCTGGGTATGTGCTCCGACTCCACTATCCCCCAAAACGGGAATGCCCCTTGACATGCTGCCCTTGACCCTAGCAGAATTAGCCACCACCAAAGAGCAGGAAAGAACGGACTCACTGTTCTGGAACAAGACCTCTTTACAGCAAGCCACCTATCAGGACCAGGAGTATTCAGTTGCAGTACTCACTGAGGGAGTGTTATGTTTTACCCAAAACCAATCTGATCACTATGGGCATCCTGTGGGAAAGAGCTCCTGTGTTATTACACAGTGGGCTGATGGGTATTAAATAAAGACCAACAAGGGAGGCCAACAGTGGGGGTGTAATGGTTCCTCCCCTTTTAGGGAAACACTTACAAATAATCTTACCACAAAAAAGGGGTTTGGAAATGTAACTTGCCGTCCAGTTAATATCTCCAATGTAGCAAGCCAATGGTGGGTTTGTAGTGGTCCCTATGGCGAGTGTAATTTGAACAGCACAATTAGAAATGCCCCCACTTGTACCCAGTCAGGAGGATGGGATGCCCCCCTAGGGGCATATGAACTGTTTGGAAAAGCAGCCTTAAATATCCCAGGAATCCCCTTAAGAAACAGTCCTTACTGGGCCCTACAGGGTCACTATTTTGTATGTGGCCGAAAGGCTTACAAGGTGCTGCCAGCCAACTGGACAGGTAGCTGTTATATAGCTCATGGAGTTCCTCATCTTTCCATAACTGCCACACTGCCCAAAGGAAAGATTAGAAATGCCTGAGACACCTCTGTTGAGTCATGAGAAAAGACCCTGTGGCGACTGACTACGGCATAGGAGGGCAATATGAAGAATCCCCTCACAACCGAGAAGCTGGTAGGGTGCTCTGTACTGGGAATAGCACCACTGTTTACTGGGCCAGCCATGGCATGCGTAGGCTGCTATACTATAAGGCTACAGATGGTACTTGAGAAAGTGGCCTTAGAGTTAGAGGACTCGGTTAGTAATTTAGGGTCAGCAGTAAAAACATTAAATAAAAAGGTACAGCAGCTCAGGACGTTTTCCCTCCAAAACAGGCTGGCTTTGGACTATCTCTTGGCATCCCAAGCAGGGGTTTGTGCCCTCGTCGGGCCCCGATGTTGTGTATATGTAAATGATAGCAGTTATGAAATCTATGAAAAGGTGGTACAGGCTGAAGCCCATGCCCGAGCCGGAGCACAGGTTGCCTATACTGCCCCAGAGAACAATTGGTTGCAAACCTTGTTTTCAGGCTGGGGTTTGTCGTCTTGGCTTGGTGGTTTATTTAGCCTGCTATTGAAAATTCTCTTTCCTGTATTGCTTGTATTACTGGTATTGTGCTGTGCAGTATCATGTGTTAGGGCCCTTTTGCAAAAGTTAATAAGTCCTTCTCTTCAGGCTATCACAAAGTGCTTATGCAAAGTCATATTGTAAAAAATAAGTAGCCCAAGTGAGAAAACTCAGAGCCAAGGCTGTTGAGTGTTCTCAAAGGGGGGAGTTGTTGGGGACACTGGGGCATGGCCGCTAGGTAACTCGAGGGGATGGAAGACCACGAGTGTCCATGAAGCCCCCTCGCACTAGGCCCAGGTGTCCTTGGCCCCCCTCCTGCCTGGAGGCACTCGCAGCAGCTCTGCGTACTAGGCCCAAGTGTCCTTGGCCCCCCCGCCTGGAGGCACACACAGCAGTTATGCTGAGGATCTGCAACAATATGCTGCAGAGTCAGACTGCCTGAAACTAAGCAAGGCCAAACAGGGGAGATATGGAAGAACAATGCTGAATAAAGCAGCTTTATGTATAGTTTAACAAATGATACAGAGAATCAGGGAACTAGCTGGGAACTGGATTGGCTGGCTATAGGGATACTTGGGGCAGCTTGCTATTGGACAAGTATGCTGGAAAAAAGGATGTATAAAAGCCTGTGTAACTTCCTGCTCTGTGTGCAGGATTTGAGATTTTATTCTCCCTGTACCTTTTTGCAGCTGCAAATAAACTTTTCTGCTTCTCCAGCCCGTTGTGATTATTGGGTGCAGCACACCGGGTAACGAACCAACTCAAGCTGTTGTTCAGCCTCTCGGCACTGGGTGCCGGCAACACTATGGAGCAGAGCCTGAGAGACGGCGCCTGGATCCGCGAGAGGCAGATGCCGCTGTGGCATTGCCAGACTGTGGGGTTATCACAGCTTCTCCCCATGATCCTGCTGCTGGGCCTATGGCTTCTCTGTGAGTATGGGCACAACAGGCCTGGTTGGGTTTTAGGAGAAGGCTGAGATGAGACAGGCAGAGAATTGTTTGCTTAAATAGTCCTGAGAGGCATGTTCCAGGTGGGCTATTAGACTAGCATCACTGCCCTAGACACCATGGAGGCCTATGCCAACCCCCCACCCCACTCACACACCCCTGGTCTCCAGTACATCCCTTGCACTGCCAAACACTGTTACTTTTCCCTGCTTACTGTTTTCTATTTCAGGGGATTTAAAACACTTTCAACCCTTCAGGCAAAATCCACATATTTTAACAGCTGCAATGTCTGTGCAATCTCAGGCCCTAGCAGAAACCCAGCACTGAATATTGCCAGGACCATTTTAAATCACTCATTCACCTGATCCACAGGTGGGGGAAAGGTGAGAGTTCAGGGAAGAGCTACAGGAATGATGCGAGGTCTGGAATAGCTGCCTGACAGTGAGAGGCTGACGGAGTTCAGTCTGGTTAGCTGATGGGAGAGAAGGTTAGAAAGTGACTTGATCACAGTGTATACGCCCTTCTGCAGGGAGATTTCTGATAGCAGAGGTAGATTTCTTCAATCAATCAGACAAAGGCTGAATGAGAGCCAACGGCTGGAAAGTGAAGTCAGACTAATTGAAACTGGAATAAGGCCCATGTAGGGAGTGTGGCTCATTTACCACTGGATCAGATTAATAAGGGAAGCAGTTAGATTGTCTGTCACTTGGAGTTATTAAATGAGGAGTGGATGTGTCTCTAAGAGATACCATCTAGCTCAAACACAGGTGCTTGCCTAGAAAAAGGAATCACATTGTCAGGTTCTCTGGACAGTCCTTTGCAGGAGGTCAGAGCCAGATGATCACAATGATCCCTTCTGGCCTGAGAATCCATGAGCCTAGGGATCCTTTTACTCAGCAGTGCAGTTCAGTGGGTAAGAATCCATCGCAAGGGAGAGGGATTAGTTGGAAGAGTGCAATTAACAAATGCAGTTTATTGCACAGGAGAGATTTAAAGGAGGGGATTCCACTGCTGTCACCAGCCTGCGTCTGTATGTTGCCTTGCTGGGAGAATGTCCATTGATTTTAAACTGAATTAAGTGTTCTACAGCACATCTGTCTGCCCTACTAACAGGAATGCGGTGTATTTTATTTAAAAGGTTCGCTTGCTGCAAGCCAGGAAATTTGTAGCTCTCCAGGTGAGTGTTGGCTACATTAGAAGAAGAGAAGGTGCCTAATAAGGAGTGCAGTAGGGCTGGCAGTCAGGACTCGGCGAGGGGAGTGGGGTCTAGTGGGTTAGAGCAGATCACTGCTGGGTCAGGACTCCTGGGTTCCATTTTTAATTCTGACACACAAAGCCCAAACCTGCTTCCTGTGGCAGAATTCCTTGTAACTACATTGGGAACAAGATCAGAACAAATCCTCTGTTGGTGTAAACAGGTGCATGTCCACTGAAGTCAAAGGAGCTGCATCCATTTACACCAACTGAGAATTTGTTCCATCAAGTTAAAGCACCTAATTTAAACCAGTGAGGACCAAATCCACTGGCCGTGTCGACAGCACTGTGACACATGGGGGCCGTGAGGTGGCCAGTGAGTGGTGATAGATCAAACCTTGCTGAGAGTGGAAATTGCACCCATTTGGTATTCAGTGGGGACTGAATTCAGCCACTGGCGTAAGTGGGTGCCTGTCCTGCTTAGACCAGAGCTGGGTTTGACCCTGAGGACTCAGAGTATTGGGGTCGGTGCAGCATCAGTGTAAGTGTCTTGGGGCCTGACTGCCCTTTCTTGGGTGGGACTTCCCTGGCTTGAGGGGAGTTACTCCTGATTTACACCAGTGTGGGTGGAGAGACAGGCTATTTGGGGGGTGGCTGCTTTTCCTTGCACACAGCCTGGAGATGATTTTCCTGTAACACTCACACCTCCCATCCCATTACACCCTTTACATCCCCAATGGAACGGGCTCCCTGGGATGTTCTGGCCATTGTGCGCTACTCTGGTGACCCCCAGCATCTGCCATCCCACCGGAAATGGCCCTATGAGGTGGGTTCACATGGCAACACAAAGCTGCTGGTACACACAGGGGCATCCAATCCCAAATGGGGGCAAATAGCAATCTCTGCCCCTCTGCCTGTCTCCTGGCTGAACCCTTGTAATCCATAGCACTGCACTGGCGTGGAAGGGAAGCATGCACTGGGGCATCGGGCCCCAAAGTGGAACAAGCAAAGCTAAAAACTCTGCGCACTCCCAGTGCATCCTGTCCCTCCCTCCAGACGCTGCAGCCTCGACACCAGCAAGGGGCCAGATCCCAGCTGGTGTAATCAGCATTGCTTCATTGGAGTCAATGGAGCCAGATCCCCCGCTGGTGTCAATCAGCCCCACTCCAAAGGAGTGAATGGAGCTTTGCTGATTGACACCCGCGCGGGATCTGGCCCCAGGTGTTTAACACTGATGTGTTTGCTCCCCAGGCACTCTCCCCGCCCCACGGCTGTTCCTGGACAGGCTGTCTGCACACCAAGGGGACACGGCCATGCTGTTGTGTTTAGTCCCTTTGGACACCCCCATGACCCGCATTATCTTCTGCAAAGATGGGAAGGAGATTTCTGTCCAGCCCAAGGAAGGAAACAAACTCGTCTACGACTCACCCTATACAGTGTCCAGGGAGAGTGCAGGGACCTTTTCCTGCCGCTACCAGCTCTCAACCAGGAGAACAATTCTCTCTCCAGTGACCCCTGGGACCTGCATGTGGATGGTAATGCAATGCACTAATGATGGGCTTGGTGCAAAGGGGTCAGGGAGCTGGGACTGGCTGGGGTCACACCATGATATCTAGAGTTAATATGTAAAACTTCCCTCTCCTTCTCTGACATTTCCCAGGTGAGAACTCTGTCCCTGGGGCAATGTTTACATGTTTTTGGGTGAGGAAGAACCATCCTCTTAGCCATTGCTGAGTTTCATGGTGAGGAAGAGCTGGTTTTTCCCACTAATTAAAAGACAAAATATTGCAATCTTCTCTGAAGGGCAGAGTGTGATACACAGATATTGGGCAGGATTAGTGTCATCATGGTCTACTTTACTAAAACCTTCATGAAATACAAGTACGGAACAGAGCAGCAAAAGACTAGCTGATTTTTTTGGTTCACTGGCTATTTCACAAAATCTGGGGGTGGGGAAACTTGTTTCAGATTGACTTGAAAACAATTTTTTTTCCCAAAATTATCAGTGCATCAAAAAGTTGAGAAAAACCTGCTTGAGGTTGGTCTTCTAGCCCTCCTTTGTATGAGGCTTTTGGCTGTTTGAAGTGATGTGTAATCGCTGTGTACCTGCCCCACAGGTGGTGATGGCTCTGGAGGGGACGCATCGCCTCAAGGTAAATGGTTTTGCTCTGTGCTGTGGGATTTCCCTGTAGGAAAGCTGGAGGGCTGGGCTGGGATGAGCGGGGAGCACATGTCAATCTCAGAGGAGAGACTTTACCCCATCATAGGTGCCTGGGTGGACAGGAGGCCACGGGCTCACCTCCATGTGGGGAATGTAAAATGTCCAGGCAGCCCCACATGCCACCGTCTGCTCCCCAGTGAGCCCCGGTATGTGCACGTGGCCAGTAATGCTCTCAGCTAGTGTTAACAAGGGGTGAAGACCCTACTGGGCAGAGGGGCAAAGAGGGACTGAGCTGGTGCCCTGTCCTGGCCCTCGCACAGAATCTCAGCCCAAGTGACGAGGATTCAGATAGTGGCCATTAATGCAGCACCGGCTATAGTCGGGGGGCTCAGCTCACCTCTGTGCCCTCACAGATTGCCATCGGTGTCACTCCATCGCAGTCATCTGTTGCAATCAGTGTGTTGCCCTGGTGACAAGCTGGCATCACACAAGGGTGAATCGGGGAAATCACTTTCCGTTATAACCCCCTGTCGTCAGTCACTCCTCACTCTGGGAAACTTCCATCTCTTGTGCGGACGTTTTCCATGCTTGCCTCTGTCCCAGGGCGAAGGGGGGCTGGGGGCGCAGCAGGTAAATAGAGGAACCTTTGCGCCCGCAGCGTGGTTGCTGCACAGGTGCGAGTGGCAGGTGTGATTCTTGTCAGTTTGGCTGCGATTCAGCTGCTCCGGCACGTGCTTTGCTGGAGTTCAGAAAACAAAGCTGTGAGCTAACCGATGCCAAACGAGAATTGCTGGAAGTATGTTGCCTGACAAACATTCCACCAAAAAAATAGGATTTAATGAAAAAAAATTTCACTGAAAAATGTTATTTTTGACATTTTTATTTTGCTTTAAATGAGAACTTTCCAAAATAGCCAAAAATGTTTCATTCCTAACGGAAATTTTTTTTATTTCCATTTTAAAAAATCACAGCTTTTTTTGAAATTTCTTTCCCCTGCCCCTGACTCCCCATTCCCCGTTTTTTGCCCTAGTGCAGCAGAATGAATGATGACCGGGGTGTTTTTTTTGTTTTCATTGTTACCTTTTTATTTTTCTCTTTTTTCTGCTCTGTAACTTTTCAAAACATCTCCAACTCTGGCAAAATCACTGAACGGGAAAAGGAAAGTGTGGCTCTGTCTCCACTACAGAACCGTTACCAACATAGTCTCTGAGTGTACACACAGCGTACACCGACGGAAGCAGTTGTTCTCCCTGTGGAGGAAACCATGTCCCCAAACAGTGTTAGCTACACCAACAGAAACACTCTTCCCCCCGCTATAGCTGAAGCTACGCTGAGGGGGTTATCTGCACAGGTGGTCGCTAAGGGCCCAGTGATTTCAGTGGGAGTTAGGTGCCTAAATACCTTGGAGGGTCTGGGCCCAACTCTCATTTTCCCTTTGGCCCCTGGGTAACTATTCCAAACATGGAGCCATTCTGAAAAGTTACAGAGCAGAAGTGGGGTGGAGGGGACCAGAAAAAGCAGAGGAGAAAAGCAAAAATCCTACCCTGGCCATGGTTTATATTATCACACTCTATGGCAAAAAGCGGGAGGGGGGGAAAGAAGAGAAAAAGTTTGAAATTAGAAAAATGCGGGGAGGGAATGGGGGAAAATGCAAAACCAAAAATGGGGAAATAGAAAAAGCGGGGGGGGGGATGCAAAATCAAGCATTCAGCATTTATTTATTTATAATTTAGTTGGGGATTGGTCCTGCTTTGAGCAGGGGGTTGGACTAGATGACCTCCTGAGGTCCCTTAGACCTGGGGCAAGGGAGTGCCATGCTCAGGAGGGTGCTGGAGCACAGGTCTTAACTTTAACCACCTGCCTCAGTCCTATTGGAATCAATGGGAGGGATGCAAGCGCTTGGAGTCCCCATAGGATCAAGGGCTCCCATCAGCTGGGGCTTCCGGGGATGAGACAAGCCATGGGTCAGTCAGGGAAACTCCCCCAGCTGAGCTGGGATGTCATCAGGGACCCACAGACAAACCCTTCTCCTTTCTTCTATTGCATGTATGGGGCCAGATCCCCAGCTGGCGTAAATCAGCATCACTCCATTGCTGTCACAGGCGTGAGGCTGATTTACACTCACTGGGGATTTGGTTCATTGACATCAATGAAGCTACAGCTGATTTACACCAGTGCGGGATCTGATCCCATTGACTCCAATGGAGCTACAGTGATATGAAACTGGCTGGAGAATTAAACTCAGATTCTTCAATTCTTTCTTCCTTCATGCCAAGACGGTCACTATTTATTCCCCAGGGCTAGGGTCACCCCACAGCGACCCTCACTACTGGCTAGACCAGGGGTGCTGGCACTGGGATCAGCCCAGGGGGTTCCCAGGTTTAGCTGCAACTTCTGGTGCCTCTTTCCATGGGAATGTTCTGCCCAAACCTGGCAAACTGTGGGCACCGGCACGGCGACTCACCTGGTCAGCGCGGGCTCCAGTGACCACGGTGTCTGGGGGAGAGAACTGAGGTCAGTGCATCCTCACCAGCCGCCCCATGCCCCAGAGAGACACTGCCCCATGTCCCCCAGGGCCCCAGACCCTGACCCCAGCAGGGCCCATTGAGGAGAGACAGCGGCGGGCACCGCAGTGTGAGCAGTAACGGGTTGGCTGGCCCAATGGACACTGGGTACCCAGCTTGCTGCCCGTGTTGGATAGGGTTGCCAGGTGTCTGGTTTTCGCTTGAAACGCCTGGTTGGAAAGGGACCCTGGTGGCTCCAGTCAGCACTGCCGACCAGGACATTATAAGTCCGGTCAGTGGCACAGCAGGGTTAAGGCAGGCTCCCTACCTGCCCTGGCTCTGTGCAGCATCTGGAAGCAGCGGCATGTCCCCCCTATGACTCCTATGCATAGGGGCAGCCAGGGGGCTCCGCACGCTGCCCCTGCCCCAAGTGCCAGCTCTGCAGCTCCCATTGGCTGGGAACCGCAGCCAGTGGGAGTCGTGGGGGTGGCACCTGCAGATGGGACAGTGCACAGAGCCACCTGGCAATGCCTCCACATAGGAGCTGGAGTGGGGACATGCCACTGCTTCCGGGATCTACTTGAAGAAAGCGCCACCTGAAATCTGCATCCCTGCCCCCCTGCAAGCCCCAACCCGCTGCCCCAGCCCAGAGCCCCCTCCCATATTCTGAACCCCTCGGATCCACCCCCCAGCCTGGAGCCCCCTCCTGCAACCCTAAACCCTCATCCCCTACTCCACCCCAGAGCCCAGATGGACCGATCCTCCAGGAACTTATCTAATGATTCTTTGAAACCCATTATACTTTTGGCCTTCACATCCCCCTGGCAACGAGTACCACTGACTGACTGTGTGCTGTGGGAAGACGTACTTCCTTTTGTTTGTTTTAAACCTGTTGCCTATTAATTTCATTGGGTGGTCCCTGGTTCTTGTGTCATTTGAAGGAATAAATAACATTTCCTTATTCACTTTCTCCACACTAGTCATGATTTTATAGACCTTTATCAGATCCCTTCTCAGTCAACTCTTCTCTAAGCTGAAAAGGCCCAGTCGTTTTAATCTCTCCCCATATGAAAGCTGTTCTACACTCTTAATAATTTTTGTTGTCCTTTTTTTGTACTTTTTCCAAGTACAAGGGTCACAGCGGAGAGGAATGACAGCTGGGTGGTCACCTCTCCAGAGTTCAAGTTGCAGATGTGTCCCTGCTTAAAGCTGAATTTGGCACCTTTTTTAAACCCCTATGAAAAGTCAGAGTGGTCTGAAAATTGGTAAATCAGGTCAGGGACTGGAGTAGAGATTGTGAGAAAATTGGAAGGGAATTTAACAAGACATTCCTCAGATAGCATCCATTCCAAAGCTGCAAAGTCCTTCTAGCACCTACTAGACAAAAATTGTCAAAACCTTGAGACTAGGGAGGGCCTGTGATGGTGAGAACTTCCACTGATGCCCATGGCCAAGCTCTCACTGGCAGCTGTCAGATCAGGCCCTTTCTTTGAAACTTAGCAGAAGCGTTCAGTTAAGTTAATTGCATCCAATTTGCAAATTAATTCCAATTCAGCAATCTCTCTTTGGAGTCTGTTTCTGAAGTTTTTCTGTTGTAATATCGCAACTTTCATGTCTGTAATCGCGTGACCAGGGAGATTGAAGTGTTCTCTGACTGGTTTATGAATGTTATAATTCTTGACATCTGATTTGTGTCCATTTATTCTTTTACGTAGAGACTGTCCAGTTTGACCAAAGAGAGATTCCTGAATTGGAATTAATTTGCAAATTGGATACAATTAACTTAGGCGTGAATAGAGACTGGGAATGGTTGATTCATTATAAAAAGTAACCTATTTCCCCTTGTTTATTCCTCCCCCCCACCCCACTTTTCCTCAGTCGTTCTTGTTAAACCCTGGATTCGTGCTGGAAATGGCCCACCTTGATTATCATACACATTGTAAGGAGAGTGATCACTTTAGATAAGCTATTACCAGCAGGAGAGTGGGGTGGGGGGAGAGAAAACATTTTGTAGTGATAAACACCCATTTTTTCATGGCCTGTGTCTATAAAAACATCTTCTGTATTTTCCACAGTATGCATCCGATGAAGTGAGCTGTAGCTCACGAAAGCTTATGCTCAAATAAATTGGTTAGTCTCTAAGGTGCCACGAGTACTCCTTTTCTTTTTGCGAACTTTTAGGTCTGTAATCGAGTGACCAAAGCGATTGAAGTGTTCTCCGACTGGTTATTGAATGTTATAATTCTTGACGTCTGATTTGTTCTGATATGTTCTGTTTGCAGTCATGTAACCCAGAAAGATGAGTTTTAGTACTGATGACAGCAGGATTTATGCAGCATTTATATTTTTATATTAACTTAGATTATTTTCATTCGTTGTAAGTCTAGTTTGAGCAGAGCGAGCACGTGTCCATCTCCCCATGCTGGGAAGCTCTTGCCCAGCTGCAGTGTAGATGGACCCAGTGAGACGATACAGTCTCAGCTCACCAGCAGCCTCACCATTGTCAGGTCTATTGTAGGCAGCATGACAATGGAGAGTTTCACGGCAGGATCTGGAGGATACTGAGGTAGCTTTGTGGATGTTTATGGGGATTCTTCCCAAGTGTAGGGACAAGAGAGAGGTTATTGGGAGAGTTAATGAGTGTTTGTACTGCGAGGGGAAAGAGCCAGAAGAGAGTGAGAGATGAAGCGGAAGAGGGAGGGAGGGGATGAGCGATTAGAAGCTGGGATGAGATGAGTAGATGAGAAACGTCTGTGTTTGTGCCAGGGAGAAGAAGGAGAGAGCTGTAGGATGTGGGGAGGAAGGAAGCAGTGGGAAGGTCACATCATATTGTGCCAGCTTTCCCCCTAAATACCTTAGTGAGACCCTGTGCAGAGAGAAGAGGAGGCGGGAGTGGGAAAGTCTGAGGAGGGTGACTAAAGGGCTGGGGTTGTGGGAGTGGCTGTTGATCTGAGGGGAGAGGTGCAGGTGCTTGACTAGGAAGATGGCAGAACTGACGGAGGACAGAACAAATTTGTAGTGGAGGAAACCTGCCTGGGGGCGAGATTCCCACCAGAGACGCTCGGCAGCACGAGACCAGGAGGACGCCCCGTGTGCTCATTACCATAATGGCAAAAGCTCCATGTATTTTAAATTTGTGTAGCTCTGATAAGCTCCCAACTGACCTGGCTGCGCTAATGATGGGAATTTATATTTTAGTGCACAGGGGCGCTGGCTGCAAGTCAGGAAATCTGCCGCTCTCCCGTGAGTGTCGGTGCCGTGTAACAATGTTAATTATAGAACAGAGGGGCCCAATCCTCAGGCACACTAAGACCTCTTAATAGCAGTTGGGCAGTGTAAGGAGGCTAACAGAGGGTGTAAATTCACACTCACTTTACCCATGGACGGGGCTTTAGTGTAAATGAGAAGCAGGTCCTGTGTGTCTGGCGGGTGGGGCAGAGCACCAGGAATCAGGTCTCATGGGGGACACTTTGGATATTGGCACTGACTGTAAAAAAGCCTGGTGCTGATTCATTGGGCCCGACTCCTTGTGACTTCAGTGGGAGAAGAGTCAGACCCACGGGATGAGTGCGGGGGCCCCGAATCCAATGGGAGTGTAAATGGCAGCACACGGGATCGGGTGTAAATTGATCTGAAAATAGATGAACGGTTGTACGCGGCAGAGCAGTGGAATTTGCACCAATTTGGCATCAGGTGAGGACCTAGTTCGGCCACTGGCATAATGGGAGCAATTCCCACTGAACTCAAGTGGAGTTCCATATGCTTCAGTAATGCCCTGCTTGGTGCGTACATGCCGCACTCCGGGCCTGGTCCACAGAGGGTGTGAGTGTGTCAGAGCCTCACTCACTCATGCTTTCCGCTCTGGAAGCCCCGGGGGTTCTGGCCATGACGACGGGTGTGTAAATGGGGGTTCAGCTGGGTTTCAGACCCAGAGTTCCTTGGAACGCAGGGCATGAGTTTTTATATCTGAAGCTGAAGCTCAAGTCACAGACCCTCCGCCCTCTGTGGAATGGCCCAGAGAGGACACACACTCCCCAGAGGGTCCCACAAGTCCTCTGATAAAAGCAAACTTCTCCTGAGCATTGGAGGCCCCCAGCAGTTTGACTCCCGGATGAGCCCCACTTACAAGATGGACACCACCTTGGTCAACACACCAGGGGCTGAGCTCATCTCTCTCGCCCATTTTACAGATGGCAGTGGCCTCACTCGAGGCGTGTCCCCCTGCAATCAGAGGTGTGATTAGAGCATGTGTAGACACACCTGGGCTAGTTCAGATAACAGCAGCAGCAACAACACGGCAGCCTGAGACACTGGGTTCACCCTCGACCAGCTACCCCATTCTGCCGTGGCTTCACTCCTATGGCTACTCAAGCTCGTGCGACCAAAGCCAGCGCGAGTCTGCTCCACGTACTGCAGCCACAACTTGGGATTGCAATGTGCAAAGTGCCAGGCAGGGAGAACCAGACCCCAGGGACATGGCCGCCGGTGGGGATAAGTCATCAAGCGAAGGCTAGTGACTCCACCCAGCTGCTTTCCCAGGTTGTGTCCTGCCAGTCCCCTTCCCTAGGTGAAGGCTCTGGAGTAAACAGGCGTAGCCCTGCTGGAGTCGGGGCAGCTTTGCCAATTTACCCCCAATGAGGAGCTGGCCCAAGAGGGATCATAGAATCATAGAATATCAGGGTTGGAAGGGACCCCTGAAGGTCATCTAGTCCAACCCCCTGCTCAAAGCAGGACCAATTCCCAGTTAAATCATCCCAGCCAGGGCTTTGTCAAGCCTGACCTTAAAAACCTCTAAGGAAGGAGATTCTACCACCTCCCTAGGTAACGCATTCCAGTGTTTCACCACCCTCTTAGTGAAAAAGTTTTTCCTAATATCCAATCTAAACCTCCCCCACTGCAACTTGAGACCATTACTCCTTGTTCTGTCATCTGCTACCATTGAGAACAGTCTAGAGCCATCCTCTTTGGAACCCCCTTTCAGGTAGTTGAAAGCAGCTATCAAATCCCCCCTCATTCTTCTCTTCTGCAGGCTAAACAATCCCAGCTCCCTCAGCCTCTCCTCATAACTCATGTGTTCCAGACCCCTAATCATTTTTGTTGCCCTTCGCTGGACTCTCTCCAATTTATCCACATACTTCTTGAAGTGTGGGGCCCAAAACTGGACACAGTACTCCAGATGAGGCCTCACCAATGTCGAATAGAGGGGAACGATCACGTCCCTCGATCTGCTCGCTATGCCCCTACTTATACATCCCAAAATGCCATTGGCCTTCTTGGCAACAAGGGCACACTGCTGACTCATATCCAGCTTCTCGTCCACTGTCACCCCTAGGTCCTTTTCCGCAGAACTGCTGCAGAGCCATTCGGTCCCTAGTCTGTAGCGGTGCATTGGGTTCTTCCGTCCTAAGTGCAGGACCCTGCACTTATCCTTATTGAACCTCATCAGATTTCTTTTGGCCCAATCCTCCAATTTGTCTAGGTCCTTCTGTATCCTATCCCTCCCTTCCAGCGTATCTACCACTCTTCCCAGTTTAGTATCATCCGCAAATTTGCTGAGACTGCAATCCACACCATCCTCCAGATCATTTATGAAGATATTGAACAAAACCGGCCCCAGGACCGACCCTTAGGGTACTCCACTTGATACCGGCTGCCAACTAGATATGGAGCCATTGATCACTACCCGTTGAGCCCGACAATCTAGCCAGCTTTCTACCCACCTTATAGTGCATTCATCCAGCCCATACTTCCTTAACTTGCTGACAAGAATACTGTGGGAGACCGTGTCAAAAGCTTTGCTAAAGTCAAGAAACAATACATCCACTGCTTTCCCTTCATCCACAGAACCAGTAATCTCATCATAAAAGGCGATTAGATTAGTCAGGCATGACCTTCCCTTGGTGAATCCATGCTGGCTGTTCCTGATCACTTTCCTCTCGTGCAAGTGCTTCAGGATTGATTCTTTGAGGACCTGCTCCATGATTTTTCCAGGGACTGAGGTGAGGCTGACTGGCCTGTACTTCCCAGGATCCTCCTTCTTCCCTTTTTTAAAGATTGGCACTACATTAGCCTTTTTCCAGTCATCCGGGACTTCCCCGGTTCGCCACGAGTTTTCAAAGATAATGGCCAATGGCTCTGCAATCACAGCCGCCAATTCCTTCAGCACTCTCGGATGCAACTCGTCCGGCCCCATGGACTTGTGCACGTCCAGCTTTTCTAAATAGTCCCTAACCACCTCTATCTCCACAGAGGGCTGGCCATCTCTTCCCCATTTTGTGATGCCCAGCGCAGCAGTCTGGGAGCTGACCTTGTTAGTGAAAACAGAGGCAAAAAAAGCATTGAGTACATTAGCTTTTTCCACATCCTCTGTCACTAGGTTGCCTCCCTCATTCAGTAAGGGGCCCACACATTCCTTGGCTTTCTTCTTGTTGCCAACATACCTGAAGAAACCCTTCTTGTTACTCTTGACATCTCTGGCTATCTGCAGCTCCAGGTGCGATTTGGCCCTCCTGATAACATTC
This sequence comes from Lepidochelys olivacea, assembly GCF_965140295.1. Classification (NCBI taxonomy): domain Eukaryota; kingdom Metazoa; phylum Chordata; order Testudines; family Cheloniidae; genus Lepidochelys; species Lepidochelys olivacea. Next base: position 290,115 of record NW_028181946.1, on the reverse strand, counting down.
CTACATGCCCGAGCAATATTTTTATACTCTTCCCTGGTCATATGTCCAACCTTCCACTTGTTGTAAGCTTCTTTTTTATGTTTAAGATCCTCTAGGATTTCACCATTAAGCCAAGCTGGTCTCCTGCCATGTTTACTATTCTTTCGACTCATTGGGATGGTTTGTCCCTGTAACCTCAACAGGGATTCCTTGAAATACAGCCAGCTCTCCTGGACTCCTTTCCCCTTCAAGTTAGTCCCCCAGGGGATCCTGGCCATCCGTTCCCTGAGGGAGTTGAAGTCTGCTTTCCTGAAGTCCAGGGTCTGTATCCTGCTGCTTACCTTTCTTCCCTGCGTCAGAATCCTGAACTCAACCAACTCATGGTCACTGCCTCCCAGATTCCCATCCACTTTTGCTTCCCCCACTAATTCTACCCGGTTTGTGAGCAGCAGGTCAAGAAAAGCGCCCCCCCTAGTTGGCTCCTCTAGCACTTGCGCCAGGAAATTGTCCCCTACGCTTTCCAAAAACTTCCTGGATTGTCTATGCACCGCTGTATTGCTCTCCCAGCAGATATCAGGAAAATTAAAGTCACCCATGAGTATCAGGGCATGCGATCTAGTAGCTTTGGTTTAGCCTGTCCTTTTGCAGGGAGTTCCTAAACTGTCCTGTTATTTTAAAGTCTTTCTTTAACACTGGTTTTCTTTTCTGGGATGGGATTGACAGATCTTTTGCTCCTCTTTTGCTGTAGCGATGGCTTGTAAAATCTTCTCTCTTAATGCCAGCAATGTAAGACAATCCCTGATTTTCCAGCAGATTTGGCTCTTCCCTATTGAAATGAATTCTTATATATTTGGGTAAGGTCAAAGAGCTTTTGGCTGCAGTTTCACTGTGATGTGTCCCAGAAATGCCCAGGGAGTCACAGCCCTGGTCTACACTAGGACTTTAGGTCGAATTTAGCAGCGTTAAATCGATTTAAACCTGCACCCGTCCACACAGTGAAGCCCTTTATTTCGACTTAAAGGGCTCTTAAAATCGATTTCCTTACTCCACCCCTGACAAGTGGATTAGCGCTTAAATCGACGTTGCCGGCTCGAATTTGGGGTACTGTGGACACAATTCGATGGTATTGGCCTCCGGGAGCTATCCCAGAGTGCTCCATTCTGACCGCTCTGGACAGCACTCTCAACTCAGATGCACTGGCCAGGTAGACAGGAAAAGAACCGTGAACTTTTGAATCTCATTTCCTGTTTGGCCAGCGTGGCAAGCTGCAGGTGACCATGCAGAGCTCATCAGCACAGGTGACCATGATGGAGTCCCAGAATCGCAAAAGAGCTCCAGCATGGACCGAACGGGAGGTACGGGATCTGATCGCTGTTTGGGGAGAGGAATCCGTGCTATCAGAACTCCGTTCCAGTTTTCGAAATGCCAAAACCTTTGTGAAAATCTCCCAGGGCATGAAGGACAGAGGCCATAACAGGGACCTGAAGCAGTGCCGCGTGAAACTGAAGGAGCTGAGGCAAGCCTACCAGAAAACCAGAGAGGCGAACAGCCGCTCTGGGTCAGAGCCCCAAACATGCCGCTTCTATGATGAGCTGCATGCCATTTTAGGGGGTTCAGCCACCACTACCCCAGCCGTGTTGTTTGACTCCTTCAATGGAGATGGAGGCAATACGGAAGCAGGTTTTGGGGACGAAGAAGATGAGGAGGAGGAGGAGGTTGTAGATAGCTCACAGCAAGCAAGCGGAGAAACCGGTTTTCCCGACAGCCAGGAACTGTTTCTCACCCTAGACCTGGAGCCAGTACCCCCCGAACCCACCCAAGGCTGCCTCCTGGACCCAGCAGGCGGAGAAGGGACCTCTGGTGAGTGTACCTTTTAAAATGCTATACATGGTTTAAAAGCAAGCATGTGAAAGGATTACTTTGCCCTGGCATTTGCGGTTCTCCTAGATGTAGTCCTAAAGCCTTTGCAAAAGGTTTCTGGGGAGGGTAGCCTTATTTCGTCCTTCATGGTAGGACACTTTTATCACTCCAGGCCAGTAACACATACTCGGGAATCACTGTAGAACAAAGCATTGCAGTGTATGTTTGCTGGCATTCAACCAAAATCCGTTCTTTCTCTCTCTGTGTTATCCTCAGGAGAGTGAGATATAATTCATGGTCACCTGGTTGAAATAGGGTGCTTTTCTTCAGGGACACTCAGTATAGCCCATTCCTGCTGTGCTGTTTGCCTGTGGCTGAACAGAAATGTTCCCCGCTGTTAGCCACGGGGAGGGGGGAGGGTTGAGGGGGTAGTCACGCGGTGGGAGGAGGCAAAATGCGACCTTGTAACGAAAGCACATGTGCTATGTATGTAATGTTAACAGCAAGGTTTACCCTGAAAGAGTGTAGCGACTGTTTTATAAAATGTGTCTTTTTAAATACCGCTGTCCCTTTTTTTTTCTCCACCAGCTGCATGTGTTTCAATGATCACAGGATCTTCTCCTTCCCAGAGGCTAGTGAAGCTTAGAAAGAAAAAAAAACGCACTCGAGATGAAATGTTCTCCGAGCTAATGCTGTCCTCCCACACTGACAGAGCACAGACGAATGCGTGGAGGCAAATAATGTCAGAGTGCAGGAAAGCACAAAATGACCGGGAGGAGAGGTGGAGGGCTGAAGAGAGTAAGTGGCGGGCTGAAGACAGGGCTGAAGCTCAAATGTGGCGGCAGCGTGATGAGAGGAGGCAGGATTCAATGCTGAGGCTGCTGCAGGACCAAACCAGTATGCTCCAGTGTATGGTTGAGCTGCAGCAAAGGCAGCTGGAGCACAGACTGCCACTGCTGCCCCTCTGTAACCAACCGCCCTCCTCCCCAAGTTCCATAGCCTCCACACCCAGACGCCCAAGAACGCGGTGGGGGGGGCCTCCGGCCAACCAGCGACTCCACAACAGAGGATTGCCCAAAAAAAAGAAGGCTGTCATTCAATAAATTTTAAAGTTGTAAACTTTTAAAGTACTGTGCTTAAAGTGCTGTGTGGCATTTTCCTTCCCTCCTCCACCACCCCTCCTGGGATACCTTGGTAGTCATCCCCCTATTTGTGTGATGAATGAATAACGAATGCATGACTGTGAAGCAGCAATGACTTTATTGCCTCTGCAAGCGGTGATTAAAGGGAGGAGGGGAGGGTGGTTAGCTTACAGGGAAGTAGAGTGAACCAAGGGGCGGGGGGTTTCATCAAGGAGAAACAAACAGAACTTTCACACTGTAGCATGGCCAGTCATGAAACTGGTTTTCAAAGCTTCTCTGATGCGTACCGCGCCCTCCTGAGCTCTTCTAACCGCCCTGGTGTCTGGCTGCGCGTAACCAGCAGCCAGGCGATTTGCCTCAATCTCCCACCCCGCCATAAACGTCTCCCCCTTACTCTCACAGATATTGTGGAGCACACAGCAAGCAGTAATAACAGTGGGAATATTGGTTTCGCTGAGGTCTAAGCGAATCAGTAAACTGCGCCAGCGCGCCTTTAAACGTCCAAATGCACATTCTACCACCATTCTGCACTTGCTCAGCCTGTAGTTGAACAGCTCCTGACTACTGTCCAGGCTGCCTGTGTACGGCTTCATGAGCCATGGCATTAAGGGGTAGGCTGGGTCCCCAAGGATACATATAGGCATTTCAACATCCCCAACAGTTATTTTCTGGTCTGGGAAGAAAGTCCCTTCCTGCAGCTTTTGAAACAGACCAGAGTTCCTGAAGATGCGAGCATCATGTACCTTTCCCGGCCATCCCACATTGATGTTGGTGAAACGTCCCTTGTGATCCACCAGAGCTTGCAGCACTATCGAAAAGTACCCCTTGCGGTTTATGTACTCGGCGGCTTGGTGCTCCGGTGCCAAGATAGGGATATGGGTTCCGTCTATAGCCCCACCACAGTTAGGGAATCCCATTGCAGCAAAGCCATCCACTATGACCTGCACATTTCCCAGGGTCACTACCCTTGATATCAGCAGATCTTTGATTGCGTGAGCTACTTGCATCACAGCAGCCCCCACAGTAGATTTGCCCACTCCAAATTGATTCCCAACTGACCGGTAGCTGTCTGGCGTTGCAAGCTTCCACAGGGCTATCACCACTCGCTTCTCAACTGTGAGGGCTGCTCTCATCCTGGTATTCATGCGCTTCAGGGCAGGGGAAAGCAAGTCACAAAGTTCCATGAAAGTGCCCTTACGCATGCGAAAGTTTCGCAGCCACTGGGAATCGTCCCAGACCTGCAACACTATGCGGTCCCACCAGTCTGTGCTTGTTTCCCGAGCCCAGAATCGGCGTTCCACAGCATGAACCTGCCCCATTAGCACCATGATGCATGCATTGGCAGGGCCCATGCTTTCAGAGAAATCTGTGTCCATGTCCTGATCACTCACGGGACTGCGCTGACGTCGCCTCCTCGCCCGGTATCGCGTTGCCATGTTCTGGTGCTGCATATACTGCTGGATAATGCGTGTGGTGGTTGATGTGCTCCTAATTGCCAAAATGAGCTCAGCGGCCTCCATGCTTGCCTTGGTATGGCGTCCGCACAGAAAGAAGGCGCGGAACGATTGTCTGCCATTGCTCTGACGGAGGGAGGGGCGACTGACGACACGGCTTACAGGGTTGGCTTCAGGGAGCTAAAATCAACAAAGGGTGTGCCTGTACATCAAGGAGTATTTCAGGCAGGACTGCACGGAGGGTTCCAATAAGAAATGGTGCACCAAAGTTATCGTTGTTATTGGAACAAGGAGGTTAGCCTGGCCTCTGATTGATACATGGCTAGATTAACCTCGCTGCGCCATCTCTGTGAGTGACTGCAGTGTGATCTAGACAGGGGAGGAGGAAAATGAGTCCAAAACAAATCTGGTCTATTTCTTGTTCTGACCCACTCCATCGATCCTTTACATCTTTGGCTGGCAGCAGACAAAAAAGGCGCGAAATGATTGTCTGCCCTTGCTTTCACGGGGGGAGGGAGGGTGGGAACGGGGTCCTGACGATATGTACCCAGAACCACCCGCGACAATGTTTTAGCCCCATCAGGCATTGGGATATCAACCCAGAATTCCAATGGGCAGCGGAGACTGCGGGAACTGTGGGATAGCTACCCACAGTGCAACGCTCCAGAAGTCGACGCTTGCCTCGGTACTGTGGAAGCGCTCCGCCGAGTTAATGCACTAATGCACTTAGAGCATTTTCTGTGGGGACACACACACTCGAATATATAAAACCGATTTCAAAAAAACCGACTTCTATAAATTCGACCTAATTTCGTAGTGTAGACATACCCACAGACTTCTCTTAAATGTTCATCCTTTAGCTGGTATCAGAGTCCTCCTACCTCCACTACTGGTCTTTTAACTCTCTCCCAGCCACAGCACTTGCAACCAATTAAATCTTCCCTGGCAGCTTTCTCTGGAGCAGTCTGCAGCAGTTTGGTGGGTTCATGTCTTGGAGAGGTCAGATCATTGCAATTCAGCCTCTCCTGTCTGGGCTCACCAAATCTTACACTCCTGGAGCAGGGGCAGTTTGAATAGTGGAGTCTTATTAAACTTAGTATCCACAAAACAAACAAGAGCTTCAAGCCTTTTCTGGTTCCCTTGGGAGTGCTACACTGCAGCTGAATTGAGCCGAGGCGAACGTATGGCTCCTCTCAAAGAGTGCACTAAAGACACGAAGTGATGGGGCTTGTTTCTCTTCTGGGGAGCTGCATTCACTCAGCTGTGGGGGGAGGTGGGGAGGAAGGGATAGCTCAGTAGTTTGAGCATTGCACTGCTAAACCCAGGATTATGAGTTCAATCCTTGAGGGAGCCATTTAGGGATCTGGGGCAAAAACTGGGGATTGGCCCTGCTTTGAGCAAGGGGTTGGACGAGATGACCTCCTGAGGTCCCTTCCAACCCTGATATTCTATGATGCTAGAACAGACCAGCAGGGGAGCGTCTCCTCTCGTGCAGGGAATCATCTCAGGAGAAGCACAAGGAACAATCTGTTGAACAACCTTTGGACTGTACACATCTGTCCTAGACTACACAACACCTCTTCTCTCCTCCTCGCTTCATCTTCAGGGAGCAGTATTTTACTGCACGCCGTCTGCTCTGACCCCTTTTGTTGCTACACAAAAAGTGTTCATGGGAACATTGCTGGTGCCAGCACTGCCAGGGCACTAGCGTGTGTGCACACTTCATCACCGTTGCCAGCGCTGGGCGTTTCCACAGCAACAGGCTGCATCGGCAAGAGGTGTGTGGCTCCGGGGTCGTCATCCCAGCATCCCTCATGCCGCCATCAGGCACGTTGTCTTGTGTGGGCTTTTTGCAGTGCATTGTGGGATACGAGCACCCCTCTCAGGGAATGTTAGCGTTTAGGGTGCGGGACAGATCTGGCAATGTCCTGGCACATCCTGGGCGAACCTACCTGAATTAAGGGTAAGTCACTTTGGAGTCCATTGTATTAAAAATGCAAAGTTTCTGTATTATTGGGGGTTGCACAAAATTTCTCTAGGGGGGAGGCGTGGCCAGTGTAAACCTCCAGAAGCATTATGAGCTTCAAAGGACTATTTCAAAGAACTCGCCAGACAAACAAAGTTACATGGGGCTCTGGGGAAATACCTGGGGGAGGCAAATGCACATTACTAGGCATGGCAGGGTGGAGGATTCGTGCATGAGTCCCCACTGACAAAAAAAACAACCACTTTGTTGGGAGCTGTTCTTCGTTTGGTCACTTTAAGAGTTGCTTTGGCAGGAAGGGGCAGAAGAGGAATGGAGGAAGGACCCAATAGCCATCACAGCCAAAACATAGAGTAAAAAACAAAGGACAGATTTGTACCCACACGTTCAGAACACACGAGATTACCAGTCCATTGCTTTAATGACTTGGCTGACTCATCAGGTGAAAGGACCCCATTGCCACCAGCTGTCCTTTGATCAGCCAAAGTCAGGAATAGAAGACACGGCCGTTAAAGCCTGCGGTGGTGCAGAGATATCTAGTAAGAGTCCTTGTGATAAATGAAGGTGGGGGGAGCTCCTTTTTATGGACACCCAGCCAGCCAGTTAGCTATAAAGTTCCTCTTGGTGGCTGTTCTCTGCTTGCTTTACCTGTAAAGGCTTAACAAGTCCCCCAGGTAAAGGAAAGGGAGTGGGCACCTGACCAAAAGAGCCAATGGGAAGGCTAGAACTTTTTAAAATGGGGAAAAAACGTCTGATGTTGTTCTCCAGGAAAGAGAGGGACGGGGAGCAGTTATGCTATGAGAAGCTTTAAGCCAGATATGACCATAGAGCATCATATCATACCTAGAACAACTTATTTGGAACCCCCAGATGTGTAAGTAGATCAGGAATGTTTAGAAAGACACAATTAGGTTTATTTCTGTTTATTTCTTATGGCTAGTGGACTCCTCTGTGCTAATCCCAGGTGCTTTTGTTTGCTTGTAACCTTTAAGCTGAACCTATTTTGGGTGCTTAATTTTTGGAATTGCTCTTTTAAAATCTAGCAAAAGCCTAAGTTCCAGATGTATTTTCTTTCTTTTTGTTTCTAATAAAATTTACCTTTTTTAAGAACAGGATTGAGTTTTTGGTGTCCTAAGAGGTTTGTGCATGTTGTTTAATTAGCTGGGGGCAACAACTAATTTCCTTTGTTTTCTTTCTCAACTCTTCTCCGGAGTGGGTGGGGGTGAAAGGGCTTGAGGGTGCCCTAGAGGAAGGAATTCACAAGTGCACCTTCCTGGGCTCTCAAAGGGGTTCTGCACTTGGGTGGTGGCAGCATCTATCCAGCCAAGGTCAGAGAGAAGCTGTAACCTTGGGAGTTGAATACAAGCCTGGAGTGGCCAGTATTAATTTTTTGAATCCTAGCGGGCCCCCACCTTGTGCCAGAGTGGGGAATCAGCCTTGACAGTCCCAGTCTTTCAAGCAGGATTCAAGTTCCGCTTAGTACAAGCCATGCTATGGCATCCGTTTTATTGGACGTTTTTCTTCTGCTGTTTATTGTAAGAGTTGCTTTGGCAGGAAGGACCAGAAGAGCAATGGAGGAATAACCCGGCCATGGCCAAGATAAGAAGCAAAGGCCAATGACCACAAGGGGGGTTCGAACGCAGCCATACAGAGCACAACGGATTATCAGTCCATCGCCTTAACCAGTCAGCCAGGCCATCAGTTAAAAGGGCTCTGGTGTCACCAGCTGACCTGCTGAAGACAGTGCTGAAGCCTGTAATCATGCTAGTGTTGGGGAAGCCTCCTGCAAGATTCCCATTCTCGAGAGGTGGCTGTGAGTCCTGGCGGGTGAAAGACATGCTACGGCAATTGCTCCCTAGCTGCTGCCACCAGAACAAGGAGGAAAGGCCAAAGATAAATGTGGTGTTTGAAATCACATGGGCAGATCACAATGAAAGTGCTGGGACATCAGTTGGGGTGGCTGAGTCACATGACTGACCCCATAACATGTGCTGTGTCTGTTTCTGGAGGATGCCCCCAGGTGGCTCCCGCAGGTCCCAGCCCTGGGTTATAAATAGGCTTCATAGAACTCAATTTTTAATTTTTTTTCTTTATAATTTTGACAATGTCAATGTTGATTTTTAAGGGTTTTTAAATTTTTGTTATCAGTTTAAATGTCCACTATTGGTTAAAATCATGGGTTTTCAGCAACATTTTTATATTTATTGATTTATATTTCACAGTGGAGGGAATTAAAGGGGGGGTCAGACAATAATTATTTAATGGCAGTAGATGTTGAGATTCAAAAAGTTAAAGCTTTCTAACCATTAAGACACAAATTGGCATAATCACATGTCAAAATATACAGTAAATATCCCAAAATCAACCTCTAACAATGTCTCGAGCAGCATTTCTCTTACTTTGCTTATCTGCAAATGTATGATTATTATCGATGGAAATATTTTCCTGTGGGTTTGTGTGCATGCAGGGAACTTGATGTTTACTGATATTTACCAATAACAATCTTATCCATCCAAGCCTAGTTCTAAACAGAGCCCCGCGCTGCGTGTGAGATGAGCATGGAGCGTGGGCTGTGGTTGCAGGCTGTGGTCCCTGTTCCCAGCACAGGAGTGTCTCCTCTCCCAACCCCAACCCCATCCCCTCGGCTCTGGCAGTATTTATAGACACACAGCCCCAGGGAGGGCAGGCAAACAGCACCCTTTGGGACAGACCTACAGCTCTCTCCTGCTGGATCCGGCTCCCTCTCCCCAGGCCAGGCCCTGCAGGAATGAAAATTAAACCCTTATGAAGTGAATGTGTCACTGCTCACACACGGGGCCGGACTCTGTCCTGGGGACAGGAGCATGATCCCAGAATGACACTGCTGCAAGCCGTGGGGTTCCTCTGTATTTACACACACACACAGAGCTGTGTGACTGAAGAGCATGGACTGGGGTGTGTGCGGGAGGGTCATTTTACATAGTCGCCTCGCAGTCTCTCCAGGACATGGGCACAGAGAGCGGGAGCTGCCATAGCAATGTTCCCTCTCATTTTTTCCATCCATGTGCAGAATAAATTTTGTTATGTGCACCGAGGTATGTGCCTATGTGTGCCATCAGTAGAAACAAAAAAGCTAGATATAATATATATTTTTAAAAAGTTACCATAGGGATAATTACTCCAGCCAGGACAGGTTAGGCCTTTTAGAACTCACTACTCAAAGAATTAAATTTAAGGGGAAGAGAAATGAAAAATATGAAATGCACAAACCAGTCAAAACACTAAAATCACACACTTTGAAAGAATAAAATTACAGAGAATATGTGTGCATTACAGGAAGTACGAAGAAGTAACAACAACAATAAAACGAGTATGTGTTGGGAGGTGAGTGTGAAAGAGACTGTGTGTGTGTGTGTGTGAGAGAGAGAGAGACAGACAATGTGAACTGGCTGCTGGGGAAATCTCAGAAACAGTGCATGTCCCTTTAAGAAAGGCACTCAGTCACACTCACCGTTCAAGGCTCTGTCTTTAAGGGCTTGTCTACACTGGCACTTTACAGCGCTGCAACTGTCTCACTCAGGGGTGTGAACCCCCCCCCCCCCCCGAGCCCTGCAAGTTTCAGTGCTGTAAAGTACCAGTGTAGACAGTGCACCAGTGCTGGGAGCCGTGCTCCTCCGTGCTATTCCCCGCGTGAGGGTGGGTTCTTAGAGCGCTTTAACGTTGCCAGTGAAGACGCCCTCAGATAAAGTTCAGATCTCACCACAGAGGAGCGCCTGCGGGCTGCTTCTTGGAGCTACTTCTTGTTGCCCCATGTTTATCAGTTACACCCCCCCCCCCATCTATTCTCATTAGTGAGTTTCTCCCCCGGCCCCGAGTCTCATGGACACATCGCTGCACAATTACGCAGCCCACAGACCCCTCTCTAATCCCAGCCCCCCTGGTCTGCCCCGGTGACCCAGGAACTTCTTGGTGCCAACTGACCGAGGGCAGAGGGGTGCACAGAGTTTTATGGGATCCCCTGGGACAGATATATGCACAATAGCTCACCAAAGGGTGGCCTGAGAGGTCTCTACCAAGAGTCCGTAGCCCACTGGGCATCATCATTGCTGCAAGGTGTTTGTATGGGACATAGCTTAAGAGAGATGTGAAAAGTCAGAGATTAGGCTCCAGAAGTGTTGAAGAAAAGCTCATCTCCTGTGCCATGGCAATCCCTTCGGCTGAGCCAATCAACACACAGAACAAAGCCCAGCCGTGGAGACAGGCTATATGCACTGTCTGGGCCAGGTGCGGGCCTGAGAATCTACAAAGGGCTTATAGATCATAGAATATCAGGGTTGGAAGGGACCTCAGGAGGTCACCTAGTCCAACCCCCTGCTCAAAGCAGGACCAATCCCCAATTTTTGCCCCAGATTCCTAAATGGCCCCCTCAAGGATTGAACTCACAATCCTGGGTTTAGCAGGCCAGTGCTCAAACCACTGAGCTATCCCTCCCCCCAGCTACACTTACAGTGGCTTGGCTACACTAACAGTGCTGCTTAGAGAAGACGCTACCTATGAGAGAGCTCAGCGTAGGTACTCCACCTCCACGAGAGGTGGTAGCTAGGCCAAAGGGAGAAGCCCTCCTGTCGACACAGCGCTGTCTGCACTGTGGGATAGGTCAGTATAACTGCGTAGCTCAGGGATGTGGATTTTCCACACCCTTGATCGATGTAGTTAGACTGACATACACTGATAGTGTAGATCAAGCCTAGGACAAAGGACCCCCAGGATAAGTCTGTGAAGAACGACCTCCTCTGGGAAGAGACAATGGTCTGAACCTAAAAAGAAAGAGGAGAGGGGACAAGAGCTCCCTTTCACCCAGGAGGCGGCTGACAGTGTTTGTCTCAGGAACAGGAGATCACAGCCAAGCCTGGAGTAAAACCCCGGAAGGACTGTGGGGTGAGCGTTGCTCTACCAGACAGAAAAGAATCTCGTTCAGTGAGTCTAGGCTCTAGTCAAGGTGGTTTGATTTTATTGGCCATGGAACCATTTCTTTCCAACCCTTCTCCTTGCTACCCCTCGAATCTCTACACTCTGTGAAATCACTTGTCCTTGGTGTCACTATGAAGGGATCTAGGGCTGTGTGTTGATCAGGGCAGTGATTGGAGGTGGAGCTGGTCAGCTGGGGGCCCTGTTCCTTTGGGAGCAGCGGATCTGTGACTGCAGTGAGTGCCCTGCGGGACAGGGGCTGGGTGCTGCAGCAGGACGCTTGGAGGGCTGGGGGCTGGAGTGTGCCTATTGCCAACCTAGAGAGAGGTCACCCCACGAGGCCTAGAGGGCACAGCTTGTGTGGCCTGTAGCCAGGGGAGTCGGAAAGCTGATCCCTGGCGGGCACAGACAAGGCTTCCTCATGCCAGGGGCAGCTGGTAGTGAAGTGCCTCACTGCCCCGGGTCCCCCCAGGGACCATCACAGGCCCCCAGAACCTCCAGCCTCCTCTTCTTTCTCCTCCTCCCCACCATTCCCCTCAATATATGGGGGCTCTCCCCTGCCCTTCCCCGCAGGCCTCTCCTGTCGCTCCAGGTCAGGCTGAGCGACGGCTCTTTTCTCCACATTGCAGGTGATGATCGGGGCAGCCGTCACGAGGAGCAGGGCCAGGGTGGAGCGCAGGATCCAGACCCAGAGAGAACAGCAGGTGCTGGAACATGGGAGAGAGCAGGGGGAGAGGTCACGCGCCATGGGGCTGAGTGTGGGAGCAAATGCACAAGACAAGCCTCACTCCCTGCCTGGCTGGAGGGGTCTTTGTTGAGTGCTTCCCCCCCACACCACACACACTGGGCGTGTGTTGGGGAATTTCACCCAGCAATGACACATCCTGGACAAGCCAGGGGGAGGCCTTTGACTGACCCTGGTCTTACTGGTTAGAGACCTCATGTAATCCTGCCTGGCCCCGCTCCTGCGAGGATCTTCCTCACTGCTGCCTCTTTGCCCACGGGTGTCCAGCCCTAGTACCTGGTCAGCTGGTGTCAGCCCGCTGCTCTGCACCCTTGGGGCCCTTTCTGAGACATGCTGACAGCTGGAATCTGGGCTGATACATTGGGGACTGAACTGGGGACCTCCAGAGCTGAAAACATCAGCTGCCATTTCATGAACTAAAGAACCAAGCCTCTGACATCCTTGGTTGTAACAAGCCACAGCCTCTGTGGCTAGGCAGTGAGAGAAACTTGCAACACACTCACCACTGGGTTAGGCTGTCGCCCTGGGGCTGCTCCCAATTAGGACAGGCCAAAATTGTCTAATCTCAGTGCAAGGCTTCCCCCTTCTTACAGAGAAATCACACAGAACTAAAGAAAACCAGTTACCTTTGGCAGAAGCTTCCCCATTCAGAGTTGCTGGCCCCAAGTATATCTGTATGGTAGATGTACAGTAGAATATGGTTCCCTTCAATAATCTGAAACCCGTATATAAATCAGAAGCAAAATGTCAGAAATTACCACAGAAGTACATGGGCGTGAAAGCAATAGACTGGGGTTTCTTTCTAGGACACAGGCTTTGTAAAATCACCCCATAAATCTTAGATTCTATTCCTCAATGTCTGACTTAAGGAACATTGACATCACACAAAATTTCAGGTGTATATGCCCCCCCCGCAAAAAAACCTGAAACTTTGTGTCATGTCAATGTACTAAACCTAACAACTAAGATAATGCTATATAAACATATTCCCCCTGGGTGTGCAGGGGGAAGGGAGGTGCTGGGGGGGGATGGCCTGGGGGGCACTGGAAGTGCTAAGGGGCAGCCCAGGGGGTGCCATGAGAGCTGGGGGGCTGGTCTGTGGGGGCTCCACAGGTGCTCAGGTGGGAGCAGCCCGGGCCCCCTGCTGGTGATGTGGGGGGGATTGGCGGGGCTGACAGGCTCCCTACCCGGCTTCTTGGAAGTGGTGACATGTCCCTCCCTAAGCTCCTAGCTCCGCATGCTACCAGCTCCGCAGCTCCAATTGGCTGGGAACTACGGCTAATAGGAGCTGTGGAGGCGGCGCCTGTGGGCGGAAGTAGAGCACAGAGCTAGGCACTGAGAGAGGGAGGGACATGTTGTCGCTTCTGGGGAGCCCCCACAAGGTAAGCCCAGAGCCCTTCCCCTCTCCTATGCCCCAACCCCGAGCCCCCTCCACACCCAAACTCCTGCTGCTGCGGGGCTTGGGGGCAGTGACCCAAGACTGCCCCAGCAGCAGCTGTTGTGTCTGGCCCAGGGGCTGCCTGAGCTGCTCAGACAGCCCTGGAGCCAGCCACACCGGGCGCTGCAGAAGTCACGGCGGTAACTTCCGTGACCTCCATGACAATCTCGCAGCCTTATCTAAGACATGTCTTAGAAACTGGGTTCTGAGGTGTATTGAAAACTGTGGCAGAATTGAGGGCTATCACTTTAATTTGTGAGCTAGTTCCTAGTACTGCTTGTGGGCTCCAAGGGAAGTCATATGATTTGTGTCAGTCTGGATGTAAGAGCCAGCCCAGAGTAAAGTTGTATGAGGAGTGTCTCGCTTCCTTAGGGAGCAGCCTGCTTTGTGTCTCTCTGGTTTTGGTAGTGTCATTCTGAATTCTAAGAAATAATCGTCGTATTATGCTTTAACCTTCCAACAAGAGTACTGATGTTTTTATTTAACTTCTCTATGTATATGCTGGTAACATCACAGGGCAATCACCTATTTGATGGCCAGTCAGTAGGGGAGGAAGCATAGGGCATGATGTCACACCGCTTCTCGAGTTGATGGTTTAGGCAGGGACACCATCTGCCTCCACTTCTAAAGATTCATGGCCCCGCTTCCTCTGGAGTACTTTGACAATTCCACAGCACTGTCCATGGAGTTTCATCCAATCAGGATTGATGAGGTCATCTTTTTATGACAGATTATTTACCCAATACAGCAAATGTCATGAAGAAATTGGAAGAAATCCAGAAGAATCATTCAATCTATAACTGTACATTGCTGGCTGTCTACTGGAAGTCCCAAAATATCAATCAGCCTCCGCGGATCATGTCACTTTGAGGAAAATGATCGTAAGATCTTCTGATCATGAATGGAGTAAATGGTTAAACAACAAAATTGTTGAGCACTTGATAAAAGATATAAGCTAAAAATCTGTTAAAATTTGAAAACCACAAATATGTAATAAAATTCAGAGCTGGAGCTGAATTCTGCAGCTTAATTATTAACACACACATTCAAGCACCCAATCTGACATTTTACACCAAAAAGGTTTACGTCCTCCAGTTTAGGGCAAGCAAACAAAGAAAGATCTCTTTGTAATCAGTAAATTAATTTCCCTTATTTTCCACTGACCTGAGTAAAAATCAAAATAGTTGTTAAAACACCATTTTTACAGGCAAAAGAGCTTTCTTCATCTCAACACAAAGGTGGGATTTTAAATTCTCCCAGGATCCCACAAATTGTAGAGTCATTACATGTGACTGTTTGAAATCATCATATGGGGACACCAAAAAAATCAATGATCAAATAAATAAAAGAACGTCTTGTGCCACATGCAGACTAGAGGGCTCTAGCAGCTCACCAGGCTTTACTGTTACTCAGAAAGTAGAAAACGGACCAGCTCCTCAGTTGGTCTGAATCAATAGAGTTCCACCAAAGTCCAGGCGAGGAAAGATGAACTCAGAGCCCAAATCCTCACGAGGTGCTGGCTTCCCTCAGCTCCAGTTGGACCTAATGAGATTTGCAGCTGCTCAGCACCTTGCTTGATTAGTCCTTTAAGCTTTAAAGCATGTGACCAGGAAAACCACTGGTAAACTAAGGGAGTCACTGAAAAATTGAAGCTGATTTGAGAAACCCTAATGTGCTGAATTCACAGGCTATGCAACTGGTGGTGTGAACTGGATATTAGGAATACATTGTCCAGAAAACAGATACTAATTGGAACCCTACTGAACTGGGTCCCAAAACTCCTGTTGACTTCAATGGGCTTTGGATCAGACCCTGAGTAATTGATATGCCTTTTTCACCTTGTGCCCGGCCTCACAAAGTAAAATATACAAAACCTAAATTTCTTCCACATGATACTGGGCAGAGACGTATATATAAGGGGCTAACTCTGCTCTCACTGAAATCGATGGAAGCTTTTCTCTTGCATTCAAAGGAGTTAGGATCTAGTTGGTACTAGGACTAAAATATTTTAGCTCTATCTATTCATAGATTCATAGACATTAAAGGCCAGAAGGGACTTGATGATTTGACCTCCTGCATAACAGAAGCGATTTCTGTATCTCCAGCCCGCAACTTCTGTTGTGCTAGAACATGTCTTTTAGAAAGAAACATCGAGTCTTGCTTTAGAGACTTCAAGCCATGGAGAATCCACCACATATTAAATGAGTTCCCTGCCTGAGCACCTGTTCCCTTACCATGGAGTCTCTAAAATGAAATAAGCCCTAGAACATAAACGAGAGAGATGGGTCGGAGCTGCAATATTCAAAGGCAGATTTTGAACTTCCTCTTTCCCAGCGCCAAGAAAAGATGGAAGGGATTTTAACTCAGGGTTTTGACCAAGGTCATTAGATAGGGGAGAATTGCAAAATATGGGTCTGGATAATGTGTGCCCAGAACTTAGAGATGCAGCCACTTATAATTTAGCATCATTTCCTGCTGTGCATGTGCCCGGGGTGTTTTTCAAATGGCCACAACCCGGTTAGTTTACCCCCATCTGCTCTGAACTTCAAGCAAAGTCCATATGGACATTCCTGACGATGCACCTGACAAATTTCTCATTTAAGGATTGATCAATTTTTTGAAGAGGTTAAACCTGTTGCATAAAACTTAGAAAGGGCTGGTGGAATCTTGTTCAACCATTAAATAAAATAAAACAAAACAATTAGCGTTGAGCTGGACTTCAGGAATGGAGACTTCAGCACAAGAGATGGAAATTTTGAAACTTTTACTCTAGTTGCCACTGGCTGCTCCCACTGCGCCCCCACTGCCTGCCCCCTGTGTGCTAAGCAGCCCTCCCTTCATTCAGCGTGTTACCTGGTGCACTCAGGTACTGGCGGGCACTGGGGAGAGAAGTCTTCTCTTGGTTCCTGTCGTCCTTGTGCTGGTAGCGGCAGAAATACTCCCCTGGGCTCTCTGGAGACACTGGCCGGGCTGACTCAAATACGAATTTGTTTCTGTCCTCGGGCAGCATTAAAATTTCCTTGCTGTCCTTACAGAAGATGACGCGCGTCACTGAGGTGTCCATAGGGATGAAGCACAGCAGTATGATGGTGTCCCCTTGGGGGGGTAGGGCCCTTGTTCAGGATCAGTGTCGGGGCAGGGAGGTCACCTTCGTGGGGAGGAAACATTATTTGGTGAAACGGCTCCTCTCTCATGGAGCTGACATTTGAATTATGGCAGAGACTAGCCAGGCCCTTGTGTGTCACCCTGGACTGGGCTCACCTCAGCCTGGGACTTTCTGCCATGGGGAAGAAGGGTCTCACTCTCACGAGCCGGATTTGTAAATTCAAACCCAGATGCCCCATGTAACTCAGGGGGAGCTGCCCCCTCCTGCTTTACAGCCCTGTCAGCTCCCTCCAGCTCTTCTGCTTTTATCCTAGACAAATCCTAGACAAATTGGAGGATTGGGCCAAAAGAAATCTGATGAGGTTCAATAAGGATAAGTGCAGGGTCCTGCACTTAGGATGGAAGAATCCAATGCACCGCTACAGACTAGGGACCGAATGGCTAGGCAGCAGTTCTGCGGAAAAGGACCTAGGGGTGACAGTGGATGAGAAGCTGGATATGAGTCAGCAGTGTGCCCTTGTTGCCAAGAAGGCCAATGGCATTTTGGGATGTATAAATAGGGGCATAGCAAGCAGATCGAGGGATAATAATAATAATATTATATCCCCCCTGCCTCTGCCAAATCAACAGCTATTGCTCCCCCTTAATTGGACAAGTCACCCATCATATTATCTCATGTCTAGCTAGGCACCCCTTGGATACAGGGATAAGGAAATGTTGTTAGCCTCATTGGATGTGTGATGCATTTGAACGCATTGTGCAGAGTGTTCAATCTGTTTATGTGAAATTGCAGTTATAGGTTCTTATGTAAGCAGGCTCTGAATGAGCTTTCCCAACACCTAGTGATGAGCTGGGGAGAAGACATCAGGAACTGACCATGTTTGAATAGACACACCCACTCTGCCTAGGTGAGCAACATGATGGGGCTGCTTTGCCCAAATGATCACTTTTGTCTGGTGTTGGGTTGCAAATCACTTTGTTATTGCGGAGGCAGAGGTAATAAAGTGTGGTTATCCTTTTGTGAATCAAAGGGAGCAGAACTGGCCTTGGTGTGCCATGAATGAGGGGGTCACTCTCAAGTTAACTGCATTCAATAAGCAGGAAGTAGGGGTGCCAAAGGCCAGCGGAGATGTGAGGGGGTATTTGTGCCCATCTGGCTTTACGTGCCATTTGACTCTGCACTGTTTAACGACAGAGCTTCTTAAGGCCCAGTTGAGAGTCTCTTGGTTTGGATCACTCGAGCTGACATCACTGATAGCCCAGTCTAAATATGAAGCCTTCGGTCCGTTGTGGGACAGTGTCTCTGGTGAACGAGGTTGCCTCGCTAACTGCTGGAATCACTGAGAATTGGAATTGCTGAGAGCTGAGTTAAGTGGTGGAACTTCAAAACACCCCAGAGGTTGCAGTGGAGAGGGCCGTGGCAGGGTGACTGATGGCAGAGCGCCGGAGAGTGGCAGAGGGAACACTGGGGGGTGGCTGGCGGTGCAGTCAATGATGGTGGAGTGGCCGGCTGTGGAGTGAACAAAGGCAGACAGCGATGCAGAGTGAACAGCGGCACAGCGAGGGCTGCTGAATCACTGCTCAGTGCTGCCCCCCTCCCCCCGGGGTGGGAGGTTAACTCACGCAAACACACCTCC
Organism: Lepidochelys olivacea; assembly: GCF_965140295.1. Lineage (NCBI taxonomy): Eukaryota > Metazoa > Chordata > Testudines > Cheloniidae > Lepidochelys > Lepidochelys olivacea. The sequence continues at coordinate 271,824 of NW_028181946.1, read as the reverse complement.
AAACACTGGGTTTTCACTGACCAAGGACAACTGTGAGTGGGGTGCGGTGGAGGGAGAGAGGACTGGCGTGTTAAAGGGACATTTGTTTGTCGGACTGTCACACTGCAAGGTGAGAGACTGAGGAAACGGATGCTGCCAATGTACTCTGGGGTGGGTGTTTTATTCATGGTCAGATGTTTTCAAATCATGCTTGTGGTGTTTTCCCAAGTAATGCCAGGTTCCTTTCCCCTTGTATTAAAAGTTTTCTCTTCTATACATGTACTTAGTGCTTGTGAGAGGAGACGTACTGGCTCTTAGAGGTACCAAGTGGGGGGTGTATTTTTTTTCAGATTACTGGGTGGGGACTCGAGCTGGTTCTGTGTTGTGTTGTCAAAAGGAACCCAGCCCTGGTTGCTGCTGACTCCCCCCGGCAGAAGGGTTACACCTAAGCAGTTGCTTATGTTGAAATAGAAGTTATATAGGGGTTACGGTTTTTCTCTATGCAGTGCAGAATCAGTCACTGTGCGCACATGTCTGGGTTTCTAATCCATGACTGTGCTAGGCCCACAATACACAGTGTGACTAGAGGCCAGCAGCACTGTCTGTAATATTCCCTAAGAGATGTGGTCACCTTACGATGAACCTAATTCACTCCGTCAGTGTGGTGGTGTGATCCCTCCTTCTAGGGTTTTGGAAAATTGTGATTCTTTTCCTCTGGTGTTTGGAGAAACACTTGATAGTGATCAACGGGGATTTTGGTTTTGCTCAGTGATTATTTGGTCTGCGAGAAGCTAGATTAAGGGCTGAGCCTTCGTTATTGTTGGACAGAATTGCTGTCCAGACAGTGCAGAAACGGCAGCAGCAGCTGGAGCTCTGCACTACCCAGTGAAATCACTGAGGGTTTGTCTACAGACTCAGGCTTGTGCTTCGGCCCTAACAATGGCTGTGTGGACATTCCTCCTCAGGCTCCGAAACCTGGGCTCCAGTCCCAGTAGGAACAACGACATGGCTATTTTTAGTACCATAATGAGAGCCCCAGTCTGTAGACCTGGGCTTTGAGATTTGTGGCTGCTGGTATTTTTTGCAACGTAGCCATAACCTAAGAGCTGAGAACACTTGGGGCTGGAGCAGTGCAGAAACTTCAGAAGGTGACAGCAGTGTGCAGTGGCAGAGTGGGCAGTGACCGGACTGGGCAGAGGCATCATTTGATTTTCCTGCATTCCTCCCCTAAGGCTGGAGCTGAATACACCTAACGGCACCCCTAGACCCTAGGACTTCACTTATGCTGGACAGCAAACTAAGAGTGCGGTGTCATGGACAGAAAGGGGAGTGGTGTGTTAACGGGACATTTGTCCACTGGTCTTTCAGAAAGGGGGAAACTGAGGCAAAGTCACTGCTCCACCTGGGGCCAGGGATTTACCTGTTGTTTGCATACGTTTGAGTCATTGTTGTCATGTTTTCTCAAATTAATGCCATTCTTCCTTCTCCCCTTAATAAAATATTTCTTTTGTCGCACACAGATTCAGTGCTTGCAATACAGGAAGTATTGCTTCTTAGAAACACCCAGGGCTGGTGTTTAGTTTTCCCAGATTTCTGGGTGGGAGCTCAAGCCAGTGTTGTGTTATAATTTTGAGAGGAACCCCTATATATTGAAGCCAGAGCTGGAACTGGAAGAAGGGTTACATATGTATTGCAGAGGAGTTTAATCTCCTCCTTTGTACAGAGCAACCCTTATGCCCTGGCACCAACTCTTTCAGAGGATGGTCACAGCTCCTCCCAGGGCCATCATCCGCCCTGGGGCTCACAGAGATGGTGGGTTTTGCGCAGATCTCTGTATGCAGAAAGACACAGGACTTCAAAGCGGGAGACACAAACCCTGCCCCTCAGTCTGTCATTCTGTCCCACAGAGGGGTATTCTGGTGCCTCCCCTTGTCTAATGTCCCCTTGGTAATAAATCCAGTGACAACACAGGTCTGTGGAGTTCTTGGAACTGGCGGTCTTGGGTTCTGATCTCTTCTCCCCCAGGGTAAAACAAGAGAAACCCGCTGAGTGCAATGGGGTGAGGGCCAGATTCTGATACATTACCCTGAATCTATCTATCTATCTATCTATCTATCTATCTATCTATCTATCTATCTATCTATCTATCTATCTATCTATCTAATGAACACAGTTCTGATAAGGCAGCTGCTGGCTGGGAGCCTCCTCTGTACAGCCTCAGATCAGGGTAAGCCTGGGGAATTTAGGAAAGACCTCCCTGCTCTGCAGCTAGCCCCTCCATCCCAAATGTAAAGGTGCTCCTTTAATCTGAGATTCCACAGAGTCTTCCCATCCCAGCCCCAGTACCTGTCCATGTGGTCCCTAGGCTGGATGGAGCTGGTGATGTTTCAAGCCCGGTGGGGTGGCAGCTTGGGAAAGACAGGGCCGCACCTTCCTCGGGCCACCGACTCGGCCGTGCCCTGTGCCATCCTGCTGGAACTGGCCACGGCCTTGGACGTGGAGCTGCTGAAGGCCAAGGAGCAGGTGAGAGCTTCCCAGGTTGGGGGTTCTACTCTTGTCTTGGGGAAAGGAATGGAGTCTAGTGTGCAAAACCGGGAGGGATGGGAGCCGGGACTCCTGGGTTCTATCCCGAGCTCTGCTGCTGTCCTGGGTGCAGTCCCCTCACCTGTCCAGCAGTGCCAGGTGTTGAGTGATCCCCGTGTCTCTCCCCAGGGCTCTGAGGTGACGCTGCAGCTGCTGTTCCTGGATGGCGAGGAGGCCTTCCGGGAGTGGAGTGAGAGGGATTCCCTGTACGGGGCTGTCCATGGCCAGTGCTCAGCACCAGCCGGGCACCAGCCAGCTCCAGGCTATGGTGAGAGCCGCCCGCCTGCCCCTCTGAGGAGTTCTGCATGGGGGATCTTTCAGGCTGGAGGGAGATGGTGAGGGTGCCTGTCCGGGGTAGGCGGGGGGCTCAATCTGTCTGCACTGGATCTTGTACCAATCCCTCCCTCAGATCCTCCTGGGGTGACTGGGCCCCTACAGATTTAACCCCTCATTGCCTCCTTGCAGAGCCTGTTTGTCTTGCTGGACCTGCTGGGGGCCTGCCACCCGACCATCCAGAACCACTTCCCCTTCACCGCCTCCTGGTTCGACCGGCTCGTCAGCATCGGTACCAAACCTTCCTTTCTTCCAGGGGTGGGAGGGGGCTTGCCCCCCCAGGCACCTGTAGCGGGACAGCTACCTCCTCCCCCGCCCACCAGTCCTGATGGTCCTGCGTCTGTCTGACAATGAATAAAGGTGCCTGGGTTCTAGGCCCAGCTCTGGGAGGGGAGTGGGGTCTAGTGGTTAGAGCAGGGGGGCTGGGAACCAGGACTCCTGGGCTCTATCCCCAGCTGTGAGACAGAGCTGGGAGTTGGGGATTCAGTCCCTGGGGCTGTTGACCTGGCATCTTTCACCAATACTTTATTTCTCTCAAACACGACTTGTCAGGTTTGAAATCTCCCCTCCCTCCCTGGCAGCGTCTCCAAGTCCTCAGGGAGCTCTGTTGTGAGCGGCCAGGTGTAGCCCCCTGTGGGGCTCATTCTGCCGTGCCCCAGCCTGGCAGGTCCCAGGAACCAGTCCATTCCTCACTCTCTTCTCTGTGTCGCCCAGAGAAGCGTCTGCACCGGCTGGGCCTGCTGCAGTCCCACCCCTGGGAGCAGACGTACTTCCAGAGGGAGCCTGTCTATGGGCCTGTCGAAGAGGACCACGTCCCCTTCCTTCGCAAAGGTACCTGTCCTGCCCCATGCTACCGTTCATCCAGGTGCAGAGCAGTGTGGGATGGACAGCTGGAGAGGCCTCCCCGGGGGAGCCAGGGAGGAATGTGTGCAGACAAAGCGTGGTGAGACTCCCCCAGGCTGCCACACAAGCCTGGCCTCATGAGTGGAGCAAGGGACTGAGACCTGGGTTCAGGTCCTGGCTTTGCCACTGCCCTGCTGGGTGACTTTGCTGCTGTCTTCCTCAGTTTCCCCATCTGTGAAGTGGGGGGAATCATTCTGACCCCCTTTGTAAAGTGCTTTGGGATCCCCTGAGGACAAGGGCTATGCAAGAGCTAGGTGTTATTTACAGGGGTAAAATGCTTTATAGATGATGTTTGCCTGCCTGGCACACTTCACCCCAGAGGTGGCTGCATTTTGAATTTAAGCTCTGGGATCCTTGGGGGTGAAAGACTTTATAAACATATCGTTGCTATCTAGCCACTTGGCCCTGACTCGCTTGATGTCTCTGGCCAATCTGGTTCCCATAATGCACCTGGGCCAGCTGCTCGTTGCTAGGTCAGGGGAGCACACGGCTCCTAGATGTAAGGTCAGGTTGTGCCTGAGGGCCTGGCTCCATCTACTGAGACAGTGTGCGCATTTAGAATGTCGCCCGCCGCCCGCTAGTGGCTGGGCCACATGGGGATAATAGTCTACTACTGCTGACAATAGTGGAATTACTCTTGTAGCTCCAGCAGTAGAGGCTGGGCTTGCAGTGATGCAGATCCTGGGTTGGATCCCTGCTGACTATCCATGTATCTGTCTGGCCGCAGGAGTGCCGGTGCTGCACCTCATCGCCACCCCTTTCCCGTGGGTCTGGCACACGATGGAGGACACGGAGCAGAATCTGCACCCCCCGACTGTGGAGAACCTCTGCAAGATCCTGGCTGCCTTCCTGGCCAAGTACCTGTGGCTGTGGCTACCCAGAGCCTCCCCTGGCGAGGGAACCAACCCCTCTCTGGGCCTCACAGGATCCTTCGCCCCTCCTGGGCCGAGCTCCATGGGGCCAGCAGCCAAAACACCCTAGGGACCAGGCAAGGTGGCTTGGGGGGCCCGGGCTGTGGCAGCCGCGCAGGGTCTTGGGGAGGTGTTACAATGCTGGGAGGATGGGAAGGGAGATTGTGCTGAGTCTGTTCCGGGGCTGCAGCGGGGTTGTGGCCGGCCCAGGAGTGAAACCTCTTGCTTGAGCCCCTTGAGCCCCTTCCTGGGCTTTACACGCCCCCCAGAGCTCCAGCCGCCAGGGCCTGGACTAGCCTTTTCCCAACAGGGAGCCTGGATCTCAGCTGGTCGCGTCCCCCAGGGTCCACGGCTCAGAAGCAGAAATAACTGGGCTGAACCTGGACTGTGCCAGGGGCAGGACACCGGGGGCTGCGGGGGGGCCAGACCTGCACTCTCTGCAGCACGGCCTCCAGCTGCCAGCCCACCAGGGGTTGCTCCTGTTAACGGGGCCCGTCCAGCCCTGGGGTGCTGGGCTCCCAGCCTCGCTCGGGGGCTGCTCCACAGTGACTCTCTTAACAAAGAGCTGCCCTGTCAGTGCTGCTGCCCCCTTCCCACATGCTGGGCAGCCCTGGGCACTGTGGGGCTGGGACACTGCTCCTGGCATAGCTGTTCCCTCCGCTCCGGCCCCTCCTGCCAGTCTCCAGCCGCAGCCCCAGCTCCCATCAGCAGGCGCAAACCCCAGCTCCCCTCCCCTTCCTTCAGCTCAGGGCTGCCGGGCCTGACTGTGTGTGACCCATGCGGAACCAGCACCCCCTTGGTTCCTCTCCACCTCCTCCCTCTGGATTGAGAGGCAGCACAGCCTAGTGGGCAGAGCACTTGACTGCACCCATGGGATCTGTTCCACGCTCTGCCACTAACTGGCCCTGTGAGTTTGGGTAAAACCCTTTTCCCCTCCCTGTGCCTCAGTTTCCCCTCCCATCCTTTGTCTAATTAGACTGTGAGCTCTTTAGGGCAGGGACTGTCTGTCTCATGTTCTGTGTATACAGCACCTAGCCCAAGGAGGCCTCTTAGTGCTAATCTGACAGACCATAATCACACCCTCTCAGCTCGCCCAGCCCAGCCCAGCGGCAGGGTGGTTATCGTTTAACAGGAGATGAAATGATTCCCGGCGCTTCAACTTTGGATGTGCTAGAAGCTGGTTTATTGTCACTGCTCAGTAGCTCCCAAGCAAAGCAAGCACTAAGCCGCGGGGCGCTGAGGTAAAGGCAAATTGCACTTGAACTAAAAACCCCTTTGTGGGATTCTGCGACCCACCCGATGGGTCCTTCCCCATCCAAATACTTTGCCCCTATCGGTAAGAGAGGCTCATGGGAACGGACTGTCGGGGTGAAAGGGGCGAGGGCTGAAAGCTTTGAGAGGCAGACCCTGCGGGGGCCAGGCAGAGCCGAGTGTCAGGGCTCAGGGACACTTGGGTTCCCTTTGTCGGGGGTTAACTAGCGACCGGTTTCTGGGGGATTCCAGATGAAATCTTCGCTGCAGATCTCGGGGGGGCTGGGGGCAGAGGCGGATTTGACTCTGGAATTGATAATTGCTCAGACGTTTCACACGGGAATGGAGGCGAAGTTTCCTGAGCTGTCCAGGGATTGGCAGGGCCGTCGCCACAGAGCTCGGCTGAGGCTTGGCCCCACCCCCCTGGACACTGTAAGACCCTGGGCGTGGCTGTGTGTGGACCTGGGCTAAGCTGACATGCCCGTTGCGGGCGGGAGCGAGGGGCTAGGCCTGGCGTCTGCCGAAGGAAGTAGCCTGGGGGAGGCAGGTGGCTCCCAGGCGCCATTAGAAATCTGAGCCCCTGGGGGTGGGGGAGGCAGCTGAGCCCAGGGGAGACGGGAGCATAACCCCAACTCTCAGAGCCCTGCTCTCCGGGCCTCAGGAGGGAGCAGGTGGGTGAGAAGTGAGAGGCCACCCCCTGCTGGGGGGCAGAGGTGTAGCTCAAGCAGGCAGAAGCCGCGGGCGGGGTCAGCGATGGCCCCGAGGCTGCAGGGACTCAGGCTTCAAACTCAGGCCACTGGCTTATGGCCTCATAGAGGGCGTCCCCGGGGCATTGGGTTGACTTCACGTTGCAATGCCCCTTCAGGGTGTAGCTTTCACTCAGGAAGCCCCCGGAGACAGCACATTGGATCAGGCTCTTGGCAGCGGTCAGGGTGGTGTTGTCACGGGCTGTTTCTGCAGGACACCAGCAGCCCCCTGTTAATTTCACACACGCCCCTGGCCCCTCTCTGCTGCTCAGGGGATGTGAATGTGGCCTGAGTAAATAAACACCCTCTAGCCCCGTTTTTGATTGGCCATGTCAGTGTCTTTCTCCCCCACCATTGTGTTTGGTAATGCGGCTCCCCGCCTCCACACACACATTTGCTTCGGCATGCTCCCCCTCCCCCTCCCTTTCCTGACCCTGTGCCCCAGCCCAGTGCCCCACCGCGGTGGAACCAAGAGCAGCTGTGAACTTCCCAGTTCCCCTGGGGGCCTAGCAGGGAAAATGTACAGACGGGACCCACGTACTGGACAAGCTGCCCAGGAAGCTGATTCCCAGTGACTTATTGTTCCAGTTCTTGGCATGGGCCCCCATGGTGCTCCAGCCTCTGCCCTCGTAGACTCTGTCGTCTTCGCCGATCAGGAAGCTGCAGGCAGAGCGCAGTGTGAGACCCGCATGGGCACGTCGGCCGCACCCTCCCCTCCCCATCGCTCTTGGCAGCTCCCCGAGGGTCATCGCTGGCCCGGCCCGGGTTTGAACCTGGGACCATCAGAGCTAGAAGCTCAATCCTCTGCCATGGAGCTAAAACTCACTGAGGAAAAGGACTGGAATGGAGGGGCCCTAACCTGTATTGCACTCTTTGGCCATTAGGTGGCACTGTGTGTAACACCCCTTATGGAAGGCACCAAGGGCCCCACCTGGACAGAGCTGGGGGTCGAGTGAGGGCTGTAGGGGGCCGAGATGTGGGGCAGGAGAACAGCGCTGGGAGCCGCTGCCCTGCTGGAAATTCCCAGCTGGGTTTCCATCTCCTGACATCACCATCTCAAAGCATTTCACGGAGCAAAATCTCTGGCCAGGTTTTCGTTGCAGGACGTCAGGACGGCTGCAGGGAAACGTGTCAATAACGCCGGCATGGGGCGGTGTCACAGAGGCCTTTGCTGGCCCCCACCCCACCCCATTGTCACGGCTCCAGCCCCACACACAAATGCTGTAGGAGTGTAACTGTCCCAGGCTAGTTAACACATTACAGCCCTGGTGGGGGGACAATCCTCGGTGCTTACGGTGACAGCACTGCCGAGAACACATGTTAAACCAATCAGCGAACCCACCCGCCTGCTAATGGGCTTACCAGGGATCCCTCCCCTGACTCCAGCCAGGGCTCCGGCCGGGGTGCAGCCCGTCAAACCCACCCACGGGCTTTCCAGTGCTTGCAAGCTCAGCACAGCTTCTGCTGCGAACACGACCCCTGGGAATCTGTGAGTGCCACAGGCCGGTCCCTCGATCTGGGAACAGGTCATTCGCAGCCAGTGTCTCGCTCCCCAGGGCGTCGCTTCGAAAGGCTGGGGGCAGAGGTGGGAATTTGCATCCCCGCCTTGGCTGGTCGGTCGTTTAACAAGTGTCCTGTGATGGTCCTGACCCTTCCCAGGGTTTGCTGGAGTCATGTCTCCCCCAGAAGAATCACGTCCCATCCCCCCAGACTCCAGACCCATTTGCATTTGTAATACAATGAACTCTGGAAATACCCACACTTCGTCCAACCTGCTTTGTGCAGGGTCTGGGAGGGAACTGCCGTCTCTGGCCCATTTCCCCCTACAGAAATGGGTGGAACCAAGCGCTGTCCGGCATCCTTGGGGAACCCATTGACTTAGTGCCTGGACAGGTTTCTCTTCTGTCTGGCATTTCTGCCATGGCCTGTCACAATGTCAGGTTTTGACGTTGCATTTAAGAAGCATTCTGCCCTCACGCCAGCACCCGGCCTCCACAAACCCGCCCGGTCGGCTGGCAGCCTCCTGCCCCAGTTCTCTCTAGAGCCCCTGGGCCGATCTCTCCCACGCCCCTCCTTACTCGGGGTGCCCCAAAACCTTTTCCTTCCAGCACGCAGTTCATTTTCTTAACTTCCAACATGGCTCGGCTGCATTATTAACGATGAGGCTTGTCCTGCTCCATCACATCCTCCAGGTCCTCCTTGCACTCAGCCGGCTTCTCCGGTGCTCCCAGTGTCTCCGCAGCCAATTGCTCCTGTGCTGGCCGATGAGCACTTCCACCGTCCTCTGCCCGTTTCTGACAACCCCACGTCTGCACCGTCTCCTCAGCTCCTTCCCCTCGCCCGCCTTCCCCTTTCTTTGCGGCGCTCGCCAGCCGCCCGTTGACTTCCCCATTTTGCGGCTTCCCTTTCTGAGCATTTTCTGTCACTTCCTTAAGCTTCTGATTAAAAGCCTCGCTCGCCTGATGCTGAGCTGCCGCCCCGGGTCATGCTTTCCCCTCCACTCTCTGGTCAGCCTCAGAGACAAGCAGCGCACACGTGTGATCCCACAGGCCGGCCGGCCGCTGTGCGGCCCCAGATCCTCCATGCATAACAGCACATTTCTTTACAAACAATCCAAGCTCTCCTTTACTATTTCGGCCATTCTTTGCCCGCATTTTACTCTTGATGGAGTTAATGTTTCGCTGGATCTAGTCTTACATCTCTTCTTCAAACTTTTCCCCTCCCCTGTAGGCCCCTAGACCGTCCCAGCCAGAGTCTCCACACATGGCTAGGTCTTTACTCCCGACACAGAGGTTGTTACCTTGCCCGGTCCGGTTCCAGCCGGTAAACTTGGGTTGGAGGATCCCCCAGGGAAGCAGATTTTTTACCAATTCAACTTCGATCTTACTTCTTACTTAAAGAGACCTCAAGGACCCAAGCCCCAGCCAGTATTTATGAGTTATTAGTACAGCGCTCAAACAGAAAGGCAGATCCATTACCAAGTCTGCTGAACCAAATTTTACAGCCGTTGACATAAACGACAGACTGATCCCCGTGATGTCTTTTGCCACGGCTTGCATACAGCCTTGCATTGGGAAAGAGGAAGAGATAAGCTGGAACTAAGTTACCTATAAGTAGTCCAAGCTGTATGCAAGCCGTGGCAAAAGACATCACGGGGATCAGTCTGTCGCCTGCAAAATTTGTGTCTGGTAAATACCATAGACTTCCCAGCACACAATCACACATCTGCTGCTTAAGCATAAACTTTTACCATCACTATGTTATTTATACATTTCCATTTGTTTGTGGTTAGTACATTTCTCGCACAGTTGCGTGGCAACGCAAATAACAGGGCGCTAGGCTACAAACTTTAGCAAACTGGCATTTTTCACTGCCTGTGAGAGTTTAGCAGCATTCCCAAAGCATCTCGGGAGTTTGGGTCACCAGTTGGCCTGAGGTCTGCTAGTAATTTGGCCTCTACCAGTCAACAAACCTTTGTACTGGTATAACGGCATCCCCATGGATGGGGTGGGGGGGTGTTGTAATGTTTTAACTAGACCGGTCCAGTTAAAGTCCTCAGGCTTTTGCATACAGACATGGCCGGCCTGTGGAGTGACCTTGGTTAAGTCACGTCCCCCTTGTGTGCCTCAGTTTCCTCATCTATAAAGTGGGGATAGTGATGCCAACTTCCTTTGTGAAGGGCGTTGAGATCTGCTGGAGAAAGGGGCTAGCTCAGGGCCAGGTGTTATAACTGGGGAGCAAGAGGGTCTGTCGCTGCCCCAGGCAGGTCGTGGGAGCTTTGTGGAGCGGAGAGATGGTGGCAGACATGGGTAGCAGAGGGCGCTGTGCTGGGCTCCAGTGGGGCGGGTTGGTGGCAGAAGGGGAGGTCTCTCCAGAGTCCAGCAACGCACCCAACAGCCACGTGCCCTGATGCCTGACCCCACTGTCATCGCCCCCAGCACGGCCCCCAGCACCTCTCTCATGTGTGTCGGGGGGGAGGGGATTTCTGCTTGGGCTGCCCCCACGCGCTGGCGCTTAAACTCCAAAAGGAAGCTTACAAGCAGTGCAAATTTGGACAGATGACTAGGGAGGAGTATAAAAATATTGCTTGGGTATGCAGGGGTGTAATCAGGAAGGCCAAGGCACAACTGGAGTTGCAGCTAGCAAGGGATGTGAAGGGGAACAAGAAGGGTTTCTACGGGTATGTTAGCAACAAGAAGAAGGTCAGGGAATGTGTGGGCCCCTTACTGAAAGTGGGAGGCAGCCTAGTGACACATGAGGTGCAAGAAGGTGAAGTACTCAATGCTTTATTTGCCTCAGTCTTCACAGACAAGGTCAGCTCCCAGACTGCTGCACTGGACAACACAGTATGGGGAGGAGGTGAGCAGTGCTCAGTGGTGAAAGAACAGGTTAAGGACTATTTAGAAAAGCGGGACGTGCACAAGCCCATGGGTCCAGATCTAATGCATCCAAGGGTGCTGAGGGACTTGGCTGATGTGATTGCAGAGCCATTGGCCATTATCTTTGAAAACTCGTGGTGATCGGGGGAGGTCCCGGACGATTGGAAAAAGACAAATATAGTGCCCATCTTTAAAAAAGGGAAAAAGGAGAATCCGGGGAATTACAGACTGGTCAGCCTCACTTCAGTCCCCGGCAAATTCATGGAGCAGGTCCACAAGGGATCCATTTTGAACCACTTGGAGAAGAGGAAGGTGATAAGGAACAGCCAACGTGGAATCACCAAGGGCAAGTCATGCCTTCTGTGATGAGATAACTAGCTCTGTGGATATGGGGAAAGTGGTGGTTGTGATACGGCAAAGCTTTTGATACGGTCTCCCAAAGTATTACTGCCGGCAAGTTAAAAACGTATGGATTGGATGAATGGACTATAAGGTGGATAGAAGCTGGCTAGATTGTCAGACTCAATGGGTTATCAACAGCTTGATGTCTAGTTGGAAGCCAGTATCAAGCGGAGTGCCCCAGGGGTCGGTCCTGGGGCCGGTTTTGTTCAACATCTTTATCAATGACCTGGATAATGGGATTAATTGCACCTTCAGCAAATTCACAGATGACACTAAGCTGGGGGAAGAGGTAGATACACTGGAGGGTAGGGATAGGGTCCAGAGTGACCTAGACAAATTGGAGGATTGGGCCAAAAGAAATCTGATGAGGTTCAACAAGGACAAGTGCAGAGTCCTGTACTTAGGACGGTAGAATCCCAGGCACTGCTACAGGCTGGGGACCGATTGGCTAACTGGCAGTTCTGCATAAAAGGTCCTGGGGATTACAGTGGACGAGAAGCTGGATATGAGTATCAGAGTGCCCTTGTTGCCAAGAAGGCCAAAGGCATATTGGGCTGCATTAGCAGGAGTGTTGCCAGCAGATCGAGGGAAGAGATTATTCCCCTCTATTCGGCACTGGTGAGGCCACATCTGGAGTATTGTGTCCAGTTTTGATCCCCCCACTACAGAAGGGATGTGGACAAATTGGAGAGAGTCCAGCAGAGGGCAATGAAAATGATTGAAAATGAAAAGGGGCACATGACGCACCAGGAGAGGCTGAGGGAACTGGGGTTATTTAGTCTGCAGAAGAGAAAAATGAGGGCGGGGGGTTTGATAGCAGCCTTCAACTACCTGAAGGGGGGCTCCAAAGAGGATGGAGCTCGGCTGTTCTCAGTGGTGGCAGATGACAGAACAAGGAGCAATGGTCTCAAGTTGCAGTGCGGGAGATCTAGGTTGGATATTAGGAAACACTATTTCACTAGGAAGTTGGTGAAGCACTGGAATGGGTTAACTAGGGAGGTGGTGGAATCTCCATCCTTAGAAGTTTTTAAGGCCTGGCTTGACAATGCCCTGGTTGGGATGATTTAGTTCGCGTTGGTCGTGCTTTTAGCAGGGGGTTGGACTAGATGACCTCCTGAGGTCTCTTCCAACCCTGATATTCTGTGATTCTATGAAATGCAAGTGGTGCAAAATAATAGCGAGATGGCTCCCTGGTGATGCAAATCCAAGGCAGCATCCACACTGGGGCGGTCAATTTCAGCCAGGGGTGGTGGGTTTTGTGATATGGTGACGTATCCAGGTAGGGGTTTCCAATCCCTTTTCCAGGGCTGGGATAGAACCCAGGAGTCCTGGCTCCCAGCCCCCCGTTCTAACCACTAGACCCCACTGTCATGGGGCCCCCTGGCGATGCTCTGGAACTGCTCCAGACGAAGCTAGTAAAGACTCTGGGGAAGTCTCCTTTCTGTGAGCAGCCGGTCTTCAGGACACACAGCTCACACAACTTCCACCTTCCTGGGTCTGACCTCGGAGCATTCAGCATCCTCTGCCCCTTAAGAACTTAAGATACTTAAGAACTACCTAGGGGAAACTGAGGCACCCCCACAATATTCAGAGGAAACATTAAGAACAGTCCCGCTTCATCACACCCACTCCCCTCCCAGGGCTGGTGACAGAACCCAACGGTCCCAAGCTGCCGGGTGCTTTGGCCATGGGGTGTAAAACGGTCCCGTCTTTGCTTCCTCTCCCACCGCTGCAAAGGTGCAGAAGCTGCTTTAATAGCAGCCTCCCCCTGCCCCCCCCCACACGCCCAACTGAGTCTCAGGCCTTGCTAATGCTCAGTACCACGGCAGCCCCAGGAGATGATTGCTGCGGGGGTGTCAGCCCAGGGGGAGGTAGTGACTCCTAGAAGCAGGGAGAGCAGCAGCACCGTAGATCAGGGAGGTCTGGCAATGCCAGTGGCTGTCTCGGGTTTGGCAGCCCTGGCACTTAGCGCAGATTGTCAAAGGCCAAACCCCTCTCACCACCGGCTCTGTAGCTCCCCCTTGCTTTCGGTCTGTCTTAGGCACCATCCTGGCCCTCATCCCCCTGGCATTCGAGCACTGCCCAACCTCGATTGCATTTATTCTAACTGCCCCCTGCAGGGCAGGGCCTGGCTGCTACCCGCACTGTACAGACAGGGAACCGCTGCAGAGAGAGAATAAGGGACTTGCTCAAAGCCAAACAGAGCATCTGTGGCAGAGCTGAGAAATGAATATGGGTCTCCTGGGTCCCAGGATGGCACCTTCTCGTTCAACCTCCTGCCCCCTTCGTCCCTGGTTCAGTGGGAGCTGTGGGAGCTCTCTGGGGCACAGGAGCTGGCTGGTGCCCAGATGGAGCTACGTTGCCTATTGCACAGATCTCGCTTTTCCCAAACATTGAAAATGCTGCTCCAACCATACCTGGGCCCACCAGGATCCTTGCAGTTGGTCCGTGCTAAATTGTGAACTGTGCCCTGGCCTCCCAGAGCGGGGCAATGGGAGAGGGTGGGGCTGGCCCAAGGCCCTGCTGGATTACGGCTCACGCGTACGGGGTCCCAGTGCTACAGAGCTCTGTGCCCGGATGGCGCTTTGTGGGGGTTTCGCAGCTCCTCTCTCCAAGGCCTGTGTGGGAGCAGCCGCTGCAGAGAATCCCAGGCCTGATTCCCCCCACGCTGGGTCTCCTGAATGGCCCCTGCCCTGGGGGCTCCATTCCTCACCCAGTGTCTCCTGCTGACTCTCCAGCAGCTGCACGGCAGGCGTCCTAAGGCACCTCTAGTCCTCTCCAGAGCTCAGGGGGACTGTCCTGGCATCAGACTGTCCTGGTGAATGGAACAATGGCTCCGGGCAGTCGGAGAATGCCTGTTCCCCCAGCAACCTCAGTGCCATTCCCTCTGGAAGTGATGGTGTCAGCGAAGGTGCTGGAGGTGGTCAGGCCTCCTGGTTGGAGGTGGACTCAGGAGGCCGGGGCATGGGTGGAGCGAGGCTGAAGCAAGAGCTGGGCTGGAGCAGGACGAGGATCAGGGCTGGAGCAGCCTAAGACTGTTGCCAATATCAGGCAGGAGCGAGTTCCTGGCCCTGGAGTCGTGTTGAGCAGACTGAGCTGCTGCTGTGAGACTGAAATACTTGCTCCGGGAGTCACGGGCCTGTTCCTGGCTTGTGGATTGGCGGGAGCCCGGCACAGGAGGGACTTAGGACCTGACACATGGCTCCAGGGGGTGCTTGGCTCCCGGCCCCGCTGGGCACTGACAGGCCAGGTGCAGGGGGCCAGGCGCAGCACCAGGGAGGACATTGGGGAGGCAGGCGTACTGAGGTGGGGCTGAGCGAGCAGGTGCTAAGGAGCTGCGGCCGGCTGGCCAGCAGGGAGGAGGAGCAGCACCCAGCTGTGGAGGGCCCAGCTGCAGCTCCACACGGGGCGTGGCCAGAGCCTGGCAGGCGGCTGGCTGAAGTGGCACTTTGTGATCTGGCGCAGGTTGGAGCTGGCTCCCCACATCCGAACGCTCTGCAGTGCCGGCGGATTCACATCTAAACCCGGATCTGGCTCCCAATTCACAGCTGGCCCCTCCCCCCGATCTGGAGTGGCTGAGACTCCAGCGCTCTGTGGAAGAGGCCAACAAATGCCAGCTCCTGGGGTGGGCTTCCCCCAGAGACAACCCCGTGCTGGGAAGGGAGGTTCCAAGAGCCGGCAGCTCCACCACTCACACTCCCAGCTTCCTGGGAATGAGCCAGGAGCAGAGTCCCAGTCCCCGTCCCCTGGCATTAATCCAGGGACTCCGCACTGGGGATGTGCACCTGGCAGCATGCAGCCTCCTGAGAACACACAGGCCAGGGTGCAGGGCGAGGGCTCCCAGAGAGAAACGGCAGGAGGGCAATGCTGGGAACCCCCAGGCCATCTTCAGCTCAAGCATGAGGGCACCCAAGCATCCTGGAGAGCATGAATCTAGCTTCAGCTCAGCCTTTATGTCCCTCCATTCTCTGTGCTAGATGGGTTGGTCTCCCGGAGGGACGAAAGTGCCCATCAGGAGTTCCTAGCTTATCCAATGTCAGTTTCCCGCTCTTGTGAAAAAAACAGTGACTTCCCTTACACAGGAGCTGGTGTTCTTCAGGCTGGGCTGGGCCTGTACACGTTCCTCTGTAGGGGTGTGTGCACCCAGGGCCCGTGAGTCGCAGACGTTTGCCAATGAACATTTGCCAACAGACGTTTGCCCCCTGCTCTCCCCGTGTGCTCAGGGACCGCCATCAAAAGGGCACGTCTGCCACCTCCCTCTCAAGTCCTTCGCACCTACATACTGCCAGGGGAACATCCCCATTTCTACTGAGGCCTCAGGGACAGGGTTTATGATGAAGCGGCTGGAGTTGATCTCCTCCCCCGCCCCCCGTGTTGCACCCCAACGGCTAGCTGGGGATCCAAACTGACACTCCCCGGTTTGAGCCCCTGCCTAGCCAGGCCCTGTTCCCTCCCCCCAGGCAGTTGTTGGCCCTGAACTCCTGCAGGCAGCCATGGCACACAGGTGCTTGGGGGCTTGAGAGAAGGACTATCACCAGCTGAATGACCCCTGCCTGTACGGTGGGGACTGAGGCCACTGCCAGCAGGTGCCCCCCAAGTCCTGTGCTATGCTGAGTCTGGGGAGATGGGCAGGTTCAGCCTCATTAGAAGGGATCGGCCAGACAGAAAGGCAGAATCGGGTCCCCGCACAGAGCCCCTCTACTACCTGCCTGTGTCCGAACCACCAGGACAGTGGCCAATCCCACCTTCAGGTCAGGTTCCAGCGTCGGGCCCTGTCCATACCCACAGCGTGTGGCACCCAGCATGCGCTGATAGACTCCGGTACATGCAGTAAGTTCACAGACACTAGAAACTGCCTAACACCAGGCTGGGGGCTGGGGATGTGTAGGGTACAGAGCACAGCGCCCCCTAACGCCGGCCAGGGGCCCTGGAAGCTGGGGGAACATGTAGGATCCAGAGCACAGCATCCCCTAACACCAGGCTGGGGGGCAGGGAGAGGGGGGATACGTGGGGTACAGAGCACAGCGCCCCCTCACACCAGGACACGAGGTCTCGTCCGTCTCAGGGTGGAAATGATCACACCCTTCGAATGGGGGATCTGCCACGGGCACTGGCAGGAGTGCGCTGCTTTACATTAAGGTTCTTTGGCTGATGGGCGAACCTCACCCCGCCCTGCGTTTCGAGTGTGAACAGCTTTCGATGGAAACCCAGACGGCAGAGATGGAGCAGGACTAACTGGGGTCACTGAGTCTCGCCCTCACCCCGTGTCTACACTGTATGAGGGTGGGAAATAGCAGGTGCCTTTTCTTGCCCTGATACGATTTTGGAGATACTGACGCTTGCGACAGCTTTCTCCCTGTGTGGGTTGTGAGATCCAGGGGAGCCGTCTGTGTGCTCTGTACAGGACAAGGTGTGTAGATCGTTTATACCTCAATGTATCACTGTAAATACAGTTATTTAATATATCAAATAAAAGAAGAACAATACATCAAAAAGAATCAAAATGAAACAGAGGATTGCTATGTACAGGGGGGATCATAGAATCATAGAATCATAGAATATCAGGGTTGGAAGGGACCCCAGAAGGTCATCTAGTCCAACCCCCTGCTCAAAGCAGGACCAATTCCCAGTTAAATCATCCCAGCCAGGGCTTTGTCAAGCCTGACCTTAAAAACCTCTAAGGAAGGAGATTCTACCACCTCCCTAGGTAACGCATTCCAGTGTTTCACCACCCTCTTAGTGAAAAAGTTTTTCCTAATATCCAATCTAAACCTCCCCCACTGCAACTTGAGACCATTACTCCTCGTTCTGTCATCTGCTACCATTGAGAACTGTCTAGAGCCATCCTCTTTGGAACCCCCTTTCAGGTAGTTGAAAGCAGCTATCAAATCCCCCCTCATTCTTCTCTTCTGCAGGCTAAACAATCCCAGCTCCCTCAGCCTCTCCTCATAACTCATGTGTTCCAGTCCCCTAATCATTTTTGTTGCCCTTCGCTGGACTCTCTCCAATTTATCCACATCCTTCTTGAAGTGTGGGGCCCAAAACTGGACACAGTACTCCAGATGAGGCCTCACCAATGTCGAATAGAGGGGAACGATCACGTCCCTCGATCTGCTCGCTATGCCCCTACTTATACATCCCAAAATGCCATTGGCCTTCTTGGCAACAAGGGCACACTGCTGACTCATATCCAGCTTCTCGTCCACTGTCACCCCTAGGTCCTTTTCTGCAGAACTGCTGCCTAGCCATTCGGTCCCTAGTCTGTAGCTGTGCATTGGGTTCTTCCGTCCTAAGTGCAGGACCCTGCACTTATCCTTACTGAACCTCATCAGATTCCTTTTGGCCCAATCCTCCAATTTGTCTAGGTCCTTCTGTATCCTATCCCTCCCCTCCAGCGTATCTACCACTCCTCCCAGTTTAGTATCATCCGCAAATTTGCTGAGAGTGCAATCCACACCATCCTCCAGATCATTTATGAAGATATTGAATAAAACCAGCCCCAGGACCGACCCCTGGGGCACTCCACTTGATACCGGCTGCCAACTAGACATGGAGCCATTGATCACTACCCGTTGAGCCCGAAATTTAGCCAGCTTTCTACCCACCTTATAGTGCATTCATCCAGCCCATACTTCCTTAACTTGCTGACAAGAATACTATGGGAGACCGTGTCAAAAGCTTTGCTAAAGTCAAGAAACAATACATCCACTGCTTTCCCTTCATCCACAGAACCAGTAATCTCATCATTGCTATGTACAGAGGGGTTTGCACGTGACTAGTTAACTGCTCGAGAGCTTTCATCACCGTGTACTTTCTGACAGGTTTCCGCGCCCTGTGTAGGGTTTATGTCCCGCCCTCCGTCCCCGTTTCCGGTCGTGTACGCTTTTGGCGCCATCGGCCCTTTTGAACATTTCTTTTGTATTGTTTTCTGTGTTTGGCCTAAGGGAAGGTTGCGTTCTTGTCTTTTGACATATTTAGAGAAAAAGTATGAACAAGTAGAAAGAAAGGCTGTAAGGGGTTCGCGGCTCCCTCCCCATCCATCAGGGTGGGAGACCACGCCCCTCGCTACGATACTTCCAGGAACTATCTTGGTTCAGGGGAAAATTAGCCCAGTGTTAATGGTTCTGGCCTGCAGTCAGGCCGAGCAATGGTAGAGAGTCTGTTTGCCCGGGGCCCTCATTCAGGGCAGGGCTGCAGTCAAGTAGGGGCTCTGGCCTACAATCCGCAGGCAGAGCAGCAGAAGGTCCATTTGCCTGGCCCTTGATCAGGGCAGGGCAGCAATCAAGTAGGGGGGCTCTGGCGTACAGTCCGGCAGAGCCGTCGCCGTCTAGGGGAGCTTAGCTCTCTGGTGGGAGAGTCAGCACAACCGTCTGGCGTCCTGATTCAGGCAGGTGCCAGACCAATCAGGCCTCCTGACAACCAGGTGGGGAACCTGCCACTCCTGACGGTGGCGTGGCGGTGGTAGGGGAACCCAGGCCTTCCCGCTCCACTGCGTCCCCACCCAGGGCCCTAAACAGCAGCGGAGTGGTCCGCCACTGGTCAGCGGGGAAAATCCGATCACAACACGCTGGCTGGCTTGTAGTCAATAATACAGCTGAACCCGATTCAGCTGCCCTGGGCTCCTTCCTACACACCCATTCCGTGTGTACATGGGTTCCAGGGTTGTTGTTCGCTTACTGGGGTAGACGGCTAATGGCAGCCCCACCAGCTCCTTGGAGTCCCCGGCGTCTGGCAGCGCCGGCAGCCCCTCTGGCTCTCTGTCAGGATAGCGCTCTCCATTAGGGGAGCAGGGAAAAGACGTCCTGCTCCTCCAGCAGCTCTCTCCCAACTCAGCTGGAGGGGCGGCCTTTTATAGTTCCGCTTCCTGTCCCACCCCTCTGCTTCCGGCAGGGTGTCATGCGGTGGGAGACAAGCCTGCTTTCTGCAACCCTCCTGCCCCCAACAACCCACTTCAGCGAGTCCCAAAATCAAATCCACTTACCAGGGGTCTCCTATCCTCTTTGCGCTTCGCCAACATCCGGGGTAGAAAAGAGCTCCTGGCCGCATGCATCTCTGACCTCCGAGTCATCTTCTGCCTCTGGGTCCCCCTCCACATCCTCGTCCAAGATTTCCTCCTCCTGGCTCGGTCCACTCTCAACTGCCATGCGAGCCACCAAAGTATCCACAGTGGTGTTCGCAATGGAGGTGGGGTCGCTGTGGAGTATCATGTCCAGCTCTTTGGAGAACCAGCAGCTCATAGGCGCAGCACCGGAGTGGCGGTTTGCCTCCCGCGCCCTGTGCTCGGCGTTCCGCAGCTCCTTCACTTTCAACCTAAACTGCCATGTGTCCCGGTCATCGCCCCTTTCTGTCATGCATCGTGAAATCTGTCCGTAGGTGTAATCATAGAATCATAGAATATCAGGGTTGGAAGGGACCCCAGAAGGTCATCTAGTCCAACCCCCTGCTCAAAGCAGGACCAATTCCCAGTTAAATCATCACAGCCAGGGCTTTGTCAAGCCTGACCTTAAAAACCTCTAAGGAAGGAGATTCTACCACCTCCCTAGGTAACGCATTCCAGTGTTTCACCACCCTCTTAGTGAAAAAGTTTTTACTAATATCCAATCTAAACCTTCCCCACTGCAACTTGAGAATGATGCTGGTTCTGGCGGGACCCAACTGAGAGTGCCAGTTCAGGACAAACTGCTTCAAGCAGGGCAGTTACAGCCGAAGGCTGGGGGTTTTCCACCTCCAAGGCAAACCAAACCAGCCAAACAGAGCAGACTTTGGTCTCACCCCACTTGCTCACCACAAGTCACACAAGCAATTCCCTTCGACGCTTCAGTTTCCCAGTATCACCAATTGTTATGGGGACAAATGGTTATGAAAACCAATACCCCAGGAAAAGAAAAAAGGCTCTCTTGATCCCAAAGGACCAAACCCCAGACCCAGGTCAATATACAAATCAGATCTTGTCCCAAATCACGCTGTTGCCAATCCTTTAGAATCTAAAATCTAAAGGTTTTGTTCATAAAAGGAAAAAGCTATAGATGAGAGCTAGAATTGGTGAAATGGAATCAATGACATACAGTCATGGCCAAGTTCTTGGTTCAGGCTTGCGGCAGCGACAGAATAAACTGCAGGTTCAAATCAAGTCTCTGTAGAACATCCACAGCTGGGATGCGTCTTTCAGTTCTTGGTTCAAAGCTTCAGTGTAGCAAAGTCCCTCCAGAGGGATGAAGCAGGACTGAAAACAAGATGGAGGAGCTGCAGCAGCTTTTTATATTCTCTTGCCATGTGGTCTTTCTTTCTTTGTCCCAAAGACAAGCTGTCCATCACGTGGCCTGGAAAAACCTCCAAGTTCTGTCCATAGGCAGGTCCCTGCACACTGTGCTGAGTCCCAAGGCTTGTCTGCCTTCTCTCAATGGGTCAATTGTGTAGCTGATGGTCCTTAATCGGTCATCAAGCAGGCTAGGCATTGCATCCGATGAAGTGAGCTGTAGCTCACGAAAGCTTATGCTCAAATAAATTTTTTAGTCTCTAAGGGCCACAAGTCCTCCTTTTCAACTTGTCTGGGGTGTCACCCAGACGCATAGTACAAGTTTGAGCCACAGACAGTACAGAGTCAATACTTATAACTTAAAATACAAAAATGACACAAGCATATAGAGAGCATAATCATAACCAGCAAATCATAACCTTGCCTTAGACTCCTTATTGGACCCCCCTTTATACAAGATTTGGTGCCACTACAGGACCTTGGTTGCAGCAATGATCTATATGAGTTCAAACCGATGACCAGAGAGGCGAGAGCAGGCATTGTGGGACACCTCCCGGAGGCCAATTGCAGCGCCGTAATCGACCTCGGTGTCTACACTGGCACCGCAGCCTGTAGCCCCGGTGCAGAAAGTTTTTTAAACTGTGCAGTGCTTTTTTTAAAGCGCTGCAACTGCCCTGTTTCCGCACCCTGAGTGGCGTGGCCATGCGTACACCTCACCAGTTGCAGCGCAGAAAGCTGCTTTACCGCGCTGCAACTTGCCAGCGTAGACAGGACCTAAGGAAACAGTGCCATGACTTTAAACCTCCTGTTTACCGGAAAAAAACAAGGCTGTGTTTTGGAATGGAATAAAAATGCACCTTTTAAAAATGCAGTAACAGTTTTAACACATGATGAAAGTTATATTAAGCTTATTAAACATTTTAGATTTTTGTTGCATTATCAGATTGCTTTTGTTCTTAAATGTTTGCAGCCCAAGGGCTGAGACATAAATACATGCTTCTGTGTTTGTTTTGGGTCTAGAAGCGGTATTAAAAGTAATGCTTTATAAAAGCAAAAAGGCTTTTTCATTTGTACTTTGTGTTTCTAAGAAGACAAAAAGCATTTTAGTCATAAGTTTGACAGGGGCATTTTTGAATTAGCCAGTTTGTTTTCAAAAGATGTCTAGTTACCATGAGGCAAAAGCCAGGGCCGTAAAGTTAATTAAAGGAAATGTAGATTTCAAAGCCTCCTGGTTACAGAAATGGGAATGGCCATATCACCATTCACAAAATCTTTTTCTTAACTCTTTAAATAAACTTACTATATAAAAGAATACAAAAAGAGACCCAAACCAAAACAGCTTTACCTTTAAATTGTAAAGAAAGCTCTAAAAATCAGGGTACAGTTAAAACCTTCATGTTTTTAAGGTTTGGATTTAGACAAAAAAGAAGAAAAAGCAGCTGATGTGAAAAAGTTCTGACAGAGATAAGGAGCTTGTTCTGTTTCCAACATACACACACATACATTCTTCTTCTTTTCTCATGTTTTTTTGAAATGTAAACCAGGACAAACAGGTTTGCTTTAGGCCTGTTATATAAAATCTGCATGAAGCAGGATTTAAAAATAGCTGCCTTCCCCTGTTTAGCTCGCATGTCCTGTGACCAAAGTTGTTTCACTGTAAAGATGGCCAGAACATGTATGAATTTAAAACAAACAAGAACCCACAGCAGATTCCTTTTCAAAAGACACCCTTTGAACTTATTAAGAGTGTAAAATAAAGAAGCATCTTGGGGTTAAAACCACAGGCAGTTTACAAAAGTAATTTGTTAAAGTTAAATTAAGTTTTTATTGAGTAAGGGATTTTCGTATGATTTTTTTGTTGCATTATCAGACTGTCTTTGTTTCTAAATGTTTGCAGTCCGTGTGCTGAGACCCAGGTACAAGCTCTTTTTTAACTGTTTAAATGGACTTAATATATGAAAAAATGCAAAAAGAGAAAGTTGGTTTTTTTATGGTTACCTTGAAATTGTAAAAAAAACTTTAAAAATCAGGGTATAGTTAAAAACCTCACGTTTTGAAAGTATGGATTTCTACAAAACACAAGAAAAAGCAACTTATGTGAACCAGTTAGCTTTTTTTTAAACCAGAGATAAAGTATTTGTCGCCCCCCTTTCTCCCATGCCCCCCCCCCCACACACACACACACATTTTTCTTTCCTAGTGATTTTTTAAGTGTAAACCAAAGGCCAAATTTGACCTATTTGAAGCAGGCCCTTCTGCTTTTAAATTTTTTTTGCAGCAAAGGCAGAGGATTAAAACTAAATGTAAACCTAAGGGGCTGTCAAGTTTTACTGATAATTAGTAAGATCAACACCTGTTTACAGGAACGTTAATGGTAAAGAGAAAGCAATATTACCATTCACAATCTATTTAACACATTTGTAACCCTTGAAATGAACTCTCTTGTTCTGTAGGGAAATAAAGAGGCCCCTTTGTAACACGAACTGGTTTAAACTCTTAAGAAGGTGTCTACACTGCCCACGTGAAATCGCTGCCGCGACAACGCTTTAAGGTGGCAGTGTCCTCGCGGCTCCAGCTCAGGAGGGTGTTTTTTCACACCCCTGAGCGGGGCAAGTTTCAGCGCTGTAAGTGGCAGTGTAGACAAGCCCTAATTGAACTGTGACATTTTAAAACAGGGAACACTCTCTAAAAACCCCGAAAATTATTTTTGTTGTTTGTCAGCCCCAGTGGGAAAAGTCCCATAAAATTTAAAAGGCTTTAAAGCCAATGCGGTTATCTATCTATCTATCTATCTATCTATCTATCTGTCTAGTGGGAAAGGTGCTTGGGGCCTGTTTTTTTAGATAAGAATAAGGCAGTTAAAGGGGGTGGGTGGTGAGGGGAGGGGCGGGGAGGGGAGGGAGAGGGCTCTTGTTTAAAAATCTTGGGTTGATAGGATTGGTTCAGGAAAATGCATTCTATGATGCAGCTGTAGAACAGTTTCTGATTGGTCCGCCCGAGAGGCAGAGATAACCATGCTGGAGGCTGTGAGCCTTGGGAGCTCCCTCTTTTCCCAGGGGCAGCCTCAAGGGAAGGAAGCAAAAGTGGATGGGAACCTGGGAGGCAGTGACCATGCATGAGATGGTCGAGTTCAGGGTCCTGACACAAGGAAGAAAGGAAAGCAGCAGAATATGGACCCTGGACTTGAGAAAAGCAGACTTTGACTCCCTCAGGGAACTGGTGGGCAAGATCCCCTGGAAGAATAACATGAGGGGGAAAGGAGTCCAGGAGAGCTGGCTGTATTTTAAAGAATCCTTATTGAGGTTACAGGGACAAACCGTCCCGATGTGTAGAAAGAATAGTAAATATGGCAGGCTTGGCTTAACAGTGAAATCCTTGCTAATCTTAAATACAAAAACGAAGCTTACAAGAAGTGGAAGATTGGACAAATGACCAGGGAGGAGTACAAAAATATTGCTCGGGCATGCAGGAGTGAAATCAGGAAGGCCAAAGCACACCTGGAGTTGCAGCTAGCAAGAGATGTCAAGAGTAACAAGAAGGGTTTCTTCAGGTATGTTAGCAACAAGAAGAAAGTCAAGGAAAGTGTGGGCCCCTTACTGAATGAGGGAGGCAACCTAGTGACAGAGGATGTGGAAAAAGCTAATATACTCAATGCTTTTTTTGCCTCTGTCTTCACGAACAAGGTCAGCTCCTAGACTACTGCACTGGGCAGCACAGCATGGGGAGGAGGTGACCAGCCCTCTGTGGAGAAAGAAGTGGTTCGGGACTATTTAGCAAAGCTGGACGAGCACAAGTCCATGGGGCCGGATGCATTGCATCCGAGAGTCCTAAAGGAGTTGGCGGACGTGATTGCAGAGCCATTGGCCATTATCTTTGAAAACTCATGGCGATCGGGGGAAGGCTCCGACGACTGGAAAAAGGCTAATGTAGTGCCCATCTTTAAAAAAGGGAAGAAGGAGGATCCTGGGAACTACAGGCCAGTCAGCCTCACCTCAGTCCCTGGAAAAATCGTGGAGCAGGTCCTCAAGGAATCAATTCTGAAGCACTTAGAGGAGAGGAAAGTGTTCAGAAACAGTCAGCAAGGATTCACCAAGGGCAAGTCATGCCTGACTAATCTAATTGCCTTCTATGACGCGATAACTGGCTCTGTGGATGAGGGGAAAGCGGTGGACGTGTTGTTCCTTGACTTTAGCAAAGCTTTTGAAACTGTCTCCCACAGTATTTTTGCCAGCAAGTTAAAGAAGTATGGGCTGGATGAATGGACTATAAGGTGGATAGAAAGCTGGCTAGATTGTCGGGCTCAACGGGTAGTGCTCAATGGCTCCATGTCTAGTTGGCAGCCGGTATCAAGTGGAGTGCCCCAAGGGTCGGTCCTGGGGCCGGTTTTGTTCAATATCTTCATAAATAATCTGGAGGATGGTGTGGATTGCACCCTCAGCAAGTTTGCAGATGACACTAAACTGGGAGGAAAGGTAGATACGCTGGAGGTTAGGGATAGGATACAGAGGGCCCTAGACAAATTGGAGGATTGGGCCAAAAGAAATCTGATGAGGTTCGGCAAGGACAAGTGCAGAGTCCTGCACTTAGGATGGAAGAATCCAGTGCACCGCTACAGACTAGGGACCGAATGGCTCTGCAGCAGTTCTGCAGAAAAGGACCTAGGGATTACAGTGGACAAGAAGCTGGATATGAGTCAACAGTGTGCCCTTTTTGCCAAGAAGGCCAATGGCATTTTGGGATGTATAAGTAGGGGCACTGCCAGCAGATCGAGGGATGTGATCGTTCCCCTCTATTCGACAGTGGTGAGGCCTCATCTGGAGTACTGTGTCCAGTTTTGGGCCCCACACTACAAGAAGGATATGGAAAAATTGGAAAGAGTCCAGCGGAGGGCAACAAAAATGATTAGGGGACTGGAACACATGACTTTTGAGGAGAGGCTGAGGGAACTTGGGATGTTTAGTCTACGGAAGAGAAGAATGAGGGGGGATTTGATAGCTGCTTTCAACTACCTGAAAGGGGGTTCCAAAGAGGATGGCTCTAGACTGTTCTCAGTGGTAGCAGATGACAGAACAAGGAGTAATGGTCTCAAGTTGCAGTGGGGGAGATTTAGGTTGGATATTAGGAAAAACTTTTTCACTAGGAGGGTGGTGAAACACTGGAATGTGTTACCTAGGGAGGTGGTGGAATCTCCTTCCTTAGAAGTTTTTAAGGTCAGGCTTGACAAAGCCCTGGCTGGGATGATTTAATTGGGGATCGGTCCTGCTTTCAGCCGGGGGTTGGACTAGATGACCTCCTGAGGTCCCTTCCAACCCTGATATTCTATGATTCTATGATTCTATGAAGGGTAAGTTCTCTTCCCCCTCCCCCTTCGCCCCTCCTGCAGGTTGCTATACTTTCCGTGCATAGTGACAGGTTTCAGAGTAGCAGCCGTGTTAGTCTGTATTCGCAAAAAGAAAAGGAGGACTTGTGGCACCTTAGAGACCAACGCATTTATTTGAGCATAAGCTTTCGTGGGCTACAGCTCACTTCATCGGATGCTCATGAAAGCTTATGCTCAGATAAATTTGTTAGTCTCTAAGGTGCCACAAGGACTCCTTTTCTTTATACTTTCCTTGTCTCACTAACCAAAAAGGATCTCTTCCTGTTTTCTATACTCTCCTTCCCTCACTAACCAAAAAAAGGATCTTTCTCTCTTTTGCACAGCTCTGTGCTCTGCTTAGTAACAAAAAAGGATCTTTCTCTTTCTGTTTTCTGTACTTTACACAGCCCTGTGTCACTGACACAGGATCTCTAGCTCATTTTTCAGCCGTGTGATTTCTTTCACCCGACCTTCTCAACCTTCCTTTCGAGTTTCCTCTTTTCTTTAATGAGCCTTTGCTTTTTAAAATTGATTTCAATTTTTTTACTCTTATTATGTTTTAGTCCCAACAACAATAACCTTTTACCACGTTCTTACTTATCTATAAAACACACTCCTCTCTCTTGTTGCTTTCTATAGTTTCCCCTCTTCCTTCTATTTAAAATAACCTTTCTTTCCTTTTTTCTTCTAAGGCTAAGCAATCTTTCTTTTTTTAAAACTCCTTTCCTTTAAAACTCCTTTAAGGCCTCTGTCATGAGGGGGCATGGTCTCCTGCCCTGGCAGCCTGGGAGGGAGTTGGGAACACCCACTGGTGGGCAGAACTGGGACACCCATAGCAGCAGAGGGGCGGGGCAGGAAGCGACACTATAAAAGGCCGGCCCTCCAGCTCAGATGGGAGTGAGCTGCCAGATGAGCAGCACGTCTCTTCCCTGCTGTGGAAGCACAGACCTAACGGAGAGTGCTATCCTGACAGAGACCAGAGGGGCTGCCAGATGCCAGGGACACTGAGAAGCTGGTGGGGCTGCCACTCACTGTCCTCCCCCAGAGCTCGCTGTTGCCGGCAGGGAAAGGGCTGGGGGGAGTCCTCCTCTCTGGCCCCTATCCCGGAGCAGCCTGCCTGCACCCCAAACTCATCCCCAGCCCTGCCCCACCCCAGAGCCCACACCCCCAGCCAGAGCTTTCACCTCTCCACCACACCCTCAATCCTCGCCCTGAGCCCTTCCAACACCCCAAACACCTTATCCCCAGTCCTAGCCAGAGCCCTCATCCCCCCACACCCCAACACTCTGCCCCAGCCCTGTGCTCCTTCCTACACTACAAACCCCTCATCTCCAGTCCTAGACAGAGCCCTCATCCCCCCACACCCCAACCCTCTGCCCCAGCCCTGAGCCCCCTTCCAACACCACAAATCCCTCATCTCCAGCCCTAGACAGAGCCCTCATCTCCCTACATTCCAACCCTCTGCCCCAGCCCTGAGCCTCTCTAACCCCCCAAACCTCCCAGCCCCAAACAGAATCCTCACCCCCTACACCCCTACTCTTGCCCTGAGCCCCTCCCAAAACCCTCAGCCCTGCACCCCCTCCCTCTGCACCCCCTCCCATCCCCAAACTCCCTCCCAGAGCCTGCAGCCTGCACCCCAATACTCTGCCTAAGCCTAGGGCCTGCACCCCAGACGTCCTTCCTCACCCAAACTCCCTCCCGGAGCCTTGGGCAGGTGGGGGGGCGAAGTAGGGGCGGGTTCTGGGCACCACCAAAATTTCTGCAAACCTGCCACCCCTGAACCCATGCACACATGGAACGGGCGTGTAGCAAGGAGCCCAGGGCAGCCGAATTGGGTTCAGCTGTGTTATTGACTACAAGCCGGCCAGTGTATTGCTGTCGGATTTTCCCCACTGACGCAGTGGCGGACCGCTCCACGGCTGTTAGGGCCCTGGGCTGGGACGCAGTAAAGCGAGAGGGCCTGGGTTCCCCAACCACCGCCACCCCACCATCAGGAGTAGCAGCTTCCCCACTTGGTTGTCAGGAGGCCTGATTGGTCTGGCACCCGCCTGAATCAGGACGCCAGACGGTTGTGCTGACTGTCCCACCAGAGAGCTAACCTCCCCCAGACTGCAACGGCTCTGCCGGACTGTAGGCCAGAGCCCCCCTACTTGATTGCTGCCCCGCCCTGATCAAGGGCCAGACAAATGGACCTTCTGCTGCTCTGCCTGCCTGACTGTAGGCCAGAGCCCCTACTCGACAGCAGCCCTGTCCTGAATGAGGGCCCCGGGCAAACAGACTCTCTACCGTTGGTCGGCCTGACTGCAGGCCAGAACCATGAACACTGAGCTATTTCCCCTGAACCAAGGTACCCCGGAAGTATCGTAGCGAGGGGCGTGGTCTCCCGCCCAGGGGGAGCCGCGAACCCCCTACAGCCCCTCTTTCTACTCGTTCATACTTTTTCTCTAAATATGTCAAAACACAGCACGCTGTTAGGGTCCTGGGCGGGGACGCAGTGGAGCGGGAGGACCTGGGTTCCCCTATCCCCGCCACCCCACCGTCAGGAGTGGCAGCCTACTTGGTTGCTGCCCCGCCCTGATCAAGGGCCAGGCAAATGGACCTTCTGCTGCTCTGCCTGCCTGACTGTAGCACAAGCACGCAACCTTCCCCCGGCCAAACACAGAAAAATAATACAAAAGAAATGTTCAAAAGGGCTGATGGTGCCAAAAATGTACACGACCGGAAACGGGGACGGAGGGCGGGACGTAAACTCTACACGGGGCATGGAAACTTGTCAAAAAGTAATTGGTGATAAAAGCTATTGAGTGGTTAACTACTCACGTGGCTGGGCAGGGCAGGTGGCCAATGGGGAGGAAGCCATGGTGCGGCATGATGTGTTCCACCCTGCTCCAGGCGGGCTGTGGTGCACCAAACCCCCAGAGTAGGGAGGCTGGCTTTTACTGGGGCAGCTGGGCAGCTTCAATGACTGGGTTCTCCCTTGTACGCATCAGTCTCGTCCTGTGCAAGAGTGTCCGTAGGCTGGTGCGGGCTGGACGGTGTTTCTTGCAGGCATTGAGGATGATCATGGTCTGCAAAGCCAGGCACCTGACAGAGGACTTGCTGTCCTGCTGCAAGCCTTTGAGGACTAAGATTGAAAGGAAGGAAATGGAGGTCAGAGCCATGGTGCTCGGGAAAGCCCTGGCAGAGCAAGCCAGCGCTGTACCTCTCAGCCCGCGACAAGGAGGCAGCAGGCTGGGAGGTGGGAGGCAGGGGACTAGCAGGAACAGCCACCAACCCTCACTAAACATCCCCACTGCCCTCCACAGCTGGGAGAGCCCCCAGACACAGGCAAGAAGTCCCATTCACTCACTATTTCTAGGACTGCCCCGTCCCTGCAGGATCTGGTGGCCTCATCCCTGCCTGTATTTATGCTCCCCCTTCCCCCCTGTGCACAGATGGGCACTTAAGCCCAGAGAGGGGGAGATTCACAAAGGGGGCTTGGGCATCGTTAGGCTATGCCTAACTTCCGGTGCCCTGCTGCCCTCCAGGAAATGCCGAGGAGGGAGCTCAGCCATTCTCTAGCTCTGGTTGGGGCCCAGCTGTGAACCTGCTCTGGGAGTGAGGAGCCTGGGCTATGTCATCCCCCCTCCCCCTTTTCCCCAACAAATGTGGAGGAGACGCTGCTCTGCCCTGCGCTGGCCCAGGGGTCTGGGCACGCAGCAGGGAGGTAGATGACCGGACGTCACCTCAGTCTCCTTTGGAGCAGTGGCTTGACACCAGGCACCCCACTTGGACGTGACTGCAACAAACCCTGGGCTAGTGAGTGCAAGGGGGGGAGGCAGGACCCCACCTTTGCTGTGTTGAGGTGGGGGGGACAATCGTCTGCGAAGGCCAGCCAGCTCAGGCCCAGTTTGGGGATTTGCCAGGCCACAGCTCTGAGGTCAGGGTAAGTGCCTGGGCACATGCCAACCAGCAGACACCACAGGGTGAGGGGGAAGCTGATCAGGGGTTTGGGGATCTACATTTTACAACCCTTTGTGGCTCTCGCCCAAGATCACATTGCTGGCGTCGGAGATTGAACCCAGCCTGCGGCCCTGGGCCATTCGTCCCTCTAGCGCTCAGTGCTCAAAGCAGACACCACTCACCGTTGCAGATGGCCTCCAACTTCTCCTGGCTCTGCTGGTCCAGCTGCCGGGCAGTGAGCCCTACTCACACAAACAGCTCGTCACATCCCTGCGTCCCCAGCGAGGGTGTCAAAGCGTCTGTCACCCTCCAAGCAGTGGGGCTTTCCCCTGCCCCTCGCTGTCCAGGACGCACTCCTGAGTCCCCAGGGGAGAGGGCGAGGCCCCAGGGATGGCTGTGGGGCTGGCTGCCAAAGGAGAGCACAGCGCCTTGAGGTTCCACTACCAAGAGCCCATGGCGGGGTGGGGGAGGGGGGATGGGGACTGCATGGGGAGCAGTGGGGTTCGAGGGGCCCATCAGCCGATCAGGGCAGTTTGGGGTGAGCTTGCTCCTGCGGGTTTCTGACACCCCTGAGCCTTCATTCGGCAATCAGGAGCCAAGGGGTTACTTCTCGCTGCCGGCAGGGACTGAGGAGAGCCTGGGACTGGATCCAGCCCCCTGCTTAAGGGACCTCTCTGCTCTGTGGTTACCTAGAAACCTGATGGCCGCTTCTCTAATGGGAGCCTGCGGGTTTTCCACAAAGGCCATGGTCTGGCAGAGGAAGGTTTCTGCCCTCTCCTTGTAGCACGCCACCTAGGAGCCAGAACAAGGGAGCACAAGGTTATTAAAGGCCTTTCCATCCTGCAGGCCAGGTTCCAGATCTGTGGAGTGTCCTGCTTTCGGCCCTCCTTCCTGTGCCGGGGGGATCGCACAGAGGGACTACAGCCAGGGCCAGGTGTGGTCCCGGGGCTGGGGCTCGGTGTGGGCACTGAGCCGGGCAATGGAGGGCTCCCTCACCAGGCAGTCACAGCCTCGCCAAAGCTCCTTTTTCTGGAGGAGGGCACCGAGCTGGCTCCACCTTAGGAACTCCACTGCGCTCCTGAGGGTGTGAGAGCTGGAATCCAGGGCCGTCCCTCGGCATACGCGCCTGCGTAGGACACCATGAAATTTGGGGCATCAAATTGCCCCAAATTTCATGGTGCCACTAGGCGGCTGCATGCTGCACATGCAGCAGCCCCAGCCCCAGTGACCCGCCCTATATCTCGGCCAGCCCCGCCGCGGGCTGCGCCCACTACAAAGGGCAGGGCCGTCCCTGGAGGGGGCCCAGACAACTCCCTCCGCCTGGCCTCTTCCCCTTCCCCCCTGCTCCGTCCCCGGCCCGCCCCCATTCCACCTCTTCTCCGCAAGCCTCTTCCCCCAGCGACCCCACACTCACTGGCAGTGGCAGGAAGTGGAGTAACATGGTCCCAGCCCGCTCTCCTCCAAAAGGATTGCCCCCCGCACTCATTGGCGGTGGGAAGCGGAGTGCTGCGGCTGGGAGCTGGCAGAGTAGAGCGGGCTGGGGCCAGGCTGCTCCGCTTCCCGCTGCTGTCAGTGAGTGTGTGTGTGGGAGGATCCCTTTCCCCAAACCCCCTCCCTCGAGCGACATCGCTGGATGCGGGGCGAGGGAAGCAGAGCGGACTCTCCGCTAATCCCCCAGGCCACTCTGGGCCTGTGGGCCCCCCAAAAGTGGCCCCACACAGCTCCTGCCTCCCAGACCCTGGTGGAGGGGAGGAGGAGGCTTGGGACCCCACACAGCCCCACTGCGGGGGGGCTGGATAGGGCACCCGAATGGCTAGGGATGGCCTAGTTACCGGAGGCTGTGTGTGCTGAACGGTTCCCGGCCCGCGGCTGCTCGCGGAAGGGCGGTGGTGTGGCTAAGGCCATGGCTGGAGACCTGACTCAATTCCCAGCTCTTTCTGCAGGAACTCAGGCAAGTTGCTTCGGCCCAGGGCTACAAAGGGATTTAGGTGCCTAATGCCCATGGGCATTCAATACTTCTAAGGTGCTAGGCCTCACGCTGTGCCTTAGTTCCCCACCTCATGGGGGGTAGGAGGGTGAATTCATTACTGCCGGGGGCATTTGGCTCCCAAGTGATGGGGGCCATGAGAGCGAGCATGTGCACAGGCACCTGGGGCGGGGTGGAGGGGGGGCTTGGGCATGTCATGGCTAGTAAGAGCTGTCCGGGCTGCTTGGCCAAGGGCACATTGGGTCTTGGGCACCATCCGGAGGCTGGGTAGCTCTGCTCCTGGTAGGGACCATGGCCAGGGTTGTGCTCTTCCCACCAGCACAGCCAGGGGAATGTGCGGAGGCCAGTGGCTGTAGGAGTGGTGAGCTGACCCCTCCGCCCACCCATTCTCTCAGCCTGGCTGCAGGGGGGAGTGTTGGGCTCAGAGGAGGCAGGGAAGACTCAGCAGTTGGGTGGGGCGCCATGGTCATGGCGCTACTGGACTCAATGTTCAAGTGATTTTGAGCATCTGATTGTCACAGCACTGAGCACCTGCCCTCTGCCGGCCAGACCCTTGAAAGGGGGGTGTCACATGTTGCCCCCCCCAACAAATTCCTGGTCACTCTGTAACAATCTCACCTGCAGGCTCCATCTTGTGGCCTCACCTGGGACACATTGGGACGCTCATCGTGCAGGAG
The DNA here is from genome assembly GCF_965140295.1 of Lepidochelys olivacea. Lineage (NCBI taxonomy): Eukaryota > Metazoa > Chordata > Testudines > Cheloniidae > Lepidochelys > Lepidochelys olivacea. Next base: position 239,116 of record NW_028181946.1, on the reverse strand, counting down.
GAGGAGCAGTGGGACCAGGCTGCGGAGGACGTGCTCCTTCATCTTCCTCCTGCTGGGCCCCCTTACAAGCTCCAGCAGGTGTTTAAAGAGGGTGATGGAGAGCACCCGGAGTTTGCTGGACTCCTGCAAGAGAGGATGTGGGGAGGAGACGCTGTGACGGTCGTGCCCACCCAGCTGGGTGAGCGCTCACTGTGACAGAGATGTCTGCCCTGCAGGGGGTATTGCTAACTCACCCCCAGTCTTACAGGCACAGCTGGGGCCAGAGTCTCTTGGGCATAGCGCCATTGAAGGCAATAGAGATGCAGGTTTCCACCAGCTGAGGGGCTGGCCTGGTATCTTCTTGGCCAGAGAACCTGTTCTGTTCCCTCCGGGCCCCACAGGGTTTTGGTTTAAAGGCTCACGCCAGGGCGAGATCCTGCATCTTCGGTCTGGGCTGCCCTGTCCCTTCGGTCAGCTGGGGATCCAGGAGACCCTGGGAAGAGCTTTAGCTGGGCCTGTGCCACTACTAAATAAAGAGCGGCCGGGTCCCAGCAGAGTTCGGGAGGGCTGAGGGTAGGATTTAGCGTTGTGAGAGCTGGGGAGGTGGGTGGTCCCTCCAGGAGCCCCTACTGGGGCGTTACCCCTGGAAGGCAGTAATGGATGGGTCCCTTTCTCCCGCCCACTTTGCTGGATCTTGCTGTGCAGTGGGGGACTGAACATCAGTCTGGTGAACACGCTGGCGGGGGCTACTTTTTTTGTGGTTACAGAAGGCCTGGGGAGAACTAGCCCCTCCTTTGATGCTGCCCTGCCATGAGAACGAAGGGGAGAGGAAAGGGCGGTAGCTGCAGAACCTACAGATGGAGCCGTTTCCTTATGGAGCTGACAGGCGAGCCGTGGGATTCCTGGCCAGGGAGGGGAGGGGCAGGATTTTCACCAGGGTACCATCACTTGTTACCCTGGAAGCCAGCAGGAGCATTGCGGCCCCCTGTGCTGCAGACGCCACCTCGCTGCATGCAGGCTCAGGAATGCATGTCCTTCTTCAAGGGGAGCCTTGTCCCTGGCCTGCCCTGATCCTTGTCAGCAGGCCTGCAGGACACCAGGGTTCCCACCCTTACTGCCATATGCTCTGATGGAGAATGGGGTAGCAGAGGAAGGCGGGAATGGGGTCACATCATTTACGACAATCCTTTTTCTGGCTAGGGCCATAGCATAGGTCCCGCTAGCCCACCCGCCAGCCCCCATTCACACGTCTGTGGCTTGAAGGGTCTCCCGCGGGCCCCCAGGCCTTACATCATGAAAGAACGGCAGGAGTTTCTCAGCCACTCGCACAGCCACGGGGCTGGCGCTCTGCCTGTCCATGCCGGCGAGGATGTTTTTCAGCACGGTGATGGTATTGGAGATGACGTCCCTGTCTGCCTCGTGTAGCTGCTCCACGAAGTCTGGCAGCAGATGCTGGAGTTTCCCCACCTGTGTGAAACGAGGAGCTGCTTTACGAAACACCCTCCGGTGACCCAACAAGCCATTTCCAAAACAACGTCTGCCTCCCCTGGAGACAGAGGCACGGGAAGTAGGAGTGCAGGGGGTGCCTGGCCTTTGTCTCTTGTTCTGCAGGGCAGGGCCTGGCTCCTGCGGGGTGCGTCTCTGGGTGTGTGCAGCACCTGGCACAGCTGGGCCTGGTTGTGTCTGGGGTCTCTGGGATCCAAAGAACCCTAGCACTAGAGTAGCAGCAGAGCTGCGGACTCTAGACCCCCAGGGAATGCTGGCGACACCAGTGATCAGGGATGCCCTGACAGAGCCATTTTGCTTCAATTAGGAACCATTTTTTCCTACGAATCTCCTTTTTAAGCCTCGTACGTTTTAACTGTTGATAATGGAGCAGCTGGTGTAAGATTCAATTCATAAAGAATTAAAGAGGATAATTTCATTAATGCAAATCAACATGGGTGTATGGAAAATATTTCCCGCCAAGATCATTGCTATCTGTTTTTCGATGAGATTACAAGTTTGGTAGTTAAAGGAAAGAGCATTGGCATAGTGTATACAGACTTCTGTAAGGCGCTTGAGTTGGCCCCGCACGGCAGTTTGATCGGAAACCTAGAACGATACAAAAGTAACGTGGCCCACAACAGTTGGATTATCAACTGGCTGATAGGTCTCAAAATGTAATTGTAAACTGGGAATCAGCATTACACTGGTGTGTTTCCAGTGTGGTCTCCGCAGGGACTGGGTCTTGGCCCTATGCCATTTAACATTTTGATCAATGACCTGGAAGAAAACATAAAATCATCACTGATAAAGTTTGCAGATGACACAAGAATTGGGTGAGTGGTAAATAACGAAGAGGACAAGTCACTGACACAGAGCGATCTGAATCGCTTGGTAAACTGGGGGGGCAAGCAAACAGTATGTGTTTTCATATGGCTCATTGTAAATGAATACATCTAGGAACAGGATGGGGGACTCTGTCCTGGGAAGCAGAGACTCTGAAAAGGACTTGGGAGTGCTGGTGGAGAATCAGCTGAACAGGAGCTCCCAGTGTGGCGCTGTGGCCAAAAGAGCTCATGTGATCCTGGGATAAATAACAGAAGAATCTGGAGTGGGAGTATTTGGCACTGGTGTGACCAACTGCTGGGATCCTGGGTCCAGTTCCGGTGCCCACAATGCAAGACCAATGTTGATAAATTGCAGAGGGTTCAGAGAAGAGTCCTGAGAATGATTAAAGGATTAAAACCCATGTCTTATAGTGAGAGACTCAAGAAGCTTGATCTATTCAGCTTAACAAAGAGAAGATTGAGGAGTGCCTTGATTACTGCCTATAGGTATCTCCCTGAGGAATAAATATTTAGTATAGTCAAGAAAGTCACACTAGGCATTGATCATTCCTGTCACTGGTAGACCACATCGGTTGCACAGCTGCCCTACCTCCTTTTCACTTTATCCAAGAATAATGGGTCACTACAAAAAGTAATTTGCCCTCTGCTGATACTCACACCTTCTTGTCAACTGTTGGAAATAGGCCACCTTGATTGCATTGGCTTCATTAGCACAACAAAAGTAATTTTTCCCTCCCTCAGTATTCACCCCTTCTTGTCAACTGTTGAGAATAGGCCACTTCCACCTTAATTGAATTGGCTTGTTACTACTGATCCCCCACTTGGTAAGGCAACTCCCATCCTTTCATGTGCTATATATATATATATATATATATATATATATATATATTCTGCTTACTGTATTTTTCACTCCATGCATCTGATGAAGTGGGTTTTAGCCCACAAAAGCTTATGCCCAAATAAATTTGTTAGTCTCTAAGGTGCAACAAGGACCCCTCGTTGTTTTTGCTAATAAGGACTAACACAGCTACAACTCTGAAACCTATCTAGTATCCAGTTCTCTTTGTCAGCAATGGAGAACTGCTTCAGCCCAATTGGCATATTGCCTTGTCACGGAGTTCCCGGGCGATACTCTGGAACTGCTCCCTACGAAGCCAGGCAGGACTCCGGGGAAGTCTCCTTTCTGCGAGCAGACTGTCTTCAGGACATACAGCTCACACAACTTCCACCTTCCTGGGTCTGACCTTGGAGCATTCAACATCCTCTGCCCCTCCGTGCGCTTCCCACAGCGAGTCCGCTCAGGCGGGCTCCTGGGGAAGCCAGAGGGTCCTGCCCCCCAATTCCACAGTCAGACATGACTCTCAGCCAGCCAGTAAAACAGAGGTTTATTAGACGACAGGAACATGGTCTAACACAGAGCTTGTAGGTACAGAGAACAGGACCCCTCAGCCGGGTCCATTTCGGGGGGCAGTGAGCCAGACAGCCACGTCTGCACTTCACTCCATGTCCCCAGCCAGCCCCAAACTCTCTCCAGCCCCTCCCCCTCTGGGCTTTGTCCCTTTCCCGGGCCAGGAGGTCACCTGATTCCTTTGTTCTCCAACCCTTTATCTCTCACCTTGCAGGGTGGAAGGGCCCAGGCCATCAATTGCCAGGAAACAGGGTGTTGGCCATTCTCTATGTCCAGACCCCTGCACACACCTGCAAGATGTCCAAGTGATTTACAGCTGTTACTTCACTTAACTTTTCAGCAGCTGCCAAATCCAACCTGTGGTTCAAACACGAGCTCGCTAGACCATTTGGGTACTTCTTCACAATACAGCTCGCTACACCAGAGTTCTTGCCAAGCATAACACCAGCACCATCACTCGCAAATGCTACAAGAGTCATTGTGATCGGAATTCTATTTCTTGAGGCATTTCAGCCCACAATCTACAGTGCCTGAAGCCGCCGAATGTGGAAGTGCAATCAGATCAAGAAACATGAAGTGAGGATCATCATCTTCAAAGTGTCACATTTTAAATAGATTCTAATTGTCGATTCATTGCTCAGAGTAGTTGATTCATCAATAGACATGGCAATCTTTCCGTCTCTCTCCAGCATCTGAGCACTCATTCGTCGTTTGCAATGCTTTCGTTGCATTGCAGACGAGAGAGGGTCTAGCATGTCTGTAGCACTGAATTATGAGCCCTTTTGGGGGAGGGATAGCTCAGTGGTTTGAGCATTGGTCTGCTAAACCCAGGGTTGTGAGTTCAATCCTTGAGGGGGGCATTTAGGGATCTGGGGCAAAAATTGGGGATTGGTCCTGCTTTGAGCAGGGGGTTGGACTAGATACCTCCTGAGGTCCCTTCCAACCCTGATATTCTATGATTCTATGACTGATACCAATATCTACACCATGTAGTATCTGGAATTCAGTTCAATCGGGGTGATCAGCGTAGGGTTTGCTACGTTTAGCAATGTAATATGCCATTTGCTTTACCTGCACCGTTGTGTCAGGTTCTGGTTTTGTCATGTTAACCACCACTTCAACTTCAAAAGTTGTGGTTTCTGCTTCTTTTGAAAGCTGTAAAGCTAATGCAGAGGCAGTTGAATCTTTCTCTTCCTTTATCTTCATGGGCAGAGATGTTAATTTGGACTTTCAGCTAGGTCCATAAGGAGAAACAGAAAACTACCACCACCCGACTGCTATGGAGAGACCTTGGTGAAACTTTGCTACAGATAAGGCATCCAAGCTTACCATCATGGCAGGACAGCCAAGGATAATCCCTCTTCTTCGGCATCCACTAACCAGACTTCATGCCAGCTGATCTTTGGCTGTTGAAGGGTAATCTTCACGGTTCGCTTTCACTGCAATAGCCACCTCAGTGAACTCCATTCCAGGAAGAGCTCTGTTTTTGTGTTTGTGTCTGCAGTCGATGCACGGCTGCTGCTGTCTTGGTCAGCGTCTTTAGCCTTCCCAAAGAAGTAGTTAGAAATAGAAGAATTCCTAATTCTCTTTTCACTGTATCAGAGGGCTGCTGGCTGTAACAGTCAGTTGTGCCGGAGATGTGAATCCTGTGATTTAGCTTAGCTACTGTGTACGTTCTGGATCGACTACAACATTTTGTCTGGTGTTGTTTAACATCTTTATTAATGACCTGGATGTAGATAGAGAGAGCAGAGTGGTCAAGTTTGCAGATGACACAAAGCGAGAAGGAGTTGCCAATACTTTGAAGGAAAGAGCTCAAATTCAGAGGGATCATGGTAAATTGGAAGACTGGGCTATAGACAACAAAATGAAATTCACCAAAGACAAATGTGAGCTGCTACATTTAGAGAAGAAAAAACAAATGCACAGATACAGAATGGGGGATAACAGGCTTGGCAGCAGCACTGCTGAGAAGGATCTGGGAGCTGCGGTGGATCACAGCCTCCGCATGAGTCAGCAAAGCAATGCTGTTGCAAAAAAGCAAATGCAATTTTAGGTTGCATTAACAGAGGTATAGCTTGCAAGTCATGGGAGGTGATAGTACCACTCTACTCAGTGCTGGTTAGGCCTCAGCTGCAATACGGTGTCCAGTTTTGGTCACCAATGTCTAGAAAGGATGTGGAGAAACTGTAATGGATCCAGAGGCAAGTGACAAAGATGATCAGAGGGATGGAACGCAAGCCATATGAGCAAAGGTTGAAGGAACTGGCTATATTTAGTTTGGAAAAGAGGAGATTAAGGGGGGACGTGCTAATGGTCTTCAGATACTTGGAAGGCTGCCCAAAAAAAGATGGTGAAAAGTTGTTCTCTCTTGCCACAGAGGGCAGGACAAGAGGGGATGGGTTCAAACGACAGCACTGCAGATTTAGATTAAATCTCAGGAAAACCTTCCTAACTGTAAGAAGAGTAGGACAATGGGACAGACGACTAGGGAGCTTGTGGAAGCCCCTTTGCTGGAGGTTTATAGAAGGAGGCTGGAGCCATCTGTCTGGGCTGGGATAGACACAACAAATCCTGCATCTTGGCAGGGGGCTGGACAAGCTGACCTTGCGATCCCTTCTCACCCTGCGGTTCTATGAGAGGTGTCCCAGAGCACCAGGAGAGGGTTTCGGCGTGTTCTGCCTCCACTATAGCGCTGGCTAGAGTCACGCTCTCTCTCTTCAGCCCAATGGCGATACCCAGTGGGAGACTGAGAGACACCCTCAGGCCATGGTGGGGACACACGGCGCTCCTTCCCTTGCTGCAGGGGCTGGAACTTACGGCCAAGGGGGCGACGCCAGCCTCTTGCTGAGAGATGTCGTGATGCTGGCGCAGCGGCCGTTCCTGCAGCCTGTCGAGCAGCTCCCGTAGGACCTTTCCTGCGGGCTTGGGGTGGGATGTCAGCACCCTCCACATCTCCACAGCAACGCTGCAAAGGGAGAGAGCCGATTTCACCTGGCCAGAGCCCTGCCAGCCTCCAGCACCCACTGCAACCCGCACCCTGCTGGGTCTCCCGCCCCCGGCCGGCCCTTTGGTGCCCTCCTGCTGCAGCAAGGGCCCCCACTGCCTGGCGCAGGCTGCATGGGGGCCGGGTCTGAGTGTCAGCCCTGCGGGAGGCCGAGGGCTGCCATATGGGGTTTTGCAGGCTGGCCTGTCTCCACGGCAAGTCAGCCTGCAAAACCCTCCAGAACAAGCAGAAGCTCTGCAGAGAGCAGGAGGTCTCCGGAAGGTTCTGCACGCCCCTGTCCCTGGCAGCAGAACCAGTCTGGGGGAGCCGGAGCACAAGCGGCAGCAGCCCCAGCCCCGTACCTGTCACATGACAGCGAGCAGCCCAGCAGGGTTGTGACCACCTCCTCGCTGTACTGGTCGCCCAGCACGACGAGGGCCTTGAGCAGCTGCTGCTGGGCCAGCGGCTCGCTGATGGAGTCCAGGTTGTGGTAGATGCTCGTCACAGCCTCTGACACCTGGAAGGGAAGTGGGGAGATGGGAGCCTTGGCTTCCTCGCGCTGCTTTTGATCTGGGGTGCCAGGGACCTGCCCTACCTGAGAGCCATCTGCCCTCCCACATCCTCTTCTCCAGCTCCAGGCCTAGAACACAGGGCCAATTCCCGGCCTATCGATTCATAGACTGCAAGACCACAAGCGGCCATGGAGATCACCTAGACTGACCCCCGCATTGCACAGGACCTGTCCCCCAGTAATGCCGAGTGCCCAGAGACAGAGTCTCCCACGGATGGGCTCCCCCAGCAGGCTGTTCTCACTGCAGCTCTTACCCTCTCCAAGCTTGGGCTGGGGACCCACAGGATCACATGCAGCATGTGCCTGGCTGCCACCGAGTCATGGACACTGGTGTCTCTCATGCCCTTGATAGCAGTGAGCAGGAATTCCATGCGCTCGGATGGGTTGAAGTACTTCCCAAACATCTGAAACAAACCTGCCAGTGAAACCCCTTTTGCTGCCCAGTGCGGTTCCAGTCGGACCGAGCAGCCAGGACTGGCCCAGCCAGGAGTGCAGGCAAAGCCCGCTCTGCCGGGACAGGGCTGGGTTACTGCACCTGGGACGCACAGTACCCAGCCAGCAATCAGGAGCTGTCGTGCATGGCACAGGCCAGCGTGGCAGTGCACGGGGGCACAATACTGCACAGCACGGATACACTCTCTTGTGCTCAGCAGGGGCTGGCTCTGGTGCGTGGACACAATGATGCCTTGGAGAGCATTAATCTCTGGGGAAGCTCCCACCACACCTGACAAGGAGCTGGGATCAGGTTTGGATGAGACCCAGTGCATCTTGAGATGTGGCGTGGAGGGAGGAATATTGGCCCGCAATAGTAGAAGCCTTGCCAGCAGATGGAGGGAAGTGATTATTCCCCTCTATTCGGCACTGGTGAGGTCACATCTGGCCCCCCACAAGAGAAAGGATGTGGACAAATCGGAGAGAGTCCAGCAGAGGGTAATGAAAATGATTAGCGGGCTGAAGCACATGAATTATGAGGAGAGACTGAGGGAAGTGGGCTTATTTAGTCTGCAGAAGAGAAGAGTGAGGGGGGATTTGATAGCAGCCTTCAACTACCTGCGGGGGCTGGGGGGGCGGGTTCCAAAGAGGCTGGAGCTCCTCTGTTCTCAGTGGTGGTAGGTGACAGAACAAGCATCAATGGTCTCAAGTTGCAGTGGGGGAGGTCCAGGTTGAATATGAGGAAACACTATTTCACTAGGAGGGTGGTGAAGCACTGGAAAGGGTTACCTAGGGAGGTGGGGAATCTTCATCCTTCGAGATTTTTAAGGTCAGGCTTGACAAAGCCCTGGCTGGGATGATTTAGTTGGGGTTGGATTAGATACCTCCTGAGGTCTATGATTCTGTGAGGTGGAGTGGGCCATAGGCAGGGCTCCGGCCCAGCTGGATGGGGTCAGTCACATGCCTGGGTCTGTCCCTTCCCCCTGACTCCTAGGGTCTTAATTTCTCTCTCCTGATAACTCTGGGCACAACAATCCCAGGAAGCATTGAAAGTAGTTACCATGGCGATATTGCTGGTGTTGGTGAACCAGGTGACCCAGAAGGTGTTCTCCGCTCGCCACTCCCTAAAGACCTGCAGATACTCTGCACTCTGCTTTGCCAGCGTGGTGCCTGAACCAGGGAGGGGAAACAGACAGCAGGCAATATAAATCAGAGGTTAGCTTTGGAAACGGGAGTTTTGCAAGGAAGTTTCAAGACAAGTACATCTAAGAAACATACTGTAAATTCAGGCCAATAAACTCCCCCTCCCTCCCCAACAAAACTAAACAAACTAACCCCCCTGGAAGAGTAAAAATAAACCAGGCGGAAGTGCAGCAGCAGTGTGAGGCTCTCCAGTTGATTGCACTGAATGCAGCATGTAGGATTCCCAGCCCTGTGGGCAGGTAGCACATCTGGGCATTTGGCCCAAGGAGCTACTGCCCTCGGAGACCAGGAGGCCAGAGGATCTGAACTGGTGGAGCCAAGGGAGACAGCGAGGTACAGAGAGGAGACTTTTAGGGATGCAGTGGAGTGGTCCCACCCCCAGTCTGACAGCCTCTGTGCTGCTGAGGAGGGTGAAAGTTTCTGGGAAGGAGAACATCGAGCTGGAGCAGAGGGAGATGATCCCATAGTTGGGACCCACCTGCCAGATGAAGTCAGGATATCCTCTCACACTGAGGCTGCCCTCCTGAGGCGGGAAGCCCAGTTACAAAGAAAAGCCAGGTAATAGTAATGGGGATTCAATCAATAGACATATAAGCAGTTGGGTTTGTGATGAGTGGGAGAACCGCATGGTAAATTGCCTGCCTGGTGCAAAGGTTGCAGCTCTCACGAGACATCCAAACAAACTTATGTGCAGTGCTGTGGTATGTAAGCTAATGTTTAAATTGGCCTCTGTACAAGATAGAGAATGTGACAGTGAATTTTATAAAAGTCTCCAGATGTGATCCCTGACAAGCCTGACTTCAGTACCAGGCAAATTGTTGAAATGATAGGAAAGAACAGAATTATCAGACACATAGGTGAACACAATTTTTTGGGGCAGAGTCAACATGGCTTTTGGAAAGGGAAATCATGCCTCACCAATCTACTAGAATTCTCTGAAGGGGGTCAACAAGAATGTGGAGAAGGGTGATCCAGTGGATATACTGTACTTGGACTTTCAGAAAGCCTTTGACAGGGTCCCTCACCAAAGGCTCTTAACCAAAGTAAGCTGTCATGGGATAAGAGGGAAGGTTCTCTCGTGGGTCAGTGGTTAAAAGATAGGAAGCAAACAACAGGGATAAATGGTCAGTTTTCACAGTGGAGAGAGGTAAAGAGCGGGGCACCCCAAGGATCTGTGTTGACACCAGTCTAGTTCAACATAGTCATCAATGATCCAGAAAAAGGGGTAACCAGTGAGGTAGCAAAATTTGCAGATGATACAAAATGACTCAAGATAGTTAAATCCAAAGCAGACTGCGAAGAGCTACAAAGGGATCTCACAAAACTGGGGGGGGACTGGGCAACAAAATGGCAGATGACATTCAATATAGATAAATGCAAACTGGACACCACAATCTCAACTATACATACACAATTATGGGGTTTAAATTACCACTCAAGAAAGAGATTTCGCAGTCATGGTGAGGAGTTCTCCGAAAATATCCGCTCACCGTGCAGTGGCAGTTAAAAAAGCCAACAGAATGTTGGGAACCATTAGGAAAGGGATAGATAATAAACCAGAAAAATGTCATAATGCCTCGATACAAGTCCAATGTGCACGCCCACACCTTGAATACCGCGTGTAGTTCTGGTCACCCCATCTCAAAACAGACATACCAGAATTGTAAAATGTGCAGAGAAGGGCGACAAAAATGATTAGGGGTATGGAAGAGCTTCCATATGAGGAAAGATTAAAAAGACTGGGGGCAAGTCTACACTTCAACCACTCTATCGCCATAGCTGGACCAGCGCTGTAGCGTTGAAGAGAAGATGGTCCTCTGCCAACAAGCTCTTAATCCACCTCCCAGAGAGGCGCTAGCTATGTCAGTGGGAGGGGTGCTTCTGCCAACAGGAGTGTGGATTTTTCACAGCCCTGAGCAATGGAGTGATAACAATATAGGTCTGCAGTGTAGACCTGGGACCATTTAGTTTAGAAAAGAGCTGACTAAGGGGGGAGATGACAGAGGTCTATAAAATCATGACTGGTGAGGAGAAAGTGAATAGGAAAGTGTTATTTACCCCTGCACATAACACAGGAACTAGGGGTCACTTTCTGAAATTAATAGGCAGCAAGTTAAAAGCAAAGAAAAGAAGGTATCTCTGCACACAATGCACAGGCAACCTGTGGAAATTGTTGCCGTGGGATGTTGTGAAGCCTAAAAGTATAATTGGGTTCAAGATAATTAGGCCATGCAACCCCAGACTCGGCATGTCCCTAAACCTCTGACTACCAGAAGCTGGGACCGGATGAGAGGGGATGGATCACTCCAAATTTCCCTTTTCAGTTCATTCTCTCTGAAGCATGAGGCACTGGCCGTTATCAGAAGACACAATATTGAGCTAGATGAACTGATCTGAGTCAGTATGTCCATTCTTATGTGAGTTATGAAGAGTAGAATATGGACAGGGAAAGCTAAAGACATCAGGGGAAACTCCATGGCTTGAAGGACTATGGATACTAAGGAGGTTTTTTTCAAAAAGTGTATTAGGAACAAAAGAAATCCTAGCAATGGTGTAGGCTCATTACTAGACGGAGACTGTTTAAAAGGATGCAGAAAAGGCAGAAGTGTTCAATAAATATGTTTCCCATGTTATAAACCCCATGTCAATGTATTTAAGAAGGACAAGGGTCTCCAGTGCTCTTACGTTTTTGCCACAGCATGAAGGCGTAGAGGAGGTGAAGTCCCTCCATAGCCGATCGGCAGATCTCCTGCTCCTGCTCAGCACAATGCAGAGTGAGACAGCCCACCAGCTGGCCCAGGACTCTGAACTCCTCCACTCCCTGACGGAGAGAGGGAGCAAGGGGAGTCACTCGCCCCTGCAGGCCCAGCGCAGCATGTCCCCCCGGCATTGCACTAGCAACGGTCTAGAACCGGGGGAGGCAGAGCCCAGCGCAGAGAGACTGGGGACAATGAGAGCAGGAGGAGCCATGGGACCCATCACCAGGGACTGAGGGAAGCTCAGCAGGGACGGGAAATCTGGGTAGCAAAGTCAGCAAACGTTGCCCTCGAGCGGGGACCTGGGTAAGGAATGAACTAACGTACAGTCTCCATCTCAAGGGCAAGCTCCTAATCCCAGCCCCTTCTCCCATCCCCCTCCCTCCACTGACCTCAGGTCCAGGAGCGTGAGGTCACCTTGGACTCCTCTTCTCTGCATTCCGCCTCTCTCACTCCATCCTAGAGCTCCCCACAACCCCCACTTTCTGCGCTGCACCCATCCTGCCGGCTCTCTCCTGCCGGCTCTCTCCTGCAGCCTGTCCTCTAGCCTCCCCCTCCTGCCAGACCTTCCCCTGCCCCTCCTGCAGCCCCTGCGCTCGCTCCCTGCTCTTCCCCACGTCGCACCAAGCCCCTGGCCCTCCTCTCCTGGGGTCTGCACGGCCTACCCTGACCCACTCCCCATTGCTCTGGCTCCTTTGGCCCCTCCCATCCCTTTCACTGTGTCCCCTCCCACCTCCCTCCTTCTCTTCTGCTGCCCCAGCCTCTGGGGGCATATCATCCAAGCGCCCCCCTCCAGCTGCCGGAGGGAAGGCCCTGCAATAGGGGAGATGGAGCAGCTGCAGCAGCTCAATGGCCCTGAGCACCCAGAGCAGGGGGTCTTCATCTGGCAGCCTGGCAGGAGCTGATGCCAAAGCATCCCGGGGGCAACAGACAAAGGGGGTGAAGAGACACCTGGGTTCAGAGGGTGCTCTCAAGGCGATCCTGTGTAAATCTGCTGACCCTGCGGAGCAAACTTTGGTCCTAGGGGAACAGCGGGGAGAGTCCTTGGAGATAGAATTATGGTGCTCCAACCAAGGCCCACTGGAGTCAGAGGACAGACCCGTCCACATCAGGGCTCATTAGATTGGACTCCTACCGAGGATCTTGCTGAGTCACTATTCCAGGCCCGGGTTTTCCCTGCCAGGGAGCGCTGCACCGTGAGGCTGCTCAGTGCAGTTAAGAGATGGCCAGAGTCACAGGCTGCTCACCTTGAATTTGTGTTGACCGGAGATGAATTTGGTCAGCCAGGTGATTCTTCCCACTGCCCTCAGCCGCACATGCACCTCCTTGGATGTGGTCCAGGGGAGCAGGACCTGAGAGAAACAGATTGAGACAAATTGAGAAGGAGAAAGACCAAAAAATAGCACAAGCACATAGAGTGAAAATCAGAAAGGCTAAGGCAAAAATGAGTTCTAACTGGCAAGGGACATAAAAGGCAATCAGAAGCAGCTCTGTAAATGCATTAGGAGAAAGACAAAGGAAAGTGTGGGGCCACTACTCAGCAGGGAAGCAGAGCAAATAATGGATGATACAGACAAAGCCAAGGTGTTTAATGCCTTTTTTGCTTCAGTTTTCACTAAAAAGGTTAATGGCGACTAGATGATGAACACAATATTAACAACAGGGGGGAAGAAATACAGGACAGAGTAGGGAGAGAACAGATAAAAGACAATTTAGGTCAGTTAGATGTATTCAAGTTGGCAGAGCCTCATGATATTCACACGAGATGGAGCTAGACAAAGCAATCTCTGAACCTTTAGGAGGGCTGAAGGTCCCAGAGGACTGGAGAAGGGCAGCCACAGAGCCTATCTTCAGAAAGGGGAACAAGGAGGCCCCAAGGAATTATCCACCTGTCAGCCTATCTTTGGTACCCAGAAAGATTATTGAACAAATTATTAAAGAGTTTGTAAGAACCTAGAGGAGATAATAGGGTGATAAGGAATAGCACCATGGATTTGTCCACAACAAACCATGCCAAACAAATCTAACTTTCTTCTTTGACCGGGTTACTGGCCTAGTGGATGGAGGGAGGCCGTATGTGATGATGTATATCAAGTTTCATAAGGCTTTTGACACAGTTCCACAAGACATTCTGATAAGCAAACTAAGCCAATATGATCCAGATGAGACTGCTCGAAAGTGGGCGCACAACTGATGTAAAAGCAATCCTCAAAGAGGAGTTATCACTGACTCGCTGGCAAACTGGGAGGGTGTCTGAAGTGGGGTCCCCCAGGGGTGTGCCTGGGTCCAGTACTGCTCAATATTTTCATGAAGAACTTGGTTAACAGAGAGGAGAGTATGCTTGTCAAGTTGGCGGATGACACCAAGATGGGGAGAGTTACATGCACTTTGGAGGACAGATTAGACTTCAGAATGAGCTTGCCAAATTGGAGAGTTGGTCTGAAGTCAACAAGATGAAATTCAGTCAAAACCAATGTGAAGTAACGCACTTAGGAAGGAAAAATCAAATGCATAAAAAGAAAGTGGGGGATGACCGGCTAGGTGGCAGGACTGCAGAAAAGGATCTGGGGGTTATCGTGAATCTCACACTGAATAGGAATCAAGAGTGTGATGCTGTTATGAAAGAGGGAAATGTCATTCTGAGGTGTATTAGCTTGGAGCACTGTGTCCAGTTCCTGGCACCCCGCTTTAAGAAAGATGTGAACAAACTGGGGCCTGTCCAGAGGACAGCAACAAAAATGATCAGCGGTTTAGAAAACCTGACCTATGAAGAAAGAGTGAACGACTTGGGCATGTTTCGTCTTGAGAAGACGGAGGGGGCACCTCCGAAAACTCTTCAAATATGTTAAGGGCTGTTTTACAGAGGATGGTGACTAATTGTTCTCCACGTCCCCTGAAGGTAGGACAAGAATAATGGTCTTAATCTGCAGCAAGGGAGATTGAGGTTAAATATTCGGAAAAAGTCTGAGGGTGGCTAAGCACTGGAACAGGTGACCTAGGGCAGTGGTGGACTCCCCATCATGGACGTTTTAAAAAAAACAGGCTGAACAAACCTCAGGGACGGTCGAGGAATGCTTGGCCCTGCCTCAGTGCAGAGGGTGGAGTAGATGACCTCTTGAGATCCCTTCCAGCCCTGCACTTCTGTGATTCCCTCTTCCCAAGCTCTGGTATCGAGAAGACCGAATATCTGCCGAGGAGATTTCCCTCTTTTTGGAGCACAAACCACCCACAGAATCGACTTCCTGTGGCCCCAGAACTAGAACGTTGGGGGAATCTAGTTCTGGGCTCTGGCCAGTATGGTGAACACAGATGAATCCCGGGCTCAGATGAGGCTCAGTGGAGAACACGGCAGATCCCACACTCCTGCACCCCCACCCAATGCAGAGGTTTTTCAGATATAGCGGGGGCACTTGGTCCTCCAGCCCAAGAACCTTTGTATAGAACGTACTCTGAGGAGCAGAAGGCACGGGGGTGTCCCATGCTTGGGATTAAATGAAGCCTTGGTCCCAGAGCCCCACTCCCGCTACAGGACGCATCCCCTTCCTGCCCCCATGCCTCCACACCTCCACGATGTTTTGCAGCACCCCAAGGTTGGGCTTCTCATCCTCGCACACCAAGGCCTTCAGCAGCTCATCCATGGTGTTCAGAGTCTGCGTGCAGAGCAGAGAAGAAACCACAGCAAGTGGCGTTACCCAGCCAGGCGACAAACCAATGCCCTGGCGTGTGACACGTCCCAGGCCATGGCAGCCCCTGCTATTCCAGCTCACCCACTCACTTGTACCCGCAGGGGACCGACTGCAAACTCCTCCTGGCAACAGGAGCCCACCCGCTTTTGTTGTCCCCAGGGAGGCCACTGCACACAGTCGAACGCATTAGAAGAGTCAGGAAGGACTCCGCATTTGAGGGGGAGGGGAGATTTCCAGCCAAGCTTCACTTTCCCTGGCCTGTGTGCATCTCAAGCAGCTGATCTCAGGCCTGTGCCCCCAGTCATGCACTGGGGATGAATATGCTTGTGAAGGGAGTGTCTGTTCCCCACTAATTGCCAGTGCCTGTGAAGGATAAATGCCTACTACTGCTAACCTATGAGGGATTTACTCCTTTATCTGAGGCGGTGGGGCTTGTGCTTTGGTACTGCAGGTCCTGAGCTGAAGCGCTGCCAAGGAGCTGTGATCATTACACTCTTATGCCAGCGCCAGGTAACCCAGGGGGCAGGGACACAAGTGACTTGCAAGATTCCCCCTTGGTTTGGGGCGGCTCCTCATGGCTAGTTTGGGGCTTACGTTGTTGTAAAGAGCAGCCTCCACGCCCGGGTTGGTCTCTGCTGGAGGCAGGGAGAAGACGCTGGAGAAGCAGATGCTGAGCAGGCTGGATAGCTCCGTTCCCCTCAGCAGTGGCTTCACTTTGCTAAGAGAAGAGACACGCGCGGATTGGAGGGCTGAGGTGAGACTGATGCACTGATGTTGGCCTCAGGCTCCCAGGACATGATGGGCAGGCTTCTGGGAAGCTGAGAGCAGGGCGCCAGTGGCACTGAGAGAGAGCCCCCCATGGCGCAGGCTGTGCCACGTGCCAGGGCTCAGCCTGCCCAGCCTCTGAGCCACAGGGAGTCGCTGAGCTGCTGGTGGGATGCAGCTGGCACAGCTGGCGGCGACTCCGGTGGCTCCGCTCCGGCAGTGCCCAACTGCCCCTCTGCCCACGGAGCCATCGCCTGCGGGTCCCAGAGGGGACCGGTCCAACCCCCTCGCTCCCTCCCCACATCTTCACACGGCCACTTGGAGAGGTTGCCAGGCACCGAAGGATCCTCCACCACCAACCCACGGGTGCCACGTGCCCGGGGGAATCGGAAGACGGGGGAGGAGCAGAGGGGGCAATGCCCTGGAGAACTGGCCACGCCAAGAGGCTGGCGTGTCTGGCTGCACACAGCACTAGCTGGGGCTGGGCGGGCAGGCCGGGTACCTCAGCTCCATGATGGAGAGCATCGCTTGCTGACGCACCCCGCTGGTCAGGGAGTCGACGGACTCAAGATCAATCAGCTCCTGGGGAGACAATGTGGGGAAGTGCCAGCCGGGCTCCGAGCTCCCGTAAGGCTCCGGCTGGGGAGCAAAGCAGGCCACACTCACAGCATGGGGTCTCTAACCTGGGAAGCGGTGACTCTGGAAAAGACTTGGCAGTCATGGTAATCAGGTGCACAGGAGCGCCCAGTGCGAGGCTGGGGCCAAAAGGGCTTATGCCATCCTGGGCTGTGCAAACAGGGCAATCTCCAGTTGTTAGAGAGGTTATTTTCCCTCGGTATTTGGCAGTGGTGCGACCTCTGCTGGGATCCTCTGTCCAGGTCTGGTGCCCACAATTCAAGGAGAATGTTGATAAATTGGAGAGGGGTCAGAGAAGAGCCACAAGAGTGACTGAAGGACTGGGAAACATGCCTTATAGTGAGAGACTCCAGAAATCAATCAGTTCAGCTTCACAAAGAGAAGGTTACAGGGTGCCTTGATGATAGTCTGTAAGTACCTACACAGGGAGCAAATGCTTGATAATGGGCTCTTCAGTCTAACAGACAAACGTCCAACACGATCCAGCGATTGGCAGTTGAAGGTAGACAAATCTGCAGAGCTCTCCAGGCCAATCACTAAACCTGCCAAGTAACATAGCCTGAGTGTGTGTTTTACTCACCTTTATCTTCTCCACAAGGAGGGCTTTGCAGAGAAAAGCTGCCAGGTTTTGTTCTGGGTGCCTCGTGAGAGCGGCCCTGCTGATGGTGATGACACGATCCAAGAATTCAAGTTTCTTGGCCTCCTCCTATGCCCCGCAGAGATTAGACAAAAACAGGAAGGTCAGCGTAGAAAGGAGCTGCCAGTGGGAGAGATGTCAGAAAGCTTCCCCCCAGCGCTGCTCAGGCTTTGATATGCCGAAGGGCAGAAGGCCATTCATCTCCCAACAGGAGTGACTATGTGGGGAGGGCAGGGCAGCTCTGTGTGAAACTAGACCAGAGAGGGAGCAGATCTCACGGGGTAGGTGTCCAAAGAGGAACTGCAACATGGGGGCTAAGCATCCAGACAGTCTTACTGGGGGCCTTGATAGAGTGGGAAGAACATCTGGGTGTGACACCCTGACACCCCAATATTCGCCACGGTCATATAATTAGGATATGTTTGGTACCAAGTATGTCTTGTAAGGTATCAGTCTAAAAGTCTTTATCTGCTAGACATTAATGTCTCATTGGATTGCATGTGCTATCGTTGTATGTGACGTTCTGAAGTTGAGCTGTGTATGTGTTCCTGAAAAACACTGTGAGGTTCAAAACAGCCTTTCAGGTAGAACAGCAAAAAAGCCAAACACTGGCTCCTGGAGGAAATGCACAAGCATTAGGGCTACCCCAGGAACTGTGTGCAATAGAAACCTCCCCGAGATAACGCGACACAACAGGACCTGTTTCATCCAGGTCACAGCAAAAGAGTTATCCAGCAGGTGGGAAGAGAAGATAAAAGGGGAACAATAACATCGCAGGGGGGACGGGACGGGACCTCAGACTCCCTGCAATAAGATACCTGGAAACACCTGAGAGACAAAGATTGAACCATGAGAAGTGATGGTCCTAGGCTAGAGAGAGAGATTCCTAGCCTGTGCAAGAAAACCTGGGAAATCCAAGCTGCAAAACCAAGGCAGCTTCTGCCTTAAGAATCTGCCAACCTGTTTATCACTCGGGGAGAATTTGTTAATGGATATCCTATCTATCTGGTGTATAAAGCTTCGTTTGTGTGTTTTCTTTATTTACTAGGGTAATCTGCTTTGTTCTGTTTGCTATCTCTTCTAACCGCTTAAAATCTACCTCTCGTAGTTAATCATCTTGTTTCTTGTTTATACCACAACCCAGTTTGTAGTATAAATTAGTAACTGGGAGGAGGGGCAAAGAGTTGTTCATACCTCTCTCGACATCGAGGGAGGGGGCGAATGTCATAAAACCTTTGGGTCCGTACTCCAAAGGAGGTGGGCACCAGAGAACTGGGACAAGGCCCTTCAGCTGAGTCTTCCCAGAGCTGATCTCAGTGTCTGTGTCTTTCTGCAGCTGGGTGTGGCCCTGCCTGTGTGTATGGCTGGAAGAGGCTTGTGAGCCGAGCCCAACAAGACAAGGTAACGGGGGCCCAGGCTGGCAGAACAGGCGGGCTCAGTGATAAGCCAGGACATCAGGTGGCACCTCAAAGGGGGGCAACCCATCACGCTGGGGACTGGCCAAATCCAGTGGGCAAGGGGCATGGCGGGTGCCTTTTGTAACTCAAGAGAGGATGTTTTTAAGATGCTCTAGTTTAAACAGGAATTATTTGGGGGCAGGTCTCTGGCCTGTGTTATACAGGAGGTCACAGTGGGGAGGTCCCGTCTGGCCTTAGAATCCATGCCTCATCCGGAGAAGGACGGATGGTGCATGTGGACAGGGCAGTAGCTGAGAGATCAGAGGAGGGCTCTTGGTACCTGTTCATTGCCCTTGAGAAAGGTGTTGATGTAGTCTAGGGTCTCTTTCTCCTGCGAGTCTGGCCCCATAAAACAGGAGGCATTCCCAGGTGATGGTGAATCTGATCAAAGACAGAGCAGTGGTCATACCTGGGGCTGCCAAGCTGCAGGCTGGGTGACAGAGATCTTAACAGAAACCCTTGCCCCCCGCTCCCACCCCAGCAGGGTAGCAGCCCCGATGCACAACAGGGTCTGGCACAGCCATCCCTGGTTTCCCCAACTCTTTGCTGCTCAGCCCAGCAAAGATCCAGTCAGAGCCCTGGTTCCCAGCGGCCACCCCACTTCCCTGCCCGCACCCAGCATGCAGCACCACACCTGGAAGGAGGCATGATGTCAGGCTCTGAGTGGTGTCCCCATTCTCCGGGCCATTGCTGGAGGGGGCAGAGGGACTGGCAGTGAATTGCTCTGTTCTCCGCTGCGGGAGAGGGAGGGGCTACCCAGTCTGCGCAGGATACGGGGACCCAGGGCTTGCCCGTTTTGCTTCCTCTGACTGCCTCCCCTGCCATCGACAGCCACGGGGTGTAACCTGGGCAAGCCCTGGGCTCCCATCATCAACCCCCCCACCCAAATGCCCTGTGCTGTGCCATGGGTCACCCCCCTGCAAAGGAGCCAGCAGATGGGGCTGCAACATCAGGGGGCATCTCATGCTTTGGCCGGCGCCCTGCAATCCTAGGCTTAACAACCCACCGTGCACAGAGCATCCCCTTCGACTGGTGGAAAACATCTTCCGACCCTGTGTGTGGCGGATCGGGGTGGGCAATTCAGTCAGTCTCCACCTGATGCTTCTGCTGCCGCCCCTAATGCCCCGATCAGATGTAGGGGCTGCAGCTGCTGCCAGCAGGAGGGGCCATTCCCCCCTGCCTGGGTTTTCCTGTCTCTCCATCTCATGGCAGCCCAGAGTTGTACAAAGGTGAAAGAGTCTTCTCCCGCCACTGACACCCTGGTCTTGCAACCCCAACCCCCAGAGTGGCCAAGCCCCACCGCAAGGCAGGGCCATGGCCCCGGTCATTTTTGCAGCCCCTCCGCCCACCCAGGAGGCACCCACTCACCAGCATGGAAGGGCTGAGGCACACACAGCTCCTGCTGCTGCTGTGGGCTCTTCCGCGGACTCTTCCTTCGAGGAGGTCTCGTCTCCTCCCAGGCAAGGATGGGCTTCAAGGGGACCTTGCAGACTTCCTCAGCCATCCTGCAAGAAGCCAGGACAAGGCATTGCTTGTGAGAGGTGAGAGGCGACTGCCCCGTTCAGCATCAGGGCCAGTCCACGTATGGCCGTTCCACCAGTGCCTACAGCTGCCAGCAGGGAAACAAGCCAATGGATGTGCTCAAAGTCACCCAGGCAGTCAGCAGTACAGGCAGGATTAGAACCCAGGTCTCCGGACTCCCAGGCCCATCCCGCAGGCCAAACGGCCTCCCCCGGGTCACTCCTGCCTCTCCTTCTGCTGGTTCACAAACTGCCCAGCAGACAGGCTGCATCCAACCACTCAGGATTCTTCCTGCCCAGGGAAATTACCCTGATCCCTTCCCCCAGGAATATTGGGGCCGTGGCAGGTCCCAGGTGGGGGAGGGAAGCGGGGTGGGGTGCGGGGGCGGTCTGGTGAGCAGCAGGAGTTGCTCTGACCCCACCGTGAAGGGGAAGGAGCAGAAGGCGGGAAAGCAGCAGGCAGGCAGGCTGTGCCGGGGCAGAGCTTTGTGGCGATTTCGCAGCTCGTCTCTCCAAGGCCTGTGTGGGAGCAGCCGCTACAGAGAATCCCAGGCCTGATTCCCCCCACGCTGGGTCTCCTGAATGACCCCTGCCCTGGGGGGCTCCATTCCTCACCCAGTGTCTCCTGCTGACTCTCCAGCAGCTGCACGGCAGGCGTCCTAAGGCACCTCTAGTCCTCTCCAGAGCTCAGGGGAACTGTCCTGGCATCGGACTGTCCTGGTGAATGGAACAATGGCTCCGGGCAGACGGAGAATGCCTGTTCCCCCGGCAACCTCAGTGCCATTCCCTCTGGAAGTGATGGTGTCCGCAAGGGTGCTGGAGGTGGTCAGGCTTCGTGGTTGGAGCTGGACTCAGGAGGCCGGGGCATGGGTGGAGCGAGGCTGAAGCGAGAGCAGGGCTGGAGTAGGACGAGGGGCAGGGCCACCAGCTACCTCCCAGTCTGGGCACTTACCTGGCCCCACCATGCCAGTGGCTGAGCACACGGGTGTTGTGGTATTTAGGCTCTCAACCCCCCCGCAGAGCAAGGACCTGCTCTCCCTCATTAGCTGAGGCCAGGGGCGGCGGGGACTCATTTGATCTCATGCAGAAGACTTACAGAGGAGCGTGGAACTGAACACAGCTCTCCTGGGTCCCAGCCCAATGCCTCATCTAACCACCTGTGCCGCCTTCCCGTGCCATGCCACCAGCCCTGCCAAACCCTCCTCCTTGTCTCCGTCCCCTCCGGGCTCAACTGGTGCGACCCCTTCTGTCGAGCTGCCCCAGGCTCCCTCCTGTGCGCATGCCGCTGCCCACTTCCTCACTGGCACCAGGCTAGACAGCCGGCACCGGGGCACTTGGCAGACGTGCGCCACCCAGCCAGGAGCTCGGGGAAGGCTCGGTGTGGTTGGCGATGCAATGGAAAAGCAGAGGTGGGCAATAGAAGATTCTCCTACCTGGAGTCAGGAGTGGGCAGAAGCCTGTATGTAAATGGGCCACCCACTTTCTGCTGCCGGTGGCGGAGCTGGATCTGCTGGCTCAGCGTTCCCCAGGGGCACCTGCCAGCTCTCGCTCTGCCAGAGCCAAGCCTGGCAGTGAGGGGATGAGGCTGTGCCAGCCAGCAGGGGCGTGTCACAATGGGCAGGCGAGTCACAGACCAGCCAATGTGTGACTCCCCAGCCATGGGATGCCCCAGCCCAGACTTGCTCTGGCCTTGCCAAGGCTTTAGAGCTTGTCCTTCCCCACTGGGGCCATGGGAGGGACCTTCCCTCCCCACAGTCACAGACGTTAGGCCGGAAGGGACCGCTGGGGTCCTCTAGTCCCAGCTCCTGCAGACCCCAGGCCAGAGCCCCTCCCTGCGTCCATGCTATTGGAGCCAGGGGGTCTCTGGATCCCCGAGTGGGAGAATCAGTTCCATCCCGGTTCCTCCTTCTCGTGACAGTGCAGAACGGGGATTCATGAACTCTCCCCACCCATAGCTCCCAGCCCACATGGGAGGCTCTTTCCACTTTCCCAAGCTGCCGGGTGCTTTGGCCATAGGGTGTAAAATGGTCCCATCTCTGCTTCCTCTCCCACCGCTGCAACGACGCAGAAGCTGCTTTAATAGCAGCCCCCTCCCCCTGCCCAACTGAGTCTCAGACCTTGCTAATGCTCAGTGCCATGACAGCCCCAGGAGATGATTGCTGTGGCATGTGACGAAGTGGGATTGTTCTTAATGTTTCCTCTGAATAGTGTGGGGGTGCCTCATAGTTTCCCCTATGCAGTTCTTAAGTATCTAGGTGGTGGCGTAAGGGTGTATGATCATTGCAGAGCCCTAGAGGGCAGGTATGTGCAGGGGTCTGGACACAGAGAATGGCCGACACCCTATTTCCTGGGTGCTGATGGCCTGGCCCTTCCCCTCTACAAGGTGAGAGCTAAAACGGTTGGAGAAAAAAGGAATCAGGTGACCTCCTGGCCCGGGAAAGGGACAAAGCCCAGAGGAGGAGGGGCTGGAGAGAGTTTCAGTTGAGGCTGGCTGGGGACATGGAGTGAAGTACAGGCGTGGTTGTCTGGCTCACTACCTCCCAAAATGGACTCAGCTGAGGGGTCCTGTTCTCTGCACCTACATGCTCTGTGTTAGACCATGTTCCTGTCATCTAATAAACCTTCTGTTTTACTGGCTGGCTGAGAGTCACGTCTGACTGCGGAGCTGGGGTGCAGGACCCTCCGGCTTCCCCAGGAGGCTGCCTGGACGGGCTTGCTGTGGGAAGCTCACGGAGGAGCAGAGGATGCTGAATGCTCAGAGGTCAGACCCAGGAAGGTGGAAGCTGTGTGAGCTCTTTGCCCTGCAGACAGGCTGTTCACAGAAAGGAGACTTCCCCAGAGTCCTGACTGACTTCGTAGGGAGCAGTTCCAGAGCGTCGCCCGGGGACTCCGTGACACGGGGGTCTCGGCCAGGGGGAGGCAGTGACTCCTAGAAGCAGGGAAAGCAGCAGCACCATAGATCAGGGAGGTCTGGCAATGCCAGTGGCTGCCTGGGGTCTGGCACCCCAGGCACTCAGAGCAGACTGTCAAAGGCCAAACCCCTCTCACCACCGGCTCTGTAGCTCCCCCTTGCTTTCGGTCTGTCTTAGGCACCATCCTGGCCCTCATCCCCCTGGCATCCGAGCACTGCCCATTGCATTTATTCTAACTGCCCCCTTCAGGGCAGGGTCTGGCAGCTACCTCAACTGCACAGACAGGGAACTACAGCACAGAGGGAAGAAGGGACTTGCTCAAAGACAAACAGAGCATCTGTGGCAGAGCTGGGAAATAAACATGGGTCTCCTGGGTTCCAGGATGGCACCTGCTCTTTCAACCTCCTGCCCCCTTCGTCCCTGGTTCAGTGGGAGCTGTGGGAGCTCTCTGGGGCAAAGGAGCTGGCTGGTGCCCAGATGGAGCTACGTTGCCTATTGCACAGATCTCGCTTTTCCCGAACATTGAAAATGCTGCTCCAACCATACCAGGGCTCGCCAGGATCCTTGCAGCTGGTCCGTGCTAAATTGTGAACTGTGCCCTGGCCTCCCAGAGCGGGGCAATGGGAGAGGGTGGGGCTGGCGCAAGGCCCTGCTGGATTACGGCTCACACGTACGGGGTCCCAGTGCTACAGAGCTCTGTGCCGGGGCAGCGCTTTGTGGGGGTTTCACAGCTCCTCTCTCCAAGGCCTGTGTGGGAGCAGCCGCTGCAGAGAATCCCAGGCCTGATTCCCCCCACGCTGGGTCTCCTGAATGGCCCCTGCCCTGGGGGGCTCCATTCCTTACCCAGTGTTTCCTGCTGACTCTGCAGCAGCTGCACGGCAGGCGTCCTAAGGCACCTCTAGTCCTCTCCAGAGCTCAGGGGGACTGTCCTGGCATCGGACTGTCCTGGTGAATGGAACAATGGCTCCAGGCAACCGGAGAATGCCTGTTCCCCCGGCAACCTCAGTGTCTGGGCACTTACCTGGCCCCATAATGCCAGTGGTTTAGCACACGGGTGTTGTGGTATTTAGGCTCTCAACCCCCCCTCCGCAGAGCAGGGACGTGCTCTCCCTTGTTAGCTGAGGCCCAGAGCGGTGGGGACTCTCCTGATCCCACGCAGAAGAGTTACAGAGGAGCAGGGAACTGAACACAGCTCTCCTGGGTCCCAGCCCAATGCCTCATCTAACCTCCTGTGCCGCCTTCCCGTGCCGTGCCACCAGCCCTGCTAAACCCTCCTCCTTGTCTCCGTCCCCTCCGGGTTTGACTGGTGCCACCCCTTCTGTCGAGCCGCCCTGGGCTCCCTCCTGTGCGCATGCCGCTGCCCACTTCCTTACTGGCACCAGGCTAGACGGCCGGCACCGGGGCACTTGGCAGACGTGCGACGCCCAGCCAGGAGCTCGGGGAAGCCTCGGTGTGGTTGGCGATGCAATGGAAAAGCAGAGGTGGGCAATAGAAGATTCTCCTACCTGGAGTCAGGAGTGGGCAGAAGCCTGCGCGTAAATGGGCCAGCCACTTTCTGCTGCCAGTGGCGGAGCTGGATCTGCTGGCTCAGCGTTCCCCAGGGGCACGTGCCAGCTCTCGCTCTGCCAGAGCCAAGCCTGGCAGTGAGGGGATGAGGCTGTGCCAGCCAGCAGGGGCGTGTCACAATGGGCAGGCGAGTCACAGGCCAGCCAATGTGTGACTCCCCAGCCATGGGATGCCCCAGCCAGACTTGCTCTGGCCTCGCCAAGGCTTTAGAGCCTGTCCTTCCCCA
Organism: Lepidochelys olivacea; assembly: GCF_965140295.1. Classification (NCBI taxonomy): domain Eukaryota; kingdom Metazoa; phylum Chordata; order Testudines; family Cheloniidae; genus Lepidochelys; species Lepidochelys olivacea. Next base: position 214,043 of record NW_028181946.1, on the reverse strand, counting down.
CCGGGGTCATGGGAGGGACATTCTGCTGTTATACCAATAAAATAAAAACCAACAGGGCACATGAAAGGGAAAAAGGCAAAATACCACATTTATTGTGAATACAGAAAGAATCATAGTAAGCAGTTCGTTATAGCTATAACATTCCATTCAATCTCATATTTATTCACACATTCATTCATACAAACACACACACGCAGGTTCTGCAAGGTTGTTAACATCGTTACCAGCCTTAGAGTTGCTCATGCCAAGCCACTGGCCAGGTGGCCTGGACATGAGGAGAGAGCAGGGCCTTGTCAGATGGTCATCTGATGCTCCTGGAAGTTGGTTTGCAGAATCAGACCCCAAAGTTCTCACTTTTTAGAGTCTATTTTTATAGAAATTTCTTCCTATGCCAGTCTATGGGAATTGCTTCATCATGCTGTTGCTGAATCAATCAGCAGATAGCACATTTCTGAGGGCTCCGAGCTGCGAGATGTTATCTTGTTCTTTGGTTCTCCCATTCTTGAGGCTGTTGGGTGGATTCCAGTCTGCCCTCCGGGGGTCCTCTAGTTATTTCCACTTGACGCCTTCTTCAGCCCATGGACACTGGATTCTTAGGCTGGCACCTCCCTGATCATTCAGTTATTATCCACACCAAGCATCCATCCACATACATCCTCTATCTCTATTTTAATCACAATTGTTAATACAACAAAAGGGCGGGGAGTCTCTGGGTGCTGTTTCTGTTGTTCGAGTATTGCTTTGAGTCTCTCTCTCTGTGAATTGCTTTGAGAACAGACTCAGTCTTAGAATGTACGAACACAATTAGCAGCTTGCAGGTTTCACACATAGAGGGAGAGAAACAGCACCAAAAACCAAGAGACCTCTTCATTAGTAATACCCTGGACTTTAAACTATTGGGAATCAAACTCATTTGTGATTTTAATACAGAACTTCTTTAATATGATCCAACACCGCTCCCCACAGTCACAGACGTTAGGCCGGAAGGGACCTCTGGGCTCCTCTAGTCCCAGCTCCTGCAGACCCCAGGCCAGAGCCCCTCCCTGCGTCCATGCTATTGGAGCCAGGGGGTCTCTGGATCCCCGAGTGGGAGGATCACTTCCATCCCGGCTCCTCCTTCTCGTGACAGTGCAGAACAGGGATTCATGAACTCTCTGCACCCCCGGCTCCCAGCCCACCCGAGCGGTTCTTTCCACTTTCCCAAGCTGCCGGGTGCTTTGGCCACGGGATGGAAAACGGTCCCGTCTCTGCTTCCTCTCCCACCGCTGCAATGACGCAGAAGCTGCTTTAATCGCAGCCCGCCTCCCCCGCCCCCGTACTGTGTCCCAGGCCTTGCTAACGCTCAGAGCCACGGCAGCCCCAGGAGATGATTGCTGCGGGGTTCCCGGCCCGGGGAGAGGCAGTGACTCCTAGAAGCAGGGAGAGCAGCAGCTGTGTAGATCAGGGAGATCTGGCAATCCCAATGGCTGCCTGGGGTCTGGCTGCCCAGGCACTCAGAGCAGATTGTCAAAGGCCAAACCCCTCTCACCACCGGCTCTCTAGCTCCCCCTTGCTTTCGGTCTGTCTTAGGCACCATCCTGGCCCTCATCCCCCTGGCATCCGAGCACTGCCCAACCTCGATTGCATTTATTCTATCTGCCCCCTTCAGGGCAGGGCCTGGCTGCTACCCCCACTGTACAGACAGGGAACCGCTGCAGAGAGAGAATAAGGGACTTGCTCGAAGACAAACAGAGCATCTGTGGCAGAGCTGGGAAATGAACATGGGTCTCCTGGGTGCCAGGATGGCACCTTCTCTTTCCACCTCCTGCCCCCTTCGTCCCTGGTTCAGTGGGAGCTCTCTGGGGCACAGGAACTGGCTGGTGCCCAGATGGAGCTGCGTTGCCTATTGCACAGATCTCGCTTTTCCCCAACATTGAAAAAGCTGCTCCAACCTTACCAGGGCCCGCCAGGATCCTTGCAGCTGGTCCGTGCTAAATTGTGAACTGTGCTCTGGCCTCCCAGAGCGGGGCAATGGGAGAGGGTGGGGCTGGCGCAAGGCCCTGCTGGATTGCGGCTCACGCGTACGGGGTCCCAGTGCTATAGAGCTCTGTGCCGGGGCAACGCTTTGTGGGGGGTTCGCAGCTCCTCTCTCCAAGGCTGTGTGGGAGCAGCTGCTGCAGAGAATCCCAGGCCTGATTCCCCCCACGCTGGGTCTCCTGAATGGCCTCTGCCCTGGGGGGCTCCAGTCCTCACCCAATGTCTCCTGCTGACTCTCCAGCAGCTGCACGGCAGGTGTCCTAAGGCACCTCTAGTCCTCTCCAGAGCTCAGGGGGACTGTCCTGGCATCAGGCTGTTGCTGGCACCCAGTGCCGAGAGGCTGAAGAACAGCTTGAGTGGTTCATTTCCCGGTGTGCTACACCCAGTAATCACAATGGGGTGGAGAAGCAGAAAAGTTTATTTGAAGCTTCAAATAGGTACAGGGAGATTTGAATCTCAAATCCTGTACCCAGAGCAGGAAGTTACACAGGCTTTTATACATTCTTTTTCCCAGCATACTTATCCAATAGCAAGCTGCCCCAAGTATCCATATAGCCAGCCAATCCAGTTCCCAGCTAGTTCCCTGATTCTCTGTATCATTTGTTCAACTCTACATAAAGCTGCTTTATTCAGCATTGTTCTTCCATATCTGCCCTGTGTGGCCTTGCTTAGTTTCAGGCAGTCTGACTCCGCAGCATATTGTTGCAGATCCTCAGCATAACTGCTGTGTGTGCCTCCAGGCAGGGGGGGCCAAGGACACTTGGGCCTAGTACGCAGAGCTGCTGCAAGTGCCTCCAGGCGGGAGGGGGGGCCAAGGACACCTGGGCCTAGTGCGAGGGGGCTTCATCGCCACTCGTGGTCTTCCATCCCCTCGAGTTACCTAGCGGCCATGCCCCAGTCTCCCTAACAACTCCCCTCTTTGAGAACACTCAACAGCCTTGGCTCTGAGTTTTCTCACTTGGGCTACTTATTTCTTTACAATATGACTTTGCATAAGCACTTTGTGATAGCCCTGAAGAGAATGACTTATTAACTTTTGCAAAAGGGCCCTGACACATGATACCGCACAGCATAATACCAGTAATACAAGCAGTACAGGAAAGAATTTTCAATAGCAGGCTAAATAAACCACCAAGCCAAGACAACAAACCCCAGCCTGAAAACAAGGTTTGCAACCAATCGTTCTCTGGGGCAGTATAGGCAACCTGTGCTCCGGCTCGGGCATGGGCCTCAGCCTGTACCACCTTTTCATAGATCTCATAACTGCTATCATTTACAGATAGACACCATCGGGGCGCGACGAGGGCACAAACCCCTCCTTGGGATGCCAAGAGATAGTCCAAAGCCAGCCTGTTTTGGAGGGAAAACGTCCTGAGCTGCTGTACCTCTTTATTTAATGTTTTTACTGCTGACCCTAAATCACTAACCGAGTCCTCTAACTCTAAGGCCACTTTCTCAAGAACCATCTGCAGCCTTATAGTATAGCGGCCTATGCATGCCATGGCTGGTCCGGTAAACAGTGGCGCTATTCCCAGTACAGAGCACCCTACAAGCTTCTCGGTTGTGAGGGGATTCTTCATCTTGCCCTCCAATGCCTTAGTCAGTCACCGCAGGGTCTTTTCTCATGACTCAACAGAGGTGTCTCGGGCATTTCTAATCTTTCCTTTGGGCAGTGTGGCAGTTATGGAAAGATGAGGAACTCCATGAGCTATATAACAGCTACCTGTCCAGTTGGCTGGCAGCACCTTGTAAGCCTTTCGGCCACATACAAAATAGTGACCCTGTAGGGCCCAGTAAGGACTGTTTCTTAAGAGGATTCCTGGGATATTTAAGGCTGCTTTGGCGGCTTTTTTAAACAATTTATATGCCCCTAAGGGGGCATCTTATTTTTTTGATTGGGTACAAGTGGGGGCATTTCTAATTGTGCCGTTCAAATTACACTCGCCATAGGGACCACTACAAACCCACCATTGGCTTGCTACATTGGAGATATTAACTGGACGGCAAGTTATATTTCCAAACTTTTCTTTTGTGGTACGATTATTTGTAAGAGTTTCCCTAAAAGGGGAGGAACCATTACACCCACACTGCTGGCTTCCCCTTTTGGTCTTTATCCAATACCCATCAGCCCACTGTGTAATAACACAGGAGCTCTTTCCCACAGGATGCCCATAGGGATCAGATTGGTTTTGGGTAAAACATAACACTCCCTCAGTGAGTACTGCAACTGAATACTCCTGGTCCTGATAGGTGGCTTGCTGTAAAGAGGTCTTGTTCCAGAACAGTGAGTCCGTTCTTTCCTGCTCTTTGGTGGTGGCTAATTCTGCTAGGGTCAAGGGCAGCATGTCAAGGGGCATTCCCGTTTTGGGGGATAGTGGAGTTGGAGCACATACCCAGCAATCAGTCTGGTTTGTTAAATTAGCAACATGGTGCGCAAGCAAAACAAAGGAGTTATGCTCCCGATATGCACAGTTTGGAAATACCAATACAGAGAATAACAATGTTACCCAATTAATTATGACCAGAGTCTTCCCAACCCAGGATCTCCAATACCTGGGTGGGCCCATTTTAGCATTAAGGTGCCCGCTATTTGTGTCTTTTAAACAGTAGCTTTAGCCCGAGATCGTCACTAGATGAGGAGTCAGCAGGTTGGATGGTTCACTGTTCTGCTGATGAGGGGGCGGGTACTGCCTTCAGACGAGAGTGATGGATCCAGTTCTTGTGGCCCTTGATCTTTGCCACTGTATGGGAGATCAGCAGGACGGTATAGGGTCCTTTCCACTTTTCCTGGAGAGGCTCGTCTTTCCAGGTGCGAACAAGCACAGAGTTACCGGGCTGTAAGGAGTGGACGGGAGAGTCCAAGCGGAGAGGCTGGGAATCCTTGGTATACCTGTGAAGAGACAAGAGACCAGCAGACAGGGAACACATATACTGTGACAAAAAAACATTACCCAACTCCCATTCCCCTGACAGAACCGGAGTGCCATTCATAGGCCATGCCCTTCCAAACATAATTTCAAAGGGACTGAGCCCTAATCTACCCTTTGGGAGAACGCGGATACGGAGTAGGACGAGGGGCAAAGCATCAGGCCATCGCAGTGAGGCTTCTTGGCACGCTTTTGAGAGATGCCGTTTAAGGGTCTGATTGGTACGCTCCACTACACCACTGGCTTGCGGTCTCCAGGGCGTATGGAGTTTCCAGGGGATCTGTAAGGCATGTGAGATGCTTTGAATGATTTTTGACGTGAAGTGTGTCCCACTGTCAGATTCCATCCACAGGGGTTGTCCAAAGCGAGGAATGATCTCCCTAACAAACTTGAGGGCCACTGTCCTGGCAGTGCAGTTACGGAATGGGAAGGCTTCTGGCCATCCGCTGAACCGATCCACTATAACAAGGAGATATTTGAACCCTTGGGTCCGGGGAAACTCGGTAAAGTCTATTTGCCACACTTGACCAGGGCCCGGAGTGGGTTCTAGGGCAGCTGGTGGCACAGGATGTCCCGGTCGGGGGTTATTCTTTTGGCAGACTAAGCAGTCCGCCTGTACCTGGGCAGCCAGGGGTCGGAGTCCGGAAGTGATAAAGTATTTTCCCATTAGCTGGATAAGTGCTTCCCTGCCAGCATGAGTGGTTTGATGTAGTTTCTGCAGCACTGGCTGGATTAGGCCCTTTAGTAAGAGGATTTTCCCTTCTGGGGAATGGAGCCATCCCTCCTTTTCCCGGAGACCGAGTTTGTCAGTTAGCTGTCTCTCCTCCCCAGAGTACTGAGGGGTTGGAAGCTCCCCTACTGATGGGATAAGGGCATGCATATGGGCGTTCTCAGCCTGAGGGGATGGCAGGGTGGCAGCATGCTTAGCCTCTCTATCTGCCCGGGTGTTACCTCTGGCCACATCTTGATCCTCCCTTTGATGGGCTTTACAGTGTACCACCGCCACTTCCGAGGAGAGTTGTACGGCTTCTAGGAGCTGGAGGATTTGGGGCCCGTACTTGACTGGGGAGCCTTGGTCTGTCAGCATTCCCCTTTGCTTCCATAGGCCAGCATGAGCATGCAGCACACCAAAAGCATACTTTGAATCAGTAAAAATGTTGACCCGCTTTCCTTTTGACAGTTCAAGTGCACGGGTCAGGGCTATTAGTTCGGCAAGCTGGGCAGAGGTCCCAGCAGGCAAACCTTCAGCTTCCACAGTGTCATGGAGGGTCACAACAGCATAACCCGCCCTCCTTTGCCCATCTATTACAGTACTGCTACCATCAGTGTACCACTCATAATCTGCATTTGGGAGGGGTACATCCTTTAAATCCGGACGGCTGGAGTACTGGACATCTATGATCTCTAAACAGTCATGTTTCTGTTCCTCTGTTTCTGGCAAGAGAGTGGCTGGGTTAAGGGAGGGGCAAGGCTGTAAGGTGACTTCAGAGTTCTCTAACAGCTTAGCCTGGTACCGAGCAATCTGAGCCTGGGTGAGCCAAAGCCCTCCCTTTGCATCCAATAAGGCTCGGACCATATGGGGAGTATAGATTTGCATAACCCCTCCCAATGTTAGCTTCTCCGCTTCCTCAAGCACTAGGGCAGTAGCTGCGACCGCCCGTAAACATGCCGGCCAACCCTTTGCAACCTGATCCAATTGCTTAGAAAAATAAGCCACGGGATGTCTCCATGCTCCTAACAGCTGTGTGAGCACTCCTAGGGCCACCCCCCTTCATTCATGTACATACAACTGAAACGGCTTAGAGAGATCTGGCAGGTCCAGAGCCGGGGCTTCCATCAATTTTCTTTTCAGGATTTTAAATGCCCTGTCAGCCTTTGGAGTCCAATAGAAGGGGTCATGATCCGCTCCTTTTACACAGTCGTACAGGGGTTTAGCCCACAGTCCAAACTCTGGGATCCATATCCTGCAAAAGCCTGCCATACCCAGAAATGTCCTGAGCCGCTTACAATTACTTGGCGAGGAACTTGACAGATAGCTTCCTTTCTTTTTTTTTTTCGCTTGAAAGCTGACGCTCCCCTTGCCTTAGCTGTAACCTGATCCCTCTCCACCTCAGACAACAGGGTTCTCAGGAGGATATTACAGTCGTCTCAATCGGCTTGTGACTACTGAGGCACCCCTCAAAGACTGAAATAAACCTGCTTGGGTTCGTTGAGAATTCCCCAGCCTGTGTTTTAAAAGCTGCTAAGTCTATTGGATTGAATGGCACATGGGTGTAAACTTGCATAGTGGTAGCCTGACGTCCGTCTGCCCCTGGGCAAGCCACAACAGTCTCGGTAAGCAAAGGATAGAGTCCCACCGAGGGGGCAATCTCTGTAACCCGAGGCATCCTACCCTTATAAGGTGGGGATGTGGGGGCCGAAGGGGACACCGGCTCTGCCATTACAGTGGGGGTGGGGGTCTGGGGACTAACATTAGCTACTACCAAACCAGTCGGAGTCAAATTACAACTTTGCAGAATTACAGCTCTTTTCTATTTCTTAAAGCCATAAACGCTTGTGCATACAAATATTCACTCCATTTACCCATTCACTGACAAAACAAAACTAATTGGAGGATCGTGTTGTAATTAATTGACCCTCCTGGTGGCCACCACTCCTGGTCCTCTAGTTGATATTGAGGCCAGTCAACTGTACAGAATCGTTTTAATTGGCTCTTAGTCATTGGATCCGCACCAAATACCTTCCAGTTTGCTAGAATGCACTCTAGGGGCGTACACCGTGCCCTAACCTCTGAGCTCTGTCCCTGTCCCATACCTACAGGGTAACTCTGGGTGTCCCCAGGTTCCAACAGAGCATATAATCCGGATTTTAAAAGGTTCCTACCTTATCCAAGGGACCGGTTCTTCACCGTGGCCTGCAGCTGCTCCTCCCCCACATCTAAGGGACCGGTTCTTCACCGCTGTCCACAACTGCTTCTCCACTATATGAGTGCGTTGCACCGTTGTGCCCTCCGGGGTCGATCAAATCGTGTCTCCTCCGAGGCCCCTGATGAACTCACCGGTGCGCGCTGGGCGTCGGTTCTCGCCGCAATCCTCGACCTCCAGGAGGGGTCCGGGCAAGGCTAAATTGCAGCCTCGTCGCCCACCCAGGGATGCCAAAAGCTGTTGCCGGCACCCAGTGCCAAGAGGCTAAACAACAGCTGAAGTTGGTTCGTTACCCACTGTGCTACACCCAATAATCACAACGGGGTGGAGAAGCAGAAAAGTTTATTTGAAGCTTCAAAAAGGTACAGGGAGATTTGAATCTCAAATCCTGTACCCAGAGCAGGAAGTTACACAGGCTTTTATACATTCTTTTTCCCAGCATACTTATCCAATAGCAAGCTGCCCCAAGTATCCATATAGCCAGCCAATCCAGTTCCCAGCTAGTTCCCTGGTTCTCTGTATCATTTGTTAAACTCTACATAAAGCTGCTTTATTCAGCATTGTTCTTCCATATCTGCCCTGTGTGGCCTTGCTTAGTTTCAGGCAGTCTGACTCCGCAGCATATTGTTGCAGATCCTCAGCATAACTGCTATGTGTGCCTCCAGGCGGGGGGGCCAAGGACACTTGGGCCTAGTACGCAGAGCTGCTGCGAGTGCCTCCAGGTGGGAGCGGGGGCCAAGGACACCTGGGCCTAGTGCGAGGGGGCTTCATCGCCACTCGTGGTCTTCCATCCCCTCGAGTTACCTAGCGGCCATGCCCCAGTGTCCCCAACACAAGGACACCTGGGCCTAGTGCGAGGGGGCTTCATCGACACTCGTGGTCTTCCATCCCCTCGAGTTACCTAGTGGCCATGCCCCAGTGTCCCCAACGGGACTGTCCTGGTGAATGGAACAATGGCTCCGGGCAGCTGGAGAATGCCTGTTCCCCCGGCAACCTCAGTGCCATTCCCTCTGGAAGTGATGGTGTCAGCGAAGGTGGGGAGGTGGTCAGGCCTCGGGGTTGGAGCTGGACTCAGGAGACCGGGGCGTGGGTGGAGCGAGGCTGCTGCTGTGAGACTGAAATACTTGCTCCGGGAGTCACGGGCCTGTTCCTGGCTTGTGGATTGGCGGGAGCCCGGCACAGGAGGGACTTAGGACCTGACACATGGCTCCAGGGGGTGCTTGGCTCCCGGCCCCGCTGGGCACTGACAGGCCAGGTGCAGGGGGCCAGGCGCAGCACCAGGGAGGACATTGGGGAGGCAGGAGCGCTGAGGTGGGGCTGAGCGGGCAGGTGCTGAGGAGCTGCGGCCGGCTGGCCAGCAGGGAGGAGGAGCAGCACCCAGCTGTGGAGAGCCCAGCTGCAGCTCCACACGGGGCGCGGCCAGAGCCTGGCAGGCGGCTGGCTGAAGTGGCACTTTGTGATCTGGCGCAGGCGGGAACTGGCTCCCCACATCCGAACGCTCTGCAGCGCCGGCAGATTCACATCTAAACCCGGATCTGGCTCCCAATTCACAGCTGGCCCCTCCCCCCAATCTGGAGTGGCTGAGACTCCAGCGCTCTGGGGAAGAGGCCAACAAATGCCAGCTCCTGGGGTGGGCTTCCCCCAGAGACAACCCTGTGCTGGGAAGGGAGGTTCCAAGAGCCGGCAGCTCCACCACTCACACTCCCAGCTTCCTGGGAATGAGCCAGGAGCAGAGTCCCAGTCCCCGTCCCCTGGCATTAATCCAGGGACTCCGAACTGGGGATGTGCACCTGGCAGCATGCAGCCTCCTGAGAACACACAGGCCAGGGTGCAGGGCGAGGGCTCCCAGAGAGAAACAGCAGGAGGGCAATGCTGGGAACCCCCCGGCTGTCTTCAGCTCAAGCATGAGGGCACCCCAGCATCCTGGAGAGCAGGAATCTAGCTTCAGCTCAGCCTTTATGTCCCCCTGTTCTCTGTGCTAGATGGGTTGGTCTCCCGGAGGGACGAAAGTGCCCATCAGGAGTTCCTGGCTTATGCAACGTCAGTTTCCCGCTCTTGTGAAAAAAACAGTGACTTCCCTTACACAGGAGCTGGTGTTCTTCAGGCTGGGCTGGGCCTGTACACGTTCCTCTGTAGGGGTGTGTGCACCCAGGGCCCGTGAGTCGCAGACGTTTGCCAATGAACATTTGCCAACAGACGTTTGCCCCCTGCTCTCCCCGTGTGCTCAGGGACTGCCATCAAAAGGGCACGTCTGCCACCTCCCTCTCAAGTCCTTCGCACCTGCATACTGCCAGGGGAACATCCCCATTTCTACTGAGGCCTCAGGGACATGGTTTATGATGAACCAGCTGGAGTTGATCTCTTCCCCCCCCCGCTCCCGGCGTGTTGCACCCCTACGGCTAGCTGGGGATCCAAACTGACACTGCCCGGTTTGAGCCCCTGCCTAGCCAGGCTTCCCCCCAGGCAGTTGTTGGCCCTGAACTCCTGCAGGCAGCCATGACACACAGGTGCTTGGGGGCTTGAGAGAAGGGCTATCACCAGCTGAATGACCCCTGCCTATATGGTGGGGACTGAGGCCACTTTACCAGCAGGTGCCCCCCAAGTCCTGTGCTATGCTGAGTCTGGGGAGATGGGCAGGTTCAGCCTCATTAGAAGGGATCGGCCAGACAGAAAGGCAGAATCGGGTCCCCGCACGGAGCCCCTCTACTACCTGCCTGTGTCCGAACCACCAGGACAGTGGCCAATCCCACCTTCAGGTCAGGTTCCAGCGTCGGGCCCTGTCCATACCCACAGCGTGTGGCACCCAGCATGCGCCGATAGACTCCGGTACATGCAGTAAGTTCACAGACACTAGAAACTGCCTAACACCAGGCTGGGGGCTGGGGATGTGTAGGGTACAGAGCACAACACCCTCTAAGGCCGGGCAGGAGGGCTGGGAAATGCATATGATACAGAGCACAGCGCCCTCTAACACCTGGCAGGGGGGCTGAGAGATGGGGGGTGTAGGGTACAGAGCACAGCGCCCCCTAACGCCGGCCAGGGGCCCTGGAAGCTGGGGGAATATGTAGGATCCGGAGCACAGCATCCCCTAACACCAGGCTGGGGGGCAGGGAGAGGGGGGATATGTGGGGTACAGAGCACAGCGCCCCCTAACACCAGGACACGAGGTCTCGTCCATCTCAGGGCGGAAATGATCACACCCTTCGAATGGGGGATCTGCCACGGGCACTGGCAGGAGCGCGCTGCTTTACATTAAGATTCTTTGGCTGATGGGCGAACCTCACCCCGCCCTGCGTTTCGAGTGTGAACAGCTGTCGATGGAAATCCAGACGGCAGAGATGGAGCAGGACTAACCGGGGTCACTGAGTCTCGCCCTCACCCCGTGTCTACACTGTACAAGGGTGGGAAATAGCAGGTGCCTTTTCTTGCTCTGATACGATTTTGGAGATGCCGACGCTTGCGACAGCTTTCTCCCTGTGTGGGTTGTGTGATCCAGGGGAGCCGTCTGTGTGCTCTGTACAGGACAAGGTGTGTAGATCGTTTATACCTCAATATATCACTGTAAATACAGTTATTTAATATATCAAATAAAAGCAGAACAATACATCAAAAAACATCAAAATGAAACAGAGGATTGCTATGTACAGGGGGGATTGCTATGTACAGGGGGGATTGCACGTGACTAGTTAACTGCTCGAGAGCTTTCATCACCGTGTACTTTCTGACAGGTTTCCGCGCCCTGTGTAGGGTTTACGTCCCGCCCTCCGTCCCCGTTTCCGGTCATGTACATTTTTGGTGCCGTCGGCCCTTTTGAACATTTCTTTTGTATTGTTTTCTGTGTTTAGCCGGGAGAAAGTTGCTTTCTTGTGTTTTGACATATTTAGAGAAAAAGTAAGAACAAGTAGAAAGAAAGGCTGTAAGGGGTTTGCGGCTCCCTCCCCGTCCATCAGGGTGGGAGACCACGCCCCTCGCTACGATACTTCCGGGGTACCTTGGTTCAGGGGAAAATTAGCCCAGTGTTAATGGTTCAGGCCTGCAGTCAGGCCAAGCAATGGTAGAGAGTCTGTTTGCCTGGGGCCCTCATTCAGGGCAGGGCTGCAGTCAAGTAGGGGGGCTCTGGCCTACAGTCCGGCAGAGCCGTCGCCGTCTAGGGGAGGTTAGCTCTCTGGTGGGAGAGTCAGCACAACCGTCTGGCGTCCTGATTCAGGCTGGTGCCAGAGCAATGAGGCCTCCTGACAACCAGGTGGGGAACCTGCCACTCCTGACGGTGGCGTGGCGGTGGTAGGGGAACCCAGGCCTTCCCGCTCCACTGCGTCCCCACCCAGGGCCCTAAACAGCAGCGGAGTGGTCCGCCACTGGTCAGCGGGGAAAATCCGATCACAACACGCTGGCCGGCTTGTAGTCAATAACACAGCTGAACCCGATTCGGCTGCCCTGGGCTCCTTGCTACACACCCATTCCGTGTGTACATGGGTTCCAGGGTTGTTGTTCGCTTCGCTGGGGTAGACGGCTAGTGGCAGCCCCACCAGCTCCTTGGAGTCCCCGGCGTCTGGCAGCGCCGGCAGCCCCTCTGGCTCTCTGTCAGGATAGCGCTCTCCATTAGGGGAGCAGGGAAAAGACGTCCTGCTCCTCCAGCAGTTCTCTCCCAACTCAGCTGGAGGGGCGGCCTTTTATAGTTCCGCTTCCTGTCCCACCCCTCTGCTTCTGGCAGGGTGGCATGCGGTGGGAGACAAGCCTGCTTTCTGCAACCCTCCTGCCCCCAACAACCCACTTCAGCGAGTCCCAAAATCAAATCCACTTACCAGGGGCCTCCTCTCCTCTTTGTGCTTCGCCAACATCCGGGGTAGAAAAGAGCTCCTGGCCGCAGGCGTCTCTGACCTCCGAGTCATCTTCTGCCTCTGGGTCCCCCTCCACATCCTCGTCCAAGATTTCCTCCGCCTGGCTCGGTCCACTCTCAACTGACATGCGAGCCACCGAAGTATCCACAGTGGTGTTCGCAATGGAGGTGGGGTCGCCGCGGAGTATCATGTCCAGCTCTTTGGAGAACCGGCAGCTCATAGGCGCAGCACCGGAGTGGCGGTTTGCCTCCCGCGCCCTGTGCTCGGCGTTCCGCAGCTCATTCACTTTCATCCTAAACTGCCGTGTGTCCCGGTCATCGCCCCTTTCTGTCATGCATCGTGAAATCTGTCCGTAGGTGTAATGATGCTGGTACTGGCGGGACCCGACTGAGAGTGCCAGTTCAGGACAAACTGCTTCAAGCAGGGCAGTTACAGCCGAAGGCTGGGGAGGGTTTCACCTCTAAGGCAAACCAAACCAGCCAAACAGAGCAGACTTTGGTCTCACCCCACTGGCTCACCACAAGTCACACAAGCAATTCCCTTAGACGCTCCAGTTTCCCAGTATCACCAATTGTTATGGGGACAAATGGTTATGAAAACCAATACCCCAGGAAAAGAAAAAAGGCTCTCTTGATCCCAAAGGACCAAGCCCCAGACCCAGGTCAATATACAAATCAGATCTTGTCCCAAATCACGCTGTTGCCAATCCTTTAGAATCTAAAATCTAAAGGTTTGTTCATAAAAGGAAAAAGCTATAGATGAGAGCTAGAATTGGTGAAATGCAATCAGTGACATACAGTCATGGCCAAGTTCTTGGTTCAGACTTGTGGCAGCGACAGAATAAACTGCAGGTTCAAATCAAGTCTCTGGAGAACATCCACAGCTGGGATGCGTCTTTCAGTTCTTGGTTCAAAGCTTCAGTGTAGCAAAGTCCCTCCAGAGGGATGAAGCAGGACTGAAGACAAGATGGAGGAGCTGCAGCAGCTTTTTATATTCTCTTGCCATGTGGTCTTTCTTTCTTTGTCCCGAAACAAGCTGTCCATCACGTGGCCTGGAAAAACCTCCGAGTTCTGTCCATAGGCAGGTCCCTGCACACCGTGCTGAGTCCCAAGGCTTGTCTGCCTTCTCTCAATGGGTCAATTGTGTAGCTGATGGTCCTTAATCGGTCATCAAGCAGGCTAGGCATTGCATCCGATGAAGTGAGCTGTAGCTAACGAAAGCTTATCCTCAAATAAATTTGTTAGTCTCTAAGGGCCACAAGTCCTCCTTTTCAACTTGTCTGGGGTGTCACCCAGAAGCATAGTACAAGTTTGAACCACAGACAGTATCGAGTCAATACTTGTAACTTAACATACAAATTTGACACAAACATATAGAGAGCATAATCATAACCAGCAAACCATAACCTTGCCTTAGACACCTTTTGACCCCCCTTTATACAAGATTTGGTGCCACTACAGGACCTTGGTTGCAACAATGATCTATATGGTCCCAGTTCAAGTCAATAACGTCACAGTAGGTATCATAATTGCTATGTCCGGAGTGCAGCTGGGACTGTACAGCCTCCTCTCCCCAAATGCTGATGAGGTCCAGCAGCTCGGCATAGCTCCAAGCAGGTGGATCGCCTGGTGCGTGGAGCAGGCCTGGCCACCTGGAAAGATGCGCTGCACTCATCACCGAGCAAACAGGAAGGGGACTGTCAAAATGGCAAAGGAGTTTACGGAGTGGGGATGATGGATGGTCACCTGAGGGCCGGGCAGTAGAGTTCAAACCGATGACCAGAGAGGTGAGAGCAGGCATTGTGGGACACCTCCCGGAGGCCAATTGCAGCGCCGTAATTGACCTCGGTGTCTACACTGGCACCGCAGCCTGTAGCCCCGGTGCAGAAAGTTTTTTAAACTGTGCGGTGCTTTTTTTGAAGCGCTGCAACTGCCCTGTTTCCACGCCCTGAGTGGCGTGGCCGTGCGTACACCTCACCAGTTGCAGCGCAGAAAGCTGCTTTACCGCGCTGCAACTTGCCAGCGTAGACAGGACCCGCCCTCTGTGGAGAAAGAAGTGGTTCGGGACTATTTAGCAAAGCTGGACGAGCACAAGTCCATGGGGCCGGATGTGTTGCATCCGAGAGTCCTAAAGGAGTAGACGGATGTGATTGCAGAGCCATTGGCCATTATCTTTGAAAACTCTTGGCGATCGGGGGAAGTCCCGGACGACTGGAAAAAGGCTAATGTAGTGCCCATCTTTAAAAAAGGGAAGAAGGAGGATCCTGGGAACTACAGGCCAGTCAGCCTCACCTCAGTCCCTGGAAAAATCGTGGAGCAGGTCCTCAAGGAATCAATTTTGAAGCCATTAGAGGAGAGGAAAGTGATCAGGAACAGTCAGCATGGATTCACCAAGGGCAAGTCATGCCTGACTAATCTAATTGCCTTCTATGACACGATAACTGGCTCTGTGGATGAGGGGAAAGCGGTGGACGTGTTGTTCCTTGACTTTAGCAAAGCTTTTGACACTGTCTCCCACAGTATTCTTGCCAGCAAGTTAAAGAAGTATGGGCTGGATGAATGGACTATAAGGTGGATAGAAAGCTGGCTAGATTGTCGGGCTCAACGGGTAGTGCTCAATGGCTCCATGTCTAGTTGGCAGCCGGTATCAAGTGGAGTGTCCCAAGGGTCGGTCCTGTGGCTGGTTTTGTTCAATATCTCCATGAATGATCTGGAGGATGGTGTGGATTGCACCCTCAGCAAGTTTGCAGATGACACTAAACTGGGAGGAGAGGTAGATACGCTGGAGGGTGGGGATAGGATACAGAGGGCCCTAGACAAATTGGAGGATTGGGCCAAAAGAAATCTGATGAGGTTCAGCAAGGACAAGTGCAGAGTCCTGCACTTAAAATGGAAGAATCCAATGCACCGCTACAGACTAGGGACCGAATGGCTCTGCAGCAGTTCTGCAGAAAAGGACCTAGGGGTTACAGTGGAGGAGAAGCTGGATATGAGTCAACAGTGTGCCCTTGTTGCCAAGAAGGCCAATGGCATTTTGGGATGTATAAGTAGGGGCATTGCCAGCAGATGGAGGACGTGATCGTTCTCCTCTATTCGACACTGGTGAGGCCTCATCTGGAGTACTGTGTACAGTTTTGGGCCCCACACTACAAGAAGGGTGTGGAAAAATTGGAAAGAGTCCAGCGGAGGGCAACAAAAATGATTAGGGGTCTGGAACACATGACTTTTGAGGAGAGGCTGAGGGAACTTGGGATGTTTAGTCTGCAGAAGAGAAGAATGGGGGGGATTTGATAGCTGATTTCAACTACCTGAAAGGGGGTTCCAAAGAGGATGGCTCTAGACTGTTCTCAGTGGTAGCAGATGACAGAACAAGGAGTAATGGTCTCAAGTTGCAGTGGGGGAGATTTAGGTTGGATATTAGGAAAAACTTTTTCACTAGGAGGGTGGTGAAACCCTGGAATGTGTTACCTAGGGAGGTGGTGGAATCTCCTTCCTTAGAAGTTTTTAAGGTCAGGCTTGACAAAGCCCTGGCTGGGATGATTTAGTCGGGGATCGGTCCTGCTTTGAGCAGGAGGTTGGACTAGATGACCTCCTGAGGTCCCTTCCAACCCTGATATTCTATGATTCTATGATTCTATGAAGGGTAAGTTCTCTTCCCCCACCCCCTCCGCCCCCCCTGCAGCTTGCTATACTTTCCTTGTATAATGACAGGTTTCAGAGTAGCAGCCGTGTTAGTCTGTTTTCGCAAAAAGAAAAGGAGGACTTGTGGCACCTTAGAGACCAAGGCATTGGATGCTCATGAAAGCTTATGCTCAGATAAATTTGTTAGTCTCTAAGGTGCCACAAGGACTCCTTTTCTTTATACTTTCCTTGTCTCACTAACCAAAAAGGATCTCTTCCTGTTTTCTATGCTCTCCTTCTCTCACTAACCAAAAAAAGGATCTTTCCCACAGCTCTGTGTTCTGCTTAGTAACAAAAAAGGATCTTTCTCTCTCTTTCTGTTTTCTGTACTTTACACAGCCCTGTGTCACTGACACAGGATCTCTAGCTCATTTTTTGGCCGTGTGATTTCTTTCACCCGACCTTCTCAACCTTCCTTTAGAGTTTCCTCTTTTTTTTAATGAGCCTTTGCTTTTTAAAATTGATTTCAATTTTTTTACTCTTATTATTTTTTAGTCCCAACAACAATAACCTTTTACCACGGTCTTACTAATCTATAAAACACACTCCTCTCTCTTGTTGCTTTCTATAGTTTCCCCTCTTCCTTCTATTTAAAATCACCTTTCTTTCCTTTTTTCTTCTAAGGCTAAGCAATCTTTCTTTTTTTAAAACTCCTTTCCTTTAAAACTCCTTTAAGGCCTCTGTCATGAGGGGGCGTGGTCTCCTGCCCTGGCAGCCTGGGAGGGAGCCGCGAACACCCCCTGGTGGGCAGAACCGGGACACCCATGGCAGCAGAGGGGCGGGGCAGGAAGCAGCACTATAAAAGGCTGGGCCTCCAGCTCAGATGGGAGAGAGCTGCCAGATGAGCAGCATGTCTCTTCCCCACTGTGGAAGCACAGACCTAACAGAGAGTGCTATCCTGACAGAGACCCAGCGGGGCTGCCAGATGCCAAGGACACTGAGAAGCTGGTGGGGCTGCCACTCACTGTCCTCCCCCAGAGCTCGCTGTTGCCGGCAGGGAAAGGGCTCGGGGGAGTCCTCCTCTCTGACCCCTATCCCAGAGCAGCCTGCCTGCACCCCAAACTCATCCCCAGCCCTGCCCCACCCCAGAGCCCACACCCCCAGCCAGAGCTTTCACCTCTCCACCACACCCTCAACCCTCGCCCTGAGCCCCTCCAACACCCCAAACACCTTATCCCTAGTCCAAGCCAGAGCCCTCATCCCCCAACCCTCTGCCCCAGCCCTGAGCCCCTTCCAACACCACAAACCCCTCATCTCCAGCCCTAGACACAGCCCTCATCCCCCTCACACCCCAACCCTCTGCCCCAGCCCTGAGCTCCCTCCAACATCACAAACCCCTCACCTCCAGCCCTAGACAGAGCCTCATCCCCCTGTACCCCAACCCTCTGCCCCAGCCCTGAGCCCCTTCCAACACCACAAACCCCTCATCTCCAGCCCTTGACAGAGCCCTCATCTCCCTGCATTCCAACCCTCTGCCCCAGCCTTGAGCCTCTCTAACCCCGCAATCCTCCCAGCCCCAAACAGAACCCTCACCCCCTACACCCTGACTCTTGCCCTGAGCCCCTCCCAAACCCCTCAGCTCTGCACCCCCTCCCATCCCCAAACTCCCTCCCAGAGCCTGCATCCTGCACCCCAATACTCTGCCTAAGCCTAGGGCCTGCATCCCAGATGTCCTTCCTCACCCAAACTCCCTCCCGGAGCCTTGGGCAGGTGGGGGGCGAAGTAGGGGCGGGTTCTGGGCACCACCAAAATTTCTACAGACCTGCCACCCCTGAACCCATGTACACACGGAATGGGTGTGTAGCAAGGAGCCCAGGGCAGCCGAATTGGGTTCAGCTGTGTTATTGACTATAAGCCGGCCAGTGTGTTGCTGTCGGATTTTCCCCACTGACGCAGTGGCGGATCGCTCCACAGCTGTTAGGGCCCTGGGCTGGGACGCAGTGGAGCGAGAGGGCTTGGGTTCCCCTACCACCGCCACCCCACCATCAGGAGTAGCAGCCTCCCGACTTGGTTGTCAGGAGGCCTGATTGCTCTGGCACCCGCCTGATTCAGGACGTCAGATGGTTGTGCTGACTCTCCCACCAGAGAGCTAACCTTCCCGAGACTGCGACGGCTCTGCCGAACTGTAGGCCAGAGCCCCCCTACTTGATTGCTGCCCCGCCCTGATCAAGGGCCAGGCAAATGGACCTTCTGCTGCTCTGCCTGCCTGACTGTAGGCCAGAGCCCCTACTCGACAGCAGCCCTGTCCGGAATGAGGGCCCCGGGCAAACAGACTCTCTACCGTTGGTCGGCCTGACTGCAGGCCAGAACCATGAACACTGAGCTATTTCCCCTGAACCAAGATACCCTGGAAGTATTGTAGCCAGGGCCGTGGTCTCCCGCCCAGACGGATGGGGAGGGAGCCGCGAACCCCCTACAGCCTCTCTTTCTACTCGTTCATACTTTTTCTCTAAATATGTCAAAACACAGCACGCTGTTAGGGCCCTGGGCGGGGACGCAGTGGAGCGGGAGGACCTGGGTTCCCCTGTCCCTGCCACCCCACCGTCAGGAGTGGCAGCCAACTTGGTTGCTGCCCCGCCCTGATCAAGGGCCAGGCAAATGGACCTTCTGCTGCTCTGCCTGCCTGACTGTACCACAAGCACGCAACCTTCCCCTGGCCAAACACAGAAAAATAATACAAAATAAATGTTCAAAAGGGCTGATGGTGCCAAAAATGTACACGACCGGAAACGGGGACGGAGGGCGGGACGTAAACTCTACATGGGGCATGGAAACCTGTCAAAAAGTACATGGTGATAAAAGCTATTGAGTGGTTAACTACTCACGTGGCTGGGCAGGGCAGGCGGCCAATGGGGAGAAAGCCATGGTGCGGCATGATGTGTTCCACTCTGCTCCAGGCGGGCTCTGGTGCACCAAACCCCAAGAGTAGGGAGGCTGGCTTCTACTGGGGCAGCTGGGCAACTTCAGTGACTGGGTTCTCCCTTGTATGCATCAGTCTCATCCTGTGCAAGAGTGTCCGTAGGCTGGTGCGGGCTGGACGGTGTTTCTTGCAGGCCTTAGGATCAGCATGGTCTGCAAAGCCAGGCACCTGACAGAGGACTTGCTGTCCTGCTGGAAGCCTTTGAGGACTAAGATTGAAAGGAAGGAAATGGAGGTCAGAGCCATGGTGCTCTGGAAAGCCCTGGCAGAGCAAGCCAGCGCTGTACCTCTCAGCCCGCGACAAGAAGGCAGCAGGCTGGGAGGCGGGAAGCAGGGGACTAGCAGGAACAACCTTCAACCCTCACTAAACATCCCCACTGCCCTTCATAGCTGGGGGAGCTCCCAGACACAGGCAAGAAGTCACAATGAACCCCATTCACTCAAAAAGAAAAGGAGTACTTGTGGCACCTTAGAGACTAACCAATTTATCTGAGCATAAGCTTTCATGAGCTACAGCTCACTTCATTGGATGCATACTGTGGAAACTGCAGAAGACATTATATACAGAGAGACCATGAAACAATACCTCCTCCCATCCCACTCTCCTGCTGATAATAGCTTATCTAAAGTGATCACTCTCCTTACAATGTGTAAGCCCTCTACACCAACATTCCACACAAAGATGGACTACAAGCCGTCAAGAACACTATCCCCGATAATGTCACGGCTAACCTGGTGGCTGAACTTTGTGACTTTGTCCTTACCCATAACTATTTTACATTTGGGGACAATGTATACCTTCAGATCAGCGGCACTGCTATGGGTACCCGCATGGCCCCACAGTATGCCAACATTTTTATGGCTGATTTAGAACAACGCTTCCTCAGCTCTCGTCCCCGAACGCCCCTACTCTACTTGCGCTATATTGATGACATCTTCATCATCTGGACCCATGGAAAAGAACCCCTTGAGGAATTCCACCATGATTTCAACAATTTCCATCCCACCATCAACCTCAGCCTGGTCCAGTCCACACAAGTGATCCACTTCCTGGACACTACAGTGCTAATAAACAATGGTCACATAAACACCACCCTATACCGGAAACCTACTGACCGCTATTCCTACCTACATGCCTCCAGCTTTCACCCTGACCACACCACACGATCCATCGTCTACAGCCAAGCTCTGCGATACAACCGCATTTCCTCCAACCCCTCAGACAGAGACAAACACCTACAAGATCTCTATCAAGCATTCTTACAACTACAATATCCACCTGCGGAAGTGAAGAAACAGATTGATAGAGCCAGAAGAGATCCCAGAAGTCACCTACTACAGGACACGCCTAACAAAGAAAATAACAGAACGCCACTAGCCGTCACCTTCAGCCCCCAACTAAAACCCCTCCAACGCATTATTAAGGATCTAAAACCTATCCTGAAGGATGACCCAACACTCTCACAAATCTTGGGAGACAGGCCAGTCCTTGCCTACAGACAGCCCCCCAACCTGAAGCAAATACTCACCAACAACCACATACCACACAACAGAACCACTAACCCAGGAACCTATCCTTGCAACAAAGCCCGTTGCCAACTGTGCCCACATATCTATTCAGGGGACACCATCACAGGGCCTAATCACATCAGCCACACTATCAGAGGCTCGTTCACCTGCACATCCACCAATGTGATATATGCCATCATGTGCCAGCAATGCCCCTCTGCCATTTACATTGGTCAAACTGGACAGTCTCTACGTAAAAGAATAAATGGACACAAATCAGATGTCAAGAATTATAACATTCATAAACCAGTCGGAGAACACTTCAATCTCTCTGGTCACGCAATTACAGACATGAAGGTCGCTATCTTACAACAAAAAAACTTCAAATCCAGACTCCAGCAAGAAACTACTGAATTGGAATTCATTTGCAAATTGGATACTATTAATTTAGGCTTAAATAGAGACTGGGAGTGGCTAAGTCATTATGCAAGGTAGCCTATTTCCCCTTGTTTTTTCCTACCCATCCCCCTCCGCCCCCAGACGTTAAACTTGGATTTATGCTGGAAATGGCCCACCTTGATAATCATACACATTGTAAGGAGAATGGTCAGTTTGGATGAGCTATTACCAGCAGGAGAGTGAGTTTGTGTATGTATGGGGGTGGGGAGGTGAGAAAACCTGGATTTGTGCTGGAAATGGCCCACCTTGGTTTTCATACACATTGTAAGGAAAGTGGTCACAAGGGGAGCAAGGGGAGTCACTCGCCCCTGCAGGCCCAGTGCAGCATGTCCCCCGGCATTGCACTAGCAACGGTCTAGAACCGGGGGAGGCAGAGCCCAGCGCAGAGAGACTGGGGACAATGAGAGCAGGAGGAGTCATGGGACCCATCACCAGGGACTGAGGGAAGCTCAGCAGGGACGGGAAGTCTGGGTAGCAAAGTCATCAAACGTTGCTCTCGAGTGGGGACCTGGGTAAGGAATGAACTAACGTCCAGTCTCCATCTCAAGGGCAAGCTCCTAATCCCAGCCCCTTCTCCCATCCCCCTCCCTCCACTGACCTCAGGTCCAGGAGCGTGAGGTCACCTTGGACTCCTCTTCTCTGCATTCCGCCTCTCTCACTCCATCCTGGAGCTCCCCACAACCCCCACTTTCTGCGCCGCACCCAGCCTGCCGGCTCTCTCCTGCCGGCTCTCTCCTGCAGCCTTCTCCTCTAGCCTACCCCTCCTGCCAGACCTTCTCTTGCCCCTCCTGCAGCCCCTGCGCTCGCTCCCTGCTCTTCCCTACGTCGCACCAAGCCCCTGGCCCTCCTCTCCTGGGGTCTGCACGGCCTCCCCTGACCCACTCCCCATTGCTCTGGCTCCTTTGGCCCCTCCCATCCCTTTCACTGTGTCCCCTCCCACCTCCCTCCTTCTCTTCTGCTGCCCCAGCCTCTGGGGGCATATCATCCAAGCGCCCCCCTCCAGCTGCCCGAGGGGAGGCCCTGCCACAGGGGGGATGGAGCAGCTGGAGCAGCTCAATGGCCCTGAGCACCCAGAGCAGGGGGTCTTCATCTGGCAGCCTGGCAGGAGCTGATGCCAAAGCGTCCCGGGGGCAACTGACAAAGGGGGTGAAGAGACACCTGGGTTCAGAGGGTGCTCTCAGGGCGATCCTGTGTAAATCCGCTGACCCTGCGAGCAGACTTTGGTCCTAGGGGAACAGCGGGGAGAGTCCTTGGAGATAGAATTATGGGGCTCCACCAAAGGCCCACTGGAGTCAGAGGACAGACCCGTCCACATCAGGGCTCATTAGATTGGACTCCTACCGAGGATCTTGCTGAGTCACTATTCCAGGCCCGGGTTTTCCCTGCCATGGAGCGCTGCACCGCGAGCCTGCTCAGTGCAGTTAGGAGACGGCCAGAGTCACAGGCTGCTCACCTTGAATTTGTGTTGACCGGAGATGAATTTGGTCAGCCAGGTGATTCTTCCCACTGCCCTCATCCACACATGCACCTCCTTGGATGCGGTCCAGGGGAGCAGGACCTGAGAGAAACAGATTGAGACAAATTGCGAAGGAGAAGGGCCAAAAAATAGCACAAGCACATAGAGTGAAAATCAGAAAGGCTAAGGCAAAAATGAGTTCTAACTGGCAAGGAACATAAAAGGCAATCAGAAGCAGCTCTGTAAATGCATTAGGAGCAAGACAAAGGAAAGTGTGGGGCCACTACTCAGCAGGGAAGCAGAGCAAATAATGGATGATACAGACAAAGCCAAGGTGTTTAATGCCTTTTTTGCTTCAGTTTTCACTAAAAAGGTTAATGGCGACTAGATGATGACCACAATATTAACAACAGGGGGGAAGAAATACAGGCCAGAGTAGGGAGAGAACAGATAAAAGACAATTTAGGTCAGTTAGATGTATTCAAATTGGCACAGCCTCATGATATTCACACGAGATGGAGCTAGACAAAGCAATCTCTGAACCTTTAGGAGGGCTGAAGGTCCCAGAGGACTGGAGAAGGGCAGCCACAGAGCCTATCTTCAGAAAGGGGAACAAGGAGGCCCCACGGAATTATCCACCTGTCAGCCTATCTTTGGTACCCCGAAAGATTATTGAACAAATTATTAAAGAGTTTGTAAGAACCTAGAGGAGATAATAGGGCGATAAGGAAGAGCACCATGGATTTGTCCACAACAAACCATGCCAAACAAATCTAACTTCCTTCTTTGACCGGGTTACTTGCCTAGTGGATGGAGGGAGGCAGTATATGATGATGTATATGAAGTTTCATAAGGCTTTTGACGCAGTTCCACAAGACATTCTCATAAGCAAACTAAGCCAATATGATCCAGATGAGACTACTCTAAAGTGGGCACACAACTGATGGAAAGGCAATCCTCAAAGAGGAGTTATCACTGACTCGCTGGCAAACTAGGAGGGTGTCTGAAGTGGGGTCCCCCAGGGGTGTGCCTGGGTCCAGTACTGCTCAATATTTTCATGAAGAACTTGGTTAACAGAGAGGAGAGTATGCTTGTCAAGTTGGCGGATGACACAAAGCTGGGGAGAATTACAAGCACTTTGGAGGACAGATTAGACTTCAGAATGAGCTTGCCAAATTGGAGAGTTGGTCTGAAGTCAACAAGATGAAATTCAGTCAAAACCAATGTGACGTAACGCACTTAGGAAGGAAAAATCCAATGCATAAAAACAAAGTGAGGGATAACCAGCTAGGTGGCAGGACTGCAGAAAAGGATCTGGGGGTTAGCGTGAATCTCACACTGAATAGGAATCAAGAGTGTGATGCTGTTGTGAAAGAGGGAAATGTCATTCTGAGGTGTATTAGCTTGGAGCACTGTGTCCAGTTCTTGGCACCCCGCTTTAAGAAAGATGTGAACAAACTGGGGCCCGTCCAGAGGACAGCGACAAAAATGATCAGAGGTTTAGAAAACCTGACCTATGAAGAAAGGGTGAACGACTTGGGCATGTTTCGTCTTGAGAAGATGGAGGGGGCACCTCCTAACACTCTTCCAATACGTTAAGGGCTGTTTCACAGAGGATGGTGATTAATTGTTCTCCACGTCCTCTGAAGGTAGGACAAGAAGTAATGGGCTTAATCTGCAGCAAGGGAAATTGAGGTTAAATATTTGGAAAAAGTCTAAGGGTGGCTAGGCACTGGAACAGGTGACCTAGGGAAGTGGTGGACTCCCCATCATGGATGTTTTAAAAAATCAGGCTGAACAAACACTCCTCAGGGACGGTCGAGGAATGCTTGGCCCTGCCTCAGTGCAGGGGGTGGAGTAGATGACCTCTTGAGATCCCTTCCAGCCCTGCACTTCTGTGATTCCCTCTTCCCAAGCCCTGGGATCGAGAAGACCGAATATCTGCTGAGGACATTTCCCTCTTTTTGGAGCACAAACCACCCACAGAATCGACTTCCTGTGGCCCCAGAACTAGAACGTTGGGGGAATCTAGCTCTGGGCTCTGGCCAGTATTGGTGGGGCCCATGGTGAACACAAATGAATCCCGGGCTCAGATGAGGCTCAGTGGAGAACACGGCAGATCCCGCCCTCCTCCACCCCCATGCCATGCAGACGTTTTTCAGATATAGCGGGGGCACTTGGTCCTCCAGCCCAAGAACCTTTGTATAGAACGTACTCTGAGGAGCAGAAGGCACGGGGGTGTCCCATGCTTGGGATTAAATGGAGCCTTGGTCCCAGAGCCTCACCCCAGCTACAGGACTCGTCCCCTTCCTGCCCCGATGCCTCCACACCTCCACGATGTTTTGCAGCACCACAAGGTTGCGCTTCTCATCCTCACACACCAAGGTCTTCAGCAGCTCATCCATGGTGTTCAGAGTCTGCGTGCAGAGCAGAGGAGAAACCACAGCAAGTGGCGTTACCCAGCCAGGCGACGAACCAATGCCCTGGCGTGTGACACGTCCCAGGCCATGGCAGCCCCTGCTATTCCAGCTCACCCACTCACTTGTACCCGCAGGGGACCTACTGCAAACTCCTCCTGGCAACAGGACCCCACCCGCTTTTGCTGTCCCAAGGGAGGCCACTGCACACAGTCTAACGCATGAGAAGAGCCAGGAAGGACTCCGCATTTGAGGGAGAGGGGAGATTTCCAGCCAAGCTTCACTTCCCCTGGCCTGTGTGCATCTCAAGCAGCCGATCTCAGGCCTGTGCCCCCAGCCATGCACTGGGGATGAATGTGCTTGTGAAGGAAGTGTCTGTTCCCCACTAATTGCCGGTCCTCAGCTGAAGCGCTGCCAAGGAGCTGTGATCATTACACTCTTATGCCAGCGCCAGGTAACCCAGGGGGCAGGGACACGAGCGACTTGCAGGATTCCCCCTCGGTTTGGGGCGGCTCCTCATAGCTAGTTTGGGGCTTACGTTGTTGTATGGAGCAGCCTCCACGCCCGGGTTGGTCTCTGCTGGAGGCAGGGAGAAGACGCTGGAGAAGCACACGGTGAGCAGGCTGGATAGCTCCATTCCCCGCAGCAGTGGCTTCACTTTGCTAAGAGAAGAGACACGTGCGGATTGGAGGGCTGAGACGAGACTGATGCACTGATGTTGGCCTCAGGCTCCCAGGACATGATGGGCAGGCTTCTGGGAAGCTGAGAGCCGGGCGACAGCGGCACTGAGAGAGAGCCCCCCATGGCGCAGGCTGTGCCACGTGCCAGGGCTCAGCCTGCCCAGCCTCTGAGCCACAGGGAGTCACTGAGCTGCCAGAGGGATGCAGCTGGCACAGCTGGCGGCGACTCCGGTGGCTCCGCTCCGGCAGTGCCCAACTGCCCCTCTCCCCCCGGAGCCATCGCCTGTGGGTCCCAGAGGGGACCGGTCCAACCCCCTCGCTCCCTCCCCCACATCTTCACACGGCCACTTGGAGAGGTCACCAGGCACCGAAGGATCCTCCACCACCAACCCACGGCTGCCACGTGCCCGGGGGAATCAGAAGACGGGGGAGGAGCAGAGGGGGCAATGCCCTGGAGAACTGGCCATGCCAAGAGGCTGGCGTGTCTGGCTGCACACAGCACTAGCTGGGACTGGGCGGGCAGGCCGTGTACCTCAGCTCCATGATGGCGAGCATCGCTTGCTGATGCACCCCGCTGGTCAGGGAGTCGACGGACTCAAGATCAATCAGCTCCTGGGGAGACAATGTGGGGAAGTGCCAGCCGGGCTCCGAGCTCCCGTAAGGCTCCAACTGGGGAGCAAAGCGCAGGGCCTGCAACACGTGGCCTCGGCAGACAGGTCGTCCTACTGTGGGCTTGACGGTGTGCAGGGCTCCAGCTGGGGAGCGCAGTGCAGGGCCTGTGGTCAGTGCCCCAGCGTCACGCACCAGTGCACTGCAAAGGCTCCATCAGCATTAGCACCCAGGGACTCCACCTGAGATCAGCCTCCTTGTGTCAGGTGCTGCACACACATGGTGAGAGCCAGTCCCTGCCCCAGAGAACTCACGAGCTAACTGGATGAGACAAGGCATGGGAGGGAAACTGAGGCACAGAGGGGGAAGTGCTTTGCCCAAAGGTAAACTGAGGAACTGAGCCCCAGCCCACTGGACCACCCACCAGCACACGATGTCCTACGTTCAGGGAAGGGAGGTAAGCTCCGGAAAGCTTTCTGCAGCGACGCAGAGCAAAGACTTTCCAAATCTACGGAGCAGATTTGTTGCTAGTTCCCTAGTGGGCACTGACTGCGGAGTGTTGGGGCTCTGTGCAGGGAGACTGGTATATACAGAGCGACATGGTGACTTGGGAAGCTGGGTGCAAGGGAAATACCTACGTTTCAATACAGTGACATGTTCAGGAACAAAGAACGCAGGCCACACTCACAGCATGGGGTCTCTAACCTGTTAAGCGGTGACTCTGGAAAAGACTTGGCAGTCATGGTAATCAGGTGCACAGGAGCGCCCAGTGCGAGGCTGGGGCCAAAAGGGCTTATGCCATCCTGGGCTGTGCAAACAGGGCAATCTCCAGTTGTTAGAGAGGTTATTTTCCCTCGGTATTTGGCAGTGGTGCGACCTCTGCTGGGATCCTCTGTCCAGGTCTGGTGCCCACAATTCAAGGAGAATGTTGATAAATTGGAGAGGGGTCAGAGAAGAGCCACAAGAGTGACTGAAGGACTGGGAAACATGCCTTATAGTGAGAGACTCCAGAAATCAATCAGTTCAGCTTCACAAAGAGAAGGTTACAGGGTGCCTTGATGATAGTCTGTAAGTACCTACACAGGGAGCAAATGCTTGATAATGGGCTCTTCAGTCTAACAGACAAACGTCCAACACGATCCAGCGATTGGCAGTTGAAGGTAGACAAATCTGCAGAGCTCTCCAGGCCAATCACTAAACCCGCCAAGTAACATAGCCTGAGTGTGTGTTTTACTCACCTTTATCTTCTCCACAAGGAGGGCTTTGCAGAGAAAAGCTGCCAGGTTTTGTTCTGGGTGCCTCGTGAGGGCGGCCCTGCTGATGGTGATGACACGATCCAAGAATTCAAGTTTCTTGGCCTCCTCCTATGCCCCGCAGAGATTAGACAAAAACAGGAAGGTTAGCGTGGAAAGGAGCTGCCAGTGGGAGAGATGTCAGAAAGCTTCCCCCCAGCACTGCTCAGGCTTTGATATGCTGAAGGGCAGAAGGCCATTCATCTCTCAACAGGAGTGGCTATGTGGGGCGGGCAGGGCAGCTCTGTGTGAAACCAGACCAGAGAGGGAGCAGATCTCACGGGGTAGGTGTCCAAAGAGGAACTGCAACATGGGGGCTAAGCATCCAGACAGTCTTACTGGGGGGCTTGATAGAGTGGGAGGAACATCTGGGTGTGACACCCTGACACCCCAATATTCGCCACTGTCATATAATTAGGATATGTTTGGTACCAAGTATGTCTTGTAAGGTATCAGTCTAAAAGTCTTTATCTGCTAGACATTAATGTCTCATTGGATTGCATGTGCTATCGTTGTATGTGACGTTCTGAAGTTGAGCTGTGTATGTGTTCCTGAAAAACACTGTGAGGTTCAAAACAGCCTTTCAGGTAGAACAGCAAAAAAGCCAAACACTGGCTCCTGGAGGAAATGCACAAGCATTCGGGCTACCCCAGGAACTGTGTGCAATAGAAACCTCCCCGAGATAACGCAACACAACGGGACCTGTTGGACCCAGGTCACAGCAAAAGAGTTTTCCAGCAGGTGGGAAGAGAAGATAAAAGGGGAACAATAACATCGCAGGGGGGACGGGACGGGACCTCAGACTCCCTGCAATAAGATACCTGGAAACACCTGAGAGACAAAGATTGAACCATGAGAAGTGATGGTCCTAGGCTAGAGAGAGAGATTCCTAGCCTGTGCAAGAAAACCTGGGAAAGCCAAGCTGCAAAACCAAGGCAGCTTCTGCCTTAAGAATCTGTCAACCTGTTTATCACTCGGGGAGAATTTGTTAATGGATATCCTATCCATCTGGTGTGTAAAGCTTCGTTTGTGTGTTTTCTTTATTTACTAGGGTAATCTGCTTTGTTCTGTTTGCTATCTCTTCTAACCGCTTTAAATCTACCTCTTGTAGTTAATCATCTTGTTTCTTGTTTATACCACAACCCAGTTTGTAGTATAAATTAGTAACTGGGAGGAGGGGCAAAGAGTTGTTCATACCTCTCTCGACATCGAGGGAGGGGGCGAATGTCATAAAACCTTTGGGTCCGTACTCCAAAGGAGGTGGGCACCAGAGAACTGGGACAAGGCCCTTCAGCTGAGTCTTCCCAGAGCTGATCTCAGTGTCTGTGTCTTTCTGCAGCTGGGTGTGGCCCTGCCTGTGTGTATGGCTGGAAGAGGCTTGTGAGCCGAGCCCAACAAGACAAGGTAACGGGGGCCCAGGCTGGCAGAACAGGCGGGCTCAGTGATAAGCCAGGACATCAGGTGGCACCTCAAAGGGGGGCAACCCATCACGCTGGGGACTGGCCAAATCCAGTGGGCAAGGGGCATGGTGGGTGCCTTTTGTAACTCAAGAGAGGATGTTTTTAAGATGCTCTAGTTTAAACAGGAATTATTTGGGGGCAGGTCTCTGGCCTGTGTTATACAGGAGGTCACAGTGGGGAGGTCCCGTCTGGCCTTAGAATCCATGCCTCATCCGGAGAAGGACGGATACTGCATGTGGACAGGGCAGTAGCTGAGAGATCAGAGGAGGGCTCTTGGTACCTGTTCATTGCCCTTGAGAAAGGTGTTGATGTAGTCTAGGGTCTCTTTCTCCTGCCAGTCTGGCCCCATAAAGCAGGAGGCATTCCCAGGTGATGGTGAATCTGATCAAAGACAGAGCAGTGGTCATACCTGGGGCTGCCAAGCTGCAGGCTGGGTGACAGAGATCTTAGCAGAAACCCTTGCCCCCCGCTCCCACCCCAGCAGGGTAGCAGCCCCGATGCACAACAGGGTCTGGCACAGCCATCCCTGGTTTCCCCAACTCTTTGCTGCTCAGCCCAGCAAAGATCCAGTCAGAGCCCTGGTTCCCAGCGGCCACCCCACTTCCGCGCCCGCACCCAGCATGCAGGCTGAGCCTGGGGATTTGGAGAGCGCCACACCTGGAAGGAGGCATGATGTCAGGCTCTGAGTGGTGTCCCCGTTCTCCGGGCCATTGCTGGAGTGGGCAGAGGGAATGGCAGTGAATCGCTCTGCTCCCCGCTGCGGAAGAGGGAGGGGCTACCCAGTCTGCGCAGGATACGGGGACCCAGGGCCTGCCCGTTCTGCTTCCTCTGACTGCTTCCCCTGCCATCGACAGCCACGGGGTGTAACCTGGGCAAGCCCTGGGCTCCCATCATCAACCCCCCCACCCAAATGCCCTGTGCTGTGCCATGCGTAACCCCCCTGGAAAGGAGCCAGCAGATGGGGCTGCAACATCAGGGGGCATCTCATGCTTTGGCCGGCGCCCTTCAATCCTAGGCTTAACAACCCACCGTGCACAGAGCATCCCCTTCGACTGGTGGAAAACATCTTCCGACCCTGTGTGTGACGGATCGGGGTGGGCAATTCAGTCAGTCTCCACCTGATGCTTCTGCTGCCGCCCCTAATGCCCGGTCAGATGTCGGGGCTGCAGCTGCTGCCAGCAGGAGGGGCCATTCCCCCCTGCCTGGGTTTTCCTGTCTCTCCATCTCATGGCAGCCCAGAGTTGTACAAAGGTGATGGAGTCTTCTCCCGCCACTGACACCCTGGTCTTGCAACCCCAACCCCCAGAGGGGCCAAGCCCCACCGCAATGCAGGGCCATGGCCCCGGCCATTTTTGCAGCCCCTCCGCCCACCCAGGAGGCACCCACTCACCAGCATGGAAGGGCTGAGGCACACACAGCTCCTGCTGCTGCTGTGGGCTCTTCCGCGGACTCTTCCTTCGAGGAGGTCTCGTCTCCTCCCAGGCAAGGATGGGCTTCAAGGGGACCTTGCGGACTTCCTCAGCCATCCTGCAAGGAGCCAGGACAAGGCATTGCTTGTGAGAGGTGAGAGGCGACTGCCCCGTTCAGCATCAGGGCCAGTCCACGTATGGCCGTTCCACCAGTGCCTACAGCTGCCAGCAGGGAAACAAGCCAATGGATGTGCTCAAAGTCACCCAGGCAGGCAGCAGTACAGGCAGGATTAGAACCCAGGTCTCCGGACTCCCAGGCCCATCCCGCAGGCCAAACGGCCTCCCCCGGGTCACTCCTGCCTCTCCTTCTGCTGGTTCACAAACTGCCCAGCAGACAGGCTGCATCCAACCACTCAGGATTCTTCCTGCCCAGGGAAATTACCCTGATCCCTTCCCCCAGGAATATTGGGGCCGTGGCAGGTCCCAGGTGGGGGAGGGAAGCGGGGTGGGGTGCGGGGGGCGGGCTAGTGAGCAGCAGGAGTTGCTCTGACCCCACCGTGAAGGGGAAGGAGCAGAAGGCGGGAGAGCGGCAGGCAGGCAGGCTGTGCCAGGGCAGAGCTTTGTGGCGATTTCGCAGCTCGTCTCTCCAAGGCCTGTGTGGCAGCAGCCGCTGCAGAGAATCCCAGGCCTGATTCCCCCCACGCTGGGTCTCCTGAATGGCCCCTGCCCTGGGGGGCTCCATTCCTCACCCAGTGTCAACTGCTGACTCCGCAGCAGCTGCACGGCAGGCGTCCTAAGGCACCTCTAGTCCTCTCCAGAGCTCAGGGGGACTGTCCTGGCATCGGACTGTCCTGGTGAATGGAACAATGGCTCCGGGCAGACGGAGAATGCCTGTTCCCCCGGCAACCTCAGTGCCATTCCCTCTGGAAGTGATGGTGTCCGCAAAGGTGCTGGAGGTGGTCAGGCCTTGTGGTTGGAGCTGGACTCAGGAGGCCGGGGCGTGGGTGGAGCGAGGCTGGAGCAGGAGCAGAGCTGGAGTAGGACGAGGGGCAGGGCCACCAGCTACCTCCCGGTCTGGGCATTTACCTGGCCCCACCATGCCAGTGGCTGAGCACACGGGTGTTGTGGTATTTAGGCTCTCAACCCCCCCGCAGAGCAAGGACCTGCTCTCCCTCGTTAGCTGAGGCCAGGGGCGGCGGGGACTCATCTGATCTCATGCAGAAGACTTACAGAGGAGCGGGGAACTGAACACAGCTCTCCTGGGTCCCAGCCCAATGCCTCATCTAACCACCTGTGCCGCCTTCCCGTGCCGTGCCACCAGTCCTGCCAAACCCTCCTCCTTGTCTCCGTCCCCTCCGGGCTCCACTGGTGCGACCCCTTCTGTCGAGCTGCTCCAGGCTCCCTCCTGTGCGCATGCCGGTGCCCACTTCCTCACTGGCACCAGGCTAGACGGCCGGCACCGGGGCGCTTGGCAGACATGCACCACCCAGCCAGGAGCTCGGGGAAGGCTCGGTGTGGTTGGCGATGCAATGGAAAAGCAGAGGTGGGCAATAGAAGATTCTCCTACCTGGAGTCAGGAGTGGGCAGAAGCCTGCGCGTAAATGGGCCACCCACTTTCTGCTGCCGGTGGCGGAGCTGGATCTGCTGGCTCAGCGTTCCCCAGGGGCACCTGCCAGCTCTCGCTCTGCCAGAGCCAAGCCTGGCAGTGAGGGGATGAGGCTGTGCCAGCCAGCAGGGGCGTGTCACAATGGGCAGGCGAGTCACAGACCAGCCAATGTGTGACTCCCCAGCCATGGGATGCCCCAGCCCAGATTTGCTCTGGCCTCGCCAAGGCTTTAGAGCCTGTCCTTCCCCACCGGGGTCATGGGAGGGACCTTCCGCTCCCCACAGTCACAGACGTTAGGCCGGAAGGGACCTCTGGGCTCCTCTAGTCCCAGCTCCTGCAGACCCCAGGCCAGAGCCCCTCCCTGCATCCATGCTATTGGAGCCAGGGGGTCTCTGGATCCCCGAGTGGGAGAATCAGTTCCCTCCCGGTTCCTCCTTCTCGTAACAGTGCAGAACGGGGATTCATGAACTCTCCCCACCCATAGCTCCCAGCCCACATGGGAGGCTCTTTCCACTTTCCCAAGCTGCCGGGTGCTTTGGTCATGGGCTGTAAAATGGTCCCATCTCTGCTTCCTCTCCCACCGCTGCAACGACACAGAAGCTGCTTTAATAACAGCCCCCTCCACTCTGCCCAACTGAGTCTCAGACCTTGCTAATGCTCAGTGCCATGACAGCCCCAGGAGATGATTGCTGTGGCATGTGACGAAGTGGGACTCTTCTTAATGTTTCCTCTGAATAGTGTGGGGGTGCCTCAGTTTCCCCTATGCAGTTCTTAAGTATCGAGGTGGTGGGGTAAGGGTGTATGATCATTGCAGAGCCCTAGAGGGCAGGTATGTGCAGGGGTCTGGACACAGAGAATGGCCGACACCCTATTTCCTGGGTGCTGATGGCCTGGCCCTTCCCCCCTTCTCACAAGGTGAGAGCTAAAAGGGTTGGAGAAAAAAGGAATCAGGTGACCTCCTGGCCCAGGAAAGGGACAAAGCCCAGAGGAGGAGGGGCTGGAGAGAGTTTCAGTTGAGGCTGGCTGGGGACATGGAGTGAAGTACAGGCGTGGTTGTCTGGCTCACTACCTCCCAAAATGGACTCAGCTGAGGGGTCCTGTTCTCTGCACCTACATGCTCTGTGTTAGACCATGTTCCTGTCATCTAATAAACCTTCTGTTTTACTGGCTGGCTGAGAGTCATGTCTGACTGCGGAGTTGGGGGGCAGGACCCTCCGGCTTCCCCAGGAGCCTGCCTGGGCGGACTCGCTGTGGGAAGCTCACGGAGGGGCAGAGGATGCTGAATGCTCCAAGGTCAGACCCAGGAAGGTGGAAGCTGTGTGAGCTGTTTGCCCTTCAAACAGGCTGCTCACAGAAAGGAGACTTCCCCAGAATCCTGACTGGCTTCATAGGGAGCAGTTCCAGAGCATCGCCCGGGGACTCCGTGACACGGGGGTCTCGGCCCAGGGGGAGGTAGTGACTCCTAGAAGCAGGGAAAGCAGCAGCACCATAGATCAGGGAGGTCTTGCAATGCCAGTGACTGTCTGGGGTCTGGCACCCCAGGTACTCAGAGCAGATTGTCAAAGGCCAAACCCCTCTCACCACCGGCTCTGTAGCTCCCCCTTGCTTTCGGTCTGTCTTAGGCACCATCCTGGCCCTCATCCCCCTGGCATCCGAGCACTGCCCATTGCATTTATTCTAACTGCCCCCTTCAGGGCAGGGTCTGGCAGCTACCCCCACTGCACAGACAGGGAACTACAGCACAGAGGGAAGAAGAGACTAGCTCGAAGACAAACAGAGCATCTGTGGCAGAGCTGGGAAATGAACATGGGTCTCCTGGGTCCCAGGATGGCACCTTCTCTTTCAACCCCCTGCCCTCTTCGTCCCTGGTTCAGTGGGAGCTGTGGGAGCTCTCTGGGGCACAGGAGCTGGCTGGTGCCCAGATGGAGCTACGTTGCCTATTGCACAGATCTCGCTTTTCCCGAACATTGAAAATGCTGCTCCAACCATACCAGGGCCCGCCAGGATCCTTGCAGCTGGTCCGTGCTAAATTGTGAACTGTGCCCTGGCCTCCCAGAGCGGGGCAATGGGAGAGGGTGGGGCTGGCCCAAGGCCCTGCTGGATTGCGGCTCACGCGTACGGGGTCCCAGTGCTACAGAGCTCTGTGCTGGGGCAGCGCTTTGTGGGGGTTTCACAGCTCCTCTCTCCAAGGCCTGTGTGGGAGCAGCCGCTGCAGAGAATCCCAGGCCTGATTCCCCCCACGCTGGGTCTCCTGAATGGCCCCTGCCCTGGGGGGCTCCATTCCTCACCCAGTGTCTCCTGCTGACTCTGCAGCAGCTGCACGGCAGGCGTCCTAAGGCACCTCTAGTCCTCTCCAGAGCTCAGGGGGACTGTCCTGGCATCGGACTGTCCTGGTGAATGGAACAATGGCTCCAGGCAACCGGAGAATGCCTGTTCCCCCGGCAACCTCAGTGACTGGGCACTTACCTGGCCCCATCATGCCAGTGGCTTAGCACACGGGTGTTGTGGTATTTAGGCTCTCAACCCCCCCTCCGCAGAGCAAGGACCTGCTCTCCCTTGTTAGCTGAGGCACAGAGCGGCGGGGACTCACCTGATCTCACGCAGAAGACTTACAGAGGAGCGGGGAACTGAACACAGCTCTCCTGGGTTCCAGCCCAATGCCTCATCTAACCACCTGTGCCGCCTTCCCGTGCCGTGCCACCAGCCCTGCCAAACCCTCCTCCTTGTCTCCGTCCCCTCCGGGCTCGACTGGTGCGACCCCTTGTGTCGAGCCGCCCCAAACTCCCTCCTGTGCGCATGCCGCTGCCCACTTCCTCACTGGCACTCGGCTAGACCGCCGGCACCGGGTCACTTGGCAGACGTGCGCCGCCCAGCCAGGAGCTCGGGGAAGCCTTGGTGTGGTTGGCCATGCAATGGAAAAGCAGAGGTGGGCAATAGAAGATTCTCCTACCTGGAGTCAGGAGTGGGCAGAAACCTGTGCGTAAATGGGCCACCCACTTTCTGCTGCCGGTGGCGGAGCTGGATCTGCTGGCTCAGCGTTCTCCAGGGGCACCTGCCAGCTCTCGCTCTGCCAGAGCCAAGCCTGGCAGTGAGGGGATGAGGCTGTGCCAGCCAGCAGGGGCGTGTCACAATGGGCAGGCGAGTCACAGACCAGCCAATGTGTGACTCCCCAGCCATGGGATGCCCCAGCCCAGACTTGCTCTGGCCTCGCCAAGGCTTTAGAGCCTGTCCTTCCCCACCGGGGTCATGGGAGGGACATTCTGCTGTTATACCAATAAAATAAAAACCAACAGGATCTCATGAAAGGGAAAAAGGCAACATACCACATTTATTGTGAATACAGAAAGAATCATAGTAAGCAGTTAGTTATAGCTATAACATTCCATTCAATCTCATATTTATTCACATATTGATTCATACAAACACACACACACAGGTTCTGCAAGGTTGTTATCATAGTTACCAGCCTTAGAGTTGCTCATGCCAAGCCACTGGCCAGGTGGCCTAGACATGAGGAGGGAGCAGGGCCTTTTCAGTCATCTGATGCTCCTGGAAGTTGGTTTGCAGAATCAGCCCCCAAAGTTCTCACTTTTTAGAGTCTATTTTTATAGGAATTTCTTCCTATGCCAGTCTATGGGAATTGCTTCATCATGCTGTTGCTGAATCAATCAGCAGATAGCACATTCCTGAGGGCTCCGCGCTGCTAGATGTTGTCTTGTTCTTTGGTTCTCCCATTCTTGAGGCTGTTGGGTGGATTCCAGTCTGCCCTCCAGGGGTCCTCTGGTTCCATCCCGGTTCCTCCTTCTCGTAACAGTGCAGAACGGGGATTCATGAACTCACCCCACCCCCAGCTCCCAGCCCACAGGGGAGGCTCTTTCCACTTTCCCAAGCTGCCGGGTGCTTTGGCCATGGGGTGTAAAATGGTCCCATCTCTGCTTCCTCTCCCATCGCTGCAACGACACAGAAGCTGCTTTAATAGGAGATGCTGCCAGCTGCAGGGTGAGAGGGGGGAATGGCTGTGGGGAGACAGATGGGTCTCCCTCAGCTGCGGACGCTCCTATATGTGCTATTCCCCTCCCCACATACCCTGCTGTGGGGGAGGTTGGAGAGGGGCTGCTCAAGGACCGGCCTAGAACAGGACACCTCCTCCCAGTTCTGAACATAGGAGTAACCCGGCCCACTGGACTCAGTGCCAGGGTCCCAGGGATGCCGATGGGCTGTGGGTCAGGGAATCAGGGTGAGATTCTTCAGAGCTCAGACCCAACGTGATCTCAGCGTGCTGAGCGCTGGGAGAATTAGGCCTGAACACAGTCACTCTTAGGGTTGCCAGGCATCCGGTTTTCTCTTTCGAAAAGAGACCCTGGCGGCTCCGGTCAGCACTGCCAACTGGGCCGTTAAAAGTCTGGTTGGTGGCAGGGGGATGAGGAAGGGGCCTGCAGCAGCTCTCTCTGTGGAGCTCGGGGGCGGTGCGAGCCCCCGCTGGGAGGGGGTGGATCCCAGCGGAGGGGCTGGGAAAGGCATTCGGCTGCAGGCTGGGGCCGGCAGGGTTAACCCCCGGCAGCAGCCTCTGCGGTGGCCAGGGGTTCCCTGCAGAGCGGGCTGTGGCCTTTAGGAAGTGCCTTCAGCCCCCTCCCTACCCGGCCCACTGCTCCCCAGCTGTTGGGAGCTGAGAGAGGAGGGGTCAGCCACCTGTCCTGGGGCCCACACCTGCTCCCTGTGGGGCTACTGTGCTGGGTTCAACTCGGGACCATGCGGCCAGCAGGTAAGGGGCTGTGGGCAGGTCACTCTCCTCCCGGGGATGAATGGGCTGCGTGGAAGCATGGGGTAAAATTGGGCTGCTCTGCTTGGGAACGGGTCCGAACAGAGTCGGGCAGCAGCTGAGTGTGGAGGCCCCAGCCAGCAGCCGGGCTGTGGGGGAGAATGAAGGAGAGGGGTTGGGGGTCACTGCAAATGGCAGGAGGAGGAGGGGGGGCCTGCATCAGCTCTCTCCCTAGAGCTGCTGTGATTTGCACTATGCTGGGGGAGCAGCGAGCCAGGGGCAGCAGTGGGATGGGTGTGTCACTAGCGGGGAATTCTCTCCCCCCCCCCTCCCCCCCACGTTCCAGAGAACAGGAAAAACTTTTGTCCTCACCGAGCCAGGTGTCCAGGATTCATGGCTGTTAGAGCAGCCTCTGACACCCGGGAAATGCCAGGGCCGTGCTGGTGTGGCTGCTATTTAAGGGGCCACCTGACATCAATGCCTCCCAGACCCCCACAAACCACACCAGCCAGAGCCACCCAGAGCCTGCCCTCCAAGCCCCCTCCCGGGCCCCAACCCCCTGCAACAACTCAGAGCCCCCTCACACACCCATACTCCCTCCTGGAGCCTGCACCCCACATTCCCTCCCACACCCGAATTCCTTCCCGGACTCCACACTCCTCTCCCACACTCCGAACCCCTTGGCCCCAACCTAGAGCTCCCTCATACACCCCAAGCCCTTCATACCCAGCCCCACCCCAGACCCCGCACCCCAGCTGGAGCCCTCATCTTTCCCCCCATACCTCAACCCCCTGCCCTAGCCCAGAGCTCCCTCCCGCACTCCAAACCACTTGGCCCCAGGCTGGAGCACCCTCCTACACCCTGAGCCCCTCATCCCTAGCCCCACCCAGAACCCACACCTCCAGCTGGATCCCTCACTCCCCCACAAACGCCAATCCCCTGCCCCAGCCCTGGTGAAAGTGAGCGAGGGTGGGGAAGAGTGAGAGACGGACGAGGGGGGATGGAGTTAGTGGGGGTGGGTCCGCGGGGAAGGGATGGGGTAGGGGGAGGGGCTTCGGGGCAGCGGCGGGGCAAGGATGTTCAATTTTCTGAAACTAGAAAGTTGGCAACCCTCGTCACTCACCTTCCTGAGACGCTGGATCCTCAGGGCTGGGGCCGGTGTTCGGGATCAGCTTCTGGCCTGGGCAAAAAACACAGACAACATCAGGGACGTTCAGCGGTTCAGTGGCCAGCCAAGCAGAGATCATCCCAGAGACGCAGCTGCTACAAATCCCTAGACGATGTCTCTCCAAAGGAGCCTCAGACACACTGGGCCAAATCCCAGCTGGGGTAAATTGGTCCCACTCTACTGGAGTCAATGGGCCAGATCTCCAGCTGGTGCAGGTCAGCCCTGCTCCATTGACATCAGTGGGCCAGATTCCCATCTGGTGTAATAATAATTAATAATCATAATGCACTAGCACATGACAGTCAAATCCAGGTCAGGTCTCATTGAGCTGGTAGCTTTACAGACATGATAAATGTCAATCCCTGCCCACAACGATCATGAGTGGATGAGAAAGAGAAACTGGCCAAGAGGTGGGGTTGGAAAATGGAGTTAGAAATCTAATAAGAACATAAAAACAGCCAGACTTGATCAGACCAATAGTCCATCTAGCCCAGTATCCTGTCTTCTGACCGGGGCCAATGCCAGGTGCTTCAGAGGGAATGAGCAGAACAGGACAATTCATGAGTGATCCATCCCCTGTCATCCTCTCCCAGCTACTGGCAGTCAGAGGTTTAGAAACACCCAGATCATGGCTAATAGCCATTGATGGACCTAACCTCCAGGAACTTATCTCATACTTTTTTCAACCCAGTTATCCTTTTGGCCTTCACAACATCCACACGTTCCATGGCAGAAGCCCACACAATTATAAAATGCTTGACACCATCCAGCTGTTCCCTTCCCCCTCCTCACATTGTGTTGGGGTCCAACAACTCACCTGGTATATTCAGTGTCTGGAGGAGACTGAGACGAGAATTTTTCACCTGGTTCTGGTCGTTCCTGTACTGGTACATACATCGAAACTGGCCTGAGCTCTGTACAGAGATGTCATGTTGATACAGTGACTGGCCTGGCATGACCTTTTGGCTTGATATTTCTTTACCATCCTGACAGAAAATAACTAAAGCAGCTAAAGTCTTGA
Organism: Lepidochelys olivacea; assembly: GCF_965140295.1. Taxonomy (NCBI): domain Eukaryota; kingdom Metazoa; phylum Chordata; order Testudines; family Cheloniidae; genus Lepidochelys; species Lepidochelys olivacea. The sequence goes on along the minus strand of NW_028181946.1, from coordinate 174,894 downwards.
GACGAAGGTGACACTGAGCCGAAATGCAGTCCCCGACCTGAGCTGAAGAGGTGCTCAGAGACAATTTAGGAGAAGGGAAGTCACCTGCAACAAGAAAGAGAGACTAAGGGTACATCTCCATGGCAAAAACCCAACGTGACAGCAAGTCTCAGAGGACAGGACAACTGACTCAGACTCATAGAGTCACGCAAGGGGGCTAAAATTGAAGTGTAGACACTCTCGCTGTAGTGTGGACACAGGCTAACACCACTTGAGTACCACGAGTACCACTAGTCCTCCAGTGCCTTCCCACAGTTCCCGCCGTGTGCCCAGAAACGTCAGACTGGCAAAGAATTCAAAGCACATCTCCGTTTTCTGCAGCTCTCCGAGCCGTGGGCCGTGCCCCAAGAAGCTGTACATAGCCCCACACTGGAGGGAGAGCAGAATCCGTGTGGGCACAGCAGTGTGCCTGTTCTCGCACGAGCTCCGCTAACTCGAGAGGAGTCACTGAGTGCGGATAACTCGAGTTAGCTCTGCAGTGAAGGCAGAGCCAGGCAGGGAATGAAGCATTAGTGATGGATTAGTGAGAAGTACGCTTGGCTGATTGAAAGAGCCATTTCTCTTCACGTTGGAATTAAAATAAATACAGTGCAACACAGGAGATTGAAGACAAATTCATTCTAACAGGTTTCAGAGTAACAGCCGTGTTAGTCTGTATTCGTCTCTAAGGTGCCACAAGTACTCCGTTTCTTTTTGCAAATTCATTCTAGTGCAGTGCCCTGGTCTCATCAATACACTCCTCTATTAGCACCGACTCTGCCAAGATTTACACATGGAAAGTTTGTTAAACATGTATCTCAGTGACACTGGGCCAGATCCCTGGCTCATGTAAATCAGCCCTGCTCCATTGGAGTCAAGAGAGGTATTCTGATTTATGCCTGCTGAGGATTTGGCCAAGATGGGTTTCACTTCCAGTAAAGTTTAAGGTCTGTCACTGTGGGAAGTTCCATTTACAGTGCGATTACCAGGATTTCAGGCAGGAATCGTGTAAGAGGCATTGCCCACCCATCCGCCTCCTACACCTCCCCAGCCGCCCTCCCGTTGCCATTGTCTGGGGGTTTCACTCCTTTCTATGTCTCCCCTTCTTCCATGTCTCTTGTGCTCTCACTCACCTGGGGAGCTGCAGGGCTCCTGGCCTGTGACCCCAGCACCTGCACCAGACAGGAGAGGGGGTGAGTGGCAGACACAGCAGCTCTAACTATATTAATGTCACGCCAGCTACACTGGGGTGACATTAATATTAATAATTAAGCCAAGACAAGGCAGAAAATCCCAACTCAGGATCATGTTGCAAGACCCATACACCCCAATCCCACAATTGGAGCCATCTGTGGGCCCTGGGTCTCACCATGGCTATCGATGGAAAGCCCCAAGTGGGAATCTTACAAAGTTTGAATATTTGCAAGGCAGGATTAAAGTTTCCATTAACGTCTAAGAAATTTATTCTAATAGTAAAACGCTCCTCACCATGTAACCTGCTGAAAACAAAGAACACGAACATTCATGATCTTCAAAACATTTTCTCACTCTCTTTACTTTCCTAATCAGCTTCAACTCTTTGTCCTCATCCCTGAAATGAGCTCCGCACAGCCAGTCCTAACCCTGTCATTTCCAGGTTTGTAACCTCAATATCATCCTTTTAATGTAGGTCCATTCTATGTACTATTAAAGATCTGCTCACCGGCTCAGACTTTCAGAGCTGTATAGGTGATTTGGATGCTCAGTTGCCATGAATTTGAACAAAGTGTCCAAATCCCGTAGGCAGCTTTGAAAATCTCAGCCATAGGTTGTAATATATATGTGAGTACAATACACACACACAGGGACATTAGATATTAAATAAAATAGCTAGATATCAAAACAATGTTCTGAGCATTAAATATTCTCTCAGAAATTGGTAAGAAACTTTGGCCATGAATTTCAAACCAGTTTTTAAACCCAACATGAAATAACTGCTTAGAGCTCAGTAGAACATCAACGTGCAGCTGTTCATTTAAACCATTTTTACCATAACTTCCCCTCCAGGCTGTTTCCCATGTCCCCCTAGCACAGGCAGACCTATAAACCTGCCTGCCCCTAAACCGCTAGGCAGAGGGCTCACTGCAAACTCACAGAGCAGTCACAGCAGGATCATGGGGTGATCGAGAGCCGGCGACTCAGCCTGAATATCCCACAGCAGCATCGAGTCTACATCTCTGATGAACAGCCACTGGTGCTCTGTGCCCCAGGTCCCTCCTTCTCCCCTCCTTCTTCCGGCCCGGACAGGCTCTGGGCTCTTGTAGCGTGTCTCAGGGAGGCCCTGATGTGTCTGTGGCCAGAGGGGCCCTCCCTCATGAGATGAGAATGGAAACATTATTCACCACCCCCCCACACACACACATCTGGTCTCTGCATTGGGGAGAGCTGGACCCCCTGGTTTCCCATTGGAACCTCCCTGTGACAGGCTCAGTCCTGCTGAGCCAAAACTAGTGAATTTCTAAATCCATTCCTGATATCTGCTGGGAGAGCAATACAGCGGTGCATAGACAATCCAGGAAGTTTTTGGAAAGCGTAGGGGACAATTTCCTGGCGCAAGTGCTAGAGGAGCCAACTAGGGGGGGCGCTTTTCTTGACCTGCTGCTCACAAACTGGGTAGAATTAGTTGGGGAAGCAAAAGTGGATGGGAATCTGGGAGGCAGTGACCATGAGTTGGTTGAGTTCAGGATCCTGATGCAGGGAAGAAAGGTAAGCAGCAGGATACGGACCCTGGACTTCAGGAAAGCAGACTTCAACTCCCTCAGGGAACGGATGGCCAGGATCCCCTGGGGTACTAACTTGAAGGGGAAAGGAGTCCAGGAGAGCTGGCTGTATTTCAAGGAATCCCTGTTGAGGTTACAGGGACAAACCATCCCGATGAGTCGAAAGAATAGTAAATATGGCAGGCGAACAGCTTGGCTTAATGGTGAAATCCTAGCGGATCTTAAACATAAAAAAGAAGCTTACAAGAAGTGGAAGGTTGGACTTATGACCAGGGAAGAGTATAAAAATATTGCTCGAGCATGTAGGAATGATATCAGGAGGGCCAAATCGCACCTGGAGCTGCAGCTAGCCAGAGATGTCAAGAGTAACAAGAAGGGTTTCTTCAGGTATGTTGGCAACAAGAAGAAAGCCAAGGAATGTGTGGGCCTCTTACTGAATGAGGGAGGCAACCTAGTGACAGAGGATGTGGAAAAAGCTAATGTACTCAATGCTTTTTTTGCCTCTGTTTTCACTAACAAGGTCAGCTCCCAGACTGCTGCGCTGGGCATCACAAAATGGGGAAGAGATGGCCAGCCCTCTGTGGAGACAGAGGGTGGTTAGGGACTATTTAGAAAAGCTGGACGTGCACAAGTCCATGGGGCCGGACGAGTTGCATCCGAGAGTGCTGAAGAAATTGGCGGCTGTGATTGCAGAGCCATTGGCCATTATCTTTGAAAACTCGTGGCGAACCGGGGAAGTCCCGGATGACTGGAAAAAGGCTAATGTAGTGCCAATCTTTAAAAAAGGGAAGAAGGAGGATCCTGGGAACTACAGGCCAGTCAGCCTCACCTCAGTCCCTGGAAAAATCATGGAGCAGGTCCTCAGAGAATCAATCCTGAAGCACTTGCATGAGAGGAAAGTGATCAGGAACAGCCAGCATGGATTCACCAAGGGAAGGTCATGCCTGACTAATCTAATCGCCTTTTATGATGAGATTACTGGTTCTGTGGATGAAGGGAAAGCAGTGGATGTATTGTTTCTAGACTTTAGCAAAGCTTTTGACACGGTCTCCCACAGTATTCTTGTCAGCAAGTTAAGGAAGTATGGGCTGGATGAATGCACTATAAGGTGGGTAGAAAGTTGGCTAGATTATCGGGCTCAACGGGTAGTGATCAATGGCTCCATGTCTAGTTGGCAGCCGGTATCAAGTAGAGTGCCCCAAGGGTCGGTCCTGGGGCCGGTTTTGTTCAATATCTTCATAAATGATCTGGAGGATGGTGTAGATTGCACTCTCAGCAAATTTGCGGATGATACTAAACTGGGAGGAGTGGTAGATACGCTGGAGGGGAGGGATAGGATACAGAAGGACCTAGACAAATTGGAGGATTGGGCCAAAAGAAATCTGATGAGGTTCAATAAGGATAAGTGCAGGGTCCTGCACTTAGGACGGAAGAACCCAATGCACAGCTACAGACTAGGGACCGAATGGCTAGGCAGCAGTTCTGCGGAAAAGGACCTAGGGGTGACAGTGGATGAGAAGCTGGATATGAGTCAGCAGTGTGCCCTTGTTGCCAAGAAGGCTAACGGCATTTTAGGCTGTATAAGTAGGGGCATTGCCAGCAGATCGAGGGACATGATCGTTCCCCTCTATTCGACATTGGTGAGGCCTCATCTGGAGTACTGTGTCCAGTTTTGGGCCCCACACTACAAGAAGGATGTGGAAAAATTGGAAAGAGTCCAGCGGAGGGCAACAAAAATGATTAGGGGACTGGAACACATGAGTTATGAGGAGAGGCTGAGGGAGCTGGGCTTGTTTAGCCTGCAGAAGAGAAGAATGAGGGGGGATTTGATAGCTGCTTTCAACTACCTGAAAGGGGGTTCCAAAGAGGATGGCTCTAGACTGTTCTCAATGGTAGCAGATGACAGAACGAGGAGTAATGGTCTCAAGTTGCAGTGGGGGAGGTTTAGATTGGATATTAGGAAAAACTTTTTCACTAGGAGGGTGGTGAAACACTGGAATGCGTTACCTAGGGAGGTGGTAGAATCTCCTTCCTTAGAGGTTTTTAAGGTCAGGCTTGACAAAGCCCTGGCTGGGATGATTTAATTGGGGATCGGTCCTGCTTTGAGCAGGGGGTTGGACTAGATGACCTTCTGGGGTCCCTTCCAACCTGATATTCTATGATTCTATGAAAAGGGCAAATTCCTCTTGACAATTTCCACTATTTTACCACTAGCTCCAGCTGTCCCCTGAGACGGGAGACACAAGGGCATGTTGTTGGTGTGAGCTGGTGTCTGTCTCGGCGTCTCCACCCTCCACAGCCTGCTGCATGCACCACTGCCAGGGCGGGCGTTGTGTGTGGGGGTGAATTTATCACCAAATGATGCACAGGGTCATTAACATCTGTTCTGAGCTCCCAGCCTGCTCTGGTAGTGTGAGCTCTCACTCCACTGGCCTCTTCACTGCGCACCCTCAGCCCTGCCCCCAGGGGCCGTGTGTCCCTGTCACACTGACCCAGGCCTGCCCGGCCCAGGCATAGGGCTCAGGCAGACACTGTGGCTGTAGAACAACCAGACATGGAGAGGGAAGGAATGAAAACCCACATGCCCCAGGTGTTCAGGTGAAGGGGACCTGAGACACTGGCATCACATGGAAAATGGGGACCATGCCGGTAACACCAGGACGTGGTCTGTGTACAGCACTCCCTTTGGCTGGGGGTGATACAAAGGCCGGGAATTGGCTGGGCACAGGACCTTAGCATTGGAAAGCTAATGTGCCACTATATAAAAAGGGTAAACGGGATGACCCAGATAACTGGAGCACTGTCAGTCTGATGTGGCTTCCTGGCAAGATAATGGAGTGGCTAGAATTAAAGGAGGGTAAGATAAGAATGTAAGAACGGCCATACTGGGTCAGATGGTCCATCTAGCCCAGTATCCTGTCATCTGACAGTGGCTGGTGCCAGATCCTTCAGAGGGAATGAACAAAACAGGGAAATTATCAAGTGATCCATCCTCAGTCTTCCAGACCCAGCATCCGGCAGTCAGGGATTTAAAGACTCCCAGAACATGGGGTTGTGTCACAGGCTATCTTGGCTAATAGCCATTAACAGACCTGTCCTCCAGGAACTTATCTAAGTGTTTTCTGAACCCCATTATAATTTTGGCTTTCACAACATCCCCTGGCAATGAGTTCCACAGGTTGATGGTGCATTGTGTGAAGAAGTATTTCCTTTTGTTTCTTTTATACCTGACAGCAATACATTTCATTGGCTTCTTGTGTTATGTGAACGGGTAAATAACACTTCCCAATTCACTTTCTCCACACCAGTAATGATTGTATACCCCTGTATCGTATCCCCCATAGTCATCTCTTTTCTAAACTGAACAGTCCAAGTCTTTAATTTCTGCTCATCTGGAAGCTATCCCATACCCCTACTCATTTTTGTTGTCCTTCTGTATCCTTTTCCCAATACTAAGACATCTTTTTGACATAAAATAACCAGAACTCCATCTAGTATTTAAGATGTGGGAGTACCATGTATCAATAAAGTGATATTTTTGAGTTTCCATGTCCTTGAGTGTTCCATATTATTTATTATATTTATATAGTGGCTTTGTGATCATTTCTGTCTTATTATCTATCCCTTTCCTAATTGTTCCTAATAATTTGTTAGCTTTTTTGCCTGCCACTGCACACTGAGCAGATGTTTTCAGAGAACTTGTATTGATTCCAAGATCTCTTTCTTGAGTGGTAACAGCTAATTTTGATCCCATCATTTTGCACATGTCGTTGAGATGATGTATTCTAATGTCTATTACTTTGCATTTATTCACGTTGAATTTCATTTACCATTTTGTTGCCCATTCACCCATATTTGTGAGATCCCTTTGTAACTCTTTGCAGTCTGCTTTGGATTTAACTATCTTGACAAATGTTGTATCATACACAAACTTTGCCACCTCAGAGTTTACCCCCTTTCCCAGATCATTTCTGAATACGCTGAACAGTACTTGTCCCCATACCGATCCCTGGGGAACACCTTTATTTATGTCTCTCCATTCTGAAAACTGACCATTTATTCCTATTTGTTTCCTATCTTTTCACCAGTGAGATCCATGAGAGGCCCTTCCCTCTTATCCCATGACCACTTACTTTGCTTAGTAGACTTTGGTGTGGGACCTTGTGAAAGGCTTTCTGAAACTCCAAGTACACTATATCTACTGGATTACCTTTGTCCACATGTTTGTTGACCCGCCTCAAAGAATTCTAATAGATTGGTGAGGCATGATTTCCCTTTACAAATCCCATGTTGACTCTTTCTCAACAATTCTGGTTCATCTACGTTCCTGATAATTCCGTTCTTTACTGTAGTTTCAACCTACTTCTCTGGTACTGAAGCTAGGTTTTCCAGCCTGTAATTGCCAGTATCACCTTTGAAGTCTTTTTAAAAAATCGGAGTTACATTAACTAAGCTCCAGTCATATGGTACAGAGTCTGATTTAAGCAACAGGTTGCATACCACAGTTAGTAGTTCTGCAATTTCACATTTGAGTTCCTTCAGAACTCCTGTATCAAGTGGGAGTGCTTCCAGTGGAGTCCCACAGGGATCAGTTCTTGGCTGTAAACTATTTACCATTTTCATTAACACCCAGAAAAAAACATAAAATCATCACTGAAAAAATAGGGTGAGGTGTAAATAATCACGAGCACAGGTCACGGACACAAAGCACATTCTGAATGGCTAGGGATAGAACCACCGAATCTCAGGGTTGGAAGGGACCTCAGCAGGTCATCTATTCCAACCCTTTGCTCAAAGCAGGACCAATCCCCAACTAAATCATCCCAGCCAGGGTTTTGTCAAGCCTGACCTTAAAAACCTCAAAGGAAGGAGATTCCACCACCTCCCTAGGTAACGCATTCCAGTGCTTCACCACCCTCCTAGTGAAAAAGTTTTTCCTAATATCCAACCTAACCCTCCCGCACTGCAACTTGAGACCATTACTCCTTGTTCTGTCATCTGCCACCACTGAGAACAGACTAGATCCATCCTCTTTGCAACCCCCTTTCAGGTAGTTGAAAGCAGCTATCAAATCCCCCCTCATTCTTCTCTTCTGCAGACTAAACAATCCCAGTTCCCTCAGCCTCTCCTCATAAGTCATGTGTTCCAGTCCCCTCATCATTTTTGTTGCCTTCCACTGGATGCTTTCCCATTTGTTCACATCCTTCTTGTAGTGTGGGGCCCAAAACTGGACACAGTACTCCACATGAGGCCTCACCAATGTCAAATAGAGGGGAACGATCATGTCCCTCGATCTGCTGGCAATGCCCCTACTTATACAGCCTAAAATGCCGTTAGCCTTCTTGGCAACAACGGCACACTGTTGACTCATACCCAGCTTCTCGTCGACTGTAACCGCGAGGTCCTTTTCTGCAGAACTGCTTCCTAGCCATTCGGTCCCTAGTCTGTAGCGGTGCATGGGATTCTTCTGTCCTAAGTGCAGGACTCTGCACTTGTCCTTGTTGAACCTCATTAAGTTTCTTTTTGGCCCAATCCTCTAATTTGTCCAGGTCCCTCTGTATCCTATCCCTACCCTCCAGCATATCTACCACTCCTCCCAGTTTAGTGTCATCTGCAAACTTGCTGAGGGTGCAGTCCACGCCATCTTCCAGATCATTAATGAAAGGTAAGCTGGGTACAAGCAAACAATATACATTTAATATGGCTAAATGTAAATGCATACACCTAGGAACAAGGAATGTAGGCCATACTTACAGAATGTGGGACTCTTTCCAGGGAAGCAGTGACACTGAAAAAGATAGGAGTGCCATGGTGGATAATCAGTGGCACATAAACTCCCAGTGTGATACTGTGGCCAAAAAGGGAAATACGATGGTTGGATGCATAAATGGGAATCTCGCAGAAGAGTAGAGAGGTTATTTTACCTCTGTATTTGGCACTGATGTGACCATTTCTGGAATCCTCTGTCCAGTGCTGGTGTCCACAATTTAAGAAGGCTGTTGATAAATTGGAGAGGGGTCAGAAAAGATCCATAAACATGCTTAAAGGATAAGAAAACATGCCTTTAATGACAGACTCAAAGAGCTCCATCTGTTTATTTTAACAAAGAGAAGGTTAAGGGGTGACTTGATCACAGTCTGTAAGTGCCTACATGGAGAATAAATATTTAATAATAAGTTCTTCAGCTAGTAGAGAAGGTCAAACATGATCCAATGGCTGGAAGTTGAAGCCAGACAAATTCAGACTGGAATAAAGCATAAATTAACCCTTGGCACAATCTACCAAGGGTTGTGGTGGATTCTCTGTCACTGACAACTTTTAAATGGAGATGGGATTTTTTTTCTAAAAGCTCTGCTATAGGGATTGCTTTGGGAAGTTCTCTGGCCTGAGCTATATAGGAGGTTAGACTCGATGATCTGGCCTTGGAATCCATGAATCTGTGAATTTCCTGGCTCTGCCCCCATTCAGGGTCCACACCCCCTATGTCACTAGCTGGGATGGAGCTAATGCAGGTGTCTCTATGACAGGACTGTGCCCCCAGAGGACCCTAGGCTTGAGACATCCTGCTGGGACCAGATGCACCTACATTCGGGTCACTTTGGGACCGACAGGTGCATTGTATGTAACCACACTCCCGCACAGGGGAAAATCTGGCTCAGTGACTGTACCAGGGTCCCATGGTATCAGCATAGGCTGGGAAATGGTGCTGGGGAGAAGGTGCCATGCTCCCAGCCACCTGGGCCTGCTGAGAATGCAGTGCAGGGACCATCTGCAGGATAGAAGTGAGCGCAGCAGATGGGCATTGTGTCGGTATGATGCTATCTAGGGGTACTCAAGGTTGTGAGGCATCTTGCTACCACCTGGCCTTACATGACACTTTCTCGGGTTGTCCAGGACCATGAATCACCTGGTTACCCCCTCCTGTTTCCAGCTAGAGGAAGACTTGCTGGTTCTTAGCTGGGTGTCAGCTTCTCTGACACATCCAGTCTGGCAGCCACCCACACAATCTCTTCTGGGTTCTGCCAGCCCTTACCTAGCCTTGCAGGAGAACAACAGGTGCACTGCAGCCCCTGTGCCCCTCGGAAAGCCTCCCCCTGTAGTATCCAGCCCGTGCCAGTGGAGACTCACAGAAATCACCAGCTTTACTGTCTCCAAGGGAAAAGTGCACACACAGCCTGACTGGTACGACTCAGGGACAGTCCTTTAAAACCTCACAGCACAGAGACTGAGTTTGAGTGAAAACAATAGTAAGGTTATTCTCAAATATAAAGATGTAAGGAGAATGGACATAGTAATGGTTCCATATAAAACGAAAAGTATAACATGCTTCTTAGAACCTAAGCTTAACTGCCGCAGGCTAAAATCCTTGTCTACAGTCTTTTCCCCACCCAAAGCAATCTCCCAGCATCACCCGCCAGCATAGCTCGGATCCACCTTCCATGAGTGCAAAAAGAGCTGTCCATTTTGCTTCATCAGCGATGGATAAAGTGGAGTCCTTTTGACTTCTTGTACTCCCCATGTTCGTTGCTTTGTCCCTGAGGTCAGGACAACCCCCTGTGGTTTTTATTTCTGGGTCTTTCCATCCCCCTGTTTATTCCATATGCAGGTTTGGCTTCCATTGTGTTGGCTCACAAAGCTTGATTTACAAAGTTGAGGGCGATGGAGGGAATCAGCTTCCTTTATCTAACTCAGCCCCTCATTGTCAGTCCTGCCTTGAGTTAGACGTCAAACCATTGTTTAGTGCATAGACACAGCTTTCAATATCACCCCTACGTATGTCACCCAACAGTTCTGGGAATCAGTATGATTCTGGCTTTCATTTAAGTTTTCATTAGACATTCTTTATACATAAATACTATGACTGCAACATATTGTGTATAGTGAGCTTTCCAGGACTATCAGAGGCTACAATGATGGAACAGAGACCCCTTTTCCAGGTGGAATTGAGGGATCCTAAGGGTCACACCCTACTGAGAGGGAGTCTTGTCTGTATCTGCTGTGGGCCAGCTCCTTGAATCCTCCAGCTTCCAGCAGCACAATCACGGCCTTCGAGACCTCTGCAGGCCTCTCTGTATAGGCTTGTGATGGACACCCTCCATCCCCTGAGTCCTCCGATTGTCCTTCTGGGGTGCCAGGCCCTGTTCCAATGAACATGCACAGAGCTCTCAGATTCGCCATTCCCAAAGGAACAGCACACACCGGCTTACCAAGTTCCACACAGGGTCACCACTCTGCTTCACACGCAGCCCTGAGATAGATTCATAGTGAAAACAAGGACAGGTTTGTTATGAAAGATCAAAGATTAGAGTCACAGTAAGTAAGAATATTGGAAACAAGCGGTTACCTATCAAACAGAAGCACAACATATTTGCTAGAGCTGAAACTTAGCTAACAAGGGATTCCCCTGTCTCCTGCCAGATAGCTTACCCTCAGCCATTCTTCCAGCATTTTCAACCCGTTTGGCTGAGATCCCTTCTCAGACAATCCAGCCCACTGGCAACTTACCCTCACAGACGAAAGGAAATGGGGGGGGGGGTTTCGTCTGCACCCCAGACATAGTTCAAAAAGTTCATTCTCTTACCCCTAAACAGGAGAATCTCTGCTGGCTTTGTTTCTTCCTAGAAACCCCTCTGTATATTGGTTAGTATTTTGCTCAGATTGTAATTGGGCAATACTCAATTAGCACATGACCAACCAGAAGGAGAGAAGCAGTTCTTCTCCTCTGCCTGCCAGGAGCTTGGGAATCACATTTCTGTGACCTGCCTTATCTCACAGAGCTGGAGAACATATTTTCTAGTATTTAGACATGACTCCTCCTGTATTATCTGTACATACGTCTCACAATGATTGTGATGAGCAGTGTGACAGAGGCTTCCATTAGAGCCCTTCCATGGCATTCTTTGGCAGACTAATGTGTAGATATTGCCCCCAAGGAATCCCTGTAACCCTCATGCACCCCATGTCCCCTGCCGGTTGGCACCAAGAGGTCCATGGAAATGGGCCATGAGAAGGTGGCTGCGTCAGGGGAGCAGCATCGCTCTGGGTCTGTGCATCTATATATACCCCACTGAGCCATGTGGCGTGCACTGCTCTGAGCTGCTAGCGCATCTGGGTTGTGGGGATGGGGTTAGTGCAGGGAGAGGTGCCTGCATCTATTTTTTTCTCTGTAAAATGTGCCTTGGAATTTCACCCCCTGGTTGGGGGTTTCCACAGCCCGGGCTATACAGATCCAGGGATGTTAAAGCCAGAGGGGACCATTGTGTTCATCTGTCTGGCCCCCTGCATCACCCAGGCCAGAGAATCCCATGCAGTGATCCCTGCATCCAGCCCATCTCTGTGGTGGAGATGGAGAGTGTCTTCTAGTAACAACAATCTTGATTTACAACCACTGAGTGTTGGACCATCCCCCATGTCCCCAATGGCAAAGGCTCCAGGGCGAGGCATGAGTATCTCCTCAGACAGATTTCAGAGTAGCAGCCGTGTTAGTCTGTATTCGCAAAAAGAAAAGGAGGACTTGTGGCACCTTAGAGACTAACAAATTTATTTGAGCATAAGCTTTCGTGAGCTACAGCTCACTTCATCGGATTCATAGTTTTCTCCCCAACAAGCTGGCCAAACACAGCCACTTGGTTATAGGACTGTATAACTTTCTTAACAGCTTTCACTCCATCTGAGTCCTTCTCAAAGCTATCCACACTGGATCTTTCAACAGGAATGTCAGTGGCTTCATTCACAACAGAAAATTTCTGGTTGTTAGGAACTGAAACTTTCTTGATTAAATCACTTTCACACCCTTCAGTTGCAGTAAACTGCTTGCAAAGACTCCGTGAGGATTCCTTTCCCTAGGGTCTTTTCTATGCAACAATTCACCCCTCGCAGAAATTCTGCCCTTACCCTCTTCACCTAGAGCTTGCTCTAGAGGAACACTTTTCTGAGCAACAACAGACTCTTTCTGGGTCTCATTACATCCAGAATTACCTCTGGCCCATCAGGCGGATTCCTACACAATCCCCTTTCAGGCAAACTTACAGACTCCTAGATAAAAGGTTGGAAGCGTTCCCCTTCCCTTTGCCACACACAAGTTCAGGAATCTTTTCCTTCTTGCTACAGGTTTCCACACCCTCAGTAGGTAACACAATCAAATCACCTTTATGCTCTCCTTGTGCCCTGGCTAGGATCTCACCCTGATTAGACAGAGTTACTACACCCTTTCCCAGCCACACATTAGCAACAGGCAAAATACAAGCACCAGAATTGTCTGGTCTGCGATTTTGCATAGACACTAACTGGATGAGACCAAGTTACTGGGCCATTCTCCCTTGCAGACACAAACTTAGGACCATTCCCTTCCTGGGCTTTAGCAGAATCCAGAACCAACTCTGAGACAACTGCACTATTCTCAGCCATCGCTGTAGCTCACAAAAGCTTATGGTCAAATAAACGTGCTAGTCTCTAAGATGCCACAAGTACTTCTTTTCTTTTTCCTCAGACAGAGCAGCCGCCCCCTAACACTGCACAGACGCCTGGGCTCAGGGCTGGCTCCCAGGGACGACCCTATTGAATCACCAGCTCCACATTCGGCAACACTCTGTCTCTTGGGGGCTCTCCCAGCAGCTCTTCCCACCTCCCCTGGCTGAGCCAGCAGCCCAGACCCGGAGCAGCACGACTGGTAGAGACCAACATTCATGGAGGAGAGTGAACAATTGGGAATTTCTGGGAAATGTTTTTCACTTTGTCTTGAGAAACCCTGAATGAGACATGAGCCAAGTAGAGACCTCTTTGGTTTTGTCGCTCTCCGACATGGACCGAGGCAGCCCTTTCTTAGGGGATAACATCGTCCCCTCCATGGAACTCAGTGGATGGGTCGTTTCTGAGCCCAGAAGGAATGTGGACATTGGAATAACCCCAGAGAGTGACCTGCCCTTTCCTTCACCCAGAGGCATGGACGGCCCATAGACATAAGGAAGAGGCAGTGAAGTTTAGTGACTAGGACACAGGCATGGGAATCAGCAGACCTAGGTTCTAGTCCTGGTACTTCATGGTAACTGAGGGCAAGTCACCCCATTACTCTTTGCCTCGGTTTCCCCTCCCATCCTTTGTCTTCCTGGTCTACCTAGATGACGAGATCTTTGGGGCAGGACCTATGTGTCACTAGCCATGTGTGTAGTGCTCACTGTGCAAAATATAAAATGGGACCCTGCTCAGTGATTGTCCCTGGAGTTTGCTGTGTGGAGCCTGGCCAAACTCCTCCCTGCTCGGGGACTCCTGATTGTGTCAGGCTCCACAAACGTCCTTTTCCTTGGGGTTTGAGAGAGAGACAAGGCCTCAGACCTGGCCATTGCCAGGGTAACCCCTAGACCTCACTCCTGCAGTGCAGTGCACTTGGCATGGGGCGCAGGCTGGGAAATGCAGCTGCCCCCTTCCTCATAGGGGAAAGGAATGAGATTATTACACGTGAGCCCCACGTCCCTCATGGGCCGTACATCCCAGTGAGAACCCTGGGGCTCAGCCACCTTGGAATGTTTGTTGGATTCTCTCAGCCACATGCCCACCTGGGACATTGTTATTGTTGGTTATTCAGGGTGGTGACCACCATGTGCACGGCACCGCCCAGACCCTGTTGAGGGGACAATCCCTGAGGAGATCACAGTCTGAGGATTGACAGAAAGAGAGAATCGGGGAAGGGGAACAAGACAAAGATTTTCCCTGCAAATCCCCATGTTTCGCTCTAGGCAGGTGAAGCAATGGGATTGCTCAGAGGGATTGAGACATGGAGAGAGGAGGGCTGTGGGGAGGAGCACAGAGCAAAGAGGGTGTATGGAAGGCAGCACAGAGAGGACTGTGTTGGGGAACCGGGAGCTGGATGGACAAGGTTGGGGGTGCAGGCGGGCTGAAGGGACGGGGCCATGTTATATCCCATGGGGACTCGAGTCTTGTGGCTCAGGCAGAGCGATGGCTTGTTCTCTACAGGATGAAGGTGATGATCAGGGAAGACACCAGGAGGAGAAGAACCAGGGCATAGCGGAGGATCCAGATGTAGACAGACATGGCTGGGCCTGGAATAGAGAACATTTGATGGGTGGTTGGGGAGCAGGCAAATGGCTCTAGAGAGTGCAGGCTCAGAGTGGGGTCTCCACAAAGCAGCTCTGCCTCCAGCTGGGCAGCTGTCCCCACCTAGATGGCGAGTGAACCCCAGGCTCAGGAAGGCTAGCCCCTGACCCGTCCTGCCCCTTCTGCCCAAGGCCCAGCCCCTCCCGCCAAAGCCCAGAGGCTCCCCTGACGTGGAGGCCACCCCCATCCCAGCAACCTCCTGGGTGGGCAGCATGGTTCCCCTCCCCCAGCCCCAGAGCACCCAGCGGGTGGGTGGCATGGCTCCCCCCAGCATGCCAAGTGGTGTGCTCCCCCCCGCCGTGCACTGGGCAGGCAACGCGGCCCTTCCCCAGCCGCAGAGGTGTTTGGTGCCCCCCCCAGCACCAGGCAGCCCCCATTAGCACCAGCTTGGGGCCCTGGCCACAGGGGAAGAGCCCCCTACAGCACAGTGCTAGGAAGTAGGAAGGGGTCTGGGGGTGGAGCATGGGCGGGGACATACAAGGTTGTTTGTATCTCCCCCAGAACTCCTGGAGGCTGTGCTCTGAAAAAAGGCAGTCTAGTGTCATGAGACCTCAGAACAAATTCCCCAAGGGGGCTGGGACATCTCAGAGCCCTGTAGCACGTTCAGGACAGAGGGGACACGGGAACTAACAAACTGGGATAGAGACCCCAAGGGATACTAAGCAAGGCCTGTCAGACCAGAACAAGCGCTCTCCTTGACTTTTCTCCTGGAGAAGGCCCACGGATGGGAGCTAGGCATCAGGGTATTGAATTGGGGGATAACCAGACCCTGAACCTATCTCTGGATGATTCTCACATTTTTCCTTCCCAGGTAACAGACCCATCTCCCTGCCCTAGACACCCCCAGGCCACTGTTGGATGCTCTGAGCCCGAGGCATTGGTCCCTGCAGGCGAAGGGTTTCATAGATCAGGGAATGGACTGCTGAATTCTATTTTATTGTTCAGCCACTAACTGGCGCTGTATGGAAAACATCTTATTTAAGCTAACCTCAGACATGCCTGGCAGAGCATTACGAGATCTTATGATGAACGCATCTGGTGTGTACTTTGCTAAGAAGGAAGCTCTGATGCCAGTCCATATCTGGTACCCGAACATGACATGGTGTCAGAAGTATACTAGAGACCGAGGAGAACAGAAACAGAAGGAAATCAGCAACAAAGGTTGCAGACAGAGGGAACAATGCAACATAGGTTGTAGGATCTCATCAACATGCCACTCTTCAAAGCTCCAGGGGACTTCACCAGTGACAAACCTTCTCAATGGACAAACTGGAAACAGTATTGTGCAAGATTTCACATTGCAAACAGGCTCCACAAAGAAACTGGAAATATATGGGTACCTTTGTTAATTTATGCTATGGGGAAACAAGCAGAGCATATCTTAAAATCCTCTGACTTTACTGGAGACAGTCACAGAGAAGACTGCAAAAGGGTCCAGGTGATACTTGATACGTACTTTAGAGCTCAGAGAAGTGTGGTTTATGAAACAGCATGTTTCAACCAGAGAATTCAAGAAGCAGAGGAAAATGTTGAATGTTCGATAAAAGCTCTGCATATATTGTCTGAAAACTGTGACTTTGGGAATGCAAAATTTGAAACTATCAGAGACAGGCTGGTTATCGGATTAACAGATTCAAAACCTGTCACAGCAGCTACAGTTGAAGAGAGATTTAACCCTACACACAGATATGCAGAAAACAAACAACTCTAGCCCCTGGTCCTGCAGACATTTAAGCACATGCAGAACTGAACTCTTCTGAGTAGCCCTATTATCTTCAATGGAATTACTTACAAGAGTAAAGTTACATAATTGCACAAGTGATAGCAGGCGCAGAGTCTCAGTATTTAAGGGGTGTTTTCCTATCAAACTAGCAAAGCTGGGATTCGTCACTGGGGTATGACCATGTGGAAAGGGAGACAGATGGAGAAACAAAGATGGAGAAACAAAGGGTGGATGAAAAATTGGGGGGGGGTTAGCAAATATTGGGCTAAAAATTTCCCATTTATTTCCAAATTTGAAAACATTGTCTAAGTTGTGATCCTCTCTAATGACCTTGTTTTCTGCAGGCTTGATTAATAAATCTTCCCAGAATGTCTGATAATCAAGACACAATCAATGCATGTTTAATAGGTCTCAACGCAGATATCAGTGGAAAGACCCGGTTAGGAATCTGACAAAGGCTGAATAGTTGCAGGGGAGGATTACAAAGTCTTCAGTGCAGTTTGAGGGTTTGACCAGAAGTCGGTTAAAGTCAATGGAAAAAACTCTCCTTGACTTCAGTGATCGAAAAAATTACCATTAATTTTAATGAACCCCTCTCCCTCATAATGCCCTTGGAAACTCAGAACATATGGCATTGTAAAAATTTCAATATTTCTACTTTCTCACAAAGTCCCAAATTATCATCAATATGCTCCCCAAGAAGAATGCTAAACTCTCTGGCCCCACAATCATAATGAGCTCTGAGTGGCCAAACCTAATACTGGCATTTCCTAACATCAGTCTTCTTGAATTTGAAACCTCAGTAACATCCTTTTAATGTAATTTCTTTATATGCAATATTCGTATTCTCTACTGCAGTAGCATCTAGGAGTGCCTGTTATAGACCAGGACCCCATTGCGCTCGGGGCTGTACCAACACAGAACAAGAAGATGGCTCCTACCCCAAAGAGTTGACAATCAATGTAAATTTACCTGTAACGCCAACAGACCCCAGTCGCTGGCGGGCAGGATTGAACTGGTGACCTTGGGAGCTGAGTATAGGAGCCTTTACCCCATGAGCTAAAAGCCAACATACTGTTAGCTAAGGCTGTAGCGCAAACTCATTTTATCTCTCTCTCTAAGAGGTCTCGGTGCCACTACACGGGACAGAACACCACACCCAGAAGGTGTGTGGCTTACATACAGGCTCTAATTTTCAAAGCTGTCTAAGGGATTTAGATCCAAATTCCATAATTTTTAATGGGAAATGGGTGTCTCAACCACTAGGCTGCTCTGAGCGTACATTATATATATGAGCCTGTGATGCCTTCACAAGGGCATGATATTATATGGCATGTAGAGCAGGAGGCTACAGCAAAAATTGGAAGAGTATTGAAAATCATGTCAGACGTCGTTAGGAGACACACACCATGAATTTACAACCAGCTTTTCACTCTGACATGAATTAATTGTCTGGATCTCCGTGAAGTAGCCATGTGTAGTCATCATTTCAACTATTTAATATTTTTAATGGGATTCTGAACCCAGGCTGGTCCCCACACCTCCCCAGCCCAGGCACCATCATTATCCTGTCTCTCCCTCTGCTCCCAACAACCTGGAGACAAGCTCCCCCAGCCCGTGGGCAGAGAGCTCTCCCCATACTTACAGAGCAGCCACAGCAGGATCATGGGGAGCAAGAGCTGGTGACCGAGCCAGGGGACTCTGCAGCAGCGTCTGGGCCTCTGAGGAGAACCCCCGAGGCTCTGTGCCTCCAGTTCCCTCCTCCGCAGGGGGAGCAGCAGAGGAACCGGATGGGCTGTGGCCTCTTGTAGCATGTCTGGGAGCAGCCCTGATGTGTGTGTGGCCAGAGATGTGAGTGGAACCATTATCCACCATTCCCCCCCAACCCCAGGCTGGTGTCTTTGAGGACTGAATGTGCTGGTTTCCCATTTACATTTCGCAACACACAGACTACTAGCCACAGCCCAAGGCTGGTCTCACTCACAGGGAGCAGTTGTTGGATCATATTAAAGAAGTTCTGTATTAAAATCACAAATGAGTTTGATTCCCCATAGTTGAAAGTCCAGGGTATTACTAATTAAGAGGTCTCTTGGTTTTTGGTGCTGATTCTCTCCCTCTATGTGTGAAAACTGCAAGCTGCTAATTGTGTTAGTACATTCTAAGACTGAGTCTGTTCTCAAAGCAATTCACAGAGAGAGAGACTCAAAGCAATACTCGAACAACAGAAACAGCACCCAGAGACTCCCCGCCCTTTCGTTGTATTAACAATTGTGATTAAAATAGAGATAGAGGATGTATGTGGATGGATGCTTGGTGTGGATAATAACTGAATGATCAGGGAGGTGCCAGCCTAAGAATCCAGTGTCCGTGGGCTGAAGAAGGCGTCAAGTGGAAATAACCAGAGGACCCCCGGAGGGCAGACTGGAATCCACCCAACAGCCTCAAGAATGGGAGAACCAAAGAACAAGATAACATCTAGCAGCACGGAGCCGTCAGGAATGTGCTATCTGCTGATTGATTCAGGCTGGTAACTATGATAACAACCTTGCAGAAACTGTGTGTGTGTGTTTGTATGAATGAATGTGTGAATAAATATGAGATTGAATGGAATGTTATAGCTATAACTAAGTGCTTACTATGATTCTTTCTGTATTCACAATAAATGTGGTATTTTGCCTTTTTCCCTTTAATAAGATCCTGCTGGTTTTTATTTTATTGGTACAACACAGTCACATCTCCCCCCAGGCCAGTGCTCTCTGTGTCTCCAAGGGGGACCCCCTGGCTCACACCAGAGGCAGTGACCTACACCAGTAGTG
Source organism: Lepidochelys olivacea (assembly GCF_965140295.1). Taxonomy (NCBI): domain Eukaryota; kingdom Metazoa; phylum Chordata; order Testudines; family Cheloniidae; genus Lepidochelys; species Lepidochelys olivacea. The sequence continues at coordinate 155,467 of NW_028181946.1, read as the reverse complement.
TGAAATCCATAGAGGTTCAGCATCACTGACTGGGGAACTTTCCCGGGGGCAATTTTTAGGAGTGTGAAATACTCAGACAGGACACACAGGGGCATGTGGTTGGCGTGAGTTGGTGTCTGTCCACACAGCTCCAGTCGCCACAGCCTCCAAGGCACATTTACCCAGAGCAGGAGCTTAGTACGTGGGTGAGTTTATCAGCAACCACTGAGCAAGTGACATTAACCTGGGCTCTGACCTCCAGCCCCGCTCTGGTAGCATTAGCCCTCATTCACTGCTCTTCAGTTTCCATCCTCAGCTCAGGCCCCAAGCGCCCCTCCAGGGGCTCTGTGTCCCTGTCACACAGAGCCAGTCCCACTCAGCCCAGGCACATGGCTCTCACAGACACTGTGTGGCTGTAAAGCAACCAGACATGAGCAAGGAGGGAATGAAAACCTGGCACATCGCAGGTGTTCCGGCTTCTCATGGAAAACGGGGACTGTGCTGCTATATGGGACATGTGGCCTATGTACAGTACTCTCATTGACTGGGGATGATACAGCAGCTGGGGACTGTATGGCTTCAGAAAAGTCCTGGGCACACCCCCATTCCCAAGCCACGCCCCCTATCCAAGTTCAGGGTGATATAGCAGCCAGGGATTTGCTGGACAGAGGAATGTCCCGTCTCTGCCCCCTTTCCCAGGCCACTCCCCTACGCCAGGACCCCACTTAAGGTCACTTTGGGGCCAGCAGGTGCAGTTTACAATGCCCCCCACTCCCCAGGAGGAGACTGTCTGGCTCAGTGATTCTGTACCAGGGTCCCAGGGCATCAGCGTTGGCTGGGACAAGGTGCAGGGGATGGAGGTGCCGTTCTCCTAGCCACCCGGCCCTGCTGAGAATACAGCACAGGGACTGTCCCCAACATAAAAGTGAGCACAACAGATGGCCGATGGGGAGGTCTCTGCCTCAGGGGAGCAGCATCGCTCTGGGTCTGCACTGCTATACACACGGCACTAAGCCGTGTGGCACACGCTGCTCTGAGCTGCTCATGCAGCCGGGGCCATGGGGATGGGGTCAGTGAGGGGAGAGGATCCGGCACTGCAAACACTTCTGATAATGCAGTGAGCACAAGCTGGGAGGGGCCTGTGGCTGGGTTTCTGGGTCTGTATATGGCAAGCAAAGAATACGTGTTTTAATGTGGCTAAGTGTAACATATACAACTAGGTACATAGAATTCAGGCCTTACTAACAGGGTGGGAGACTCTCTCCTGGGAAGCAGTGACTCTGAAAAGATTAGGGAGTCGTAGTGGATAATCAGCTGAACCTGAGCAATCCTGGGATGCATAAACAGGGGAATCCTGAGTAAGAGCAGAGATGTCATTTTACCTCTATATTTGGTAACCGTGCGACCATTCCCGGAATACAGTGTCCATTTCTGATGCCCACAATTCAAGAAAGTTGTAGATAAATTGAAGAGGGTTCAGAGAAGATCCATAAGACTGATTAAAGGATCAGAAAACCTGCCTTACAGGAACAGACTCAAGCAGCTGAATTTATGTAGCTTAAAAAGAGAAGGTTAAGGGGTGACTTGTTTACAGTCTGTAGGTATCTACAATGGGGAAAATGTTTAATAATGGGCTCTTCAATCAAGCAGAGAAAGATATAACAGGATCCAATGGCTAGAAGTGGAAGCTAGACAAATTCAGACTGGTAATTAGGTGTAAATGGCACACCACATGGAGTGGCTCACAAGCGAGAATACCAATCTCAGAGCAGACTGTTAAGAAGGGGGGCACAAACCCCAAACTGGCTGTGAGTTCTATACTTACATTTCACCAGCCTGGCAACAAGTGTAAACTCCTCAGGCACTATACAGCCTTATCATGGAGTCACAAACAGTCCCTGTCATAAACATAAAGGGAAGGGTAAACACCTTTAAATCCCTCCTGGCCAGAGGAAAAACCCTTTCACCTGTAAAGGGTTAAGAAGCTAGGATAACCTCGCAGGCACCTGACCAAAATGACCAATGAGGAGACAAGATACTTTCAAAGCTGGAGGGGGGGAGAAAAAAAGGTTCTCTTGGTCTGTGTGTTGCTTTTGCTGGGACCAGAGCAGGAATGCAAGTCAGAACTCCTGTAAAGGGCTAATAAGTAATCTAGTTAGATATGCATTAGATTCTGTTTTGTTTAAATGGCTGATAAAATAAGTTGTGCTGAATGGAATGTATATTCCTGTTTTTGTGTCTTTCTGTAACTTAAGGTTTTGCCTAGAGGGATTCTCTATGTTTTGAATCTAATTACCCTGAAAGGTATTTACCATCCTGATTTTACAGAGGAGATTCTTTTACTTTTTCTTCAATTAAAATTCTTCTTTTAAGAACCTGATTGCTTTTTCATTGTTCTTAAGATCTAAGGGTTTGGGTCTGTGTTCACCTATGCAAATTGGTGAGAATTTTTATCAAGCCTTCCCCAGGAAAGGGGGTGTAGGGTTTGGGAGGATTTTGGGGGGAAAGACGTTTCCAAGCGGGCTCTTTCCCTGTTATATATTTGTTAGACGCTTTGTGGTGGCAGCAATCTAGTCCAGGGTCAAAAGAAAAAATAGTTTGTACCTTGGGGAAGTTTTAACCTAAGCTGGTAAAAATAAGCTTAGGGGGGTTTTCATGCAGGTCCCCACATCTGTACCCTAGAGTTCAGAGTGGGTACAGATGTGCCCTAGAGTTCAGAGTGGGGAAGGAACCTTGATAGTCCCCGTGGGCACTCCAATCTATCTTGCCACCCAGGCAAGCTTGCTTTTGTGATAGATGACCACTTTACAACAAAGATCACAAAATATTCAGGTTATTCCCAGTCCCAAAAGACCCATCACTGCTCAGGGATTTTTATCCCCATCTCCCTAGAGTACAAACTGATGGGACGAGCGCTTCTGCACATCCCCCTCTTCATGGCTGTTCCGGGAGCAATCAACAAAGTCCTTCCTCTTTGATGGCTTAAAATGGCCCATTTGGATTATATAGGCTTGCCCTCCTCATGGGTGCAAAACCAGTATTTCACACTGGGTGATGCTTCTTTCCTGACTGGATTTCCAGTTTCAGAGGAAACATTTTTTCAGTTGCCGAACAAACACTGAAGCATTACCTTATAACATGGCTTACAGATATTATAAATGAGCATAATGCAGGTGGCAATTTACAAGCATTTAATAAAGTCTACATGCTAAACACATTGTTACAAGTCTGATACGCATTTTAACACTACTAACACACTGGTGCATCAGACTGGTTTCCAGCTATGCATTTGACAGTGTTCACTGGAGCCCTAAGGACCTTGGCATGAGCCGGCACCTGGTCTGCCAGCTTCACAGTACATTTTTAGCAGTGAGGGTAATTACTCACTGGAATAAGTTACCAAGGAGTGTGGTGGATTCCCCATCACTGACAATTTTTAAATCAGGATAGGATGTTTTCCTAAGAGAGCTGTTCTGAGAATTATTTTGGGGAAACTTTGAGTCTTGTGCTACACAGGAGGTCAGACTAGATGATCACAATGCTCCCTTCTGGCCTAGGAATCTATGAATCCATGTCCCCAGTGGCAAAGACTCTGTATCTCATGGCCTGGGATGAGTGTTTACTCTGTCTGACCAGCCATCCTCTAACACTGCACTGGCATCAGCACGGGAGAGTGCCCGTGTCCCTGGGTGAGCTGTTCCAATGGTTAATTCCCCTCCCTGCTAAACACTTGCATCTTTGTTCCAGAATGGATTTTTCTAGCATCGATTTCCAGCCGTTGGTTCTCCCCCTGCCTGTGAGTGGCCTGGCTGTGATGTGTGACCCGCTCAGAGCCGCTCCTTCTCCAGAGCACTCAGACACCTGCTCTAGGGTGGTCCGCAGGCCGAGCAATGTGGCGCGGAGCTCTTAGAACAGTGCAACCGGCCACTCAGCGAGAGCCCTGTCTGGGTCTTTCGTTATTGAATCTGATGTTAAAAACTCCCCCAAAGGGCATCAGCAATTGAAAGATGTTCAGGCTAGATGGGACCATCTAGGTTTTAATTAATCTAATTGTCACTTTCTGTCAAACTGTGCCATTGGGTGTGATCTCTCCAGTCTCTCTCAGCCGTTATCTTTGTACCAATCGTGATTTTTTCACTAATCCTGGATTTCAGGGGTCTGCGTCTCTCCTGCCCGGCCCACAGTGTGCCATTTGTACCAGTGCAGCGGGGGTGTAACTCTGGGGTCATTTCACACTCGCTGTGCCCAGGTGACATGGTTGACCCCGTGTGCCAGGCAGAGGGGAATCGGCCACAGAGCTGGGTATTTCTGGTGTAAATATCCCAGTGCACTAAGCCCTGCCCTGCTGCCCTCAGTTTGGGAGCTGCCTTTAGCCTGCGTTACAGCCTGGAGACGGATTTGTACAGGGTTTCCCTAGCACTAGCCCCCAAAACAGGACTGGATCAACAGCTCTGAAGGCCTTGCCCCTCCCCCACTGCACTTCCCCTTGCCCTAACACTTTCTAGCCCTCGTTTTTTTCCGACCCATTTTCATGCTGTTTTTCCTCCCGCTCCCCAGAGGCTGCAGGTGGGGTGAGGCTGTGCCCTGGGGGCTCTTTGGGGCTGGGCACCTACATAACCACAACTGAGCAAACCCCATATATAGGGGCTGTATTTAGCTGGAGACTCTGTGGGGCTGTGTGTGTTCTGAGAGGTGAGCCCCATGGGGGCAAAGAGGTTTGGGTGGCTGTTTTATTCCAGGGCCGGTCTTAGGGAAAATGGCGCCCCCCCCATCATCCAGCCCCAATGGGCACCCTGCTCCCCCCCATCACATCTGGTCTCCGCTGCCTCCCCAGTGTTTAATTTGTACTGAAAGATGGGCCAGAGCTCAGCCCTGGCACAAAATAAGCCCTGACAAGGTGGCCTGTTACTGGTGGGTCCTGGCCCGGCACCCAGCTCTGAAGGCAACGCCACCGCCAGCAGCAGTGCAGAAGTAAGGGTGGCCAGGCATATGGTGTATTGCCACCCATATGTCTGAGCTGCTGCTGTGGCTTGTGGTGCCTGGTGCTTGGCATGTGGCTCAAGGCGGGCTTTGCGCGGTCACACAGGGGCTGCATCTTGCCATAGCCCACAGCCCTCCTGCAGCCCTCTGGCCAGTCCTGGCTCACGGGGGCACCATTTCAGATTTTGGGGGAGGGTGAGGAAACTTTAATCATGATTCCAGGGATTGCTTAGCCACCTGAAAGCTCGAGGGTTTTTGCAGATAATAATCTAGGAATTAGCTGTCAGGAGCACTGTATCTAATTGTTAAAGCCACGTTTAAAGGTATATGTAAATTTAGAACAATCAGGAGATAATACAGCAGATATTCCCAGTCCCAAACCTTTAGATATCAGTTGTGGAACAGATACCAGAAACACACGTTAGATACTTTGTACACTATCTTTAGTAGAGATAAATAAAAATAAATAAAATTTGCTTAAAATCTGCTTACTTCCTCTACCATACATACTCTGCGTTACTGCCATTAACTGCTGTATTTTAGTCAATTGTTTTCCATTCCACTGAAAACATACTTAATTTGAACATATGCGCTTAAGGTTTTTTTTCTCGTTTATTAAGAAAAGGAATTTATATTTCTAATTATTTTAGCATTTAGGTTTACTGATCAAAATCATGTATGTGACTCACTAACACTTAACTCCATCATTGCTCTTGGTATCTGAGTTGGAACAACATCTGTTTTCATGCAAATTTTAAATTATTTTACAGATATAACTAAAAATACAATTTGAAAATAAGCAACCTTCATCTGCCCAGTTTCTAAAGTTAAGTTTTTAGCTAATGTTTTTTAAACTGGCACTGCTAAGGTTAGTACAAGCTGAAGTTACATTCTAGAAGGATACTATTATTTGATTGTACCATTTTAAATAATAAATGATAAAGCACAACATGATAACAAAAGTAATAATGATAATTACTCCAGCCAGGACAGGTTAGGCATTTTAGAACTCACTACACAAAGAATTAAAATTAAGCCTAAGAGAGAAATAAAATTATGAAATGCACAGACTGGTAAAAAAACCCCTAAAACAACAGCAATTTGAAAGACTAAAATTACAGAGAATATACATGCTTTGCAGGAAGTACCAGGAAGTAATAACAAAAACATAATACAAGTTTGTGTTGGGATGTGTGCGTGTGTGAGGAGAGACAGTTTGTGTTGGAGAAGTGTGTGAGAGTGTGTGTGTGAAAAAGAGCCAGTGTGTGTTGGGGGAGTGTGAAAGAGAAACTGTGTGTGTGTGTGTGTGTGAGAGAGAGAGAGAGAGAGAGTGTGTGTGCTGGGGGAGTGTATGAGAGACAGCGTACTGCCCCTTTAAGCAGAGTGGCACTCGCCAGTCTAAAGGCTTGTTCAGACAGCAGCAGCTGCCAGTTTCTCTGTCCCACTCCTGACCCCTGTCACCCGCCCACCCCAGATCACAGAGATGGGGTACATGGACGAGGGGACACCCTGACATCAGTGCCCCCTCCTACCCTTACCCCCTGCTCTGCACAGCAAACAGGAGGCTCCTGGGAGCAGCTGGCCAGGGGCGGCTCCAAAGCAGGAGGCAGGAGCAGCCGCGGATGCAGACGGCTGCAGAGCATCAGGGCAGGATCACTCCTGAGTCGGAGGCGCCCTGCTGAGAAGGGCAACTCAGGTCTTTACCCCTTTTGCCGTACCAAAGGCCGGCTCTGGTTACAGCCTGCGTCTGGGGCCCCATATGTGTGAGCTGCTCCAGCCCTGGATGTGATGGGACCCAGTGCTGAGGTGGGCCTGGGCTGGGACATTCTGATCTGGGTTCGGGGCTGCAGTTTGACTCCTTGCACCGTGTATAATTTGGGGAGCAGTGGGCAGTTTGGGGTACAGAGTCCTGGAAGCATGGCTGACACTCAGCTCCCAGGCGGGGATTTCACAAATGCCGGGCCCCTTCCCAGGGACTCTCCATGTGGTTTGTCATGTGGGACCTGTCCAAACCCAGCGCTGCCCCTGCCCAGGGACTGTCTATGGGGTTTACCGTGTGGGACCTGGGCATAGGACGCAGGCTGGGGAAATGCAGCTGCCCCTCCTTGAGGGGGGGAATGAACATATTAAACGTGAGTGCTGTGCTCCCCCCCCACATTAGTCACCAGCTCCTGTGAGACCCTAGGGGCTCAGTCGCTTTGGCCTGTTTGCTGAACTTTCTGAGCCACACCCCAACCTGGGTCATAGTTAGTACTGTTTATGTGGGGCAGCACCCACAATGTGCCAGGCACCTCCCAGACCCCGCAGAGGGGACAGTCCCTGAGGAGCTCGCAGTCTAAGGGCAGACAGACACAGCGCGGGGTAGGGGAACAAGACAAGAATTGTCTGTGAAAATCCCTATGTTTTGCTCTAGGCAGGTGAAGCAATGGGATTGCTCAGAGGGATTGAAATATGGAGAACCCAGGGCCTTGGGGAGGAGCACAGAGCAGAGGGGTGCGTGGCAGGCAGCACAGTGGGAACTGCTTTGAGAAACTGGGAGCCGGGTGGATGGGGCTGGGGGAGCAGGAGGATGGAGCGGACGGGGCTGTGTTCCACCCCCTGGGAGTTCCAGTCTGGAGGCTCAGGCTGAGCGATGGCGTGTTCTCTCCAGGATATTGGTGATGATCAGGGCAGACACGAGGAGGAAAAGGACCAGGGTGGAGCGCAGGATCCAGATGTAGACAGGCATGGCTGGGCCTGGAACACACAAGGAGACATTGTATGGGAGGCTGGGCGGCAGGGAAATGGCTCTAGGGTGTTCAGGCTCAGAGTGGGTGTAACGTTGCACTCCATGAGTTTTATGGAAATATGCTTATAAGTGGTAATATGATGTAATTGAAATATGCTTTATGCAAAAGTTCTCTTGTAAGGTATCATGACAAAGATTACAACCTACTGAATATATTCCTTCTGTTTGTATGTATTTAACATTCTTGTATCTGAAGCTAGAAATATGAAGTATAACTCTGAGGTCCTATTGTAATTATGCAAAGTGTGGGCCATTAATGGTGGCTTGGAATCTTGATGGCTCCCATTCACTAGGACCATTGGTTGTGAATGGGTTTATTTACTTGCAAACCTTCCTGTGTACCTGTGGGTCAGCCGAGGAAGAATGGAGGCTGGGGTCTCACAGGACATGTGACCATATCACATGATACTGGAATCCATCTTAACTCTGGAGCTTTTCCATTTAGAAAGGGCGGGGGGGGGGGACCCCAGAGAGACAAAAGATTCCAGCCTTGTGTCAAAGCTATAAAAGGGGGTGGAACAGAACAAAGGGGGCTGCCAATCATGAGAAAACCCCTGCTAACCACCTCAGATGTCTGCTGGAACTAACAAGGTCTGTACCAGGGGAAAGGACTGGACCCAGACTAGGAAGGACTCTGTGCCGGGCTCGTCTCGGGACCATGCGGCCAGCAGGTAAGGGGCTGTGGGCAGGTCACTCTCCTCCCGGGGATGAATGGGCTGCATGGAAGCATGGGGCTAAAGTTGGGCTGCTCCCATTGGGAATGGGTCTGAACAGAGTCAGGCAGCAGCTGAGTGTGGAGGCCCCAGCCAGCAGCCGGGCTGTGGGGGGGAATGAAGGAGAGGGGCTGGGGGTCACTGCAAATGGCAGGAGGAGGGAGGGCCTGCAGCAGCTCTCTCCCTAGAGCTGCTGTGATTTGGGTTATACTGGGGGAGCAGCAAGCCAGGGGTAGCAGTGTGGGGGGGGGGGTTGTCACTTGTGGGGAATTCTCCCACCCCCCACATTCCAGAGAATAGGAAAAGCTTTTGTCCTCCCCGAGCTATGTGTCCAGGATTCCTGGCAGATAGAGCAGCCTCTGACGCTGGGGAATGACAGGGCAGAGCTGGTGTGGCTGCTATTTAAGGAGCCACCTGACATCAGCGCCTCCTGGAGCCCCCACAAACCACACCAGTCAGAGCCACCCAGAGCCCACACTCCGAGCCCCCTCCCACACCTCAACCCCCTACCCCAACTCAGAGCCCCCTCACACACTCATACTCCCTCCCGGAGCCTGCACCCCACATCCCCTCCCACACCGAATTCCTTCACAGAGTCCACACCCCTCTCCCACACTCTGAACCCCTTGGCCCCAACCTGGACCCCCCTCATGCATCCCAAGCCCTTCATCCCCGGCCCCACCCCAGAGCCCACACTGCCAGCTGGAGCCCTCCCTCCACACCTCAACCCCCTGCCCCAGCCCAGAGCCCCCTCACACACCCATACTCCCTCCTGGAGTCTGCACCCTACATCCCCTCCTGCACCTGAACTCCTTCCCAGAGTCTGCAGCCCCCTCCCACACTCCAAACCTCTTGGCTCTAGCCCGGAGCCCCCTCATGCACCCCAGGCCCCTCATCCCCGGCCCCACCCCAGAGCCTGCACCGCCAGCCGTAGCCCTTACCCCCCCCCCCCCCGCATCCCAACCCTCTGCCCCAGCCCAGTGAAAGTGAGTGAGGGTGAGGGAGAGCTAGCGACGGAGGACGGGGGATGGAGTGAGTGCGGGCAGGGCCGCAGGAAAGGGGTGGCGTAGGAGAGGGGCCATGGGGAAGAGGACGGGGCAAGGGTGTTCGGTTTTCTGAAACTAGAAAGTTGGCAACCCTAGTCACTCACCTTCCTGAGACGGTGGATTCTTAGGGCTGGGGCCGGTGCTCGGGATCAGCTTCTGGCCTGGACAAAAAACACAGAGAACATCAGGGACATTCAGCGGTTCAGTGGCCAGCCAAGCAGAGATCATCCCAGAGATGCAGCTGCTACAAATCCCTAGACCACGTCTCTCCAGATGAGCCTCAGACACACTGGGCCAGATCCCATCTGGTGTAAATTGGCCCCGCTCTACTGGAGTCAATGGGCCAGATCTCTAGCTGGTGCAGATCAGCCCCGCTGCATTGACATCAGTGATCCAGATTCCCAGCTGGTGTAATCATAGTTAATAATCATAATGCACTAGCACATGACAGTCAAATCCAGGTCAGGTCTCATTGAGCTGGTAGCTTTACAGACAGGATAAATGTCAATCCCTGCCCACAACGATCATGAGTGGATGAGACAGAGAAACTGGCCAAGAGGTGGGGTTGGAAAATGGAGTTAGAAATCTAATAAGAACATAAAAACAGCCAGACTTGATCAGACCAATGGTCCATCTAGCCCAGTAACCTGTCTTCTGACTGGGGCCAATGCTGGGTGCTTCAGAGGGAATGAGCAGAACAGGACAATTCATGAGTGATCCATCCCCTGTCATCCAGTCCCAGCTACTGGCAGTCAGAGGTTTAGAAACATCCAGATCATAGAATATCAGGGTTGGAAGGGACCTCAGGAGGTCATCTAGTCCAACCCCCTGCTCAAAGCAGGACCAATCCCCAATTTTTGCCCCATATCCCTAAATGGCCCCCTCAAGGATTGAACTCACAACCCTGGGTTTAGCAGGCCAAAGCTTAAACCACTGAGCTATCCCTCCCCGTCCCCCCCATCCATGGCTAATAGCCATTGATGGACCTAACCTCCGGGAACTTATCTCATACTTTTTTTCAACCCAGTTATCCTTTTGGCCTTCACAACCTCCCTGGAACAAGTTCCACAGGTGGACTGTATGTTGTGTGAAGAAATACTTTATCTTTGTTTTGAATCTGCTGTCTATTCATTTCATCTTGTGACCCCTGGTTCTTCTGTTATGTGAAGGAATAATAACACTTCCTTACTCACTTTCCTCACACCATTCATGAGTTTATAGACCTTCTAACACATTGATGAGGCCTGATTTCCCTTTATAAAACCTGTGTTGATTCTCCCCAACATATTGTGTTCATCTATGTGTCTGATAATTCTGTTCTTTACTATAGTTTCAACCAATTGGCCTAGTACCGAAGTCAGGCTTACCACCTTGTAATTGCCAGGATCGCCTTCAGAGCCTTTTTTAAAAAATCAGCATTATATTAGCTACCCTCCAGTCACCTGGTCCAGAGGCTGATTTAAGCAATAGGGTACATATCACAGCTAGTAATTCTGCAATTTCACATTTGAAAATCTCAGCCATAGGGATTATTGTACATTAGCATAATGACAAACAATTTATATAACCCTCGGGGTATTAGTTGTACTGCAGAGCAAGGGATTGTTACAAACATCTCCTGAGGGCTAAATATTCTCTCCAACCTGCCTCAGAAAACTTGTGCCAGGAATTTATACCCAGCTTCTCACTCCTCCTGCACTGTGTGGCTCCCAGTGACCCATCCCCACATTCCTGCTATTCCCCACTTGTGATGGTCACCCAGCCCGGTTCCCATGTTCATAGAATCATAGAATCATAGAATATCAGGGTTGGAAGGGACCCCAGAAGGTCATCTAGTCCAACCCCCTGCTCAAAGCAGGACCGATCCCCAATTAAATCATCCCAGCCAGGGCTTTGTCAAGCCTGACCTTAAAAACCTCTAAGGAAGGAGATTCTACCACCTCCCTAGGTAACGCATTCCAGTGTTTCACCACCCTCTTAGTGAAAAAGTTTTTCCTAATATCCAATCTAAACCTCCCCCACTGCAACTTGAGACCATTACTCCTCGTTCTATCATCTGCTACCATTGAGAACAGTCTAGAGCCATCCTCTTTGGAACCCCCTTTCAGGTAGTTGAAAGCAGCTATCAAATCCCCCCTCATTCTTCTCTTCTGCAGGCTAAACAATCCCAGCTGCCTCAGCCTCTCCTCATAACTCATGTGTTCCAGTCCCCTAATCATTTTTGTTGCCCTTCGCTGGACTCTCTCCAATTTACCCGGTCCAGGCAGAGCCATAAGCCTGCCTCTCCCCCTGCTCCCCACCTCCCGGAGACCCCTTTCCCAGTCCATTGGAATGGAGCTCTCCCCAAACTCACAGAGCAGCCACAGCAGGATCATGGGGAGTGGGAGCCAGGCACGAAGCCTGGGACCCTGCAGCAGCATCTGGGCCTCCAAAGAGAATCCATCGTGGCTCTGTGCTCCCAGTCCCCTCCTTCTCACCACGGGGTGGGGAGCAGAGGAGCAGAGGAACTGGATGGGCTGTGGGCTCTAGTAGTGTGTCTGCGAGCAGCCCTGACATGTGTCTGTGGCCAGAGGGGCCCTCCCCCACTGCGGCAAGATGGAAACGACTCTCAGATGTTTCTCTTGTGAGGCTCAGGATGGGCTGTGTCTTGGAGTGTCAGACACGCTGGTTCCCCAGACACAGCCCTCCCCCATATGACAGGCACAGGGTCCCCCAGGTGTGACGGGGCAGGGCCCCCTGGATATGACAGACACAGGATCCCCCAGGTGTGATAGGGGCAGGGTCCCCCACGTGTGATGGGGCAGGGCCTCTCAGATGTGACAGGGGCAGGGCCACCTGTATGACAGACACATGGTCCCCCAGGTGTGACAGGGGAAGGACCCCCTTGGATGTGACAGACACAGGATCCCCCAGGTATGAGAGGCGCAGGGTCTCCTCCATGTGACAGATGCAGGACACCACCACTCCCCTCCATGCAGATATGACAGGCACAGGGTCTCCCCCATGTGATAGATGCAGGGTCCCCCAGGAGTGACAGGGGCAGGGCTTCCTGGATGTGACAGGCACAGGGTCCCCCAGGTGTGACAGAGCCAGTTTAAAGGAACACCCTGCCTCTCACACTGATTTTTCTCACAGTCTAGCCCTGTGGATACACCCAGAGCCCCAAAGGGCAAAGACAGAGCAGAGACACAGAGACTTCTGGGCAAAGGGTTCCTTGTTCTTTGCAAACAACCCTCAACTCAGACAACTCACAACACTGAACATACATCTTAGAGGATATTATCCATAAAGAGTAATGTGTAAGATAGCTACAAGAGAGCGAGTAACTTGTCACGACTCATAATCATTGTGAGATGTTTGCATGGGTAATATTTAAGGAATAATGAATTTATTTCCAGACTTGGAGTAGAAACTAGTCACCAGGGGAGAATATGTCTCAGTAATGGCCCATTCAGATACGGGGAGCCTACTTTATTAGCTAGGAAAGGTAACTTAATCAGTGTAGACCCGGGTTTGTGGTTTATGATTTTGTTCTCTGGTATAACCATTTGTTGCCGTCACTTTCTCTTGTTTCTAGTTAAATCTTTATCCTTTCTTAAATAACCCTGCCTGGGACTTATTGTAAGTGCTCATGAGCGCTGTGTGGTTTACAGGCATGGGGGGTTAAGGTAAAACCAGTAAATTGGGGTACCTTGCTCCTGTGGGGGGCAGAGGCTCTGGAATTTCTGTGAGTAGCCAGTGACAGGGGCTAGGTATCACCAGGGAATGAATCACAGGGACTCAGGGTCTGGGCTGCACCTACTGTTAACCTGCCCAGACAAGAGGGCCTGAGCAGCTGACAAGCTGGTGGTGTCAGGGAGCCGGGCACAAGCAAGACTTTGCACACGGGAGGCGGGGATGGGGGTGAGTGGGCAGTAACAAGGTGACTCACAGTCCTGGGTACCTACCTGCCCACCAGAATCAGTTTGTGCCCTCCCAGCCTGACCCCATCACAGCTCAGCATTAGTATGGGCTGGAGAGTGGAGAGTCTCATAGACTCACAGATATTAAGGTCAGAAGGGACCATTATGATCATCTAGTCTGACCTCCTGCACAATGCAGTCCACAGAATTTCTCGCACCCACTCCTGCAATAAACCTCTCACCTATGTCTGAGCTATTGAAGTCCTCAAATCATGGTTTAAAGACTTCAAGGTGCAGAGAATCCTCCAGCAAGTGACCCATGCCCCATGCTACAGAGGAATGCGAAAAACCCGCAGGGCCTCTTCCAATCTGCCCTGAAGGAAAATTCTTTCCCGACCCCAAATATGGTGACCAGCTGAACCCTGAGCATGTGGGCAAGATTCACCAGCCAGATACCCAGGAAAGAATTCTTTGTAGTAACTCAGATCCCACACACCCGTCAATATCCTCAGTGATGTCACTAGAGATGAGCTTTGTGGAATGTTTCCTCCAGTAGCTAAGAGGTTAATTAGTTCTGGTTTAGAATTTGAGTTGGGCTGTGCACCCACCCAGGGGAGGAAGTAGGGAAGAACCCCCAGCACAAACCACCTGTCTTGCTAGAGTAACAGGCCTGACCCATCCCGATGCAGGGAATGGGCTGGGCCTTGTCTTAAGCCAATGAAAAGCCCAATGAAAGCAGGATGGAAAAGACCACTGGGAAGACACAAAACATAATGGCTCACTGGTGTCAACAGACACCTCTCCTTCACAGGCATACTACCCTGTAAGGCATCAGATCTGGTTCAGGAGAGAACATCATGGAGGTTCATGATGTGTTTGGTGACCACAAGAGTGACTACAGGATTGGAAAACCTGCCTTATAGAGATAAACTCCAGGAGCTTAATCTATTTAGCTTAACAAAGAGAACTTTAAGGGGTGACTGGATCTCAGTCTGTAAGTACCTACAGGGGGAACAAATAATTGATAATGGGCTCTTCAGTCTAGCAGAAGAAAGTCGAACATGATCCAATGGCTGGAAGTTGAAGCTAGACAAATTCAGAGTGCAAATAAAGACTAAATTGTTAACAGTGAGAGCAATTAACCACTGGAACAATTTACCAGGGGTCGTGGTGGATTCTGCGTCCCTGACTATTTTTAAATCAAGATGGGATGTTTTTGCATAAGATATGCTCTATGAATTACTTTGGGGCAGATTTCTGGCCTGTGCTACACATGGGGTCAGTCTAGAGGATCACAAAGGTCCCCTGTGGAATCTATGATTCGGTATTGTCCCAGACACCACAAGAACTGACTAACTTGTCTCAGTTCCCACTGCAAATGCACCTACCAGCACAGCTGAGCCCGCATATGGGGGAGGGGAGAGGTTGCCATCACTGGCTGCTGGTTTGGGCCTTATCCAGTGTCACAGCCGTGCTCTAGCCTTGTGTCTACGTCAATAGCCAGTTAATAGACAAGTGGCTCTCCGGAGTGCTGGCACAGTACCTGGGTGCTGAGTGACCAACCACACTTGCTGTGGGAGCTACTGGTGGCTTCCTCTAGCTGCTCTTTGCACCAGCACTTGACATGAGAAGTTTGCACTGGGTGGGGTCAATTGTGGGGGCCCCACTCAACCTGCTGGGCACTGAGCAGGCCCATGACTGCGTGTGTAAGGGCTACTCCTCTGCAGAAAAGGACCTAGGGGTTCCAGTGGACGAGAAGCTGGATATGAGTCAACAGTGTGCCCTTGTTGCCAAGAAGGCCAATGGCATTTTGGGGTGTATAAGTAGGGGCATTGCCAGCAGATCGAGGGACGTGATCATTCCCGTCTATTCGACATTGGTGAGGCCTCATCTGGAGTACTGTGTCCAGTTTTGGGCCCCACACTACAAGAAGGATGTGGAAAAATTGGAAAACGTCCAGCGGAGGGCAACAAAAGTGATGAGGAGACTGGAACACAGGACTTATGAGGAGAGGCTGAGGGAACTGGGATTGTTTAGTCTGCAGAAGAGAAGAATGAGGGGGGATTTGATAGCTGCTTTCAGCTATCTGAAAGGGGGTTGCAAAGAGGATGGCTCTAGACTGTTCTCAGTGGTAGCAGATGACAGAACAAGGCATAATGGCCTCAAGTTGCAGTGGGGGAGGTTTAGGTTGGATATTAGGAAAAACTTTTTCACTAGGAGGGTGGTGAAACACTGGAATGCGTTACCTAGGGAGGCGGTGGAATCTCCTTCCTTAGAAGTTTTTAAGGTCAGGCTTGACAAAGCCCTGGCTGGGATGATTTAGTTGGGGATTGGGCAGGGGGTTGGACTAGATACGTCCTGAGGTCCCTTGCAACCCTGATATTCTATGATTCTATGATACCCCAGAGGAGGGGTTGCTGTGTCACAGGAGCAGCCTCGCTCCGGGTCTGTGTTGTTAAAAATACTCCTCAGTGCCGTGGTACAAAGGACTCCGAGCTTCTAGCAAAGCCGGGCCCGGCAGGGGCGGGGGGAGCAACTCTGCACTGGAGATGCCTTGGTAATACAGTGACCACAGCCCAGGGGTGGCCTGCGGCTGGGTCTCTGTGTTTGTGCATTGCACCAGCAGCACGTGTCTCCAGAGTCGCACAAACTCGTTTCCTGACCACAGCTCAGGCTGGGCTTATTTATAGGTGGTTTGTGGCTCTGCTCTTTCTTCCTGCGATTTCTTCTCATGTTATATTTTCTCTTCTCAACCCTGACAGTCAGTGCCCTGCTGTCCCAGAGCTGGGCTCCCAGCCACCCACCCACAGCTCTGCCGGTGCCCCTCGGATTCTGGCTTCACATTCTCAGGCCTCCTCCACTGGAGATCCTCAGTCTTGGAATGAAACACATTTGGCAGCGCA
The DNA here is from genome assembly GCF_965140295.1 of Lepidochelys olivacea. NCBI lineage: Eukaryota > Metazoa > Chordata > Testudines > Cheloniidae > Lepidochelys > Lepidochelys olivacea. Next base: position 139,156 of record NW_028181946.1, on the reverse strand, counting down.
GCTGTTACTGCTGGTGTGTGGTTTTGCCCTGGCAATCAATGTGTGTAAAGTGCAGTGTCCCCTGTGTGTGTCTTTCAATGCTTAACACAATGACTGGGACCCAAAAATCCACAGTCAAAGGGCCTGTTTTTTTAAAACAAAACCTGAACTCCAAGTCCTGTCAGTTCAGAGGAGATCTCTAAAGTGACTCCAGCACCACCCGGTGTCCATGAATCTGCAGCTGACAAAATGCTCTAAACACCATCAGGAGGGGTTCTGGTGAGAGCATTGCTATTAGTCAGCACGCAATCTACCTCCAAAGCTAGGGGGTAAATCTTGGCCCCACTAAAATCAACAGGAGTTTTGCCCTTGACTTCAATAGGCTCAGGATTTGACCCAAGTGTGACCCAACTGTGATTGCTCAATATTGGGGGCACTGTATTCCCAGCTGGCCTCTGAGGCTTCATCGTAGTGTGGCCCTTTGGAAACCGATGGCAGGTCTCAGGGCCATGCGTATCAGTTTCTTATTGGAGGAGAATCCAGAGATGTCGACTTTGTACGGAGCCTTAGTGCAGCTTGTTTAGTTACACTCTATGCACCAGTCCTGGAACAGAGATGGCCATAAATGGCACACAGACAAACCCTTCTTTCAGGGATCTCAGCTCAACACCAGTGCCTGGTTTCCAGGGACCAGCTCTGCTCCAAGAATCAAATATATAGAAAGATAAAGGCAAAGGGCAAACTCTCCTGCCACTTGCCACAGCTCACCCCAAAGTAACGTGCATCATAAAGCTGACAACAATATAGCACATCCTCAATGACTGCGGACAGCTTGCATGCAAAAGAACTTGTCAGACTATGTAGTGTCACTACCTGGTGACTGCTGCCAAAACAGCATCATGAAAATAACTCTGGTTTTAGATTCCATATTTTGATCCTACAGTAAAAATTTCTCAGCATCTCCCCTGTTAACACCCAGCCCCAAATTTCTATTTATTTACAAAACATGAGCCCCAACCCCCCAAATCAAAGCAAAGAACCCACCTCCCAGCTAAAGCAGGTGCCATAACTCTGAGAGTCCCTGTCTTTGATACAATGCCAGCTCAGTCGCACCCCTCTGCCGTCACATGGAAGTAGGTTAGATGCATTTGTAAGGGGTAGCATCTGCTGCATGTGTATGTTCTATTAAAGGCATCAAAATGTCCTGCTCTCTCTCCACTCTCCCCCCTCACTCTCCCCATAGACATCCATCTGGGTCAGGTTCTGCCTCTCCAGAGATGAATCCCCATTAGACTTGTTTTGCTGCAATCTAGGGGCATATCTGATACAGCCCTGCCAGTGTATCATAACCCCACGTAACCCCAAGTAACACGCCACTTCGGGCGCCCTGTGTAAGCGGCTGTAGCAGTGAAGCTTGCTTCTTCCAGTTCTTCCGTCAGACAGCGTTGTGGCCTACGGACAGCTTGATTCTCCCCTGCCACCCCTGTCTTTAAAAGATCACAAAAGTGTGTGGTGGGCAGCATAGCCCACCCCCTCGCTATTTTGTTCACCAATTAGGCCTTGTTCTCCCCCCCTTCACAGCTGCTGCTTCTCCTTCCCCAGTCCCAGCGATGCTGCCTGCTTTGCAGACCATGCGCTGAGTCAGGGGGCAGAGGCCGAGGCAAGGTGTGGGACTCCAGCAGCAGGGAAGATGAAGCAGCCCCATGTGGAGGGGAGGGGCTCAGTCAGCAGCCAGCCACCTTGCTGCTTCCTCCCTTCCCCGCTCTGCATGGACACAGGGAGAGTGCCACTGCCAGGGGGAGTGCGGCCTCCTCCTTGCTAAGCATCCCCACCAGTGGTGTGCTGAGAAATGCGGGGGGGGGGGGACATGACTCCCCCAGAACATTTCATTTGTGCTCCCCCATGAGCCACAGTTGTTGGATGTCGCCTCTGTAAGTAATGCACATTGGAAAACACAATCACAATTCTACATGCAAAATGATGGGGTCTATATTAGCTGTGACCACTCAAGAAAGAGATCTTGGAGTCATTGTGGGTAGTTCTCTAAAACAGCTGCTCAATGTGCAGCAGCAGTCAAAAAAGCTAAGGGAATGTTAGGAGCCATTAGGAAAGGGATAGAAAATATCACAATGCCACTATATAAATCCATGATATAACCACATCTTGAACACTGCATGCAGTTCCGGTTGCCCCACCTCGAAAAAGATATATTAGAATTGGAAAAGGTGCAGAGAAGGGCAACAAAATTGAATAAGGGTATGGGACAGCTTCCATATGCCGGGAGATTAAAAAGAGTGGGACTTTTCATCTCGGAAAAGAGAAGAGTAAGATGGGACGTGATAGAGGTCTATAAAATTATGAATGATGTGGAGAATGTGAATAAGGAAGTGTTGTTTATTCCTTTACATAACACAAGAAACAAGAATCACCCAATGAAATTAATAGGCAGCAAGTTTAAAACAAACAAAAGGAAGTATTTCTTCATTAAGCGCACAGTCAATCTTTGGAACTTGTTGCCAGGGGATGCTGTAAAGGCCAAAACTATAATAGGGTTAAAAAAAACCCCAAAAAACACAGATACATTCCTGGAGGATAGGTCTATCAATGGCTATTGGCCAATATAGTTTGGAATGCAATCCCATGCACTGGGGGTCCCTAGCCGCTTCTTGCCAGAAGCTGGGAGTGGATGACAAGGGATGGATCGATCGTTGATTGCCTCTTCTGTTCATTCCCTTTGAAGGACCTGGCATTGGCCACTGTCAGAAGACACGATACTGGGCTAGATGGACCATTGGCCTCACCCAGTATGACCGTTCTCATATTCTTATCCAACAGGCCTGATTTCTGACACACCAATTTTGATTAATTAATTTCCCATCCCACACATCTCCTGTTTATCAAGCATGCTCTTAATACAGTCCTTGAATTATATCACTAGGCCTTTTTATTTGGCTTAATTCAATCTTCCTGTGTCCCCTTTTCAGCTTTTCCCATCAACCTGTCTTGTGGCACTACATAAACGTTTATCCTCTTTCCCAAAGTTGGGCCCATAGTAGGATAAATTGATAGGCCCAGTGATTACTGAAGGGATCTGATCCTGAATCAAACCAGCCCTTCTGAATGCAGCTCCTAGTCTTTGGGGTTCTCTGAGGCTGTGGGGTCTGATACAGAAGAAATCCAGTCTGTATGAAAATTGAAATGCTGGGAGTTCAGCTCAGAGGGGCTGATCTGATCCAGCATCAGACCCCAAAGGCTGGGAGCTAGGCTCAGAAGGGCTGGTCTGACCCAGTAACCAAATCCCCAACACTCAGAGCTTGGGGACAGCAGAGAGCCTGCCCAGCACCTGTGAGAGAAGAGCTGGGAGAGCAACTTCCACCCGCACAAGGGAGCAAGTGTCCCCCTGGCCGCAGCCAGGCGCATAGCAGACACAGCCCCACCTTAGCAGAGAGTCTGTGGCTTTGATCTTAGGGCCAAGATCCAGACTAGAGAGCGCCTGCCGCTTCTCTGCTCTCTGCTTCTTGGAGATCAGAAGGGGAGAGGTCAGATGAGAGAGACACGGCTCACTGAGACTCTGAGGAGCAGAGAGACAGGCCTTCCCTGCTGCATCGCCAGACCATGCTGTTATCACCTTGTCCCCTGAGCATCCCGATGCTGGGTCTCTGGCTTCTCTGTGAGTATGGCCAGCACTGGCCGGGTTTAGCTGGAAGGGTGAGATCACGGGGCAGAGGATCGTTTGCTTAATTAGGCTCCAATCCTGTGAGGTCCCTCTGGTAATGTGCTGTGTGGATCTGAAAGTGCCAACACTGCCCGGGATGGGATCAGAGCTTGCCACCTCGCATCGAAGCTTCCAAAAGATTTAATAATAGCAACTGCATGTTTAATTACCACCACCTGACTCAGGGTTAAGGACGATGGAAATCGCTGGTTAGATTCCAGCTCTGAACCTCAGCAACGAGGTCGTTGCGTCACCCCGAAATGCTCTGTCGTTTTCCAAGGGCTGCACCCTGGCCCTGAGCCCACATACACCACCCTGCACTCACACCCCAAGGTTGCCAGCGTGTGGGTGTGTTTGCCACCTTCACACCCACAGCATGTCACATGGGGGTGCAGATGTCTGTGGCACAACGGATTTGCACCATCCCACTCGCTGCACACACAAAAGGTACTAGCCCGTGCGAGCTGGCTGGGCTGGACACAGAAGGGGATGCCCATTTTCACACTGGGATGCTGTTTTGCACACTCAGATTCAGGTGTAAATCTTGGCATGCATGAAATCACTGGCTCAAGATGACAGACATTTCGTTTGATGAAACCTAAACTGGAGATGACGTCCAGGAAGGGAAAATGCTACATGTTCACCTCACACATGGGCGCAAACAGCAGAAATGCCGCATACGCGGCTAAATGTGATTAGATTTTAGGGGGTAACGATGGGATTTCCCTGGGATCTGAAAAGCCCAGCTGAAATTAATTAAAATATTCTCTGATTCTACTATTCTATGAAAATAGCAGTTAATCATTAATCACTGTGATCATTACCACTACCAGAAGGCTGGTCCATGGTTGGGACTTTAGAGGCGAGGGATGAATTCCCTGCTCTGCCACAAACTTCCTGGGTGACCCTGGGCCAGTCACTTAGCCGTTTGGTACAAAGGGGATACCAGCTCTGCCTGCTGCACAGGGTGTTCTGTGAATTGCTCATGGCTCTTTGCTGATATTTATAGTGAATGCAAAATATGCTGAGCTAAAGATCTGATGATCAGGAGACAAACCTGTGTTCAGCCTCCCACTGACTCGCCTAGCTGTGTTTCCCCAGCGTGTATGTGCTCATGGGCCTGATCCTGCACATTGCTTTGCTGGTATAGGCCCTGACGCCTGCCCAGAGTCTATTCAAGTCAAGGGATGCCCATACGAGTGGAAGGGATGGATCATCCGCCTGCAGGATCAGGGCCATGGACATGTCAGCCCTGACCCTGCTCCCACTGCAATGAACGAGAGAGCTCTCAGTGACCCCAATCGTGCAGGATCTGGCCCATAACACGGCACGGGGGCAGGGTCAGCTGTTGGCCTAACCCATCTCCAGCGAGTCTCTGGCATGCTCACACCAACCTTCAGCCATGGGTCTGGGGTCCAGCCAGCTCTACATGCTGGTACAGGGAGCCGTTCCTTATCTGCACTCAGGCTGAAACGCACCAGCTAACCCCGGACTTCTCCCCGGGCAAATAACAAGTTATAGACTGTGGATCAGATCCCCGGCTGGTGTAAATTCACCTGGCTCCATTGCTCCAAGAGGGGCAGATCGCTAGCTGGGATCCTCAGGCCGATTCACACTGGGAGCTGGACACCAAGCTGCACTTTGTGCTTGTGAAAATCCCCCACTGTGCTGAGAGGAAATTGGCTCCAGGGAGCTTAACAGCAAATTCATTCTGTCTCTGGCTAGGGGATAAACACAGGGGCAGAACGTGGCCCATTGTTAGTCTGGGACTGAATTTCTCTCTACTAGCTGGAGCTAGATTTGCCTGGAGACGCTCACTTTCCTTTAAGGAGGACTTGTGGCACCTTAGAGACTAACCAATTTATTTGAGCACACGCTTTCGTGAGCTACAGCTCACTTCATCGGATGCATACTGTGAAAAATAGAGAAGATGTTTTTATACACACAGACCATGAAAAAGTGGGTGTCTTTTTCATGGTCTGTGTGTATAAAAACATTTTCTGTATTTTCCACAGTATGCATCCGATGAAGTGAACTGTAGCTCACAAAAGCTTGTGCTCAAATAAATTGGTTAGTCTCTAAGGTGCCACAAGTCCTCCTTTTCTTTTTGCGAATACAGACTAACACGGCTGTTACTCTGAAACCTGCCACTTTCCTTTAGAGGATGTGACTGTATTTCCAGCTCCAGTCACTATAATTCCCTGTTCCACCTCCCCTCCTGCACTGAGACCCTTTGTGTTTATTTCACAGGCTCCCTTGTCACAAGCCAGGAAATCTGCAGCTCTCCCGGTGAGTGACTGGTCCTGGGAGCACAGCAGGGATTGGAGGGTTCGGGTTCGGACATGTTCCACTGGAGTGAGTGAGTCAGGTCCCCAGCAGGTGTAAATCGGCCCCGCTCCAATGGAGTGAATGGAGCTTTGCTGATTGACACCAGCGGGAGATCTGGCCCCAGGTGTTTAACACTGATGTGTTTGCTCCCCAGGCACTCTCCCCGCCCCGCGGCTGTTCCTCGACAGGCTGTCTGCTCGCCAAGGGGACACAGCCATGGTGTCGTGTTTAGTCCCTTTGGACGCCCCCATGACCCGCATTGTCTTCTGCAAAGACGGGAAGGAGATTTCTGTCCAGCCCAAGGGAGGAAACACAATAGTCTACGACTCACCCTACACAGTGTCCAAGGAGAGTGCAGGGGCCTTTTCCTGCCTCTACCAGCTCAAGGATGACAACAATCAGGAGAACAATTCTCTCCCCAGTGACCCCTGGGACCTGCACGTGGATGGTAATGCAAAGCACTAATGGTGGGCTTGGTGTGGAGGGTCAGGGAGCCGGGACGGGCTGGGGACACACTGTGATATCTAGAGTTAGATGTAAAACTTCCCTCTCCTTCCCCAACATTTCCCAGGTGAGAACTCTGTCCCTGGGGCAATGGTTACATGTTTTTAGTGAAGAAGGACCATCCTCTCATCATGGTGAGGAAGAGCAGGTTTTTCCCACTAATTAAAAGACAAAAGATCGTGATCTTCTCTGAAGGGCAGCAGGTGAAAATGGACAAACTGTTACAGATATTCAGCAGTTTTATTGTCATCATGGTCTACTTTACTAAAACCTTCATAAATTAAAGTACGGAACAGAGCAGCATGACTAACTTTTGGCTCACTGGCTATTTCAAAAAATTGGGTGGGGGGGAATTGTTTCGGACTCACTTGAAAACAATTTTTTTCAAAATTTTCAGTGAATCAAAAAGTTGGAAAAAAAACCTTCTTGAGGCTGCTGTTCTACTCCTCATTGGTATGAGGCTTTTGGCATTTGAAGTGATGTGTAATCGCTGTGTATCTGCCCCACAGATGGTGAGGGCTCTGGAGAGGGGACATTGCTCCAAGGTAAATGGTTTTGCTCCCTGCTGTGGGATTTCCCTGTAGGAAAGCGGGAGGGCTGGGCTGGGACGAGGGGGGAGCACATGCCAATCTCAGAGGGGAGACTTTACCGCACCGCATGTGCCTGGGGGTGGGGGGGGGGCAGGAGGCCTCAGGGGCTCACCTCCGTGTGGGGAATGTAAAATGTCCAGGCAGCCCCACATGCCACCGTCTGCTCCCCAGGAGGCTGGGGCCTGCCATGTCCCCATGCTGTGGCTGGCGGTGTGGAGGGAGCCGGACTCTTACCCCATGGCGATGGAGGCCACGGCTGTGCAGAGCCTGGCAGGGGCAGAGACAGGGGTTTGGATTCCGCAGGCAGCGGAGCCAGGAGATAAACGAACTAGCCAGTTCTCCTATCACAGAGCCCCTAGCGATGGCCTGGACGGACGTGTGTCCATGGGGCAGGGGCCTGGGGAGGAGGCAGGGTCCGTGTGGGCTCTGGCTTTGTGAGGCACCATCAGGCACAAACATCTGGCCAGGGAGTCAGTGGCTGCCGGGCTGCGATCCTGCCCCACGCCGGTCAGCAGCAGACCCTGGTAGGGTTCCCATACGTCCAGGTTTCCCTGGACATGACCTCTCTTTGGGTCCTCCCTTGTTTTTGCACTGCTCTGAAGGCAATGCTAAGCCCACTGCAGGGCTCTGCCCCCTCCCCATTCAAAGCAGAAGGAATCTTTGTACCTTCCCTCCCCCTTCAGCTCCCCCTTCCCCCAGTAGTGTCCTGTATTTGGGAACTTGAAACATGGTAACCCCAGACCATGGTGTCAGTGCTGCCCCTTGGAAAGGGCTCCATGGCACAGGTGAGGGGCCGACCCCAGCTGCCCCTGCCTTGGTGCTGGGTACAGGGCAGCAAAGAACCAGGGCAGAGCAAGATCCCTGCGGGGTTAGGAGCCAGGCGTGAGGTCTCTAAACAGCTGGGCTTGGGCATTCACAGGCTCCCCGAGTCTCGTTAGGGACGTATCAAGGCCAGGTGCAATGTCCCCTGTGCAGAAGGGCCAGCACTTGGCAGAGGCCCCTCCAGACAGGCTGTGAGCAGGACTCATGTTGCAAGTTCACCTCCACCTTCAGACCGCTCACCCTGCTCCATCCCCTGTCCCAGGGCCTGCTATCCCGCTCTGGGTCTGGATCCTCCGCTCTACCCTGGTCCTGCTCCTGCTGACTTCTGCCCCGATCGTCACCTGCATCCAGAGGAAAAGAGCCATCATTCGGTACGATCCGGAGGGCTTTAGGTGGAATGGCATGGAGGAAGAGGAAGGAGAGGTGACCGATGGCTCTGGGTGTCCCCCCTGTCCTGGGCAGGTTGGAGGGTCGCCTGGGATTACAGAGAGGTCTGTGGGTTATGCCATTGTGCAGAAATGTGTCCATCAGGCTCAGGGGGAGTAACTCATTGATCAGACTTGAGGGGGTCCCTGATAAATATGGGACACCAAGCAGCCCCCGTAGGTTCCCCTGCCATGGGATATGAACGTTAGCTTAACTCCAGACCCACCCAGTACCCCCTCTTCCCTGGCCGGTGGCTTGGCCAGCTCCTGCTTTCTGTGCCTGTGTTCTGGGGCAGCTGTGGTGAGGATGGCCTATCTCCTCACACTGCCCTGCCCTTCAGTCACACCAGTGTGTGTGTGTAAATTCAGAAGAACCCCATGGCCTGCAGCAGCTTTACTCTGGGGTCACGCGTGTGTCACCAGGCCAGGATCCAGCCCCTGTGTTCGTGCAGAGACATATTTGCTTCATAAGGGTTTAATTTTCACTCCTGCTGGGCCTGGCTTGGGGCCAGGGAGCCGTATCTAGCAGGCCAGAGCTGTGGGCCCTGCTCCGGTATGGCACACACAGACGGGAGGGCTGGGAGCTCCCAGTGATAGCTGGAATTTTCACAGTGGCTGAACTCTTTCAACCCGCCTGCCCCCTCCCCCCACACTGTTCCTCAGAGGCTGTGATTTCTACCCTTGGTTAATGTAGCATAGGGGCAGACACTGAAGTATGAGCCCTGATCCATACAGCCCCGAGTCCCAGTCTGCTCTGCATTACAGGCATGCTCTACAAGTTTGTGCTGTAAAGAGTCTGAAATATTTGTTGCCTAAATATGAAATTGTTCAAAGTGGTTACAGAAAATAAGCTGCAGTTTGGTGTTTTACTCTGTCAGGCCAGACCTTGAACAATACGGACTGCCACCTGCTCTACCAGGGGCTGGACTGGGGGTTATTCTTCCAGCCCCTTAGTCATGCTGCGAATGCAGCACTGCAATCATCCCTGAGACAGAAATGAGCACGTCCGACAAGTGATGGGGGATCATTGTGTCCTGAGAGCAGCATCGCTCTGAGACTGTGTCTATAAATACTACCGGGCTGTGGGGACAGGGTCGCAGGGGGCGGGGGAGAGACTCCTGTGCTGGGAACAGCGACCACAGCCAGTAACCACGGCCCTGTCTCTCTGCTCACCTCACAGGCAGGGGGGCTCTGTTTAGAACTAGGCTTGGAGGGATTCGCTTGTTATTGGTAAATGTCAGCAAACATCAATTTCCCAGCACGCACACAAACCCACGAGAAAATATTTCTATCGATAATAATAGAAATTTGCAGTTAAGCAAAGTAAGAGAAATGCCGTGTGAGACATTATTAGAGGCTGATTTAAGGATATTTACTGTGTATATTTTGACATAAGATTATGACAATTTGTGTTTTAATGATTATGAAGCTTTAACCTTTTGAATCTCAATGTCTACTGTCATTAAATAATTATTGTCTGACCCCTCGTTGTAATTTCCTCCACTGTGAAATATAAATTAATAAATATAAAAATGTAGCCGAAACCCCATGATTTTAACCAATAGTGAACATTTAAATTGACAAGAAATGTTAAAAAAACCTTTAAAATCAATATCGACATTATGTGTCAAAATTATAATAAAAATTTAATTCTGAGAAGCCTATTTATAACCCTGGCCTGGGACCTGCGGGAGCCACCAGGGGACGTCATCCAGAAACAGACACAGCATATGTTATGGGGTCAGTCATGTGACTCAGTCACACCCCCAAGTGATGTCCCAGCACCCCTGTTGTGATCTGCCCATGGGCAACTAAGCATACAGAGAGGGATGGGACATGGGGTGCTCTGGATCCAGCATCCTGGCAATTAGATGGAGGCAAACGCTCAACAGGGGCCTCTCCCAGGGCACGGGGGCAGTGGGGGGAGAGGGCGCAGTGTCACCGCCACATGGCTAGAAAAGGGACAAGGGGATTGTCCGGTGGCGGGGGGGACGGGGGGTGATTGCTTCTTTATGAAGAGCCCTGGAGAGCCCTCCTGGGGAAATGAAACAAACTGGGGAATGGGATGAATTCTCGGGGGGGAGGGCAGGAGCAGATGGTACTCATGCATGAGGGGAAATGGAGGCCATCGTTATGAGGATGGCCACCGCTTCCATTGGAAACAATGGGAAGCTGCACTGCCGTGTCAGTGATACCTTAGCGTATGACAGGGAGGGTGCCCCAAGTAAAGATGGCCACCATTTCCCATTGTTTCTAAGGGGAATGAAGCCACAGTCTTCAATCCTGCAGGCCACAAAAAGAAAGAGTGGCCATTTTTACCGAGGGCAACCTCTCTGCCACATCAGGGACATGGGTGGCCATCTTCTCTGAGGGCAGCTTATGGCTTCACTTCCATTTGAAAACAAGGAGGAAATTGGACATCTATGCCATGGGCAGCCTCCCAAGGCTTTAGGGAAATGATAACCATTATCCAGAGGGCAGCCTACATCTTCAGTCCTAGCGGAAACAATGGAAAATGGCAGCCATCTTTACTAGGGGCAACCTCCCTAGGGGCAACTTCAATTTCACATTCCAAGGTCATAGTGTCACGGCAGCCATCTTCCCCATGGGCAGCTTCAGGCTTTTTCTATAATGGCATTAAAGTCTCAGGCTTCCCTCTAGACAGATAGCTGCCATGTTGCTATACCCTTGGGATGTGAAAGGGAAGCTGCCCTAAGTAAAGATGGCTGCCATTTGTGACAACAGGATATGCAGGGAGGAATTTCCAAAGGGGCTTGAGTGTCTGAGGTGCTGACTGCCATGAAAGCCCAGGAGTGAGCGGTGCCTGACTCCTTTGGGGCCTTTTCAACACCTAACCCTAAAATAAAGTTGTTATTTTGGAAACAGCTCCATTTTTAGGGGCTTTATCTGGAGAACCTCTTTCTCAAAGGGCCTCAGATTTCCTTCACACACTCTGCCTCAGCCACTCACCCAGGCTTCCACTTTTCAGGTGGATTTGACTTGTCCTGTGGATTTTAGGCAAAGTTTAATATTCTGCTTTAAACAGAAACTTTGTTGCTGCAATAACTATGGGAAGCCACCATTGCTCTGTAATTCTCACTCTGGGCTCGCCTGGGAGTTGGGCTCAGAGGGGCTGGTCTAGTCCAGTATCAAACCCCAAAGGTGGAGAGCTGGGTTCAGATGGGCTGGTCTGATCCAGTATCAAACTCCAAACGTAGAGAGTTGGGCTCAGAGGGGCTGGTCTGATAGGGTATCAACCCCTCAATCCTCACCATTTGGGAACAACAGAGAAACTGCCCAACCCACGAGAATGGAGCTGTGCAAACAATCTCCCCCTCTCACCAGGGAGTGAGGTCCCTGGCCATTGCGAGGCCGGTAGCAGACACGGCCCCGTCTCTCACAGGGGCTGTGGCTTTTCTTCTCTCTGAATCTTGGAGAGCACGTGGCAGATCAGAGAGCACCTGCAGCTTCTCTGGTCCCTGCAGATCAGCAGCGGAGAGGCCAGATCAGAGAGCCACGGCATTTCTCTCACTGAGACACTATTGTTGGGGACACTGGGGCATGGCCGCTAGGTAACTCGAGGGGATGGAAGACCACGAGTGTCCATGAAGCCCCCTCGCACTAGGCCCAAGTGTCCTTGGCCCCCCCGCCTGGAGGCACACACAGCAGTTATGCTAAGAATCTGCAACAATATGTTGCAGAGTCAGACTGCCTGAAACTAAGCAAGGCCAAACAGGGGAGATATGGAAGAACAATGCTGAATAAAGCAGCTTTATGTATAGTTTAACAAATGATACAGAGAATCAGGGAACTAGCTGGGAACTGGATTGGCTGGCTATAGGGATACTTGGGGCAGCTTGCTATTGGACAAGTATGCTGGAAAAAAGGATGTATAAAAGCCTGTGTAACTTCCTGCTCTGTGTGCAGGATTTGAGATTTTATTCTCCCTGTACCTTTTTGCAGCTGCAAATAAACTTTTCTGCTTCTCCAGCCCGTTGTGATTATTGGGTGCAGCACACCGGGTAACGAACCAACTCAAGCTGTTGTTCAGCCTCTCGGCACTGGGTGCCGGCAACAGCTTTTGGCGTCCCTGGGTGGGCGACGAGGCTGCAATTTAGCCTTGCCCGGACCCCTCCTGGAGGTCAAGGATTGCGGCGAGAACCGACGCCCAGCGCGCACCGGTGAGTTCATCGGGGGCCTCGGAGGAGACGCGATTTGATCGACCCCGGAGGGCACAACGGTGCAACGCACTCATGTAGTGGAGAAGCTGTTGTGGACGGCGGTGAAGAACCGGTCCCTTAGACATGGGGGAGGAGCAGCTGCAGGCCACGGTGAAGAACCGGTCCCTTGGATAAGGTAGGAACCTTTTAAAATCCGGATTATATGCTCTGTTGGAACCTGGGGACGCCCAGAGTTACCCTGTAGGTATGGGACAGGGACAGAGCTCAGAGGTTAGGGCACGGTGTACGCCCCTAGAGTGCATTCTAGCAAACTGGAAGGTATTTGGTGCGGATCCAATGACTAAGAGCCAATTAAAACGATTCTGTACAGTTGACTGGCCTCAATATCAACTAGAGGACCAGGAGTGGTGGCCACCAGGAGGGTCAATTAATTACAACACGATCCTCCAATTAGTTTTGTTTTGTCAGTGAATGGGTAAATGGAATGAACATATGTATGTGCATTTGTTTCTGACATTATGTACTTGACCAGATATTTTACAGCACTGTAATCTGACTCTGACTGGTTCGGTAGTAGCTAATGTTAGTCCCCAGACCCCCACCCCCACTGTAATGGCAGAACCGGTGTCCCCTTCGGCCCCCACACCCCCACCGTATAAGGGTAGGATGCCTCGGGTTACAGAGATTGCCCCCTCGGTGGGACTCTATCCTTTGCTTACCGAGACTGTTGTGGCTTGCCCAGGGGCAGATGGACGTCAGGCTACCACTATGCAAGTGTATACCCATGTGCCATTCAATCCAATAGACTTAGCAGCTTTTAAAACACAGGCTGGGGAATTCTCAACGAACCCAAGCAGGTTTATTTCAGTCTTTGAGGGGTGCCTCAGTAGTCACAAGCCGATTGAGACGACTGTAATATCCTCCTGAGAACCTTGTTGTCTGAGGTGGAGAGGGATCAGGTTACAGCTAAGGCAAGGGGAGCGTCAGCGTTCAAGCGAAAAAAAAGAAAGGAATCTATCTGTCAAGTTCCTCTCCAAATAATTGTAAGCGGCTCAGGGCATTTCTGGGTATGGCAGGCTTTTGCAGGATATGGATCCCAGAGTTTGGACTGTGGGCTAAACCCCTGTACGACTGTGTAAAAGGAGCAGATCATGACCCCTTCTATTGGACCCCAGAGTCTGACAGGGCATTTAAAATCCTGAAAAGAAAATTGATGGAAGCCCCGGCTCTGGACCTCCCGGATCTCTCTAAGCCGTTTCAGTTGTATGTACATGAACGAAGGGGGGTGGTCCTAGGAGTGCTCACACAGCTGTTAGGAGCATGGAAACGTCCTGTGGCTTATTTTTCTAAGCAATTGGATCAGGTTGCAAAGGGTTGGCCAGCATGTTTACGGGCGGTCGCAGCTACTGCCCTAGTGCTTGAGGAAGCTGAGAAGCTAACATTGGGAGGGGTTATGCAAATCTATACTCCCCATATGGTCCGAGCCTTATTGGATGCAAAGGGAGGGCTTTGGCTCATCCAGGCTCGGATTGCTCGGTACCAGGCTAAGCTGTTAGAGAACTCTGAAGTCACCTTACAGCCTTGCCCCTCCCTTAAGCGAGCCACTCTCTTGCCAGAAACAGAGGAACAGAAACATGACTGTTTAGAGATCATAGATGTCCAGTACTCCAGCCGTCCGGATTTAAAGGATGTACCTCTCCCAAATGCAGATTATGAGTGGTACACTGTCAGTAGCAGTACTGACAGGTTTCAGAGTAACAGCCGTGTTAGTCTGTATTCGCAAAAAGAAAAGGAGTACTTGTGGCACCTTAGAGACTAACCAATTTATTAGAGCATAAGCTTTCGTGAGCTACAGCTCACTTCCTCAGACTTCCTGAGGAAGTGAGCTGTAGCTCACGAAAGCTTATGCTCTAATAAATTGGTTAGTCTCTAAGGTGCCACAAGTACTCCTTTTCTAGTAGCAGTACTGTAATAGATGGGCAAAGGAGGGCGGGTTATGCTGTTGTGACCCTCCATGACACTGTGGAAGCTGAAGGTTTGCCTGCTGAGACCTCTGCCCAGCTTGCTGAACTAATAGCCCTGACCTGTGCACTTGAACTGTCAAAAGGAAAGCGGGTCAACATTTTTACTGATTCAAAGTATGCTTTTGGTGTGCTGCATGCTCATGCTGGCCTATGGAAGCAAAGGGGAATGCTGACAGCCCAAGGCTCCCCAGTCAAGTACGGGCCCCAAATCCTCCGGCTCCTAGAAGCCGTACAACTCCCCTCGGAAGTGGCGGTGGTACACTGTAAAGCCCATCAAAGGGAGGATCAAGATGTGGCCAGAGGTAACGCCCGGGCAGATAGAGAGGCTAAGCATGCTGCCACCCTGCCATCCCCTCAGGCTGAGAACGCCCATATGCATGCCCTTATCCCATCAGTAGGGGAGCTTCCAACCCCTCAGTACTCTGGGGAGGAGAGACAGCTAACTGACAAACTCAGTCTCCGGGAAAAGGAGGGATGTCTCCATTCCCCGGAAGGGAAGGTCCTCTTACCAAAGGGCCCAATCCAGCCAGTGCTTCAGAAACTACATCAAACCACCCATGCTGGCAGGGAAGCACTTATCCAGCTAATGGGAAAATACTTTATCACTTCCGGACTCCGACCCCTGGCTGCCCAGGTACAGGCGGACTGCTTAGTCTGCCAAAAGAATAACCCCCGACCGGGACATCCTGTGCCACCAGCTGCCCTAGAACCCACTCCGGGCCCCGGACAAGTGTGGCAAATAGACTTTACTGAGTTTCCCCGGACCCAAGGGTTCAAATATCTCCTTGTCATAGTGGATCGGTTCAGCGGATGGCCAGAAGCCTTCCCATTCCGTAACTGCACTGCCAGGACAGTGACCCTCAAGTTTGTTAAGGAGATCATTCCTCGCTTTGGACTCCCCCTGTGGATGGAATCTGACAATGGGACACACTTCACGTCAAAAATCATTCAAAGCATCTCACATGCCTTACAGATCCCCTGGAAACTCCATACGCCCTGGAGACCGCAAGCCAGTGGTGTAGTGGAGCGTACCAATCAGACCCTTAAACGGCATCTCTCAAAAGTGTGCCAAGAAGCCTCACTGCGATGGCCTGATGCTTTGCCCCTCGTCCTACTCCGTATCCGCGTTCTCCCAAAGGGTAGATTAGGGCGTAGTCCCTTTGAAATTATGTTTGGAAGGGCATGGCCTATGAATGGCACCCCAGTTCTGTCAGGGGAATGGGAGTTGGGTAATGTTTTTTTGTCACAGTATATGTGTTCTCTGTCTGCTGTTCTCTTGTCTCTTCACAGGTATACCAAGGATTCCCAGCCTCTCCCCTTGGACTCTCCCGTTCACTCCTTACAGCCCGGTGACTCTGTGCTTGTTCGCACCTGGAAAGACGAGCCTCTCCAGGAAAAGTGGAAAGGACCCTATACCGTCCTGCTGATCTCCCATACAGCGGCAAAGATCGAGGGACACAAGAACTGGATCCATCACTCTCGTCTGAAGGCAGTACCCGCCCCCTCATCAGCAGAACAGTGAACCATCCAACCTGCTGACTCCTCATCTAGTGACGATCTCTAGCTAAAGCTACTGTTTAAAAGACACAAATAGCGGGCACCTTAATGCTAAAATGGGCCTACCCAGGTACTGGAGACCCTGGGTTGGGAAGACTCTGGTCATAATTAATTGGGTAACATTGTTATTCTCTGTATTGGTATTTCCAAACTGTGCATATCGGGAGCATAACTCCTTTGTTTTGCTTGTGCACCATGTTGCTAATTTAACAAACCAGACTGATTGCTGGGTATGTGCTCCGACTCCACTATCCCCCAAAACGGGAATGCCCCTTGACATGCTGCCCTTGACCCTAGCAGAATTAGCCACCACCAAAGAGCAGGAAAGAACGGACTCACTGTTCTGGAACAAGACCTCTTTACAGCAAGCCACCTATCAGGACCAGGAGTATTCAGTTGCAGTACTCACTGAGGGAGTGTTATGTTTTACCCAAAACCAATCTGATCACTATGGGCATCCTGTGGGAAAGAGCTCCTGTGTTATTACACAGTGGGCTGATGGGTATTAAATAAAGACCAACAAGGGAGGCCAACAGTGGGGGTGTAATGGTTCCTCCCCTTTTAGGGAAACACTTACAAATAATCTTACCACAAAAAAGGGGTTTGGAAATGTAACTTGCCGTCCAGTTAATATCTCCAATGTAGCAAGCCAATGGTGGGTTTGTAGTGGTCCCTATGGCGAGTGTAATTTGAACAGCACAATTAGAAATGCCCCCACTTGTACCCAGTCAGGAGGATGGGATGCCCCCCTAGGGGCATATGAACTGTTTGGAAAAGCAGCCTTAAATATCCCAGGAATCCCCTTAAGAAACAGTCCTTACTGGGCCCTACAGGGTCACTATTTTGTATGTGGCCGAAAGGCTTACAAGGTGCTGCCAGCCAACTGGACAGGTAGCTGTTATATAGCTCATGGAGTTCCTCATCTTTCCATAACTGCCACACTGCCCAAAGGAAAGATTAGAAATGCCTGAGACACCTCTGTTGAGTCATGAGAAAAGACCCTGTGGCGACTGACTACGGCATAGGAGGGCAATATGAAGAATCCCCTCACAACCGAGAAGCTGGTAGGGTGCTCTGTACTGGGAATAGCACCACTGTTTACTGGGCCAGCCATGGCATGCGTAGGCTGCTATACTATAAGGCTACAGATGGTACTTGAGAAAGTGGCCTTAGAGTTAGAGGACTCGGTTAGTAATTTAGGGTCAGCAGTAAAAACATTAAATAAAAAGGTACAGCAGCTCAGGACGTTTTCCCTCCAAAACAGGCTGGCTTTGGACTATCTCTTGGCATCCCAAGCAGGGGTTTGTGCCCTCGTCGGGCCCCGATGTTGTGTATATGTAAATGATAGCAGTTATGAAATCTATGAAAAGGTGGTACAGGCTGAAGCCCATGCCCGAGCCGGAGCACAGGTTGCCTATACTGCCCCAGAGAACAATTGGTTGCAAACCTTGTTTTCAGGCTGGGGTTTGTCGTCTTGGCTTGGTGGTTTATTTAGCCTGCTATTGAAAATTCTCTTTCCTGTATTGCTTGTATTACTGGTATTGTGCTGTGCAGTATCATGTGTTAGGGCCCTTTTGCAAAAGTTAATAAGTCCTTCTCTTCAGGCTATCACAAAGTGCTTATGCAAAGTCATATTGTAAAAAATAAGTAGCCCAAGTGAGAAAACTCAGAGCCAAGGCTGTTGAGTGTTCTCAAAGGGGGGAGTTGTTGGGGACACTGGGGCATGGCCGCTAGGTAACTCGAGGGGATGGAAGACCACGAGTGTCCATGAAGCCCCCTCGCACTAGGCCCAGGTGTCCTTGGCCCCCCTCCTGCCTGGAGGCACTCGCAGCAGCTCTGCGTACTAGGCCCAAGTGTCCTTGGCCCCCCCGCCTGGAGGCACACACAGCAGTTATGCTGAGGATCTGCAACAATATGCTGCAGAGTCAGACTGCCTGAAACTAAGCAAGGCCAAACAGGGGAGATATGGAAGAACAATGCTGAATAAAGCAGCTTTATGTATAGTTTAACAAATGATACAGAGAATCAGGGAACTAGCTGGGAACTGGATTGGCTGGCTATAGGGATACTTGGGGCAGCTTGCTATTGGACAAGTATGCTGGAAAAAAGGATGTATAAAAGCCTGTGTAACTTCCTGCTCTGTGTGCAGGATTTGAGATTTTATTCTCCCTGTACCTTTTTGCAGCTGCAAATAAACTTTTCTGCTTCTCCAGCCCGTTGTGATTATTGGGTGCAGCACACCGGGTAACGAACCAACTCAAGCTGTTGTTCAGCCTCTCGGCACTGGGTGCCGGCAACAGCTTTTGGCGTCCCTGGGTGGGCGACGAGGCTGCAATTTAGCCTTGCCCGGACCCCTCCTGGAGGTCAAGGATTGCGGCGAGAACCGACGCCCAGCGCGCACCGGTGAGTTCATCGGGGGCCTCGGAGGAGACGCGATTTGATCGACCCCGGAGGGCACAACGGTGCAACGCACTCATGTAGTGGAGAAGCTGTTGTGGACGGCGGTGAAGAACCGGTCCCTTAGACATGGGGGAGGAGCAGCTGCAGGCCACGGTGAAGAACCGGTCCCTTGGATAAGGTAGGAACCTTTTAAAATCCGGATTATATGCTCTGTTGGAACCTGGGGACGCCCAGAGTTACCCTGTAGGTATGGGACAGGGACAGAGCTCAGAGGTTAGGGCACGGTGTACGCCCCTAGAGTGCATTCTAGCAAACTGGAAGGTATTTGGTGCGGATCCAATGACTAAGAGCCAATTAAAACGATTCTGTACAGTTGACTGGCCTCAATATCAACTAGAGGACCAGGAGTGGTGGCCACCAGGAGGGTCAATTAATTACAACACGATCCTCCAATTAGTTTTGTTTTGTCAGTGAATGGGTAAATGGAATGAACATATGTATGTGCATTTGTTTCTGACATTATGTACTTGACCAGATATTTTACAGCACTGTAATCTGACTCTGACTGGTTCGGTAGTAGCTAATGTTAGTCCCCAGACCCCCACCCCCACTGTAATGGCAGAACCGGTGTCCCCTTCGGCCCCCACACCCCCACCGTATAAGGGTAGGATGCCTCGGGTTACAGAGATTGCCCCCTCGGTGGGACTCTATCCTTTGCTTACCGAGACTGTTGTGGCTTGCCCAGGGGCAGATGGACGTCAGGCTACCACTATGCAAGTGTATACCCATGTGCCATTCAATCCAATAGACTTAGCAGCTTTTAAAACACAGGCTGGGGAATTCTCAACGAACCCAAGCAGGTTTATTTCAGTCTTTGAGGGGTGCCTCAGTAGTCACAAGCCGATTGAGACGACTGTAATATCCTCCTGAGAACCTTGTTGTCTGAGGTGGAGAGGGATCAGGTTACAGCTAAGGCAAGGGGAGCGTCAGCGTTCAAGCGAAAAAAAAGAAAGGAATCTATCTGTCAAGTTCCTCTCCAAATAATTGTAAGCGGCTCAGGGCATTTCTGGGTATGGCAGGCTTTTGCAGGATATGGATCCCAGAGTTTGGACTGTGGGCTAAACCCCTGTACGACTGTGTAAAAGGAGCAGATCATGACCCCTTCTATTGGACCCCAGAGTCTGACAGGGCATTTAAAATCCTGAAAAGAAAATTGATGGAAGCCCCGGCTCTGGACCTCCCGGATCTCTCTAAGCCGTTTCAGTTGTATGTACATGAACGAAGGGGGGTGGTCCTAGGAGTGCTCACACAGCTGTTAGGAGCATGGAAACGTCCTGTGGCTTATTTTTCTAAGCAATTGGATCAGGTTGCAAAGGGTTGGCCAGCATGTTTACGGGCGGTCGCAGCTACTGCCCTAGTGCTTGAGGAAGCTGAGAAGCTAACATTGGGAGGGGTTATGCAAATCTATACTCCCCATATGGTCCGAGCCTTATTGGATGCAAAGGGAGGGCTTTGGCTCATCCAGGCTCGGATTGCTCGGTACCAGGCTAAGCTGTTAGAGAACTCTGAAGTCACCTTACAGCCTTGCCCCTCCCTTAAGCGAGCCACTCTCTTGCCAGAAACAGAGGAACAGAAACATGACTGTTTAGAGATCATAGATGTCCAGTACTCCAGCCGTCCGGATTTAAAGGATGTACCTCTCCCAAATGCAGATTATGAGTGGTACACTGTCAGTAGCAGTACTGACAGGTTTCAGAGTAACAGCCGTGTTAGTCTGTATTCGCAAAAAGAAAAGGAGTACTTGTGGCACCTTAGAGACTAACCAATTTATTAGAGCATAAGCTTTCGTGAGCTACAGCTCACTTCCTCAGACTTCCTGAGGAAGTGAGCTGTAGCTCACGAAAGCTTATGCTCTAATAAATTGGTTAGTCTCTAAGGTGCCACAAGTACTCCTTTTCTAGTAGCAGTACTGTAATAGATGGGCAAAGGAGGGCGGGTTATGCTGTTGTGACCCTCCATGACACTGTGGAAGCTGAAGGTTTGCCTGCTGAGACCTCTGCCCAGCTTGCTGAACTAATAGCCCTGACCTGTGCACTTGAACTGTCAAAAGGAAAGCGGGTCAACATTTTTACTGATTCAAAGTATGCTTTTGGTGTGCTGCATGCTCATGCTGGCCTATGGAAGCAAAGGGGAATGCTGACAGCCCAAGGCTCCCCAGTCAAGTACGGGCCCCAAATCCTCCGGCTCCTAGAAGCCGTACAACTCCCCTCGGAAGTGGCGGTGGTACACTGTAAAGCCCATCAAAGGGAGGATCAAGATGTGGCCAGAGGTAACGCCCGGGCAGATAGAGAGGCTAAGCATGCTGCCACCCTGCCATCCCCTCAGGCTGAGAACGCCCATATGCATGCCCTTATCCCATCAGTAGGGGAGCTTCCAACCCCTCAGTACTCTGGGGAGGAGAGACAGCTAACTGACAAACTCAGTCTCCGGGAAAAGGAGGGATGTCTCCATTCCCCGGAAGGGAAGGTCCTCTTACCAAAGGGCCCAATCCGGCCAGTGCTTCAGAAACTACATCAAACCACCCATGCTGGCAGGGAAGCACTTATCCAGCTAATGGGAAAATACTTTATCACTTCCGGACTCCGACCCCTGGCTGCCCAGGTACAGGCGGACTGCTTAGTCTGCCAAAAGAATAACCCCCGACCGGGACATCCTGTGCCACCAGCTGCCCTAGAACCCACTCCGGGCCCCGGACAAGTGTGGCAAATAGACTTTACTGAGTTTCCCCGGACCCAAGGGTTCAAATATCTCCTTGTCATAGTGGATCGGTTCAGCGGATGGCCAGAAGCCTTCCCATTCCGTAACTGCACTGCCAGGACAGTGACCCTCAAGTTTGTTAAGGAGATCATTCCTCGCTTTGGACTCCCCCTGTGGATGGAATCTGACAATGGGACACACTTCACGTCAAAAATCATTCAAAGCATCTCACATGCCTTACAGATCCCCTGGAAACTCCATACGCCCTGGAGACCGCAAGCCAGTGGTGTAGTGGAGCGTACCAATCAGACCCTTAAACGGCATCTCTCAAAAGTGTGCCAAGAAGCCTCACTGCGATGGCCTGATGCTTTGCCCCTCGTCCTACTCCGTATCCGCGTTCTCCCAAAGGGTAGATTAGGGCGTAGTCCCTTTGAAATTATGTTTGGAAGGGCATGGCCTATGAATGGCACCCCAGTTCTGTCAGGGGAATGGGAGTTGGGTAATGTTTTTTTGTCACAGTATATGTGTTCTCTGTCTGCTGTTCTCTTGTCTCTTCACAGGTATACCAAGGATTCCCAGCCTCTCCCCTTGGACTCTCCCGTTCACTCCTTACAGCCCGGTGACTCTGTGCTTGTTCGCACCTGGAAAGACGAGCCTCTCCAGGAAAAGTGGAAAGGACCCTATACCGTCCTGCTGATCTCCCATACAGCGGCAAAGATCGAGGGACACAAGAACTGGATCCATCACTCTCGTCTGAAGGCAGTACCCGCCCCCTCATCAGCAGAACAGTGAACCATCCAACCTGCTGACTCCTCATCTAGTGACGATCTCTAGCTAAAGCTACTGTTTAAAAGACACAAATAGCGGGCACCTTAATGCTAAAATGGGCCTACCCAGGTACTGGAGACCCTGGGTTGGGAAGACTCTGGTCATAATTAATTGGGTAACATTGTTATTCTCTGTATTGGTATTTCCAAACTGTGCATATCGGGAGCATAACTCCTTTGTTTTGCTTGTGCACCATGTTGCTAATTTAACAAACCAGACTGATTGCTGGGTATGTGCTCCGACTCCACTATCCCCCAAAACGGGAATGCCCCTTGACATGCTGCCCTTGACCCTAGCAGAATTAGCCACCACCAAAGAGCAGGAAAGAACGGACTCACTGTTCTGGAACAAGACCTCTTTACAGCAAGCCACCTATCAGGACCAGGAGTATTCAGTTGCAGTACTCACTGAGGGAGTGTTATGTTTTACCCAAAACCAATCTGATCACTATGGGCATCCTGTGGGAAAGAGCTCCTGTGTTATTACACAGTGGGCTGATGGGTATTAAATAAAGACCAACAAGGGAGGCCAACAGTGGGGGTGTAATGGTTCCTCCCCTTTTAGGGAAACACTTACAAATAATCTTACCACAAAAAAGGGGTTTGGAAATGTAACTTGCCGTCCAGTTAATATCTCCAATGTAGCAAGCCAATGGTGGGTTTGTAGTGGTCCCTATGGCGAGTGTAATTTGAACAGCACAATTAGAAATGCCCCCACTTGTACCCAGTCAGGAGGATGGGATGCCCCCCTAGGGGCATATGAACTGTTTGGAAAAGCAGCCTTAAATATCCCAGGAATCCCCTTAAGAAACAGTCCTTACTGGGCCCTACAGGGTCACTATTTTGTATGTGGCCGAAAGGCTTACAAGGTGCTGCCAGCCAACTGGACAGGTAGCTGTTATATAGCTCATGGAGTTCCTCATCTTTCCATAACTGCCACACTGCCCAAAGGAAAGATTAGAAATGCCTGAGACACCTCTGTTGAGTCATGAGAAAAGACCCTGTGGCGACTGACTACGGCATAGGAGGGCAATATGAAGAATCCCCTCACAACCGAGAAGCTGGTAGGGTGCTCTGTACTGGGAATAGCACCACTGTTTACTGGGCCAGCCATGGCATGCGTAGGCTGCTATACTATAAGGCTACAGATGGTACTTGAGAAAGTGGCCTTAGAGTTAGAGGACTCGGTTAGTAATTTAGGGTCAGCAGTAAAAACATTAAATAAAAAGGTACAGCAGCTCAGGACGTTTTCCCTCCAAAACAGGCTGGCTTTGGACTATCTCTTGGCATCCCAAGCAGGGGTTTGTGCCCTCGTCGGGCCCCGATGTTGTGTATATGTAAATGATAGCAGTTATGAAATCTATGAAAAGGTGGTACAGGCTGAAGCCCATGCCCGAGCCGGAGCACAGGTTGCCTATACTGCCCCAGAGAACAATTGGTTGCAAACCTTGTTTTCAGGCTGGGGTTTGTCGTCTTGGCTTGGTGGTTTATTTAGCCTGCTATTGAAAATTCTCTTTCCTGTATTGCTTGTATTACTGGTATTGTGCTGTGCAGTATCATGTGTTAGGGCCCTTTTGCAAAAGTTAATAAGTCCTTCTCTTCAGGCTATCACAAAGTGCTTATGCAAAGTCATATTGTAAAAAATAAGTAGCCCAAGTGAGAAAACTCAGAGCCAAGGCTGTTGAGTGTTCTCAAAGGGGGGAGTTGTTGGGGACACTGGGGCATGGCCGCTAGGTAACTCGAGGGGATGGAAGACCACGAGTGTCCATGAAGCCCCCTCGCACTAGGCCCAGGTGTCCTTGGCCCCCCTCCTGCCTGGAGGCACTCGCAGCAGCTCTGCGTACTAGGCCCAAGTGTCCTTGGCCCCCCCGCCTGGAGGCACACACAGCAGTTATGCTGAGGATCTGCAACAATATGCTGCAGAGTCAGACTGCCTGAAACTAAGCAAGGCCAAACAGGGGAGATATGGAAGAACAATGCTGAATAAAGCAGCTTTATGTATAGTTTAACAAATGATACAGAGAATCAGGGAACTAGCTGGGAACTGGATTGGCTGGCTATAGGGATACTTGGGGCAGCTTGCTATTGGACAAGTATGCTGGAAAAAAGGATGTATAAAAGCCTGTGTAACTTCCTGCTCTGTGTGCAGGATTTGAGATTTTATTCTCCCTGTACCTTTTTGCAGCTGCAAATAAACTTTTCTGCTTCTCCAGCCCGTTGTGATTATTGGGTGCAGCACACCGGGTAACGAACCAACTCAAGCTGTTGTTCAGCCTCTCGGCACTGGGTGCCGGCAACAGCTTTTGGCGTCCCTGGGTGGGCGACGAGGCTGCAATTTAGCCTTGCCCGGACCCCTCCTGGAGGTCAAGGATTGCGGCGAGAACCGACGCCCAGCGCGCACCGGTGAGTTCATCGGGGGCCTCGGAGGAGACGCGATTTGATCGACCCCGGAGGGCACAACGGTGCAACGCACTCATGTAGTGGAGAAGCTGTTGTGGACGGCGGTGAAGAACCGGTCCCTTAGACATGGGGGAGGAGCAGCTGCAGGCCACGGTGAAGAACCGGTCCCTTGGATAAGGTAGGAACCTTTTAAAATCCGGATTATATGCTCTGTTGGAACCTGGGGACGCCCAGAGTTACCCTGTAGGTATGGGACAGGGACAGAGCTCAGAGGTTAGGGCACGGTGTACGCCCCTAGAGTGCATTCTAGCAAACTGGAAGGTATTTGGTGCGGATCCAATGACTAAGAGCCAATTAAAACGATTCTGTACAGTTGACTGGCCTCAATATCAACTAGAGGACCAGGAGTGGTGGCCACCAGGAGGGTCAATTAATTACAACACGATCCTCCAATTAGTTTTGTTTTGTCAGTGAATGGGTAAATGGAATGAACATATGTATGTGCATTTGTTTCTGACATTATGTACTTGACCAGATATTTTACAGCACTGTAATCTGACTCTGACTGGTTCGGTAGTAGCTAATGTTAGTCCCCAGACCCCCACCCCCACTGTAATGGCAGAACCGGTGTCCCCTTCGGCCCCCACACCCCCACCGTATAAGGGTAGGATGCCTCGGGTTACAGAGATTGCCCCCTCGGTGGGACTCTATCCTTTGCTTACCGAGACTGTTGTGGCTTGCCCAGGGGCAGATGGACGTCAGGCTACCACTATGCAAGTGTATACCCATGTGCCATTCAATCCAATAGACTTAGCAGCTTTTAAAACACAGGCTGGGGAATTCTCAACGAACCCAAGCAGGTTTATTTCAGTCTTTGAGGGGTGCCTCAGTAGTCACAAGCCGATTGAGACGACTGTAATATCCTCCTGAGAACCTTGTTGTCTGAGGTGGAGAGGGATCAGGTTACAGCTAAGGCAAGGGGAGCGTCAGCGTTCAAGCGAAAAAAAAGAAAGGAATCTATCTGTCAAGTTCCTCTCCAAATAATTGTAAGCGGCTCAGGGCATTTCTGGGTATGGCAGGCTTTTGCAGGATATGGATCCCAGAGTTTGGACTGTGGGCTAAACCCCTGTACGACTGTGTAAAAGGAGCAGATCATGACCCCTTCTATTGGACCCCAGAGTCTGACAGGGCATTTAAAATCCTGAAAAGAAAATTGATGGAAGCCCCGGCTCTGGACCTCCCGGATCTCTCTAAGCCGTTTCAGTTGTATGTACATGAACGAAGGGGGGTGGTCCTAGGAGTGCTCACACAGCTGTTAGGAGCATGGAAACGTCCTGTGGCTTATTTTTCTAAGCAATTGGATCAGGTTGCAAAGGGTTGGCCAGCATGTTTACGGGCGGTCGCAGCTACTGCCCTAGTGCTTGAGGAAGCTGAGAAGCTAACATTGGGAGGGGTTATGCAAATCTATACTCCCCATATGGTCCGAGCCTTATTGGATGCAAAGGGAGGGCTTTGGCTCATCCAGGCTCGGATTGCTCGGTACCAGGCTAAGCTGTTAGAGAACTCTGAAGTCACCTTACAGCCTTGCCCCTCCCTTAAGCGAGCCACTCTCTTGCCAGAAACAGAGGAACAGAAACATGACTGTTTAGAGATCATAGATGTCCAGTACTCCAGCCGTCCGGATTTAAAGGATGTACCTCTCCCAAATGCAGATTATGAGTGGTACACTGTCAGTAGCAGTACTGACAGGTTTCAGAGTAACAGCCGTGTTAGTCTGTATTCGCAAAAAGAAAAGGAGTACTTGTGGCACCTTAGAGACTAACCAATTTATTAGAGCATAAGCTTTCGTGAGCTACAGCTCACTTCCTCAGACTTCCTGAGGAAGTGAGCTGTAGCTCACGAAAGCTTATGCTCTAATAAATTGGTTAGTCTCTAAGGTGCCACAAGTACTCCTTTTCTAGTAGCAGTACTGTAATAGATGGGCAAAGGAGGGCGGGTTATGCTGTTGTGACCCTCCATGACACTGTGGAAGCTGAAGGTTTGCCTGCTGAGACCTCTGCCCAGCTTGCTGAACTAATAGCCCTGACCTGTGCACTTGAACTGTCAAAAGGAAAGCGGGTCAACATTTTTACTGATTCAAAGTATGCTTTTGGTGTGCTGCATGCTCATGCTGGCCTATGGAAGCAAAGGGGAATGCTGACAGCCCAAGGCTCCCCAGTCAAGTACGGGCCCCAAATCCTCCGGCTCCTAGAAGCCGTACAACTCCCCTCGGAAGTGGCGGTGGTACACTGTAAAGCCCATCAAAGGGAGGATCAAGATGTGGCCAGAGGTAACGCCCGGGCAGATAGAGAGGCTAAGCATGCTGCCACCCTGCCATCCCCTCAGGCTGAGAACGCCCATATGCATGCCCTTATCCCATCAGTAGGGGAGCTTCCAACCCCTCAGTACTCTGGGGAGGAGAGACAGCTAACTGACAAACTCAGTCTCCGGGAAAAGGAGGGATGTCTCCATTCCCCGGAAGGGAAGGTCCTCTTACCAAAGGGCCCAATCCGGCCAGTGCTTCAGAAACTACATCAAACCACCCATGCTGGCAGGGAAGCACTTATCCAGCTAATGGGAAAATACTTTATCACTTCCGGACTCCGACCCCTGGCTGCCCAGGTACAGGCGGACTGCTTAGTCTGCCAAAAGAATAACCCCCGACCGGGACATCCTGTGCCACCAGCTGCCCTAGAACCCACTCCGGGCCCCGGACAAGTGTGGCAAATAGACTTTACTGAGTTTCCCCGGACCCAAGGGTTCAAATATCTCCTTGTCATAGTGGATCGGTTCAGCGGATGGCCAGAAGCCTTCCCATTCCGTAACTGCACTGCCAGGACAGTGACCCTCAAGTTTGTTAAGGAGATCATTCCTCGCTTTGGACTCCCCCTGTGGATGGAATCTGACAATGGGACACACTTCACGTCAAAAATCATTCAAAGCATCTCACATGCCTTACAGATCCCCTGGAAACTCCATACGCCCTGGAGACCGCAAGCCAGTGGTGTAGTGGAGCGTACCAATCAGACCCTTAAACGGCATCTCTCAAAAGTGTGCCAAGAAGCCTCACTGCGATGGCCTGATGCTTTGCCCCTCGTCCTACTCCGTATCCGCGTTCTCCCAAAGGGTAGATTAGGGCGTAGTCCCTTTGAAATTATGTTTGGAAGGGCATGGCCTATGAATGGCACCCCAGTTCTGTCAGGGGAATGGGAGTTGGGTAATGTTTTTTTGTCACAGTATATGTGTTCTCTGTCTGCTGTTCTCTTGTCTCTTCACAGGTATACCAAGGATTCCCAGCCTCTCCCCTTGGACTCTCCCGTTCACTCCTTACAGCCCGGTGACTCTGTGCTTGTTCGCACCTGGAAAGACGAGCCTCTCCAGGAAAAGTGGAAAGGACCCTATACCGTCCTGCTGATCTCCCATACAGCGGCAAAGATCGAGGGACACAAGAACTGGATCCATCACTCTCGTCTGAAGGCAGTACCCGCCCCCTCATCAGCAGAACAGTGAACCATCCAACCTGCTGACTCCTCATCTAGTGACGATCTCTAGCTAAAGCTACTGTTTAAAAGACACAAATAGCGGGCACCTTAATGCTAAAATGGGCCTACCCAGGTACTGGAGACCCTGGGTTGGGAAGACTCTGGTCATAATTAATTGGGTAACATTGTTATTCTCTGTATTGGTATTTCCAAACTGTGCATATCGGGAGCATAACTCCTTTGTTTTGCTTGTGCACCATGTTGCTAATTTAACAAACCAGACTGATTGCTGGGTATGTGCTCCGACTCCACTATCCCCCAAAACGGGAATGCCCCTTGACATGCTGCCCTTGACCCTAGCAGAATTAGCCACCACCAAAGAGCAGGAAAGAACGGACTCACTGTTCTGGAACAAGACCTCTTTACAGCAAGCCACCTATCAGGACCAGGAGTATTCAGTTGCAGTACTCACTGAGGGAGTGTTATGTTTTACCCAAAACCAATCTGATCACTATGGGCATCCTGTGGGAAAGAGCTCCTGTGTTATTACACAGTGGGCTGATGGGTATTAAATAAAGACCAACAAGGGAGGCCAACAGTGGGGGTGTAATGGTTCCTCCCCTTTTAGGGAAACACTTACAAATAATCTTACCACAAAAAAGGGGTTTGGAAATGTAACTTGCCGTCCAGTTAATATCTCCAATGTAGCAAGCCAATGGTGGGTTTGTAGTGGTCCCTATGGCGAGTGTAATTTGAACAGCACAATTAGAAATGCCCCCACTTGTACCCAGTCAGGAGGATGGGATGCCCCCCTAGGGGCATATGAACTGTTTGGAAAAGCAGCCTTAAATATCCCAGGAATCCCCTTAAGAAACAGTCCTTACTGGGCCCTACAGGGTCACTATTTTGTATGTGGCCGAAAGGCTTACAAGGTGCTGCCAGCCAACTGGACAGGTAGCTGTTATATAGCTCATGGAGTTCCTCATCTTTCCATAACTGCCACACTGCCCAAAGGAAAGATTAGAAATGCCTGAGACACCTCTGTTGAGTCATGAGAAAAGACCCTGTGGCGACTGACTACGGCATAGGAGGGCAATATGAAGAATCCCCTCACAACCGAGAAGCTGGTAGGGTGCTCTGTACTGGGAATAGCACCACTGTTTACTGGGCCAGCCATGGCATGCGTAGGCTGCTATACTATAAGGCTACAGATGGTACTTGAGAAAGTGGCCTTAGAGTTAGAGGACTCGGTTAGTAATTTAGGGTCAGCAGTAAAAACATTAAATAAAAAGGTACAGCAGCTCAGGACGTTTTCCCTCCAAAACAGGCTGGCTTTGGACTATCTCTTGGCATCCCAAGCAGGGGTTTGTGCCCTCGTCGGGCCCCGATGTTGTGTATATGTAAATGATAGCAGTTATGAAATCTATGAAAAGGTGGTACAGGCTGAAGCCCATGCCCGAGCCGGAGCACAGGTTGCCTATACTGCCCCAGAGAACAATTGGTTGCAAACCTTGTTTTCAGGCTGGGGTTTGTCGTCTTGGCTTGGTGGTTTATTTAGCCTGCTATTGAAAATTCTCTTTCCTGTATTGCTTGTATTACTGGTATTGTGCTGTGCAGTATCATGTGTTAGGGCCCTTTTGCAAAAGTTAATAAGTCCTTCTCTTCAGGCTATCACAAAGTGCTTATGCAAAGTCATATTGTAAAAAATAAGTAGCCCAAGTGAGAAAACTCAGAGCCAAGGCTGTTGAGTGTTCTCAAAGGGGGGAGTTGTTGGGGACACTGGGGCATGGCCGCTAGGTAACTCGAGGGGATGGAAGACCACGAGTGTCCATGAAGCCCCCTCGCACTAGGCCCAGGTGTCCTTGGCCCCCCTCCTGCCTGGAGGCACTCGCAGCAGCTCTGCGTACTAGGCCCAAGTGTCCTTGGCCCCCCCGCCTGGAGGCACACACAGCAGTTATGCTGAGGATCTGCAACAATATGCTGCAGAGTCAGACTGCCTGAAACTAAGCAAGGCCAAACAGGGGAGATATGGAAGAACAATGCTGAATAAAGCAGCTTTATGTATAGTTTAACAAATGATACAGAGAATCAGGGAACTAGCTGGGAACTGGATTGGCTGGCTATAGGGATACTTGGGGCAGCTTGCTATTGGACAAGTATGCTGGAAAAAAGGATGTATAAAAGCCTGTGTAACTTCCTGCTCTGTGTGCAGGATTTGAGATTTTATTCTCCCTGTACCTTTTTGCAGCTGCAAATAAACTTTTCTGCTTCTCCAGCCCGTTGTGATTATTGGGTGCAGCACACCGGGTAACGAACCAACTCAAGCTGTTGTTCAGCCTCTCGGCACTGGGTGCCGGCAACACTATGGAGCAGAGCCTGAGAGACGGCGCCTGGATCCGCGAGAGGCAGATGCCGCTGTGGCATTGCCAGACTGTGGGGTTATCACAGCTTCTCCCCATGATCCTGCTGCTGGGCCTATGGCTTCTCTGTGAGTATGGGCACAACAGGCCTGGTTGGGTTTTAGGAGAAGGCTGAGATGAGACAGGCAGAGAATTGTTTGCTTAAATAGTCCTGAGAGGCATGTTCCAGGTGGGCTATTAGACTAGCATCACTGCCCTAGACACCATGGAGGCCTATGCCAACCCCCCACCCCACTCACACACCCCTGGTCTCCAGTACATCCCTTGCACTGCCAAACACTGTTACTTTTCCCTGCTTACTGTTTTCTATTTCAGGGGATTTAAAACACTTTCAACCCTTCAGGCAAAATCCACATATTTTAACAGCTGCAATGTCTGTGCAATCTCAGGCCCTAGCAGAAACCCAGCACTGAATATTGCCAGGACCATTTTAAATCACTCATTCACCTGATCCACAGGTGGGGGAAAGGTGAGAGTTCAGGGAAGAGCTACAGGAATGATGCGAGGTCTGGAATAGCTGCCTGACAGTGAGAGGCTGACGGAGTTCAGTCTGGTTAGCTGATGGGAGAGAAGGTTAGAAAGTGACTTGATCACAGTGTATACGCCCTTCTGCAGGGAGATTTCTGATAGCAGAGGTAGATTTCTTCAATCAATCAGACAAAGGCTGAATGAGAGCCAACGGCTGGAAAGTGAAGTCAGACTAATTGAAACTGGAATAAGGCCCATGTAGGGAGTGTGGCTCATTTACCACTGGATCAGATTAATAAGGGAAGCAGTTAGATTGTCTGTCACTTGGAGTTATTAAATGAGGAGTGGATGTGTCTCTAAGAGATACCATCTAGCTCAAACACAGGTGCTTGCCTAGAAAAAGGAATCACATTGTCAGGTTCTCTGGACAGTCCTTTGCAGGAGGTCAGAGCCAGATGATCACAATGATCCCTTCTGGCCTGAGAATCCATGAGCCTAGGGATCCTTTTACTCAGCAGTGCAGTTCAGTGGGTAAGAATCCATCGCAAGGGAGAGGGATTAGTTGGAAGAGTGCAATTAACAAATGCAGTTTATTGCACAGGAGAGATTTAAAGGAGGGGATTCCACTGCTGTCACCAGCCTGCGTCTGTATGTTGCCTTGCTGGGAGAATGTCCATTGATTTTAAACTGAATTAAGTGTTCTACAGCACATCTGTCTGCCCTACTAACAGGAATGCGGTGTATTTTATTTAAAAGGTTCGCTTGCTGCAAGCCAGGAAATTTGTAGCTCTCCAGGTGAGTGTTGGCTACATTAGAAGAAGAGAAGGTGCCTAATAAGGAGTGCAGTAGGGCTGGCAGTCAGGACTCGGCGAGGGGAGTGGGGTCTAGTGGGTTAGAGCAGATCACTGCTGGGTCAGGACTCCTGGGTTCCATTTTTAATTCTGACACACAAAGCCCAAACCTGCTTCCTGTGGCAGAATTCCTTGTAACTACATTGGGAACAAGATCAGAACAAATCCTCTGTTGGTGTAAACAGGTGCATGTCCACTGAAGTCAAAGGAGCTGCATCCATTTACACCAACTGAGAATTTGTTCCATCAAGTTAAAGCACCTAATTTAAACCAGTGAGGACCAAATCCACTGGCCGTGTCGACATCACTGTGACACATGGGGGCCGTGAGGTGGCCAGTGAGTGGTGATAGATCAAACCTTGCTGAGAGTGGAAATTGCACCCATTTGGTATTCAGTGGGGACTGAATTCAGCCACTGGCGTAAGTGGGTGCCTGTCCTGCTTAGACCAGAGCTGGGTTTGACCCTGAGGACTCAGAGTATTGGGGTCGGTGCAGCATCAGTGTAAGTGTCTTGGGGCCTGACTGCCCTTTCTTGGGTGGGACTTCCCTGGCTTGAGGGGAGTTACTCCTGATTTACACCAGTGTGGGTGGAGAGACAGGCTATTTGGGGGGTGGCTGCTTTTCCTTGCACACAGCCTGGAGATGATTTTCCTGTAACACTCACACCTCCCATCCCATTACACCCTTTACATCCCCAATGGAACGGGCTCCCTGGGATGTTCTGGCCATTGTGCGCTACTCTGGTGACCCCCAGCATCTGCCATCCCACCGGAAATGGCCCTATGAGGTGGGTTCACATGGCAACACAAAGCTGCTGGTACACACAGGGGCATCCAATCCCAAATGGGGGCAAATAGCAATCTCTGCCCCTCTGCCTGTCTCCTGGCTGAACCCTTGTAATCCATAGCACTGCACTGGCGTGGAAGGGAAGCATGCACTGGGGCATCGGGCCCCAAAGTGGAACAAGCAAAGCTAAAAACTCTGCGCACTCCCAGTGCATCCTGTCCCTCCCTCCAGACGCTGCAGCCTCGACACCAGCAAGGGGCCAGATCCCAGCTGGTGTAATCAGCATTGCTTCATTGGAGTCAATGGAGCCAGATCCCCCGCTGGTGTCAATCAGCCCCACTCCAAAGGAGTGAATGGAGCTTTGCTGATTGACACCCGCGCGGGATCTGGCCCCAGGTGTTTAACACTGATGTGTTTGCTCCCCAGGCACTCTCCCCGCCCCACGGCTGTTCCTGGACAGGCTGTCTGCACACCAAGGGGACACGGCCATGCTGTTGTGTTTAGTCCCTTTGGACACCCCCATGACCCGCATTATCTTCTGCAAAGATGGGAAGGAGATTTCTGTCCAGCCCAAGGAAGGAAACAAACTCGTCTACGACTCACCCTATACAGTGTCCAGGGAGAGTGCAGGGACCTTTTCCTGCCGCTACCAGCTCTCAACCAGGAGAACAATTCTCTCTCCAGTGACCCCTGGGACCTGCATGTGGATGGTAATGCAATGCACTAATGATGGGCTTGGTGCAAAGGGGTCAGGGAGCTGGGACTGGCTGGGGTCACACCATGATATCTAGAGTTAATATGTAAAACTTCCCTCTCCTTCTCTGACATTTCCCAGGTGAGAACTCTGTCCCTGGGGCAATGTTTACATGTTTTTGGGTGAGGAAGAACCATCCTCTTAGCCATTGCTGAGTTTCATGGTGAGGAAGAGCTGGTTTTTCCCACTAATTAAAAGACAAAATATTGCAATCTTCTCTGAAGGGCAGAGTGTGATACACAGATATTGGGCAGGATTAGTGTCATCATGGTCTACTTTACTAAAACCTTCATGAAATACAAGTACGGAACAGAGCAGCAAAAGACTAGCTGATTTTTTTGGTTCACTGGCTATTTCACAAAATCTGGGGGTGGGGAAACTTGTTTCAGATTGACTTGAAAACAATTTTTTTTCCCAAAATTATCAGTGCATCAAAAAGTTGAGAAAAACCTGCTTGAGGTTGGTCTTCTAGCCCTCCTTTGTATGAGGCTTTTGGCTGTTTGAAGTGATGTGTAATCGCTGTGTACCTGCCCCACAGGTGGTGATGGCTCTGGAGGGGACGCATCGCCTCAAGGTAAATGGTTTTGCTCTGTGCTGTGGGATTTCCCTGTAGGAAAGCTGGAGGGCTGGGCTGGGATGAGCGGGGAGCACATGTCAATCTCAGAGGAGAGACTTTACCCCATCATAGGTGCCTGGGTGGACAGGAGGCCACGGGCTCACCTCCATGTGGGGAATGTAAAATGTCCAGGCAGCCCCACATGCCACCGTCTGCTCCCCAGTGAGCCCCGGTATGTGCACGTGGCCAGTAATGCTCTCAGCTAGTGTTAACAAGGGGTGAAGACCCTACTGGGCAGAGGGGCAAAGAGGGACTGAGCTGGTGCCCTGTCCTGGCCCTCGCACAGAATCTCAGCCCAAGTGACGAGGATTCAGATAGTGGCCATTAATGCAGCACCGGCTATAGTCGGGGGGCTCAGCTCACCTCTGTGCCCTCACAGATTGCCATCGGTGTCACTCCATCGCAGTCATCTGTTGCAATCAGTGTGTTGCCCTGGTGACAAGCTGGCATCACACAAGGGTGAATCGGGGAAATCACTTTCCGTTATAACCCCCTGTCGTCAGTCACTCCTCACTCTGGGAAACTTCCATCTCTTGTGCGGACGTTTTCCATGCTTGCCTCTGTCCCAGGGCGAAGGGGGGCTGGGGGCGCAGCAGGTAAATAGAGGAACCTTTGCGCCCGCAGCGTGGTTGCTGCACAGGTGCGAGTGGCAGGTGTGATTCTTGTCAGTTTGGCTGCGATTCAGCTGCTCCGGCACGTGCTTTGCTGGAGTTCAGAAAACAAAGCTGTGAGCTAACCGATGCCAAACGAGAATTGCTGGAAGTATGTTGCCTGACAAACATTCCACCAAAAAAATAGGATTTAATGAAAAAAAATTTCACTGAAAAATGTTATTTTTGACATTTTTATTTTGCTTTAAATGAGAACTTTCCAAAATAGCCAAAAATGTTTCATTCCTAACGGAAATTTTTTTTATTTCCATTTTAAAAAATCACAGCTTTTTTTGAAATTTCTTTCCCCTGCCCCTGACTCCCCATTCCCCGTTTTTTGCCCTAGTGCAGCAGAATGAATGATGACCGGGGTGTTTTTTTTGTTTTCATTGTTACCTTTTTATTTTTCTCTTTTTTCTGCTCTGTAACTTTTCAAAACATCTCCAACTCTGGCAAAATCACTGAACGGGAAAAGGAAAGTGTGGCTCTGTCTCCACTACAGAACCGTTACCAACATAGTCTCTGAGTGTACACACAGCGTACACCGACGGAAGCAGTTGTTCTCCCTGTGGAGGAAACCATGTCCCCAAACAGTGTTAGCTACACCAACAGAAACACTCTTCCCCCCGCTATAGCTGAAGCTACGCTGAGGGGGTTATCTGCACAGGTGGTCGCTAAGGGCCCAGTGATTTCAGTGGGAGTTAGGTGCCTAAATACCTTGGAGGGTCTGGGCCCAACTCTCATTTTCCCTTTGGCCCCTGGGTAACTATTCCAAACATGGAGCCATTCTGAAAAGTTACAGAGCAGAAGTGGGGTGGAGGGGACCAGAAAAAGCAGAGGAGAAAAGCAAAAATCCTACCCTGGCCATGGTTTATATTATCACACTCTATGGCAAAAAGCGGGAGGGGGGGAAAGAAGAGAAAAAGTTTGAAATTAGAAAAATGCGGGGAGGGAATGGGGGAAAATGCAAAACCAAAAATGGGGAAATAGAAAAAGCGGGGGGGGGGATGCAAAATCAAGCATTCAGCATTTATTTATTTATAATTTAGTTGGGGATTGGTCCTGCTTTGAGCAGGGGGTTGGACTAGATGACCTCCTGAGGTCCCTTAGACCTGGGGCAAGGGAGTGCCATGCTCAGGAGGGTGCTGGAGCACAGGTCTTAACTTTAACCACCTGCCTCAGTCCTATTGGAATCAATGGGAGGGATGCAAGCGCTTGGAGTCCCCATAGGATCAAGGGCTCCCATCAGCTGGGGCTTCCGGGGATGAGACAAGCCATGGGTCAGTCAGGGAAACTCCCCCAGCTGAGCTGGGATGTCATCAGGGACCCACAGACAAACCCTTCTCCTTTCTTCTATTGCATGTATGGGGCCAGATCCCCAGCTGGCGTAAATCAGCATCACTCCATTGCTGTCACAGGCGTGAGGCTGATTTACACTCACTGGGGATTTGGTTCATTGACATCAATGAAGCTACAGCTGATTTACACCAGTGCGGGATCTGATCCCATTGACTCCAATGGAGCTACAGTGATATGAAACTGGCTGGAGAATTAAACTCAGATTCTTCAATTCTTTCTTCCTTCATGCCAAGACGGTCACTATTTATTCCCCAGGGCTAGGGTCACCCCACAGCGACCCTCACTACTGGCTAGACCAGGGGTGCTGGCACTGGGATCAGCCCAGGGGGTTCCCAGGTTTAGCTGCAACTTCTGGTGCCTCTTTCCATGGGAATGTTCTGCCCAAACCTGGCAAACTGTGGGCACCGGCACGGCGACTCACCTGGTCAGCGCGGGCTCCAGTGACCACGGTGTCTGGGGGAGAGAACTGAGGTCAGTGCATCCTCACCAGCCGCCCCATGCCCCAGAGAGACACTGCCCCATGTCCCCCAGGGCCCCAGACCCTGACCCCAGCAGGGCCCATTGAGGAGAGACAGCGGCGGGCACCGCAGTGTGAGCAGTAACGGGTTGGCTGGCCCAATGGACACTGGGTACCCAGCTTGCTGCCCGTGTTGGATAGGGTTGCCAGGTGTCTGGTTTTCGCTTGAAACGCCTGGTTGGAAAGGGACCCTGGTGGCTCCAGTCAGCACTGCCGACCAGGACATTATAAGTCCGGTCAGTGGCACAGCAGGGTTAAGGCAGGCTCCCTACCTGCCCTGGCTCTGTGCAGCATCTGGAAGCAGCGGCATGTCCCCCCTATGACTCCTATGCATAGGGGCAGCCAGGGGGCTCCGCACGCTGCCCCTGCCCCAAGTGCCAGCTCTGCAGCTCCCATTGGCTGGGAACCGCAGCCAGTGGGAGTCGTGGGGGTGGCACCTGCAGATGGGACAGTGCACAGAGCCACCTGGCAATGCCTCCACATAGGAGCTGGAGTGGGGACATGCCACTGCTTCCGGGATCTACTTGAAGAAAGCGCCACCTGAAATCTGCATCCCTGCCCCCCTGCAAGCCCCAACCCGCTGCCCCAGCCCAGAGCCCCCTCCCATATTCTGAACCCCTCGGATCCACCCCCCAGCCTGGAGCCCCCTCCTGCAACCCTAAACCCTCATCCCCTACTCCACCCCAGAGCCCAGATGGACCGATCCTCCAGGAACTTATCTAATGATTCTTTGAAACCCATTATACTTTTGGCCTTCACATCCCCCTGGCAACGAGTACCACTGACTGACTGTGTGCTGTGGGAAGACGTACTTCCTTTTGTTTGTTTTAAACCTGTTGCCTATTAATTTCATTGGGTGGTCCCTGGTTCTTGTGTCATTTGAAGGAATAAATAACATTTCCTTATTCACTTTCTCCACACTAGTCATGATTTTATAGACCTTTATCAGATCCCTTCTCAGTCAACTCTTCTCTAAGCTGAAAAGGCCCAGTCGTTTTAATCTCTCCCCATATGAAAGCTGTTCTACACTCTTAATAATTTTTGTTGTCCTTTTTTTGTACTTTTTCCAAGTACAAGGGTCACAGCGGAGAGGAATGACAGCTGGGTGGTCACCTCTCCAGAGTTCAAGTTGCAGATGTGTCCCTGCTTAAAGCTGAATTTGGCACCTTTTTTAAACCCCTATGAAAAGTCAGAGTGGTCTGAAAATTGGTAAATCAGGTCAGGGACTGGAGTAGAGATTGTGAGAAAATTGGAAGGGAATTTAACAAGACATTCCTCAGATAGCATCCATTCCAAAGCTGCAAAGTCCTTCTAGCACCTACTAGACAAAAATTGTCAAAACCTTGAGACTAGGGAGGGCCTGTGATGGTGAGAACTTCCACTGATGCCCATGGCCAAGCTCTCACTGGCAGCTGTCAGATCAGGCCCTTTCTTTGAAACTTAGCAGAAGCGTTCAGTTAAGTTAATTGCATCCAATTTGCAAATTAATTCCAATTCAGCAATCTCTCTTTGGAGTCTGTTTCTGAAGTTTTTCTGTTGTAATATCGCAACTTTCATGTCTGTAATCGCGTGACCAGGGAGATTGAAGTGTTCTCTGACTGGTTTATGAATGTTATAATTCTTGACATCTGATTTGTGTCCATTTATTCTTTTACGTAGAGACTGTCCAGTTTGACCAAAGAGAGATTCCTGAATTGGAATTAATTTGCAAATTGGATACAATTAACTTAGGCGTGAATAGAGACTGGGAATGGTTGATTCATTATAAAAAGTAACCTATTTCCCCTTGTTTATTCCTCCCCCCCACCCCACTTTTCCTCAGTCGTTCTTGTTAAACCCTGGATTCGTGCTGGAAATGGCCCACCTTGATTATCATACACATTGTAAGGAGAGTGATCACTTTAGATAAGCTATTACCAGCAGGAGAGTGGGGTGGGGGGAGAGAAAACATTTTGTAGTGATAAACACCCATTTTTTCATGGCCTGTGTCTATAAAAACATCTTCTGTATTTTCCACAGTATGCATCCGATGAAGTGAGCTGTAGCTCACGAAAGCTTATGCTCAAATAAATTGGTTAGTCTCTAAGGTGCCACGAGTACTCCTTTTCTTTTTGCGAACTTTTAGGTCTGTAATCGAGTGACCAAAGCGATTGAAGTGTTCTCCGACTGGTTATTGAATGTTATAATTCTTGACGTCTGATTTGTTCTGATATGTTCTGTTTGCAGTCATGTAACCCAGAAAGATGAGTTTTAGTACTGATGACAGCAGGATTTATGCAGCATTTATATTTTTATATTAACTTAGATTATTTTCATTCGTTGTAAGTCTAGTTTGAGCAGAGCGAGCACGTGTCCATCTCCCCATGCTGGGAAGCTCTTGCCCAGCTGCAGTGTAGATGGACCCAGTGAGACGATACAGTCTCAGCTCACCAGCAGCCTCACCATTGTCAGGTCTATTGTAGGCAGCATGACAATGGAGAGTTTCACGGCAGGATCTGGAGGATACTGAGGTAGCTTTGTGGATGTTTATGGGGATTCTTCCCAAGTGTAGGGACAAGAGAGAGGTTATTGGGAGAGTTAATGAGTGTTTGTACTGCGAGGGGAAAGAGCCAGAAGAGAGTGAGAGATGAAGCGGAAGAGGGAGGGAGGGGATGAGCGATTAGAAGCTGGGATGAGATGAGTAGATGAGAAACGTCTGTGTTTGTGCCAGGGAGAAGAAGGAGAGAGCTGTAGGATGTGGGGAGGAAGGAAGCAGTGGGAAGGTCACATCATATTGTGCCAGCTTTCCCCCTAAATACCTTAGTGAGACCCTGTGCAGAGAGAAGAGGAGGCGGGAGTGGGAAAGTCTGAGGAGGGTGACTAAAGGGCTGGGGTTGTGGGAGTGGCTGTTGATCTGAGGGGAGAGGTGCAGGTGCTTGACTAGGAAGATGGCAGAACTGACGGAGGACAGAACAAATTTGTAGTGGAGGAAACCTGCCTGGGGGCGAGATTCCCACCAGAGACGCTCGGCAGCACGAGACCAGGAGGACGCCCCGTGTGCTCATTACCATAATGGCAAAAGCTCCATGTATTTTAAATTTGTGTAGCTCTGATAAGCTCCCAACTGACCTGGCTGCGCTAATGATGGGAATTTATATTTTAGTGCACAGGGGCGCTGGCTGCAAGTCAGGAAATCTGCCGCTCTCCCGTGAGTGTCGGTGCCGTGTAACAATGTTAATTATAGAACAGAGGGGCCCAATCCTCAGGCACACTAAGACCTCTTAATAGCAGTTGGGCAGTGTAAGGAGGCTAACAGAGGGTGTAAATTCACACTCACTTTACCCATGGACGGGGCTTTAGTGTAAATGAGAAGCAGGTCCTGTGTGTCTGGCGGGTGGGGCAGAGCACCAGGAATCAGGTCTCATGGGGGACACTTTGGATATTGGCACTGACTGTAAAAAAGCCTGGTGCTGATTCATTGGGCCCGACTCCTTGTGACTTCAGTGGGAGAAGAGTCAGACCCACGGGATGAGTGCGGGGGCCCCGAATCCAATGGGAGTGTAAATGGCAGCACACGGGATCGGGTGTAAATTGATCTGAAAATAGATGAACGGTTGTACGCGGCAGAGCAGTGGAATTTGCACCAATTTGGCATCAGGTGAGGACCTAGTTCGGCCACTGGCATAATGGGAGCAATTCCCACTGAACTCAAGTGGAGTTCCATATGCTTCAGTAATGCCCTGCTTGGTGCGTACATGCCGCACTCCGGGCCTGGTCCACAGAGGGTGTGAGTGTGTCAGAGCCTCACTCACTCATGCTTTCCGCTCTGGAAGCCCCGGGGGTTCTGGCCATGACGACGGGTGTGTAAATGGGGGTTCAGCTGGGTTTCAGACCCAGAGTTCCTTGGAACGCAGGGCATGAGTTTTTATATCTGAAGCTGAAGCTCAAGTCACAGACCCTCCGCCCTCTGTGGAATGGCCCAGAGAGGACACACACTCCCCAGAGGGTCCCACAAGTCCTCTGATAAAAGCAAACTTCTCCTGAGCATTGGAGGCCCCCAGCAGTTTGACTCCCGGATGAGCCCCACTTACAAGATGGACACCACCTTGGTCAACACACCAGGGGCTGAGCTCATCTCTCTCGCCCATTTTACAGATGGCAGTGGCCTCACTCGAGGCGTGTCCCCCTGCAATCAGAGGTGTGATTAGAGCATGTGTAGACACACCTGGGCTAGTTCAGATAACAGCAGCAGCAACAACACGGCAGCCTGAGACACTGGGTTCACCCTCGACCAGCTACCCCATTCTGCCGTGGCTTCACTCCTATGGCTACTCAAGCTCGTGCGACCAAAGCCAGCGCGAGTCTGCTCCACGTACTGCAGCCACAACTTGGGATTGCAATGTGCAAAGTGCCAGGCAGGGAGAACCAGACCCCAGGGACATGGCCGCCGGTGGGGATAAGTCATCAAGCGAAGGCTAGTGACTCCACCCAGCTGCTTTCCCAGGTTGTGTCCTGCCAGTCCCCTTCCCTAGGTGAAGGCTCTGGAGTAAACAGGCGTAGCCCTGCTGGAGTCGGGGCAGCTTTGCCAATTTACCCCCAATGAGGAGCTGGCCCAAGAGGGATCATAGAATCATAGAATATCAGGGTTGGAAGGGACCCCTGAAGGTCATCTAGTCCAACCCCCTGCTCAAAGCAGGACCAATTCCCAGTTAAATCATCCCAGCCAGGGCTTTGTCAAGCCTGACCTTAAAAACCTCTAAGGAAGGAGATTCTACCACCTCCCTAGGTAACGCATTCCAGTGTTTCACCACCCTCTTAGTGAAAAAGTTTTTCCTAATATCCAATCTAAACCTCCCCCACTGCAACTTGAGACCATTACTCCTTGTTCTGTCATCTGCTACCATTGAGAACAGTCTAGAGCCATCCTCTTTGGAACCCCCTTTCAGGTAGTTGAAAGCAGCTATCAAATCCCCCCTCATTCTTCTCTTCTGCAGGCTAAACAATCCCAGCTCCCTCAGCCTCTCCTCATAACTCATGTGTTCCAGACCCCTAATCATTTTTGTTGCCCTTCGCTGGACTCTCTCCAATTTATCCACATACTTCTTGAAGTGTGGGGCCCAAAACTGGACACAGTACTCCAGATGAGGCCTCACCAATGTCGAATAGAGGGGAACGATCACGTCCCTCGATCTGCTCGCTATGCCCCTACTTATACATCCCAAAATGCCATTGGCCTTCTTGGCAACAAGGGCACACTGCTGACTCATATCCAGCTTCTCGTCCACTGTCACCCCTAGGTCCTTTTCCGCAGAACTGCTGCAGAGCCATTCGGTCCCTAGTCTGTAGCGGTGCATTGGGTTCTTCCGTCCTAAGTGCAGGACCCTGCACTTATCCTTATTGAACCTCATCAGATTTCTTTTGGCCCAATCCTCCAATTTGTCTAGGTCCTTCTGTATCCTATCCCTCCCTTCCAGCGTATCTACCACTCTTCCCAGTTTAGTATCATCCGCAAATTTGCTGAGACTGCAATCCACACCATCCTCCAGATCATTTATGAAGATATTGAACAAAACCGGCCCCAGGACCGACCCTTAGGGTACTCCACTTGATACCGGCTGCCAACTAGATATGGAGCCATTGATCACTACCCGTTGAGCCCGACAATCTAGCCAGCTTTCTACCCACCTTATAGTGCATTCATCCAGCCCATACTTCCTTAACTTGCTGACAAGAATACTGTGGGAGACCGTGTCAAAAGCTTTGCTAAAGTCAAGAAACAATACATCCACTGCTTTCCCTTCATCCACAGAACCAGTAATCTCATCATAAAAGGCGATTAGATTAGTCAGGCATGACCTTCCCTTGGTGAATCCATGCTGGCTGTTCCTGATCACTTTCCTCTCGTGCAAGTGCTTCAGGATTGATTCTTTGAGGACCTGCTCCATGATTTTTCCAGGGACTGAGGTGAGGCTGACTGGCCTGTACTTCCCAGGATCCTCCTTCTTCCCTTTTTTAAAGATTGGCACTACATTAGCCTTTTTCCAGTCATCCGGGACTTCCCCGGTTCGCCACGAGTTTTCAAAGATAATGGCCAATGGCTCTGCAATCACAGCCGCCAATTCCTTCAGCACTCTCGGATGCAACTCGTCCGGCCCCATGGACTTGTGCACGTCCAGCTTTTCTAAATAGTCCCTAACCACCTCTATCTCCACAGAGGGCTGGCCATCTCTTCCCCATTTTGTGATGCCCAGCGCAGCAGTCTGGGAGCTGACCTTGTTAGTGAAAACAGAGGCAAAAAAAGCATTGAGTACATTAGCTTTTTCCACATCCTCTGTCACTAGGTTGCCTCCCTCATTCAGTAAGGGGC
Organism: Lepidochelys olivacea; assembly: GCF_965140295.1. Lineage (NCBI taxonomy): Eukaryota > Metazoa > Chordata > Testudines > Cheloniidae > Lepidochelys > Lepidochelys olivacea. The sequence continues at coordinate 96,359 of NW_028181946.1, read as the reverse complement.
CCACACATTCCTTGGCTTTCTTCTTGTTGCCAACATACCTGAAGAAACCCTTCTTGTTACTCTTGACATCTCTGGCTATCTGCAGCTCCAGGTGCGATTTGGCCCTCCTGATAACATTCCTACATGCCCGAGCAATATTTTTATACTCTTCCCTGGTCATATGTCCAACCTTCCACTTGTTGTAAGCTTCTTTTTTATGTTTAAGATCCTCTAGGATTTCACCATTAAGCCAAGCTGGTCTCCTGCCATGTTTACTATTCTTTCGACTCATTGGGATGGTTTGTCCCTGTAACCTCAACAGGGATTCCTTGAAATACAGCCAGCTCTCCTGGACTCCTTTCCCCTTCAAGTTAGTCCCCCAGGGGATCCTGGCCATCCGTTCCCTGAGGGAGTTGAAGTCTGCTTTCCTGAAGTCCAGGGTCTGTATCCTGCTGCTTACCTTTCTTCCCTGCGTCAGAATCCTGAACTCAACCAACTCATGGTCACTGCCTCCCAGATTCCCATCCACTTTTGCTTCCCCCACTAATTCTACCCGGTTTGTGAGCAGCAGGTCAAGAAAAGCGCCCCCCCTAGTTGGCTCCTCTAGCACTTGCGCCAGGAAATTGTCCCCTACGCTTTCCAAAAACTTCCTGGATTGTCTATGCACCGCTGTATTGCTCTCCCAGCAGATATCAGGAAAATTAAAGTCACCCATGAGTATCAGGGCATGCGATCTAGTAGCTTTGGTTTAGCCTGTCCTTTTGCAGGGAGTTCCTAAACTGTCCTGTTATTTTAAAGTCTTTCTTTAACACTGGTTTTCTTTTCTGGGATGGGATTGACAGATCTTTTGCTCCTCTTTTGCTGTAGCGATGGCTTGTAAAATCTTCTCTCTTAATGCCAGCAATGTAAGACAATCCCTGATTTTCCAGCAGATTTGGCTCTTCCCTATTGAAATGAATTCTTATATATTTGGGTAAGGTCAAAGAGCTTTTGGCTGCAGTTTCACTGTGATGTGTCCCAGAAATGCCCAGGGAGTCACAGCCCTGGTCTACACTAGGACTTTAGGTCGAATTTAGCAGCGTTAAATCGATTTAAACCTGCACCCGTCCACACAGTGAAGCCCTTTATTTCGACTTAAAGGGCTCTTAAAATCGATTTCCTTACTCCACCCCTGACAAGTGGATTAGCGCTTAAATCGACGTTGCCGGCTCGAATTTGGGGTACTGTGGACACAATTCGATGGTATTGGCCTCCGGGAGCTATCCCAGAGTGCTCCATTCTGACCGCTCTGGACAGCACTCTCAACTCAGATGCACTGGCCAGGTAGACAGGAAAAGAACCGTGAACTTTTGAATCTCATTTCCTGTTTGGCCAGCGTGGCAAGCTGCAGGTGACCATGCAGAGCTCATCAGCACAGGTGACCATGATGGAGTCCCAGAATCGCAAAAGAGCTCCAGCATGGACCGAACGGGAGGTACGGGATCTGATCGCTGTTTGGGGAGAGGAATCCGTGCTATCAGAACTCCGTTCCAGTTTTCGAAATGCCAAAACCTTTGTGAAAATCTCCCAGGGCATGAAGGACAGAGGCCATAACAGGGACCTGAAGCAGTGCCGCGTGAAACTGAAGGAGCTGAGGCAAGCCTACCAGAAAACCAGAGAGGCGAACAGCCGCTCTGGGTCAGAGCCCCAAACATGCCGCTTCTATGATGAGCTGCATGCCATTTTAGGGGGTTCAGCCACCACTACCCCAGCCGTGTTGTTTGACTCCTTCAATGGAGATGGAGGCAATACGGAAGCAGGTTTTGGGGACGAAGAAGATGAGGAGGAGGAGGAGGTTGTAGATAGCTCACAGCAAGCAAGCGGAGAAACCGGTTTTCCCGACAGCCAGGAACTGTTTCTCACCCTAGACCTGGAGCCAGTACCCCCCGAACCCACCCAAGGCTGCCTCCTGGACCCAGCAGGCGGAGAAGGGACCTCTGGTGAGTGTACCTTTTAAAATGCTATACATGGTTTAAAAGCAAGCATGTGAAAGGATTACTTTGCCCTGGCATTTGCGGTTCTCCTAGATGTAGTCCTAAAGCCTTTGCAAAAGGTTTCTGGGGAGGGTAGCCTTATTTCGTCCTTCATGGTAGGACACTTTTATCACTCCAGGCCAGTAACACATACTCGGGAATCACTGTAGAACAAAGCATTGCAGTGTATGTTTGCTGGCATTCAACCAAAATCCGTTCTTTCTCTCTCTGTGTTATCCTCAGGAGAGTGAGATATAATTCATGGTCACCTGGTTGAAATAGGGTGCTTTTCTTCAGGGACACTCAGTATAGCCCATTCCTGCTGTGCTGTTTGCCTGTGGCTGAACAGAAATGTTCCCCGCTGTTAGCCACGGGGAGGGGGGAGGGTTGAGGGGGTAGTCACGCGGTGGGAGGAGGCAAAATGCGACCTTGTAACGAAAGCACATGTGCTATGTATGTAATGTTAACAGCAAGGTTTACCCTGAAAGAGTGTAGCGACTGTTTTATAAAATGTGTCTTTTTAAATACCGCTGTCCCTTTTTTTTTCTCCACCAGCTGCATGTGTTTCAATGATCACAGGATCTTCTCCTTCCCAGAGGCTAGTGAAGCTTAGAAAGAAAAAAAAACGCACTCGAGATGAAATGTTCTCCGAGCTAATGCTGTCCTCCCACACTGACAGAGCACAGACGAATGCGTGGAGGCAAATAATGTCAGAGTGCAGGAAAGCACAAAATGACCGGGAGGAGAGGTGGAGGGCTGAAGAGAGTAAGTGGCGGGCTGAAGACAGGGCTGAAGCTCAAATGTGGCGGCAGCGTGATGAGAGGAGGCAGGATTCAATGCTGAGGCTGCTGCAGGACCAAACCAGTATGCTCCAGTGTATGGTTGAGCTGCAGCAAAGGCAGCTGGAGCACAGACTGCCACTGCTGCCCCTCTGTAACCAACCGCCCTCCTCCCCAAGTTCCATAGCCTCCACACCCAGACGCCCAAGAACGCGGTGGGGGGGGCCTCCGGCCAACCAGCGACTCCACAACAGAGGATTGCCCAAAAAAAAGAAGGCTGTCATTCAATAAATTTTAAAGTTGTAAACTTTTAAAGTACTGTGCTTAAAGTGCTGTGTGGCATTTTCCTTCCCTCCTCCACCACCCCTCCTGGGATACCTTGGTAGTCATCCCCCTATTTGTGTGATGAATGAATAACGAATGCATGACTGTGAAGCAGCAATGACTTTATTGCCTCTGCAAGCGGTGATTAAAGGGAGGAGGGGAGGGTGGTTAGCTTACAGGGAAGTAGAGTGAACCAAGGGGCGGGGGGTTTCATCAAGGAGAAACAAACAGAACTTTCACACTGTAGCATGGCCAGTCATGAAACTGGTTTTCAAAGCTTCTCTGATGCGTACCGCGCCCTCCTGAGCTCTTCTAACCGCCCTGGTGTCTGGCTGCGCGTAACCAGCAGCCAGGCGATTTGCCTCAATCTCCCACCCCGCCATAAACGTCTCCCCCTTACTCTCACAGATATTGTGGAGCACACAGCAAGCAGTAATAACAGTGGGAATATTGGTTTCGCTGAGGTCTAAGCGAATCAGTAAACTGCGCCAGCGCGCCTTTAAACGTCCAAATGCACATTCTACCACCATTCTGCACTTGCTCAGCCTGTAGTTGAACAGCTCCTGACTACTGTCCAGGCTGCCTGTGTACGGCTTCATGAGCCATGGCATTAAGGGGTAGGCTGGGTCCCCAAGGATACATATAGGCATTTCAACATCCCCAACAGTTATTTTCTGGTCTGGGAAGAAAGTCCCTTCCTGCAGCTTTTGAAACAGACCAGAGTTCCTGAAGATGCGAGCATCATGTACCTTTCCCGGCCATCCCACATTGATGTTGGTGAAACGTCCCTTGTGATCCACCAGAGCTTGCAGCACTATCGAAAAGTACCCCTTGCGGTTTATGTACTCGGCGGCTTGGTGCTCCGGTGCCAAGATAGGGATATGGGTTCCGTCTATAGCCCCACCACAGTTAGGGAATCCCATTGCAGCAAAGCCATCCACTATGACCTGCACATTTCCCAGGGTCACTACCCTTGATATCAGCAGATCTTTGATTGCGTGAGCTACTTGCATCACAGCAGCCCCCACAGTAGATTTGCCCACTCCAAATTGATTCCCAACTGACCGGTAGCTGTCTGGCGTTGCAAGCTTCCACAGGGCTATCACCACTCGCTTCTCAACTGTGAGGGCTGCTCTCATCCTGGTATTCATGCGCTTCAGGGCAGGGGAAAGCAAGTCACAAAGTTCCATGAAAGTGCCCTTACGCATGCGAAAGTTTCGCAGCCACTGGGAATCGTCCCAGACCTGCAACACTATGCGGTCCCACCAGTCTGTGCTTGTTTCCCGAGCCCAGAATCGGCGTTCCACAGCATGAACCTGCCCCATTAGCACCATGATGCATGCATTGGCAGGGCCCATGCTTTCAGAGAAATCTGTGTCCATGTCCTGATCACTCACGGGACTGCGCTGACGTCGCCTCCTCGCCCGGTATCGCGTTGCCATGTTCTGGTGCTGCATATACTGCTGGATAATGCGTGTGGTGGTTGATGTGCTCCTAATTGCCAAAATGAGCTCAGCGGCCTCCATGCTTGCCTTGGTATGGCGTCCGCACAGAAAGAAGGCGCGGAACGATTGTCTGCCATTGCTCTGACGGAGGGAGGGGCGACTGACGACACGGCTTACAGGGTTGGCTTCAGGGAGCTAAAATCAACAAAGGGTGTGCCTGTACATCAAGGAGTATTTCAGGCAGGACTGCACGGAGGGTTCCAATAAGAAATGGTGCACCAAAGTTATCGTTGTTATTGGAACAAGGAGGTTAGCCTGGCCTCTGATTGATACATGGCTAGATTAACCTCGCTGCGCCATCTCTGTGAGTGACTGCAGTGTGATCTAGACAGGGGAGGAGGAAAATGAGTCCAAAACAAATCTGGTCTATTTCTTGTTCTGACCCACTCCATCGATCCTTTACATCTTTGGCTGGCAGCAGACAAAAAAGGCGCGAAATGATTGTCTGCCCTTGCTTTCACGGGGGGAGGGAGGGTGGGAACGGGGTCCTGACGATATGTACCCAGAACCACCCGCGACAATGTTTTAGCCCCATCAGGCATTGGGATATCAACCCAGAATTCCAATGGGCAGCGGAGACTGCGGGAACTGTGGGATAGCTACCCACAGTGCAACGCTCCAGAAGTCGACGCTTGCCTCGGTACTGTGGAAGCGCTCCGCCGAGTTAATGCACTAATGCACTTAGAGCATTTTCTGTGGGGACACACACACTCGAATATATAAAACCGATTTCAAAAAAACCGACTTCTATAAATTCGACCTAATTTCGTAGTGTAGACATACCCACAGACTTCTCTTAAATGTTCATCCTTTAGCTGGTATCAGAGTCCTCCTACCTCCACTACTGGTCTTTTAACTCTCTCCCAGCCACAGCACTTGCAACCAATTAAATCTTCCCTGGCAGCTTTCTCTGGAGCAGTCTGCAGCAGTTTGGTGGGTTCATGTCTTGGAGAGGTCAGATCATTGCAATTCAGCCTCTCCTGTCTGGGCTCACCAAATCTTACACTCCTGGAGCAGGGGCAGTTTGAATAGTGGAGTCTTATTAAACTTAGTATCCACAAAACAAACAAGAGCTTCAAGCCTTTTCTGGTTCCCTTGGGAGTGCTACACTGCAGCTGAATTGAGCCGAGGCGAACGTATGGCTCCTCTCAAAGAGTGCACTAAAGACACGAAGTGATGGGGCTTGTTTCTCTTCTGGGGAGCTGCATTCACTCAGCTGTGGGGGGAGGTGGGGAGGAAGGGATAGCTCAGTAGTTTGAGCATTGCACTGCTAAACCCAGGATTATGAGTTCAATCCTTGAGGGAGCCATTTAGGGATCTGGGGCAAAAACTGGGGATTGGCCCTGCTTTGAGCAAGGGGTTGGACGAGATGACCTCCTGAGGTCCCTTCCAACCCTGATATTCTATGATGCTAGAACAGACCAGCAGGGGAGCGTCTCCTCTCGTGCAGGGAATCATCTCAGGAGAAGCACAAGGAACAATCTGTTGAACAACCTTTGGACTGTACACATCTGTCCTAGACTACACAACACCTCTTCTCTCCTCCTCGCTTCATCTTCAGGGAGCAGTATTTTACTGCACGCCGTCTGCTCTGACCCCTTTTGTTGCTACACAAAAAGTGTTCATGGGAACATTGCTGGTGCCAGCACTGCCAGGGCACTAGCGTGTGTGCACACTTCATCACCGTTGCCAGCGCTGGGCGTTTCCACAGCAACAGGCTGCATCGGCAAGAGGTGTGTGGCTCCGGGGTCGTCATCCCAGCATCCCTCATGCCGCCATCAGGCACGTTGTCTTGTGTGGGCTTTTTGCAGTGCATTGTGGGATACGAGCACCCCTCTCAGGGAATGTTAGCGTTTAGGGTGCGGGACAGATCTGGCAATGTCCTGGCACATCCTGGGCGAACCTACCTGAATTAAGGGTAAGTCACTTTGGAGTCCATTGTATTAAAAATGCAAAGTTTCTGTATTATTGGGGGTTGCACAAAATTTCTCTAGGGGGGAGGCGTGGCCAGTGTAAACCTCCAGAAGCATTATGAGCTTCAAAGGACTATTTCAAAGAACTCGCCAGACAAACAAAGTTACATGGGGCTCTGGGGAAATACCTGGGGGAGGCAAATGCACATTACTAGGCATGGCAGGGTGGAGGATTCGTGCATGAGTCCCCACTGACAAAAAAAACAACCACTTTGTTGGGAGCTGTTCTTCGTTTGGTCACTTTAAGAGTTGCTTTGGCAGGAAGGGGCAGAAGAGGAATGGAGGAAGGACCCAATAGCCATCACAGCCAAAACATAGAGTAAAAAACAAAGGACAGATTTGTACCCACACGTTCAGAACACACGAGATTACCAGTCCATTGCTTTAATGACTTGGCTGACTCATCAGGTGAAAGGACCCCATTGCCACCAGCTGTCCTTTGATCAGCCAAAGTCAGGAATAGAAGACACGGCCGTTAAAGCCTGCGGTGGTGCAGAGATATCTAGTAAGAGTCCTTGTGATAAATGAAGGTGGGGGGAGCTCCTTTTTATGGACACCCAGCCAGCCAGTTAGCTATAAAGTTCCTCTTGGTGGCTGTTCTCTGCTTGCTTTACCTGTAAAGGCTTAACAAGTCCCCCAGGTAAAGGAAAGGGAGTGGGCACCTGACCAAAAGAGCCAATGGGAAGGCTAGAACTTTTTAAAATGGGGAAAAAACGTCTGATGTTGTTCTCCAGGAAAGAGAGGGACGGGGAGCAGTTATGCTATGAGAAGCTTTAAGCCAGATATGACCATAGAGCATCATATCATACCTAGAACAACTTATTTGGAACCCCCAGATGTGTAAGTAGATCAGGAATGTTTAGAAAGACACAATTAGGTTTATTTCTGTTTATTTCTTATGGCTAGTGGACTCCTCTGTGCTAATCCCAGGTGCTTTTGTTTGCTTGTAACCTTTAAGCTGAACCTATTTTGGGTGCTTAATTTTTGGAATTGCTCTTTTAAAATCTAGCAAAAGCCTAAGTTCCAGATGTATTTTCTTTCTTTTTGTTTCTAATAAAATTTACCTTTTTTAAGAACAGGATTGAGTTTTTGGTGTCCTAAGAGGTTTGTGCATGTTGTTTAATTAGCTGGGGGCAACAACTAATTTCCTTTGTTTTCTTTCTCAACTCTTCTCCGGAGTGGGTGGGGGTGAAAGGGCTTGAGGGTGCCCTAGAGGAAGGAATTCACAAGTGCACCTTCCTGGGCTCTCAAAGGGGTTCTGCACTTGGGTGGTGGCAGCATCTATCCAGCCAAGGTCAGAGAGAAGCTGTAACCTTGGGAGTTGAATACAAGCCTGGAGTGGCCAGTATTAATTTTTTGAATCCTAGCGGGCCCCCACCTTGTGCCAGAGTGGGGAATCAGCCTTGACAGTCCCAGTCTTTCAAGCAGGATTCAAGTTCCGCTTAGTACAAGCCATGCTATGGCATCCGTTTTATTGGACGTTTTTCTTCTGCTGTTTATTGTAAGAGTTGCTTTGGCAGGAAGGACCAGAAGAGCAATGGAGGAATAACCCGGCCATGGCCAAGATAAGAAGCAAAGGCCAATGACCACAAGGGGGGTTCGAACGCAGCCATACAGAGCACAACGGATTATCAGTCCATCGCCTTAACCAGTCAGCCAGGCCATCAGTTAAAAGGGCTCTGGTGTCACCAGCTGACCTGCTGAAGACAGTGCTGAAGCCTGTAATCATGCTAGTGTTGGGGAAGCCTCCTGCAAGATTCCCATTCTCGAGAGGTGGCTGTGAGTCCTGGCGGGTGAAAGACATGCTACGGCAATTGCTCCCTAGCTGCTGCCACCAGAACAAGGAGGAAAGGCCAAAGATAAATGTGGTGTTTGAAATCACATGGGCAGATCACAATGAAAGTGCTGGGACATCAGTTGGGGTGGCTGAGTCACATGACTGACCCCATAACATGTGCTGTGTCTGTTTCTGGAGGATGCCCCCAGGTGGCTCCCGCAGGTCCCAGCCCTGGGTTATAAATAGGCTTCATAGAACTCAATTTTTAATTTTTTTTCTTTATAATTTTGACAATGTCAATGTTGATTTTTAAGGGTTTTTAAATTTTTGTTATCAGTTTAAATGTCCACTATTGGTTAAAATCATGGGTTTTCAGCAACATTTTTATATTTATTGATTTATATTTCACAGTGGAGGGAATTAAAGGGGGGGTCAGACAATAATTATTTAATGGCAGTAGATGTTGAGATTCAAAAAGTTAAAGCTTTCTAACCATTAAGACACAAATTGGCATAATCACATGTCAAAATATACAGTAAATATCCCAAAATCAACCTCTAACAATGTCTCGAGCAGCATTTCTCTTACTTTGCTTATCTGCAAATGTATGATTATTATCGATGGAAATATTTTCCTGTGGGTTTGTGTGCATGCAGGGAACTTGATGTTTACTGATATTTACCAATAACAATCTTATCCATCCAAGCCTAGTTCTAAACAGAGCCCCGCGCTGCGTGTGAGATGAGCATGGAGCGTGGGCTGTGGTTGCAGGCTGTGGTCCCTGTTCCCAGCACAGGAGTGTCTCCTCTCCCAACCCCAACCCCATCCCCTCGGCTCTGGCAGTATTTATAGACACACAGCCCCAGGGAGGGCAGGCAAACAGCACCCTTTGGGACAGACCTACAGCTCTCTCCTGCTGGATCCGGCTCCCTCTCCCCAGGCCAGGCCCTGCAGGAATGAAAATTAAACCCTTATGAAGTGAATGTGTCACTGCTCACACACGGGGCCGGACTCTGTCCTGGGGACAGGAGCATGATCCCAGAATGACACTGCTGCAAGCCGTGGGGTTCCTCTGTATTTACACACACACACAGAGCTGTGTGACTGAAGAGCATGGACTGGGGTGTGTGCGGGAGGGTCATTTTACATAGTCGCCTCGCAGTCTCTCCAGGACATGGGCACAGAGAGCGGGAGCTGCCATAGCAATGTTCCCTCTCATTTTTTCCATCCATGTGCAGAATAAATTTTGTTATGTGCACCGAGGTATGTGCCTATGTGTGCCATCAGTAGAAACAAAAAAGCTAGATATAATATATATTTTTAAAAAGTTACCATAGGGATAATTACTCCAGCCAGGACAGGTTAGGCCTTTTAGAACTCACTACTCAAAGAATTAAATTTAAGGGGAAGAGAAATGAAAAATATGAAATGCACAAACCAGTCAAAACACTAAAATCACACACTTTGAAAGAATAAAATTACAGAGAATATGTGTGCATTACAGGAAGTACGAAGAAGTAACAACAACAATAAAACGAGTATGTGTTGGGAGGTGAGTGTGAAAGAGACTGTGTGTGTGTGTGTGTGAGAGAGAGAGAGACAGACAATGTGAACTGGCTGCTGGGGAAATCTCAGAAACAGTGCATGTCCCTTTAAGAAAGGCACTCAGTCACACTCACCGTTCAAGGCTCTGTCTTTAAGGGCTTGTCTACACTGGCACTTTACAGCGCTGCAACTGTCTCACTCAGGGGTGTGAACCCCCCCCCCCCCCCGAGCCCTGCAAGTTTCAGTGCTGTAAAGTACCAGTGTAGACAGTGCACCAGTGCTGGGAGCCGTGCTCCTCCGTGCTATTCCCCGCGTGAGGGTGGGTTCTTAGAGCGCTTTAACGTTGCCAGTGAAGACGCCCTCAGATAAAGTTCAGATCTCACCACAGAGGAGCGCCTGCGGGCTGCTTCTTGGAGCTACTTCTTGTTGCCCCATGTTTATCAGTTACACCCCCCCCCCCATCTATTCTCATTAGTGAGTTTCTCCCCCGGCCCCGAGTCTCATGGACACATCGCTGCACAATTACGCAGCCCACAGACCCCTCTCTAATCCCAGCCCCCCTGGTCTGCCCCGGTGACCCAGGAACTTCTTGGTGCCAACTGACCGAGGGCAGAGGGGTGCACAGAGTTTTATGGGATCCCCTGGGACAGATATATGCACAATAGCTCACCAAAGGGTGGCCTGAGAGGTCTCTACCAAGAGTCCGTAGCCCACTGGGCATCATCATTGCTGCAAGGTGTTTGTATGGGACATAGCTTAAGAGAGATGTGAAAAGTCAGAGATTAGGCTCCAGAAGTGTTGAAGAAAAGCTCATCTCCTGTGCCATGGCAATCCCTTCGGCTGAGCCAATCAACACACAGAACAAAGCCCAGCCGTGGAGACAGGCTATATGCACTGTCTGGGCCAGGTGCGGGCCTGAGAATCTACAAAGGGCTTATAGATCATAGAATATCAGGGTTGGAAGGGACCTCAGGAGGTCACCTAGTCCAACCCCCTGCTCAAAGCAGGACCAATCCCCAATTTTTGCCCCAGATTCCTAAATGGCCCCCTCAAGGATTGAACTCACAATCCTGGGTTTAGCAGGCCAGTGCTCAAACCACTGAGCTATCCCTCCCCCCAGCTACACTTACAGTGGCTTGGCTACACTAACAGTGCTGCTTAGAGAAGACGCTACCTATGAGAGAGCTCAGCGTAGGTACTCCACCTCCACGAGAGGTGGTAGCTAGGCCAAAGGGAGAAGCCCTCCTGTCGACACAGCGCTGTCTGCACTGTGGGATAGGTCAGTATAACTGCGTAGCTCAGGGATGTGGATTTTCCACACCCTTGATCGATGTAGTTAGACTGACATACACTGATAGTGTAGATCAAGCCTAGGACAAAGGACCCCCAGGATAAGTCTGTGAAGAACGACCTCCTCTGGGAAGAGACAATGGTCTGAACCTAAAAAGAAAGAGGAGAGGGGACAAGAGCTCCCTTTCACCCAGGAGGCGGCTGACAGTGTTTGTCTCAGGAACAGGAGATCACAGCCAAGCCTGGAGTAAAACCCCGGAAGGACTGTGGGGTGAGCGTTGCTCTACCAGACAGAAAAGAATCTCGTTCAGTGAGTCTAGGCTCTAGTCAAGGTGGTTTGATTTTATTGGCCATGGAACCATTTCTTTCCAACCCTTCTCCTTGCTACCCCTCGAATCTCTACACTCTGTGAAATCACTTGTCCTTGGTGTCACTATGAAGGGATCTAGGGCTGTGTGTTGATCAGGGCAGTGATTGGAGGTGGAGCTGGTCAGCTGGGGGCCCTGTTCCTTTGGGAGCAGCGGATCTGTGACTGCAGTGAGTGCCCTGCGGGACAGGGGCTGGGTGCTGCAGCAGGACGCTTGGAGGGCTGGGGGCTGGAGTGTGCCTATTGCCAACCTAGAGAGAGGTCACCCCACGAGGCCTAGAGGGCACAGCTTGTGTGGCCTGTAGCCAGGGGAGTCGGAAAGCTGATCCCTGGCGGGCACAGACAAGGCTTCCTCATGCCAGGGGCAGCTGGTAGTGAAGTGCCTCACTGCCCCGGGTCCCCCCAGGGACCATCACAGGCCCCCAGAACCTCCAGCCTCCTCTTCTTTCTCCTCCTCCCCACCATTCCCCTCAATATATGGGGGCTCTCCCCTGCCCTTCCCCGCAGGCCTCTCCTGTCGCTCCAGGTCAGGCTGAGCGACGGCTCTTTTCTCCACATTGCAGGTGATGATCGGGGCAGCCGTCACGAGGAGCAGGGCCAGGGTGGAGCGCAGGATCCAGACCCAGAGAGAACAGCAGGTGCTGGAACATGGGAGAGAGCAGGGGGAGAGGTCACGCGCCATGGGGCTGAGTGTGGGAGCAAATGCACAAGACAAGCCTCACTCCCTGCCTGGCTGGAGGGGTCTTTGTTGAGTGCTTCCCCCCCACACCACACACACTGGGCGTGTGTTGGGGAATTTCACCCAGCAATGACACATCCTGGACAAGCCAGGGGGAGGCCTTTGACTGACCCTGGTCTTACTGGTTAGAGACCTCATGTAATCCTGCCTGGCCCCGCTCCTGCGAGGATCTTCCTCACTGCTGCCTCTTTGCCCACGGGTGTCCAGCCCTAGTACCTGGTCAGCTGGTGTCAGCCCGCTGCTCTGCACCCTTGGGGCCCTTTCTGAGACATGCTGACAGCTGGAATCTGGGCTGATACATTGGGGACTGAACTGGGGACCTCCAGAGCTGAAAACATCAGCTGCCATTTCATGAACTAAAGAACCAAGCCTCTGACATCCTTGGTTGTAACAAGCCACAGCCTCTGTGGCTAGGCAGTGAGAGAAACTTGCAACACACTCACCACTGGGTTAGGCTGTCGCCCTGGGGCTGCTCCCAATTAGGACAGGCCAAAATTGTCTAATCTCAGTGCAAGGCTTCCCCCTTCTTACAGAGAAATCACACAGAACTAAAGAAAACCAGTTACCTTTGGCAGAAGCTTCCCCATTCAGAGTTGCTGGCCCCAAGTATATCTGTATGGTAGATGTACAGTAGAATATGGTTCCCTTCAATAATCTGAAACCCGTATATAAATCAGAAGCAAAATGTCAGAAATTACCACAGAAGTACATGGGCGTGAAAGCAATAGACTGGGGTTTCTTTCTAGGACACAGGCTTTGTAAAATCACCCCATAAATCTTAGATTCTATTCCTCAATGTCTGACTTAAGGAACATTGACATCACACAAAATTTCAGGTGTATATGCCCCCCCCGCAAAAAAACCTGAAACTTTGTGTCATGTCAATGTACTAAACCTAACAACTAAGATAATGCTATATAAACATATTCCCCCTGGGTGTGCAGGGGGAAGGGAGGTGCTGGGGGGGGATGGCCTGGGGGGCACTGGAAGTGCTAAGGGGCAGCCCAGGGGGTGCCATGAGAGCTGGGGGGCTGGTCTGTGGGGGCTCCACAGGTGCTCAGGTGGGAGCAGCCCGGGCCCCCTGCTGGTGATGTGGGGGGGATTGGCGGGGCTGACAGGCTCCCTACCCGGCTTCTTGGAAGTGGTGACATGTCCCTCCCTAAGCTCCTAGCTCCGCATGCTACCAGCTCCGCAGCTCCAATTGGCTGGGAACTACGGCTAATAGGAGCTGTGGAGGCGGCGCCTGTGGGCGGAAGTAGAGCACAGAGCTAGGCACTGAGAGAGGGAGGGACATGTTGTCGCTTCTGGGGAGCCCCCACAAGGTAAGCCCAGAGCCCTTCCCCTCTCCTATGCCCCAACCCCGAGCCCCCTCCACACCCAAACTCCTGCTGCTGCGGGGCTTGGGGGCAGTGACCCAAGACTGCCCCAGCAGCAGCTGTTGTGTCTGGCCCAGGGGCTGCCTGAGCTGCTCAGACAGCCCTGGAGCCAGCCACACCGGGCGCTGCAGAAGTCACGGCGGTAACTTCCGTGACCTCCATGACAATCTCGCAGCCTTATCTAAGACATGTCTTAGAAACTGGGTTCTGAGGTGTATTGAAAACTGTGGCAGAATTGAGGGCTATCACTTTAATTTGTGAGCTAGTTCCTAGTACTGCTTGTGGGCTCCAAGGGAAGTCATATGATTTGTGTCAGTCTGGATGTAAGAGCCAGCCCAGAGTAAAGTTGTATGAGGAGTGTCTCGCTTCCTTAGGGAGCAGCCTGCTTTGTGTCTCTCTGGTTTTGGTAGTGTCATTCTGAATTCTAAGAAATAATCGTCGTATTATGCTTTAACCTTCCAACAAGAGTACTGATGTTTTTATTTAACTTCTCTATGTATATGCTGGTAACATCACAGGGCAATCACCTATTTGATGGCCAGTCAGTAGGGGAGGAAGCATAGGGCATGATGTCACACCGCTTCTCGAGTTGATGGTTTAGGCAGGGACACCATCTGCCTCCACTTCTAAAGATTCATGGCCCCGCTTCCTCTGGAGTACTTTGACAATTCCACAGCACTGTCCATGGAGTTTCATCCAATCAGGATTGATGAGGTCATCTTTTTATGACAGATTATTTACCCAATACAGCAAATGTCATGAAGAAATTGGAAGAAATCCAGAAGAATCATTCAATCTATAACTGTACATTGCTGGCTGTCTACTGGAAGTCCCAAAATATCAATCAGCCTCCGCGGATCATGTCACTTTGAGGAAAATGATCGTAAGATCTTCTGATCATGAATGGAGTAAATGGTTAAACAACAAAATTGTTGAGCACTTGATAAAAGATATAAGCTAAAAATCTGTTAAAATTTGAAAACCACAAATATGTAATAAAATTCAGAGCTGGAGCTGAATTCTGCAGCTTAATTATTAACACACACATTCAAGCACCCAATCTGACATTTTACACCAAAAAGGTTTACGTCCTCCAGTTTAGGGCAAGCAAACAAAGAAAGATCTCTTTGTAATCAGTAAATTAATTTCCCTTATTTTCCACTGACCTGAGTAAAAATCAAAATAGTTGTTAAAACACCACTTTTACAGGCAAAAGAGCTTTCTTCATCTCAACACAAAGGTGGGATTTTAAATTCTCCCAGGATCCCACAAATTGTAGAGTCATTACATGTGACTGTTTGAAATCATCATATGGGGACACCAAAAAAATCAATGATCAAATAAATAAAAGAACGTCTTGTGCCACATGCAGACTAGAAGGCTCTAGCAGCTCACCAGGCTTTACTGTTACTCAGAAAGTAGAAAACGGACCAGCTCCTCAGTTGGTCTGAATCAATAGAGTTCCACCAAAGTCCAGGCGAGGAAAGATGAACTCAGAGCCCAAATCCGCACGAGGTGCTGGCTTCCCTCAGCTCCAGTTGGACCTAATGAGATTTGCAGCTGCTCAGCACCTTGCTTGATTAGTCCTTTAAGCTTTAAAGCATGTGACCAGGAAAACCACTGGTAAACTAAGGGAGTCACTGAAAAATTGAAGCTGATTTGAGAAACCCTAATGTGCTGAATTCACAGGCTATGCAACTGGTGGTGTGAACTGGACATTAGGAATACATTGTCCAGAAAACAGATACTAATTGGAACCCTACTGAACTGGGTCCCAAAACTCCTGTTGACTTCAATGGGCTTTGGATCAGACCCTGAGTAATTGATATGCCTTTTTCACCTTGTGCCCGGCCTCACAAAGTAAAATATACAAAACCTAAATTTCTTCCACATGATACTGGGCAGAGACGTATATATAAGGGGCTAACTCTGCTCTCACTGAAATCGATGGAAGCTTTTCTCTTGCATTCAAAGGAGTTAGGATCTAGTTGGTACTAGGACTAAAATATTTTAGCTCTATCTATTCATAGATTCATAGACATTAAAGGCCAGAAGGGACTTGATGATTTGACCTCCTGCATAACAGAAGCGATTTCTGTATCTCCAGCCCGCAACTTCTGTTGTGCTAGAACATGTCTTTTAGAAAGAAACATCGAGTCTTGCTTTAGAGACTTCAAGCCATGGAGAATCCACCACATATTAAATGAGTTCCCTGCCTGAGCACCTGTTCCCTTACCATGGAGTCTCTAAAATGAAATAAGCCCTAGAACATAAACGAGAGAGATGGGTCGGAGCTGCAATATTCAAAGGCAGATTTTGAACTTCCTCTTTCCCAGCGCCAAGAAAAGATGGAAGGGATTTTAACTCAGGGTTTTGACCAAGGTCATTAGATAGGGGAGAATTGCAAAATATGGGTCTGGATAATGTGTGCCCAGAACTTAGAGATGCAGCCACTTATAATTTAGCATCATTTCCTGCTGTGCATGTGCCCGGGGTGTTTTTCAAATGGCCACAACCCGGTTAGTTTACCCCCATCTGCTCTGAACTTCAAGCAAAGTCCATATGGACATTCCTGACGATGCACCTGACAAATTTCTCATTTAAGGATTGATCAATTTTTTGAAGAGGTTAAACCTGTTGCATAAAACTTAGAAAGGGCTGGTGGAATCTTGTTCAACCATTAAATAAAATAAAACAAAACAATTAGCGTTGAGCTGGACTTCAGGAATGGAGACTTCAGCACAAGAGATGGAAATTTTGAAACTTTTACTCTAGTTGCCACTGGCTGCTCCCACTGCGCCCCCACTGCCTGCCCCCTGTGTGCTAAGCAGCCCTCCCTTCATTCAGCGTGTTACCTGGTGCACTCAGGTACTGGCGGGCACTGGGGAGAGAAGTCTTCTCTTGGTTCCTGTCGTCCTTGTGCTGGTAGCGGCAGAAATACTCCCCTGGGCTCTCTGGAGACACTGGCCGGGCTGACTCAAATACGAATTTGTTTCTGTCCTCGGGCAGCATTAAAATTTCCTTGCTGTCCTTACAGAAGATGACGCGCGTCACTGAGGTGTCCATAGGGATGAAGCACAGCAGTATGATGGTGTCCCCTTGGGGGGGT
The DNA here is from genome assembly GCF_965140295.1 of Lepidochelys olivacea. Lineage (NCBI taxonomy): Eukaryota > Metazoa > Chordata > Testudines > Cheloniidae > Lepidochelys > Lepidochelys olivacea. The sequence continues at coordinate 79,584 of NW_028181946.1, read as the reverse complement.
AGGGCCCTTGTTCAGGATCAGTGTCGGGGCAGGGAGGTCACCTTCGTGGGGAGGAAACATTATTTGGTGAAACGGCTCCTCTCTCATGGAGCTGACATTTGAATTATGGCAGAGACTAGCCAGGCCCTTGTGTGTCACCCTGGACTGGGCTCACCTCAGCCTGGGACTTTCTGCCATGGGGAAGAAGGGTCTCACTCTCACGAGCCGGATTTGTAAATTCAAACCCAGATGCCCCATGTAACTCAGGGGGAGCTGCCCCCTCCTGCTTTACAGCCCTGTCAGCTCCCTCCAGCTCTTCTGCTTTTATCCTAGACAAATCCTAGACAAATTGGAGGATTGGGCCAAAAGAAATCTGATGAGGTTCAATAAGGATAAGTGCAGGGTCCTGCACTTAGGATGGAAGAATCCAATGCACCGCTACAGACTAGGGACCGAATGGCTAGGCAGCAGTTCTGCGGAAAAGGACCTAGGGGTGACAGTGGATGAGAAGCTGGATATGAGTCAGCAGTGTGCCCTTGTTGCCAAGAAGGCCAATGGCATTTTGGGATGTATAAATAGGGGCATAGCAAGCAGATCGAGGGATAATAATAATAATATTATATCCCCCCTGCCTCTGCCAAATCAACAGCTATTGCTCCCCCTTAATTGGACAAGTCACCCATCATATTATCTCATGTCTAGCTAGGCACCCCTTGGATACAGGGATAAGGAAATGTTGTTAGCCTCATTGGATGTGTGATGCATTTGAACGCATTGTGCAGAGTGTTCAATCTGTTTATGTGAAATTGCAGTTATAGGTTCTTATGTAAGCAGGCTCTGAATGAGCTTTCCCAACACCTAGTGATGAGCTGGGGAGAAGACATCAGGAACTGACCATGTTTGAATAGACACACCCACTCTGCCTAGGTGAGCAACATGATGGGGCTGCTTTGCCCAAATGATCACTTTTGTCTGGTGTTGGGTTGCAAATCACTTTGTTATTGCGGAGGCAGAGGTAATAAAGTGTGGTTATCCTTTTGTGAATCAAAGGGAGCAGAACTGGCCTTGGTGTGCCATGAATGAGGGGGTCACTCTCAAGTTAACTGCATTCAATAAGCAGGAAGTAGGGGTGCCAAAGGCCAGCGGAGATGTGAGGGGGTATTTGTGCCCATCTGGCTTTACGTGCCATTTGACTCTGCACTGTTTAACGACAGAGCTTCTTAAGGCCCAGTTGAGAGTCTCTTGGTTTGGATCACTCGAGCTGACATCACTGATAGCCCAGTCTAAATATGAAGCCTTCGGTCCGTTGTGGGACAGTGTCTCTGGTGAACGAGGTTGCCTCGCTAACTGCTGGAATCACTGAGAATTGGAATTGCTGAGAGCTGAGTTAAGTGGTGGAACTTCAAAACACCCCAGAGGTTGCAGTGGAGAGGGCCGTGGCAGGGTGACTGATGGCAGAGCGCCGGAGAGTGGCAGAGGGAACACTGGGGGGTGGCTGGCGGTGCAGTCAATGATGGTGGAGTGGCCGGCTGTGGAGTGAACAAAGGCAGACAGCGATGCAGAGTGAACAGCGGCACAGCGAGGGCTGCTGAATCACTGCTCAGTGCTGCCCCCCTCCCCCCGGGGTGGGAGGTTAACTCACGCAAACACACCTCCAAACACTGGGTTTTCACTGACCAAGGACAACTGTGAGTGGGGTGCGGTGGAGGGAGAGAGGACTGGCGTGTTAAAGGGACATTTGTTTGTCGGACTGTCACACTGCAAGGTGAGAGACTGAGGAAACGGATGCTGCCAATGTACTCTGGGGTGGGTGTTTTATTCATGGTCAGATGTTTTCAAATCATGCTTGTGGTGTTTTCCCAAGTAATGCCAGGTTCCTTTCCCCTTGTATTAAAAGTTTTCTCTTCTATACATGTACTTAGTGCTTGTGAGAGGAGACGTACTGGCTCTTAGAGGTACCAAGTGGGGGGTGTATTTTTTTTCAGATTACTGGGTGGGGACTCGAGCTGGTTCTGTGTTGTGTTGTCAAAAGGAACCCAGCCCTGGTTGCTGCTGACTCCCCCCGGCAGAAGGGTTACACCTAAGCAGTTGCTTATGTTGAAATAGAAGTTATATAGGGGTTACGGTTTTTCTCTATGCAGTGCAGAATCAGTCACTGTGCGCACATGTCTGGGTTTCTAATCCATGACTGTGCTAGGCCCACAATACACAGTGTGACTAGAGGCCAGCAGCACTGTCTGTAATATTCCCTAAGAGATGTGGTCACCTTACGATGAACCTAATTCACTCCGTCAGTGTGGTGGTGTGATCCCTCCTTCTAGGGTTTTGGAAAATTGTGATTCTTTTCCTCTGGTGTTTGGAGAAACACTTGATAGTGATCAACGGGGATTTTGGTTTTGCTCAGTGATTATTTGGTCTGCGAGAAGCTAGATTAAGGGCTGAGCCTTCGTTATTGTTGGACAGAATTGCTGTCCAGACAGTGCAGAAACGGCAGCAGCAGCTGGAGCTCTGCACTACCCAGTGAAATCACTGAGGGTTTGTCTACAGACTCAGGCTTGTGCTTCGGCCCTAACAATGGCTGTGTGGACATTCCTCCTCAGGCTCCGAAACCTGGGCTCCAGTCCCAGTAGGAACAACGACATGGCTATTTTTAGTACCATAATGAGAGCCCCAGTCTGTAGACCTGGGCTTTGAGATTTGTGGCTGCTGGTATTTTTTGCAACGTAGCCATAACCTAAGAGCTGAGAACACTTGGGGCTGGAGCAGTGCAGAAACTTCAGAAGGTGACAGCAGTGTGCAGTGGCAGAGTGGGCAGTGACCGGACTGGGCAGAGGCATCATTTGATTTTCCTGCATTCCTCCCCTAAGGCTGGAGCTGAATACACCTAACGGCACCCCTAGACCCTAGGACTTCACTTATGCTGGACAGCAAACTAAGAGTGCGGTGTCATGGACAGAAAGGGGAGTGGTGTGTTAACGGGACATTTGTCCGCTGGTCTTTCAGAAAGGGGGAAACTGAGGCAAAGCTACTGCTCCACCTGGGGCCAGGGATTTACTTGTTGTTTGCATACGTTTGAGTCATTGTTGTCATGTTTTCTCAAGTTAATGCCATTCTTCCTTCTCCCCTTAATAAAATATTTCTTTTGTCGCACACAGGCTCAGTGCTTGCAAGACAGGAAGTATTGCTTCTTAGAAACACCCAGGGCTGGTGTTTAGTTTTCCCAGATTTCTGGGTGGGAGCTCAAGCCAGTGTTGTGTTGTAATTTTGAGAGGAACCCCTATATATTGAAGCCAGAGCTGGAACTGGAAGAAGGGTTACATATGTATTGCAGAGGAGTTTAATCTCCTCCTTTGTACAGAGCAACCCTTATGCCCTGGCACCAACTCTTTCAGAGGATGGTCACAGCTCCTCCCAGGGCCATCATCCGCCCTGGGGCTCACAGAGATGGTGGGTTTTGCGCAGATCTCTGTATGCAGAAAGACACAGGACTTCAAAGCGGGAGACACAAACCCTGCCCCTCAGTCTGTCATTCTGTCCCACAGAGGGGTATTCTGGTGCCTCCCCTTGTCTAATGTCCCCTTGGTAATAAATCCAGTGACAACACAGGTCTGTGGAGTTCTTGGAACTGGCGGTCTTGGGTTCTGATCTCTTCTCCCCCAGGGTAAAACAAGAGAAACCCGCTGAGTGCAATGGGGTGAGGGCCAGATTCTGATACATTACCCTGAATCTATCTATCTATCTATCTATCTATCTATCTATCTATCTATCTATCTATCTATCTATCTATCTATCTATCTATGTATCTATCTAATGAACACAGTTCTGATAAGGCAGCTGCTGGCTGGGAGCCTCCTCTGTACAGCCTCAGATCAGGGTAAGCCTGGGGAATTTAGGAAAGACCTCCCTGCTCTGCAGCTAGCCCCTCCATCCCAAATGTAAAGGTGCTCCTTTAATCTGAGATTCCACAGAGTCTTCCCATCCCAGCCCCAGTACCTGTCCATGTGGTCCCTAGGCTGGATGGAGCTGGTGATGTTTCAAGCCCGGTGGGGTGGCAGCTTGGGAAAGACAGGGCCGCACCTTCCTCGGGCCACCGACTCGGCCGTGCCCTGTGCCATCCTGCTGGAACTGGCCACGGCCTTGGACGTGGAGCTGCTGAAGGCCAAGGAGCAGGTGAGAGCTTCCCAGGTTGGGGGTTCTACTCTTGTCTTGGGGAAAGGAATGGAGTCTAGTGTGCAAAACCGGGAGGGATGGGAGCCGGGACTCCTGGGTTCTATCCCGAGCTCTGCTGCTGTCCTGGGTGCAGTCCCCTCACCTGTCCAGCAGTGCCAGGTGTTGAGTGATCCCCGTGTCTCTCCCCAGGGCTCTGAGGTGACGCTGCAGCTGCTGTTCCTGGATGGCGAGGAGGCCTTCCGGGAGTGGAGTGAGAGGGATTCCCTGTACGGGGCTGTCCATGGCCAGTGCTCAGCACCAGCCGGGCACCAGCCAGCTCCAGGCTATGGTGAGAGCCGCCCGCCTGCCCCTCTGAGGAGTTCTGCATGGGGGATCTTTCAGGCTGGAGGGAGATGGTGAGGGTGCCTGTCCGGGGTAGGCGGGGGGCTCAATCTGTCTGCACTGGATCTTGTACCAATCCCTCCCTCAGATCCTCCTGGGGTGACTGGGCCCCTACAGATTTAACCCCTCATTGCCTCCTTGCAGAGCCTGTTTGTCTTGCTGGACCTGCTGGGGGCCTGCCACCCGACCATCCAGAACCACTTCCCCTTCACCGCCTCCTGGTTCGACCGGCTCGTCAGCATCGGTACCAAACCTTCCTTTCTTCCAGGGGTGGGAGGGGGCTTGCCCCCCCAGGCACCTGTAGCGGGACAGCTACCTCCTCCCCCGCCCACCAGTCCTGATGGTCCTGCGTCTGTCTGACAATGAATAAAGGTGCCTGGGTTCTAGGCCCAGCTCTGGGAGGGGAGTGGGGTCTAGTGGTTAGAGCAGGGGGGCTGGGAACCAGGACTCCTGGGCTCTATCCCCAGCTGTGAGACAGAGCTGGGAGTTGGGGATTCAGTCCCTGGGGCTGTTGACCTGGCATCTTTCACCAATACTTTATTTCTCTCAAACACGACTTGTCAGGTTTGAAATCTCCCCTCCCTCCCTGGCAGCGTCTCCAAGTCCTCAGGGAGCTCTGTTGTGAGCGGCCAGGTGTAGCCCCCTGTGGGGCTCATTCTGCCGTGCCCCAGCCTGGCAGGTCCCAGGAACCAGTCCATTCCTCACTCTCTTCTCTGTGTCGCCCAGAGAAGCGTCTGCACCGGCTGGGCCTGCTGCAGTCCCACCCCTGGGAGCAGACGTACTTCCAGAGGGAGCCTGTCTATGGGCCTGTCGAAGAGGACCACGTCCCCTTCCTTCGCAAAGGTACCTGTCCTGCCCCATGCTACCGTTCATCCAGGTGCAGAGCAGTGTGGGATGGACAGCTGGAGAGGCCTCCCCGGGGGAGCCAGGGAGGAATGTGTGCAGACAAAGCGTGGTGAGACTCCCCCAGGCTGCCACACAAGCCTGGCCTCATGAGTGGAGCAAGGGACTGAGACCTGGGTTCAGGTCCTGGCTTTGCCACTGCCCTGCTGGGTGACTTTGCTGCTGTCTTCCTCAGTTTCCCCATCTGTGAAGTGGGGGGAATCATTCTGACCCCCTTTGTAAAGTGCTTTGGGATCCCCTGAGGACAAGGGCTATGCAAGAGCTAGGTGTTATTTACAGGGGTAAAATGCTTTATAGATGATGTTTGCCTGCCTGGCACACTTCACCCCAGAGGTGGCTGCATTTTGAATTTAAGCTCTGGGATCCTTGGGGGTGAAAGACTTTATAAACATATCGTTGCTATCTAGCCACTTGGCCCTGACTCGCTTGATGTCTCTGGCCAATCTGGTTCCCATAATGCACCTGGGCCAGCTGCTCGTTGCTAGGTCAGGGGAGCACACGGCTCCTAGATGTAAGGTCAGGTTGTGCCTGAGGGCCTGGCTCCATCTACTGAGACAGTGTGCGCATTTAGAATGTCGCCCGCCGCCCGCTAGTGGCTGGGCCACATGGGGATAATAGTCTACTACTGCTGACAATAGTGGAATTACTCTTGTAGCTCCAGCAGTAGAGGCTGGGCTTGCAGTGATGCAGATCCTGGGTTGGATCCCTGCTGACTATCCATGTATCTGTCTGGCCGCAGGAGTGCCGGTGCTGCACCTCATCGCCACCCCTTTCCCGTGGGTCTGGCACACGATGGAGGACACGGAGCAGAATCTGCACCCCCCGACTGTGGAGAACCTCTGCAAGATCCTGGCTGCCTTCCTGGCCAAGTACCTGTGGCTGTGGCTACCCAGAGCCTCCCCTGGCGAGGGAACCAACCCCTCTCTGGGCCTCACAGGATCCTTCGCCCCTCCTGGGCCGAGCTCCATGGGGCCAGCAGCCAAAACACCCTAGGGACCAGGCAAGGTGGCTTGGGGGGCCCGGGCTGTGGCAGCCGCGCAGGGTCTTGGGGAGGTGTTACAATGCTGGGAGGATGGGAAGGGAGATTGTGCTGAGTCTGTTCCGGGGCTGCAGCGGGGTTGTGGCCGGCCCAGGAGTGAAACCTCTTGCTTGAGCCCCTTGAGCCCCTTCCTGGGCTTTACACGCCCCCCAGAGCTCCAGCCGCCAGGGCCTGGACTAGCCTTTTCCCAACAGGGAGCCTGGATCTCAGCTGGTCGCGTCCCCCAGGGTCCACGGCTCAGAAGCAGAAATAACTGGGCTGAACCTGGACTGTGCCAGGGGCAGGACACCGGGGGCTGCGGGGGGGCCAGACCTGCACTCTCTGCAGCACGGCCTCCAGCTGCCAGCCCACCAGGGGTTGCTCCTGTTAACGGGGCCCGTCCAGCCCTGGGGTGCTGGGCTCCCAGCCTCGCTCGGGGGCTGCTCCACAGTGACTCTCTTAACAAAGAGCTGCCCTGTCAGTGCTGCTGCCCCCTTCCCACATGCTGGGCAGCCCTGGGCACTGTGGGGCTGGGACACTGCTCCTGGCATAGCTGTTCCCTCCGCTCCGGCCCCTCCTGCCAGTCTCCAGCCGCAGCCCCAGCTCCCATCAGCAGGCGCAAACCCCAGCTCCCCTCCCCTTCCTTCAGCTCAGGGCTGCCGGGCCTGACTGTGTGTGACCCATGCGGAACCAGCACCCCCTTGGTTCCTCTCCACCTCCTCCCTCTGGATTGAGAGGCAGCACAGCCTAGTGGGCAGAGCACTTGACTGCACCCATGGGATCTGTTCCACGGTCTGCCACTAACTGGCCCTGTGAGTTTGGGTAAAACCCTTTTCCCCTCCCTGTGCCTCAGTTTCCCCTCCCATCCTTTGTCTAATTAGACTGTGAGCTCTTTAGGGCAGGGACTGTCTGTCTCATGTTCTGTGTATACAGCACCTAGCCCAAGGAGGCCTCTTAGTGCTAATCTGACAGACCATAATCACACCCTCTCAGCTCGCCCAGCCCAGCCCAGCGGCAGGGTGGTTATCGTTTAACAGGAGATGAAATGATTCCCGGCGCTTCAACTTTGGATGTGCTAGAAGCTGGTTTATTGTCACTGCTCAGTAGCTCCCAAGCAAAGCAAGCACTAAGCCGCGGGGCGCTGAGGTAAAGGCAAATTGCACTTGAACTAAAAACCCCTTTGTGGGATTCTGCGACCCACCCGATGGGTCCTTCCCCATCCAAATACTTTGCCCCTATCGGTAAGAGAGGCTCATGGGAACGGACTGTCGGGGTGAAAGGGGCGAGGGCTGAAAGCTTTGAGAGGCAGACCCTGCGGGGGCCAGGCAGAGCCGAGTGTCAGGGCTCAGGGACACTTGGGTTCCCTTTGTCGGGGGTTAACTAGCGACCGGTTTCTGGGGGATTCCAGATGAAATCTTCGCTGCAGATCTCGGGGGGGCTGGGGGCAGAGGCGGATTTGACTCTGGAATTGATAATTGCTCAGACGTTTCACACGGGAATGGAGGCGAAGTTTCCTGAGCTGTCCAGGGATTGGCAGGGCCGTCGCCACAGAGCTCGGCTGAGGCTTGGCCCCACCCCCCTGGACACTGTAAGACCCTGGGCGTGGCTGTGTGTGGACCTGGGCTAAGCTGACATGCCCGTTGCGGGCGGGAGCGAGGGGCTAGGCCTGGCGTCTGCCGAAGGAAGTAGCCTGGGGGAGGCAGGTGGCTCCCAGGCGCCATTAGAAATCTGAGCCCCTGGGGGTGGGGGAGGCAGCTGAGCCCAGGGGAGACGGGAGCATAACCCCAACTCTCAGAGCCCTGCTCTCCGGGCCTCAGGAGGGAGCAGGTGGGTGAGAAGTGAGAGGCCACCCCCTGCTGGGGGGCAGAGGTGTAGCTCAAGCAGGCAGAAGCCGCGGGCGGGGTCAGCGATGGCCCCGAGGCTGCAGGGACTCAGGCTTCAAACTCAGGCCACTGGCTTATGGCCTCATAGAGGGCGTCCCCGGGGCATTGGGTTGACTTCACGTTGCAATGCCCCTTCAGGGTGTAGCTTTCACTCAGGAAGCCCCCGGAGACAGCACATTGGATCAGGCTCTTGGCAGCGGTCAGGGTGGTGTTGTCACGGGCTGTTTCTGCAGGACACCAGCAGCCCCCTGTTAATTTCACACACGCCCCTGGCCCCTCTCTGCTGCTCAGGGGATGTGAATGTGGCCTGAGTAAATAAACACCCTCTAGCCCCGTTTTTGATTGGCCATGTCAGTGTCTTTCTCCCCCACCATTGTGTTTGGTAATGCGGCTCCCCGCCTCCACACACACATTTGCTTCGGCATGCTCCCCCTCCCCCTCCCTTTCCTGACCCTGTGCCCCAGCCCAGTGCCCCACCGCGGTGGAACCAAGAGCAGCTGTGAACTTCCCAGTTCCCCTGGGGGCCTAGCAGGGAAAATGTACAGACGGGACCCACGTACTGGACAAGCTGCCCAGGAAGCTGATTCCCAGTGACTTATTGTTCCAGTTCTTGGCATGGGCCCCCATGGTGCTCCAGCCTCTGCCCTCGTAGACTCTGTCGTCTTCGCCGATCAGGAAGCTGCAGGCAGAGCGCAGTGTGAGACCCGCATGGGCACGTCGGCCGCACCCTCCCCTCCCCATCGCTCTTGGCAGCTCCCCGAGGGTCATCGCTGGCCCGGCCCGGGTTTGAACCTGGGACCATCAGAGCTAGAAGCTCAATCCTCTGCCATGGAGCTAAAACTCACTGAGGAAAAGGACTGGAATGGAGGGGCCCTAACCTGTATTGCACTCTTTGGCCATTAGGTGGCACTGTGTGTAACACCCCTTATGGAAGGCACCAAGGGCCCCACCTGGACAGAGCTGGGGGTCGAGTGAGGGCTGTAGGGGGCCGAGATGTGGGGCAGGAGAACAGCGCTGGGAGCCGCTGCCCTGCTGGAAATTCCCAGCTGGGTTTCCATCTCCTGACATCACCATCTCAAAGCATTTCACGGAGCAAAATCTCTGGCCAGGTTTTCGTTGCAGGACGTCAGGACGGCTGCAGGGAAACGTGTCAATAACGCCGGCATGGGGCGGTGTCACAGAGGCCTTTGCTGGCCCCCACCCCACCCCATTGTCACGGCTCCAGCCCCACACACAAATGCTGTAGGAGTGTAACTGTCCCAGGCTAGTTAACACATTACAGCCCTGGTGGGGGGACAATCCTCGGTGCTTACGGTGACAGCACTGCCGAGAACACATGTTAAACCAATCAGCGAACCCACCCGCCTGCTAATGGGCTTACCAGGGATCCCTCCCCTGACTCCAGCCAGGGCTCCGGCCGGGGTGCAGCCCGTCAAACCCACCCACGGGCTTTCCAGTGCTTGCAAGCTCAGCACAGCTTCTGCTGCGAACACGACCCCTGGGAATCTGTGAGTGCCACAGGCCGGTCCCTCGATCTGGGAACAGGTCATTCGCAGCCAGTGTCTCGCTCCCCAGGGCGTCGCTTCGAAAGGCTGGGGGCAGAGGTGGGAATTTGCATCCCCGCCTTGGCTGGTCGGTCGTTTAACAAGTGTCCTGTGATGGTCCTGACCCTTCCCAGGGTTTGCTGGAGTCATGTCTCCCCCAGAAGAATCACGTCCCATCCCCCCAGACTCCAGACCCATTTGCATTTGTAATACAATGAACTCTGGAAATACCCACACTTCGTCCAACCTGCTTTGTGCAGGGTCTGGGAGGGAACTGCCGTCTCTGGCCCATTTCCCCCTACAGAAATGGGTGGAACCAAGCGCTGTCCGGCATCCTTGGGGAACCCATTGACTTAGTGCCTGGACAGGTTTCTCTTCTGTCTGGCATTTCTGCCATGGCCTGTCACAATGTCAGGTTTTGACGTTGCATTTAAGAAGCATTCTGCCCTCACGCCAGCACCCGGCCTCCACAAACCCGCCCGGTCGGCTGGCAGCCTCCTGCCCCAGTTCTCTCTAGAGCCCCTGGGCCGATCTCTCCCACGCCCCTCCTTACTCGGGGTGCCCCAAAACCTTTTCCTTCCAGCACGCAGTTCATTTTCTTAACTTCCAACATGGCTCGGCTGCATTATTAACGATGAGGCTTGTCCTGCTCCATCACATCCTCCAGGTCCTCCTTGCACTCAGCCGGCTTCTCCGGTGCTCCCAGTGTCTCCGCAGCCAATTGCTCCTGTGCTGGCCGATGAGCACTTCCACCGTCCTCTGCCCGTTTCTGACAACCCCACGTCTGCACCGTCTCCTCAGCTCCTTCCCCTCGCCCGCCTTCCCCTTTCTTTGCGGCGCTCGCCAGCCGCCCGTTGACTTCCCCATTTTGCGGCTTCCCTTTCTGAGCATTTTCTGTCACTTCCTTAAGCTTCTGATTAAAAGCCTCGCTCGCCTGATGCTGAGCTGCCGCCCCGGGTCATGCTTTCCCCTCCACTCTCTGGTCAGCCTCAGAGACAAGCAGCGCACACGTGTGATCCCACAGGCCGGCCGGCCGCTGTGCGGCCCCAGATCCTCCATGCATAACAGCACATTTCTTTACAAACAATCCAAGCTCTCCTTTACTATTTCGGCCATTCTTTGCCCGCATTTTACTCTTGATGGAGTTAATGTTTCGCTGGATCTAGTCTTACATCTCTTCTTCAAACTTTTCCCCTCCCCTGTAGGCCCCTAGACCGTCCCAGCCAGAGTCTCCACACATGGCTAGGTCTTTACTCCCGACACAGAGGTTGTTACCTTGCCCGGTCCGGTTCCAGCCGGTAAACTTGGGTTGGAGGATCCCCCAGGGAAGCAGATTTTTTACCAATTCAACTTCGATCTTACTTCTTACTTAAAGAGACCTCAAGGACCCAAGCCCCAGCCAGTATTTATGAGTTATTAGTACAGCGCTCAAACAGAAAGGCAGATCCATTACCAAGTCTGCTGAACCAAATTTTACAGCCGTTGACATAAACGACAGACTGATCCCCGTGATGTCTTTTGCCACGGCTTGCATACAGCCTTGCATTGGGAAAGAGGAAGAGATAAGCTGGAACTAAGTTACCTATAAGTAGTCCAAGCTGTATGCAAGCCGTGGCAAAAGACATCACGGGGATCAGTCTGTCGCCTGCAAAATTTGTGTCTGGTAAATACCATAGACTTCCCAGCACACAATCACACATCTGCTGCTTAAGCATAAACTTTTACCATCACTATGTTATTTATACATTTCCATTTGTTTGTGGTTAGTACATTTCTCGCACAGTTGCGTGGCAACGCAAATAACAGGGCGCTAGGCTACAAACTTTAGCAAACTGGCATTTTTCACTGCCTGTGAGAGTTTAGCAGCATTCCCAAAGCATCTCGGGAGTTTGGGTCACCAGTTGGCCTGAGGTCTGCTAGTAATTTGGCCTCTACCAGTCAACAAACCTTTGTACTGGTATAACGGCATCCCCATGGATGGGGTGGGGGGGTGTTGTAATGTTTTAACTAGACCGGTCCAGTTAAAGTCCTCAGGCTTTTGCATACAGACATGGCCGGCCTGTGGAGTGACCTTGGTTAAGTCACGTCCCCCTTGTGTGCCTCAGTTTCCTCATCTATAAAGTGGGGATAGTGATGCCAACTTCCTTTGTGAAGGGCGTTGAGATCTGCTGGAGAAAGGGGCTAGCTCAGGGCCAGGTGTTATAACTGGGGAGCAAGAGGGTCTGTCGCTGCCCCAGGCAGGTCGTGGGAGCTTTGTGGAGCGGAGAGATGGTGGCAGACATGGGTAGCAGAGGGCGCTGTGCTGGGCTCCAGTGGGGCGGGTTGGTGGCAGAAGGGGAGGTCTCTCCAGAGTCCAGCAACGCACCCAACAGCCACGTGCCCTGATGCCTGACCCCACTGTCATCGCCCCCAGCACGGCCCCCAGCACCTCTCTCATGTGTGTCGGGGGGGAGGGGATTTCTGCTTGGGCTGCCCCCACGCGCTGGCGCTTAAACTCCAAAAGGAAGCTTACAAGCAGTGCAAATTTGGACAGATGACTAGGGAGGAGTATAAAAATATTGCTTGGGTATGCAGGGGTGTAATCAGGAAGGCCAAGGCACAACTGGAGTTGCAGCTAGCAAGGGATGTGAAGGGGAACAAGAAGGGTTTCTACGGGTATGTTAGCAACAAGAAGAAGGTCAGGGAATGTGTGGGCCCCTTACTGAAAGTGGGAGGCAGCCTAGTGACACATGAGGTGCAAGAAGGTGAAGTACTCAATGCTTTATTTGCCTCAGTCTTCACAGACAAGGTCAGCTCCCAGACTGCTGCACTGGACAACACAGTATGGGGAGGAGGTGAGCAGTGCTCAGTGGTGAAAGAACAGGTTAAGGACTATTTAGAAAAGCGGGACGTGCACAAGCCCATGGGTCCAGATCTAATGCATCCAAGGGTGCTGAGGGACTTGGCTGATGTGATTGCAGAGCCATTGGCCATTATCTTTGAAAACTCGTGGTGATCGGGGGAGGTCCCGGACGATTGGAAAAAGACAAATATAGTGCCCATCTTTAAAAAAGGGAAAAAGGAGAATCCGGGGAATTACAGACTGGTCAGCCTCACTTCAGTCCCCGGCAAATTCATGGAGCAGGTCCACAAGGGATCCATTTTGAACCACTTGGAGAAGAGGAAGGTGATAAGGAACAGCCAACGTGGAATCACCAAGGGCAAGTCATGCCTTCTGTGATGAGATAACTAGCTCTGTGGATATGGGGAAAGTGGTGGTTGTGATACGGCAAAGCTTTTGATACGGTCTCCCAAAGTATTACTGCCGGCAAGTTAAAAACGTATGGATTGGATGAATGGACTATAAGGTGGATAGAAGCTGGCTAGATTGTCAGACTCAATGGGTTATCAACAGCTTGATGTCTAGTTGGAAGCCAGTATCAAGCGGAGTGCCCCAGGGGTCGGTCCTGGGGCCGGTTTTGTTCAACATCTTTATCAATGACCTGGATAATGGGATTAATTGCACCTTCAGCAAATTCACAGATGACACTAAGCTGGGGGAAGAGGTAGATACACTGGAGGGTAGGGATAGGGTCCAGAGTGACCTAGACAAATTGGAGGATTGGGCCAAAAGAAATCTGATGAGGTTCAACAAGGACAAGTGCAGAGTCCTGTACTTAGGACGGTAGAATCCCAGGCACTGCTACAGGCTGGGGACCGATTGGCTAACTGGCAGTTCTGCATAAAAGGTCCTGGGGATTACAGTGGACGAGAAGCTGGATATGAGTATCAGAGTGCCCTTGTTGCCAAGAAGGCCAAAGGCATATTGGGCTGCATTAGCAGGAGTGTTGCCAGCAGATCGAGGGAAGAGATTATTCCCCTCTATTCGGCACTGGTGAGGCCACATCTGGAGTATTGTGTCCAGTTTTGATCCCCCCACTACAGAAGGGATGTGGACAAATTGGAGAGAGTCCAGCAGAGGGCAATGAAAATGATTGAAAATGAAAAGGGGCACATGACGCACCAGGAGAGGCTGAGGGAACTGGGGTTATTTAGTCTGCAGAAGAGAAAAATGAGGGCGGGGGGTTTGATAGCAGCCTTCAACTACCTGAAGGGGGGCTCCAAAGAGGATGGAGCTCGGCTGTTCTCAGTGGTGGCAGATGACAGAACAAGGAGCAATGGTCTCAAGTTGCAGTGCGGGAGATCTAGGTTGGATATTAGGAAACACTATTTCACTAGGAAGTTGGTGAAGCACTGGAATGGGTTAACTAGGGAGGTGGTGGAATCTCCATCCTTAGAAGTTTTTAAGGCCTGGCTTGACAATGCCCTGGTTGGGATGATTTAGTTCGCGTTGGTCGTGCTTTTAGCAGGGGGTTGGACTAGATGACCTCCTGAGGTCTCTTCCAACCCTGATATTCTGTGATTCTATGAAATGCAAGTGGTGCAAAATAATAGCGAGATGGCTCCCTGGTGATGCAAATCCAAGGCAGCATCCACACTGGGGCGGTCAATTTCAGCCAGGGGTGGTGGGTTTTGTGATATGGTGACGTATCCAGGTAGGGGTTTCCAATCCCTTTTCCAGGGCTGGGATAGAACCCAGGAGTCCTGGCTCCCAGCCCCCCGTTCTAACCACTAGACCCCACTGTCATGGGGCCCCCTGGCGATGCTCTGGAACTGCTCCAGACGAAGCTAGTAAAGACTCTGGGGAAGTCTCCTTTCTGTGAGCAGCCGGTCTTCAGGACACACAGCTCACACAACTTCCACCTTCCTGGGTCTGACCTCGGAGCATTCAGCATCCTCTGCCCCTTAAGAACTTAAGATACTTAAGAACTACCTAGGGGAAACTGAGGCACCCCCACAATATTCAGAGGAAACATTAAGAACAGTCCCGCTTCATCACACCCACTCCCCTCCCAGGGCTGGTGACAGAACCCAACGGTCCCAAGCTGCCGGGTGCTTTGGCCATGGGGTGTAAAACGGTCCCGTCTTTGCTTCCTCTCCCACCGCTGCAAAGGTGCAGAAGCTGCTTTAATAGCAGCCTCCCCCTGCCCCCCCCCACACGCCCAACTGAGTCTCAGGCCTTGCTAATGCTCAGTACCACGGCAGCCCCAGGAGATGATTGCTGCGGGGGTGTCAGCCCAGGGGGAGGTAGTGACTCCTAGAAGCAGGGAGAGCAGCAGCACCGTAGATCAGGGAGGTCTGGCAATGCCAGTGGCTGTCTCGGGTTTGGCAGCCCTGGCACTTAGCGCAGATTGTCAAAGGCCAAACCCCTCTCACCACCGGCTCTGTAGCTCCCCCTTGCTTTCGGTCTGTCTTAGGCACCATCCTGGCCCTCATCCCCCTGGCATTCGAGCACTGCCCAACCTCGATTGCATTTATTCTAACTGCCCCCTGCAGGGCAGGGCCTGGCTGCTACCCGCACTGTACAGACAGGGAACCGCTGCAGAGAGAGAATAAGGGACTTGCTCAAAGCCAAACAGAGCATCTGTGGCAGAGCTGAGAAATGAATATGGGTCTCCTGGGTCCCAGGATGGCACCTTCTCGTTCAACCTCCTGCCCCCTTCGTCCCTGGTTCAGTGGGAGCTGTGGGAGCTCTCTGGGGCACAGGAGCTGGCTGGTGCCCAGATGGAGCTACGTTGCCTATTGCACAGATCTCGCTTTTCCCAAACATTGAAAATGCTGCTCCAACCATACCTGGGCCCACCAGGATCCTTGCAGTTGGTCCGTGCTAAATTGTGAACTGTGCCCTGGCCTCCCAGAGCGGGGCAATGGGAGAGGGTGGGGCTGGCCCAAGGCCCTGCTGGATTACGGCTCACGCGTACGGGGTCCCAGTGCTACAGAGCTCTGTGCCCGGATGGCGCTTTGTGGGGGTTTCGCAGCTCCTCTCTCCAAGGCCTGTGTGGGAGCAGCCGCTGCAGAGAATCCCAGGCCTGATTCCCCCCACGCTGGGTCTCCTGAATGGCCCCTGCCCTGGGGGCTCCATTCCTCACCCAGTGTCTCCTGCTGACTCTCCAGCAGCTGCACGGCAGGCGTCCTAAGGCACCTCTAGTCCTCTCCAGAGCTCAGGGGGACTGTCCTGGCATCAGACTGTCCTGGTGAATGGAACAATGGCTCCGGGCAGTCGGAGAATGCCTGTTCCCCCAGCAACCTCAGTGCCATTCCCTCTGGAAGTGATGGTGTCAGCGAAGGTGCTGGAGGTGGTCAGGCCTCCTGGTTGGAGGTGGACTCAGGAGGCCGGGGCATGGGTGGAGCGAGGCTGAAGCAAGAGCTGGGCTGGAGCAGGACGAGGATCAGGGCTGGAGCAGCCTAAGACTGTTGCCAATATCAGGCAGGAGCGAGTTCCTGGCCCTGGAGTCGTGTTGAGCAGACTGAGCTGCTGCTGTGAGACTGAAATACTTGCTCCGGGAGTCACGGGCCTGTTCCTGGCTTGTGGATTGGCGGGAGCCCGGCACAGGAGGGACTTAGGACCTGACACATGGCTCCAGGGGGTGCTTGGCTCCCGGCCCCGCTGGGCACTGACAGGCCAGGTGCAGGGGGCCAGGCGCAGCACCAGGGAGGACATTGGGGAGGCAGGCGTACTGAGGTGGGGCTGAGCGAGCAGGTGCTAAGGAGCTGCGGCCGGCTGGCCAGCAGGGAGGAGGAGCAGCACCCAGCTGTGGAGAGCCCAGCTGCAGCTCCACACGGGGCGCGGCCAGAGCCTGGCAGGCGGCTGGCTGAAGTGGCACTTTGTGATCTGGCGCAGGTTGGAGCTGGCTCCCCACATCCGAACGCTCTGCAGTGCCGGCGGATTCACATCTAAACCCGGATCTGGCTCCCAATTCACAGCTGGCCCCTCCCCCCGATCTGGAGTGGCTGAGACTCCAGCGCTCTGTGGAAGAGGCCAACAAATGCCAGCTCCTGGGGTGGGCTTCCCCCAGAGACAACCCCGTGCTGGGAAGGGAGGTTCCAAGAGCCGGCAGCTCCACCACTCACACTCCCAGCTTCCTGGGAATGAGCCAGGAGCAGAGTCCCAGTCCCCGTCCCCTGGCATTAATCCAGGGACTCCGCACTGGGGATGTGCACCTGGCAGCATGCAGCCTCCTGAGAACACACAGGCCAGGGTGCAGGGCGAGGGCTCCCAGAGAGAAACGGCAGGAGGGCAATGCTGGGAACCCCCAGGCCATCTTCAGCTCAAGCATGAGGGCACCCAAGCATCCTGGAGAGCATGAATCTAGCTTCAGCTCAGCCTTTATGTCCCTCCATTCTCTGTGCTAGATGGGTTGGTCTCCCGGAGGGACGAAAGTGCCCATCAGGAGTTCCTAGCTTATCCAATGTCAGTTTCCCGCTCTTGTGAAAAAAACAGTGACTTCCCTTACACAGGAGCTGGTGTTCTTCAGGCTGGGCTGGGCCTGTACACGTTCCTCTGTAGGGGTGTGTGCACCCAGGGCCCGTGAGTCGCAGACGTTTGCCAATGAACATTTGCCAACAGACGTTTGCCCCCTGCTCTCCCCGTGTGCTCAGGGACCGCCATCAAAAGGGCACGTCTGCCACCTCCCTCTCAAGTCCTTCGCACCTACATACTGCCAGGGGAACATCCCCATTTCTACTGAGGCCTCAGGGACAGGGTTTATGATGAAGCGGCTGGAGTTGATCTCCTCCCCCGCCCCCCGTGTTGCACCCCAACGGCTAGCTGGGGATCCAAACTGACACTCCCCGGTTTGAGCCCCTGCCTAGCCAGGCCCTGTTCCCTCCCCCCAGGCAGTTGTTGGCCCTGAACTCCTGCAGGCAGCCATGGCACACAGGTGCTTGGGGGCTTGAGAGAAGGACTATCACCAGCTGAATGACCCCTGCCTGTACGGTGGGGACTGAGGCCACTGCCAGCAGGTGCCCCCCAAGTCCTGTGCTATGCTGAGTCTGGGGAGATGGGCAGGTTCAGCCTCATTAGAAGGGATCGGCCAGACAGAAAGGCAGAATCGGGTCCCCGCACAGAGCCCCTCTACTACCTGCCTGTGTCCGAACCACCAGGACAGTGGCCAATCCCACCTTCAGGTCAGGTTCCAGCGTCGGGCCCTGTCCATACCCACAGCGTGTGGCACCCAGCATGCGCTGATAGACTCCGGTACATGCAGTAAGTTCACAGACACTAGAAACTGCCTAACACCAGGCTGGGGGCTGGGGATGTGTAGGGTACAGAGCACAGCGCCCCCTAACGCCGGCCAGGGGCCCTGGAAGCTGGGGGAACATGTAGGATCCAGAGCACAGCATCCCCTAACACCAGGCTGGGGGGCAGGGAGAGGGGGGATACGTGGGGTACAGAGCACAGCGCCCCCTCACACCAGGACACGAGGTCTCGTCCGTCTCAGGGTGGAAATGATCACACCCTTCGAATGGGGGATCTGCCACGGGCACTGGCAGGAGTGCGCTGCTTTACATTAAGGTTCTTTGGCTGATGGGCGAACCTCACCCCGCCCTGCGTTTCGAGTGTGAACAGCTTTCGATGGAAACCCAGACGGCAGAGATGGAGCAGGACTAACTGGGGTCACTGAGTCTCGCCCTCACCCCGTGTCTACACTGTATGAGGGTGGGAAATAGCAGGTGCCTTTTCTTGCCCTGATACGATTTTGGAGATACTGACGCTTGCGACAGCTTTCTCCCTGTGTGGGTTGTGAGATCCAGGGGAGCCGTCTGTGTGCTCTGTACAGGACAAGGTGTGTAGATCGTTTATACCTCAATGTATCACTGTAAATACAGTTATTTAATATATCAAATAAAAGAAGAACAATACATCAAAAAGAATCAAAATGAAACAGAGGATTGCTATGTACAGGGGGGATCATAGAATCATAGAATCATAGAATATCAGGGTTGGAAGGGACCCCAGAAGGTCATCTAGTCCAACCCCCTGCTCAAAGCAGGACCAATTCCCAGTTAAATCATCCCAGCCAGGGCTTTGTCAAGCCTGACCTTAAAAACCTCTAAGGAAGGAGATTCTACCACCTCCCTAGGTAACGCATTCCAGTGTTTCACCACCCTCTTAGTGAAAAAGTTTTTCCTAATATCCAATCTAAACCTCCCCCACTGCAACTTGAGACCATTACTCCTCGTTCTGTCATCTGCTACCATTGAGAACTGTCTAGAGCCATCCTCTTTGGAACCCCCTTTCAGGTAGTTGAAAGCAGCTATCAAATCCCCCCTCATTCTTCTCTTCTGCAGGCTAAACAATCCCAGCTCCCTCAGCCTCTCCTCATAACTCATGTGTTCCAGTCCCCTAATCATTTTTGTTGCCCTTCGCTGGACTCTCTCCAATTTATCCACATCCTTCTTGAAGTGTGGGGCCCAAAACTGGACACAGTACTCCAGATGAGGCCTCACCAATGTCGAATAGAGGGGAACGATCACGTCCCTCGATCTGCTCGCTATGCCCCTACTTATACATCCCAAAATGCCATTGGCCTTCTTGGCAACAAGGGCACACTGCTGACTCATATCCAGCTTCTCGTCCACTGTCACCCCTAGGTCCTTTTCTGCAGAACTGCTGCCTAGCCATTCGGTCCCTAGTCTG
The DNA here is from genome assembly GCF_965140295.1 of Lepidochelys olivacea. NCBI lineage: Eukaryota > Metazoa > Chordata > Testudines > Cheloniidae > Lepidochelys > Lepidochelys olivacea. The sequence continues at coordinate 60,186 of NW_028181946.1, read as the reverse complement.
TAGCTGTGCATTGGGTTCTTCCGTCCTAAGTGCAGGACCCTGCACTTATCCTTACTGAACCTCATCAGATTCCTTTTGGCCCAATCCTCCAATTTGTCTAGGTCCTTCTGTATCCTATCCCTCCCCTCCAGCGTATCTACCACTCCTCCCAGTTTAGTATCATCCGCAAATTTGCTGAGAGTGCAATCCACACCATCCTCCAGATCATTTATGAAGATATTGAATAAAACCAGCCCCAGGACCGACCCCTGGGGCACTCCACTTGATACCGGCTGCCAACTAGACATGGAGCCATTGATCACTACCCGTTGAGCCCGAAATTTAGCCAGCTTTCTACCCACCTTATAGTGCATTCATCCAGCCCATACTTCCTTAACTTGCTGACAAGAATACTATGGGAGACCGTGTCAAAAGCTTTGCTAAAGTCAAGAAACAATACATCCACTGCTTTCCCTTCATCCACAGAACCAGTAATCTCATCATTGCTATGTACAGAGGGGTTTGCACGTGACTAGTTAACTGCTCGAGAGCTTTCATCACCGTGTACTTTCTGACAGGTTTCCGCGCCCTGTGTAGGGTTTATGTCCCGCCCTCCGTCCCCGTTTCCGGTCGTGTACGCTTTTGGCGCCATCGGCCCTTTTGAACATTTCTTTTGTATTGTTTTCTGTGTTTGGCCTAAGGGAAGGTTGCGTTCTTGTCTTTTGACATATTTAGAGAAAAAGTATGAACAAGTAGAAAGAAAGGCTGTAAGGGGTTCGCGGCTCCCTCCCCATCCATCAGGGTGGGAGACCACGCCCCTCGCTACGATACTTCCAGGAACTATCTTGGTTCAGGGGAAAATTAGCCCAGTGTTAATGGTTCTGGCCTGCAGTCAGGCCGAGCAATGGTAGAGAGTCTGTTTGCCCGGGGCCCTCATTCAGGGCAGGGCTGCAGTCAAGTAGGGGCTCTGGCCTACAATCCGCAGGCAGAGCAGCAGAAGGTCCATTTGCCTGGCCCTTGATCAGGGCAGGGCAGCAATCAAGTAGGGGGGCTCTGGCGTACAGTCCGGCAGAGCCGTCGCCGTCTAGGGGAGCTTAGCTCTCTGGTGGGAGAGTCAGCACAACCGTCTGGCGTCCTGATTCAGGCAGGTGCCAGACCAATCAGGCCTCCTGACAACCAGGTGGGGAACCTGCCACTCCTGACGGTGGCGTGGCGGTGGTAGGGGAACCCAGGCCTTCCCGCTCCACTGCGTCCCCACCCAGGGCCCTAAACAGCAGCGGAGTGGTCCGCCACTGGTCAGCGGGGAAAATCCGATCACAACACGCTGGCCGGCTTGTAGTCAATAATACAGCTGAACCCGATTCAGCTGCCCTGGGCTCCTTCCTACACACCCATTCCGTGTGTACATGGGTTCCAGGGTTGTTGTTCGCTTACTGGGGTAGACGGCTAATGGCAGCCCCACCAGCTCCTTGGAGTCCCCGGCGTCTGGCAGCGCCGGCAGCCCCTCTGGCTCTCTGTCAGGATAGCGCTCTCCATTAGGGGAGCAGGGAAAAGACGTCCTGCTCCTCCAGCAGCTCTCTCCCAACTCAGCTGGAGGGGCGGCCTTTTATAGTTCCGCTTCCTGTCCCACCCCTCTGCTTCCGGCAGGGTGTCATGCGGTGGGAGACAAGCCTGCTTTCTGCAACCCTCCTGCCCCCAACAACCCACTTCAGCGAGTCCCAAAATCAAATCCACTTACCAGGGGTCTCCTATCCTCTTTGCGCTTCGCCAACATCCGGGGTAGAAAAGAGCTCCTGGCCGCATGCATCTCTGACCTCCGAGTCATCTTCTGCCTCTGGGTCCCCCTCCACATCCTCGTCCAAGATTTCCTCCTCCTGGCTCGGTCCACTCTCAACTGCCATGCGAGCCACCAAAGTATCCACAGTGGTGTTCGCAATGGAGGTGGGGTCGCTGTGGAGTATCATGTCCAGCTCTTTGGAGAACCAGCAGCTCATAGGCGCAGCACCGGAGTGGCGGTTTGCCTCCCGCGCCCTGTGCTCGGCGTTCCGCAGCTCCTTCACTTTCAACCTAAACTGCCATGTGTCCCGGTCATCGCCCCTTTCTGTCATGCATCGTGAAATCTGTCCGTAGGTGTAATCATAGAATCATAGAATATCAGGGTTGGAAGGGACCCCAGAAGGTCATCTAGTCCAACCCCCTGCTCAAAGCAGGACCAATTCCCAGTTAAATCATCACAGCCAGGGCTTTGTCAAGCCTGACCTTAAAAACCTCTAAGGAAGGAGATTCTACCACCTCCCTAGGTAACGCATTCCAGTGTTTCACCACCCTCTTAGTGAAAAAGTTTTTACTAATATCCAATCTAAACCTTCCCCACTGCAACTTGAGAATGATGCTGGTTCTGGCGGGACCCAACTGAGAGTGCCAGTTCAGGACAAACTGCTTCAAGCAGGGCAGTTACAGCCGAAGGCTGGGGGTTTTCCACCTCCAAGGCAAACCAAACCAGCCAAACAGAGCAGACTTTGGTCTCACCCCACTTGCTCACCACAAGTCACACAAGCAATTCCCTTCGACGCTTCAGTTTCCCAGTATCACCAATTGTTATGGGGACAAATGGTTATGAAAACCAATACCCCAGGAAAAGAAAAAAGGCTCTCTTGATCCCAAAGGACCAAACCCCAGACCCAGGTCAATATACAAATCAGATCTTGTCCCAAATCACGCTGTTGCCAATCCTTTAGAATCTAAAATCTAAAGGTTTTGTTCATAAAAGGAAAAAGCTATAGATGAGAGCTAGAATTGGTGAAATGGAATCAATGACATACAGTCATGGCCAAGTTCTTGGTTCAGGCTTGCGGCAGCGACAGAATAAACTGCAGGTTCAAATCAAGTCTCTGGAGAACATCCACAGCTGGGATGCGTCTTTCAGTTCTTGGTTCAAAGCTTCAGTGTAGCAAAGTCCCTCCAGAGGGATGAAGCAGGACTGAAAACAAGATGGAGGAGCTGCAGCAGCTTTTTATATTCTCTTGCCATGTGGTCTTTCTTTCTTTGTCCCAAAGACAAGCTGTCCATCACGTGGCCTGGAAAAACCTCCAAGTTCTGTCCATAGGCAGGTCCCTGCACACTGTGCTGAGTCCCAAGGCTTGTCTGCCTTCTCTCAATGGGTCAATTGTGTAGCTGATGGTCCTTAATCGGTCATCAAGCAGGCTAGGCATTGCATCCGATGAAGTGAGCTGTAGCTCACGAAAGCTTATGCTCAAATAAATTTTTTAGTCTCTAAGGGCCACAAGTCCTCCTTTTCAACTTGTCTGGGGTGTCACCCAGACGCATAGTACAAGTTTGAGCCACAGACAGTACAGAGTCAATACTTATAACTTAAAATACAAAAATGACACAAGCATATAGAGAGCATAATCATAACCAGCAAATCATAACCTTGCCTTAGACTCCTTATTGGACCCCCCTTTATACAAGATTTGGTGCCACTACAGGACCTTGGTTGCAGCAATGATCTATATGAGTTCAAACCGATGACCAGAGAGGCGAGAGCAGGCATTGTGGGACACCTCCCGGAGGCCAATTGCAGCGCCGTAATCGACCTCGGTGTCTACACTGGCACCGCAGCCTGTAGCCCCGGTGCAGAAAGTTTTTTAAACTGTGCAGTGCTTTTTTTAAAGCGCTGCAACTGCCCTGTTTCCGCACCCTGAGTGGCGTGGCCATGCGTACACCTCACCAGTTGCAGCGCAGAAAGCTGCTTTACCGCGCTGCAACTTGCCAGCGTAGACAGGACCTAAGGAAACAGTGCCATGACTTTAAACCTCCTGTTTACCGGAAAAAAACAAGGCTGTGTTTTGGAATGGAATAAAAATGCACCTTTTAAAAATGCAGTAACAGTTTTAACACATGATGAAAGTTATATTAAGCTTATTAAACATTTTAGATTTTTGTTGCATTATCAGATTGCTTTTGTTCTTAAATGTTTGCAGCCCAAGGGCTGAGACATAAATACATGCTTCTGTGTTTGTTTTGGGTCTAGAAGCGGTATTAAAAGTAATGCTTTATAAAAGCAAAAAGGCTTTTTCATTTGTACTTTGTGTTTCTAAGAAGACAAAAAGCATTTTAGTCATAAGTTTGACAGGGGCATTTTTGAATTAGCCAGTTTGTTTTCAAAAGATGTCTAGTTACCATGAGGCAAAAGCCAGGGCCGTAAAGTTAATTAAAGGAAATGTAGATTTCAAAGCCTCCTGGTTACAGAAATGGGAATGGCCATATCACCATTCACAAAATCTTTTTCTTAACTCTTTAAATAAACTTACTATATAAAAGAATACAAAAAGAGACCCAAACCAAAACAGCTTTACCTTTAAATTGTAAAGAAAGCTCTAAAAATCAGGGTACAGTTAAAACCTTCATGTTTTTAAGGTTTGGATTTAGACAAAAAAGAAGAAAAAGCAGCTGATGTGAAAAAGTTCTGACAGAGATAAGGAGCTTGTTCTGTTTCCAACATACACACACATACATTCTTCTTCTTTTCTCATGTTTTTTTGAAATGTAAACCAGGACAAACAGGTTTGCTTTAGGCCTGTTATATAAAATCTGCATGAAGCAGGATTTAAAAATAGCTGCCTTCCCCTGTTTAGCTCGCATGTCCTGTGACCAAAGTTGTTTCACTGTAAAGATGGCCAGAACATGTATGAATTTAAAACAAACAAGAACCCACAGCAGATTCCTTTTCAAAAGACACCCTTTGAACTTATTAAGAGTGTAAAATAAAGAAGCATCTTGGGGTTAAAACCACAGGCAGTTTACAAAAGTAATTTGTTAAAGTTAAATTAAGTTTTTATTGAGTAAGGGATTTTCGTATGATTTTTTTGTTGCATTATCAGACTGTCTTTGTTTCTAAATGTTTGCAGTCCGTGTGCTGAGACCCAGGTACAAGCTCTTTTTTAACTGTTTAAATGGACTTAATATATGAAAAAATGCAAAAAGAGAAAGTTGGTTTTTTTATGGTTACCTTGAAATTGTAAAAAAAACTTTAAAAATCAGGGTATAGTTAAAAACCTCACGTTTTGAAAGTATGGATTTCTACAAAACACAAGAAAAAGCAACTTATGTGAACCAGTTAGCTTTTTTTTAAACCAGAGATAAAGTATTTGTCGCCCCCCTTTCTCCCATGCCCCCCCCCCCACACACACACACACATTTTTCTTTCCTAGTGATTTTTTAAGTGTAAACCAAAGGCCAAATTTGACCTATTTGAAGCAGGCCCTTCTGCTTTTAAATTTTTTTTGCAGCAAAGGCAGAGGATTAAAACTAAATGTAAACCTAAGGGGCTGTCAAGTTTTACTGATAATTAGTAAGATCAACACCTGTTTACAGGAACGTTAATGGTAAAGAGAAAGCAATATTACCATTCACAATCTATTTAACACATTTGTAACCCTTGAAATGAACTCTCTTGTTCTGTAGGGAAATAAAGAGGCCCCTTTGTAACACGAACTGGTTTAAACTCTTAAGAAGGTGTCTACACTGCCCACGTGAAATCGCTGCCGCGACAACGCTTTAAGGTGGCAGTGTCCTCGCGGCTCCAGCTCAGGAGGGTGTTTTTTCACACCCCTGAGCGGGGCAAGTTTCAGCGCTGTAAGTGGCAGTGTAGACAAGCCCTAATTGAACTGTGACATTTTAAAACAGGGAACACTCTCTAAAAACCCCGAAAATTATTTTTGTTGTTTGTCAGCCCCAGTGGGAAAAGTCCCATAAAATTTAAAAGGCTTTAAAGCCAATGCGGTTATCTATCTATCTATCTATCTATCTATCTATCTGTCTAGTGGGAAAGGTGCTTGGGGCCTGTTTTTTTAGATAAGAATAAGGCAGTTAAAGGGGGTGGGTGGTGAGGGGAGGGGCGGGGAGGGGAGGGAGAGGGCTCTTGTTTAAAAATCTTGGGTTGATAGGATTGGTTCAGGAAAATGCATTCTATGATGCAGCTGTAGAACAGTTTCTGATTGGTCCGCCCGAGAGGCAGAGATAACCATGCTGGAGGCTGTGAGCCTTGGGAGCTCCCTCTTTTCCCAGGGGCAGCCTCAAGGGAAGGAAGCAAAAGTGGATGGGAACCTGGGAGGCAGTGACCATGCATGAGATGGTCGAGTTCAGGGTCCTGACACAAGGAAGAAAGGAAAGCAGCAGAATATGGACCCTGGACTTGAGAAAAGCAGACTTTGACTCCCTCAGGGAACTGGTGGGCAAGATCCCCTGGAAGAATAACATGAGGGGGAAAGGAGTCCAGGAGAGCTGGCTGTATTTTAAAGAATCCTTATTGAGGTTACAGGGACAAACCGTCCCGATGTGTAGAAAGAATAGTAAATATGGCAGGCTTGGCTTAACAGTGAAATCCTTGCTAATCTTAAATACAAAAACGAAGCTTACAAGAAGTGGAAGATTGGACAAATGACCAGGGAGGAGTACAAAAATATTGCTCGGGCATGCAGGAGTGAAATCAGGAAGGCCAAAGCACACCTGGAGTTGCAGCTAGCAAGAGATGTCAAGAGTAACAAGAAGGGTTTCTTCAGGTATGTTAGCAACAAGAAGAAAGTCAAGGAAAGTGTGGGCCCCTTACTGAATGAGGGAGGCAACCTAGTGACAGAGGATGTGGAAAAAGCTAATATACTCAATGCTTTTTTTGCCTCTGTCTTCACGAACAAGGTCAGCTCCTAGACTACTGCACTGGGCAGCACAGCATGGGGAGGAGGTGACCAGCCCTCTGTGGAGAAAGAAGTGGTTCGGGACTATTTAGCAAAGCTGGACGAGCACAAGTCCATGGGGCCGGATGCATTGCATCCGAGAGTCCTAAAGGAGTTGGCGGACGTGATTGCAGAGCCATTGGCCATTATCTTTGAAAACTCATGGCGATCGGGGGAAGGCTCCGACGACTGGAAAAAGGCTAATGTAGTGCCCATCTTTAAAAAAGGGAAGAAGGAGGATCCTGGGAACTACAGGCCAGTCAGCCTCACCTCAGTCCCTGGAAAAATCGTGGAGCAGGTCCTCAAGGAATCAATTCTGAAGCACTTAGAGGAGAGGAAAGTGTTCAGAAACAGTCAGCAAGGATTCACCAAGGGCAAGTCATGCCTGACTAATCTAATTGCCTTCTATGACGCGATAACTGGCTCTGTGGATGAGGGGAAAGCGGTGGACGTGTTGTTCCTTGACTTTAGCAAAGCTTTTGAAACTGTCTCCCACAGTATTTTTGCCAGCAAGTTAAAGAAGTATGGGCTGGATGAATGGACTATAAGGTGGATAGAAAGCTGGCTAGATTGTCGGGCTCAACGGGTAGTGCTCAATGGCTCCATGTCTAGTTGGCAGCCGGTATCAAGTGGAGTGCCCCAAGGGTCGGTCCTGGGGCCGGTTTTGTTCAATATCTTCATAAATAATCTGGAGGATGGTGTGGATTGCACCCTCAGCAAGTTTGCAGATGACACTAAACTGGGAGGAAAGGTAGATACGCTGGAGGTTAGGGATAGGATACAGAGGGCCCTAGACAAATTGGAGGATTGGGCCAAAAGAAATCTGATGAGGTTCGGCAAGGACAAGTGCAGAGTCCTGCACTTAGGATGGAAGAATCCAGTGCACCGCTACAGACTAGGGACCGAATGGCTCTGCAGCAGTTCTGCAGAAAAGGACCTAGGGATTACAGTGGACAAGAAGCTGGATATGAGTCAACAGTGTGCCCTTTTTGCCAAGAAGGCCAATGGCATTTTGGGATGTATAAGTAGGGGCACTGCCAGCAGATCGAGGGATGTGATCGTTCCCCTCTATTCGACAGTGGTGAGGCCTCATCTGGAGTACTGTGTCCAGTTTTGGGCCCCACACTACAAGAAGGATATGGAAAAATTGGAAAGAGTCCAGCGGAGGGCAACAAAAATGATTAGGGGACTGGAACACATGACTTTTGAGGAGAGGCTGAGGGAACTTGGGATGTTTAGTCTACGGAAGAGAAGAATGAGGGGGGATTTGATAGCTGCTTTCAACTACCTGAAAGGGGGTTCCAAAGAGGATGGCTCTAGACTGTTCTCAGTGGTAGCAGATGACAGAACAAGGAGTAATGGTCTCAAGTTGCAGTGGGGGAGATTTAGGTTGGATATTAGGAAAAACTTTTTCACTAGGAGGGTGGTGAAACACTGGAATGTGTTACCTAGGGAGGTGGTGGAATCTCCTTCCTTAGAAGTTTTTAAGGTCAGGCTTGACAAAGCCCTGGCTGGGATGATTTAATTGGGGATCGGTCCTGCTTTCAGCCGGGGGTTGGACTAGATGACCTCCTGAGGTCCCTTCCAACCCTGATATTCTATGATTCTATGATTCTATGAAGGGTAAGTTCTCTTCCCCCTCCCCCTTCGCCCCTCCTGCAGGTTGCTATACTTTCCGTGCATAGTGACAGGTTTCAGAGTAGCAGCCGTGTTAGTCTGTATTCGCAAAAAGAAAAGGAGGACTTGTGGCACCTTAGAGACCAACGCATTTATTTGAGCATAAGCTTTCGTGGGCTACAGCTCACTTCATCGGATGCTCATGAAAGCTTATGCTCAGATAAATTTGTTAGTCTCTAAGGTGCCACAAGGACTCCTTTTCTTTATACTTTCCTTGTCTCACTAACCAAAAAGGATCTCTTCCTGTTTTCTATACTCTCCTTCCCTCACTAACCAAAAAAAGGATCTTTCTCTCTTTTGCACAGCTCTGTGCTCTGCTTAGTAACAAAAAAGGATCTTTCTCTTTCTGTTTTCTGTACTTTACACAGCCCTGTGTCACTGACACAGGATCTCTAGCTCATTTTTCAGCCGTGTGATTTCTTTCACCCGACCTTCTCAACCTTCCTTTCGAGTTTCCTCTTTTCTTTAATGAGCCTTTGCTTTTTAAAATTGATTTCAATTTTTTTACTCTTATTATGTTTTAGTCCCAACAACAATAACCTTTTACCACGTTCTTACTTATCTATAAAACACACTCCTCTCTCTTGTTGCTTTCTATAGTTTCCCCTCTTCCTTCTATTTAAAATAACCTTTCTTTCCTTTTTTCTTCTAAGGCTAAGCAATCTTTCTTTTTTTAAAACTCCTTTCCTTTAAAACTCCTTTAAGGCCTCTGTCATGAGGGGGCATGGTCTCCTGCCCTGGCAGCCTGGGAGGGAGTTGGGAACACCCACTGGTGGGCAGAACTGGGACACCCATAGCAGCAGAGGGGCGGGGCAGGAAGCGACACTATAAAAGGCCGGCCCTCCAGCTCAGATGGGAGTGAGCTGCCAGATGAGCAGCACGTCTCTTCCCTGCTGTGGAAGCACAGACCTAACGGAGAGTGCTATCCTGACAGAGACCAGAGGGGCTGCCAGATGCCAGGGACACTGAGAAGCTGGTGGGGCTGCCACTCACTGTCCTCCCCCAGAGCTCGCTGTTGCCGGCAGGGAAAGGGCTGGGGGGAGTCCTCCTCTCTGGCCCCTATCCCGGAGCAGCCTGCCTGCACCCCAAACTCATCCCCAGCCCTGCCCCACCCCAGAGCCCACACCCCCAGCCAGAGCTTTCACCTCTCCACCACACCCTCAATCCTCGCCCTGAGCCCTTCCAACACCCCAAACACCTTATCCCCAGTCCTAGCCAGAGCCCTCATCCCCCCACACCCCAACACTCTGCCCCAGCCCTGTGCTCCTTCCTACACTACAAACCCCTCATCTCCAGTCCTAGACAGAGCCCTCATCCCCCCACACCCCAACCCTCTGCCCCAGCCCTGAGCCCCCTTCCAACACCACAAATCCCTCATCTCCAGCCCTAGACAGAGCCCTCATCTCCCTACATTCCAACCCTCTGCCCCAGCCCTGAGCCTCTCTAACCCCCCAAACCTCCCAGCCCCAAACAGAATCCTCACCCCCTACACCCCTACTCTTGCCCTGAGCCCCTCCCAAAACCCTCAGCCCTGCACCCCCTCCCTCTGCACCCCCTCCCATCCCCAAACTCCCTCCCAGAGCCTGCAGCCTGCACCCCAATACTCTGCCTAAGCCTAGGGCCTGCACCCCAGACGTCCTTCCTCACCCAAACTCCCTCCCGGAGCCTTGGGCAGGTGGGGGGGCGAAGTAGGGGCGGGTTCTGGGCACCACCAAAATTTCTGCAAACCTGCCACCCCTGAACCCATGCACACATGGAACGGGCGTGTAGCAAGGAGCCCAGGGCAGCCGAATTGGGTTCAGCTGTGTTATTGACTACAAGCCGGCCAGTGTATTGCTGTCGGATTTTCCCCACTGACGCAGTGGCGGACCGCTCCACGGCTGTTAGGGCCCTGGGCTGGGACGCAGTAAAGCGAGAGGGCCTGGGTTCCCCAACCACCGCCACCCCACCATCAGGAGTAGCAGCTTCCCCACTTGGTTGTCAGGAGGCCTGATTGGTCTGGCACCCGCCTGAATCAGGACGCCAGACGGTTGTGCTGACTGTCCCACCAGAGAGCTAACCTCCCCCAGACTGCAACGGCTCTGCCGGACTGTAGGCCAGAGCCCCCCTACTTGATTGCTGCCCCGCCCTGATCAAGGGCCAGACAAATGGACCTTCTGCTGCTCTGCCTGCCTGACTGTAGGCCAGAGCCCCTACTCGACAGCAGCCCTGTCCTGAATGAGGGCCCCGGGCAAACAGACTCTCTACCGTTGGTCGGCCTGACTGCAGGCCAGAACCATGAACACTGAGCTATTTCCCCTGAACCAAGGTACCCCGGAAGTATCGTAGCGAGGGGCGTGGTCTCCCGCCCAGGGGGAGCCGCGAACCCCCTACAGCCCCTCTTTCTACTCGTTCATACTTTTTCTCTAAATATGTCAAAACACAGCACGCTGTTAGGGTCCTGGGCGGGGACGCAGTGGAGCGGGAGGACCTGGGTTCCCCTATCCCCGCCACCCCACCGTCAGGAGTGGCAGCCTACTTGGTTGCTGCCCCGCCCTGATCAAGGGCCAGGCAAATGGACCTTCTGCTGCTCTGCCTGCCTGACTGTAGCACAAGCACGCAACCTTCCCCCGGCCAAACACAGAAAAATAATACAAAAGAAATGTTCAAAAGGGCTGATGGTGCCAAAAATGTACACGACCGGAAACGGGGACGGAGGGCGGGACGTAAACTCTACACGGGGCATGGAAACTTGTCAAAAAGTAATTGGTGATAAAAGCTATTGAGTGGTTAACTACTCACGTGGCTGGGCAGGGCAGGTGGCCAATGGGGAGGAAGCCATGGTGCGGCATGATGTGTTCCACCCTGCTCCAGGCGGGCTGTGGTGCACCAAACCCCCAGAGTAGGGAGGCTGGCTTTTACTGGGGCAGCTGGGCAGCTTCAATGACTGGGTTCTCCCTTGTACGCATCAGTCTCGTCCTGTGCAAGAGTGTCCGTAGGCTGGTGCGGGCTGGACGGTGTTTCTTGCAGGCATTGAGGATGATCATGGTCTGCAAAGCCAGGCACCTGACAGAGGACTTGCTGTCCTGCTGCAAGCCTTTGAGGACTAAGATTGAAAGGAAGGAAATGGAGGTCAGAGCCATGGTGCTCGGGAAAGCCCTGGCAGAGCAAGCCAGCGCTGTACCTCTCAGCCCGCGACAAGGAGGCAGCAGGCTGGGAGGTGGGAGGCAGGGGACTAGCAGGAACAGCCACCAACCCTCACTAAACATCCCCACTGCCCTCCACAGCTGGGAGAGCCCCCAGACACAGGCAAGAAGTCCCATTCACTCACTATTTCTAGGACTGCCCCGTCCCTGCAGGATCTGGTGGCCTCATCCCTGCCTGTATTTATGCTCCCCCTTCCCCCCTGTGCACAGATGGGCACTTAAGCCCAGAGAGGGGGAGATTCACAAAGGGGGCTTGGGCATCGTTAGGCTATGCCTAACTTCCGGTGCCCTGCTGCCCTCCAGGAAATGCCGAGGAGGGAGCTCAGCCATTCTCTAGCTCTGGTTGGGGCCCAGCTGTGAACCTGCTCTGGGAGTGAGGAGCCTGGGCTATGTCATCCCCCCTCCCCCTTTTCCCCAACAAATGTGGAGGAGACGCTGCTCTGCCCTGCGCTGGCCCAGGGGTCTGGGCACGCAGCAGGGAGGTAGATGACCGGACGTCACCTCAGTCTCCTTTGGAGCAGTGGCTTGACACCAGGCACCCCACTTGGACGTGACTGCAACAAACCCTGGGCTAGTGAGTGCAAGGGGGGGAGGCAGGACCCCACCTTTGCTGTGTTGAGGTGGGGGGGACAATCGTCTGCGAAGGCCAGCCAGCTCAGGCCCAGTTTGGGGATTTGCCAGGCCACAGCTCTGAGGTCAGGGTAAGTGCCTGGGCACATGCCAACCAGCAGACACCACAGGGTGAGGGGGAAGCTGATCAGGGGTTTGGGGATCTACATTTTACAACCCTTTGTGGCTCTCGCCCAAGATCACATTGCTGGCGTCGGAGATTGAACCCAGCCTGCGGCCCTGGGCCATTCGTCCCTCTAGCGCTCAGTGCTCAAAGCAGACACCACTCACCGTTGCAGATGGCCTCCAACTTCTCCTGGCTCTGCTGGTCCAGCTGCCGGGCAGTGAGCCCTACTCACACAAACAGCTCGTCACATCCCTGCGTCCCCAGCGAGGGTGTCAAAGCGTCTGTCACCCTCCAAGCAGTGGGGCTTTCCCCTGCCCCTCGCTGTCCAGGACGCACTCCTGAGTCCCCAGGGGAGAGGGCGAGGCCCCAGGGATGGCTGTGGGGCTGGCTGCCAAAGGAGAGCACAGCGCCTTGAGGTTCCACTACCAAGAGCCCATGGCGGGGTGGGGGAGGGGGGATGGGGACTGCATGGGGAGCAGTGGGGTTCGAGGGGCCCATCAGCCGATCAGGGCAGTTTGGGGTGAGCTTGCTCCTGCGGGTTTCTGACACCCCTGAGCCTTCATTCGGCAATCAGGAGCCAAGGGGTTACTTCTCGCTGCCGGCAGGGACTGAGGAGAGCCTGGGACTGGATCCAGCCCCCTGCTTAAGGGACCTCTCTGCTCTGTGGTTACCTAGAAACCTGATGGCCGCTTCTCTAATGGGAGCCTGCGGGTTTTCCACAAAGGCCATGGTCTGGCAGAGGAAGGTTTCTGCCCTCTCCTTGTAGCACGCCACCTAGGAGCCAGAACAAGGGAGCACAAGGTTATTAAAGGCCTTTCCATCCTGCAGGCCAGGTTCCAGATCTGTGGAGTGTCCTGCTTTCGGCCCTCCTTCCTGTGCCGGGGGGATCGCACAGAGGGACTACAGCCAGGGCCAGGTGTGGTCCCGGGGCTGGGGCTCGGTGTGGGCACTGAGCCGGGCAATGGAGGGCTCCCTCACCAGGCAGTCACAGCCTCGCCAAAGCTCCTTTTTCTGGAGGAGGGCACCGAGCTGGCTCCACCTTAGGAACTCCACTGCGCTCCTGAGGGTGTGAGAGCTGGAATCCAGGGCCGTCCCTCGGCATACGCGCCTGCGTAGGACACCATGAAATTTGGGGCATCAAATTGCCCCAAATTTCATGGTGCCACTAGGCGGCTGCATGCTGCACATGCAGCAGCCCCAGCCCCAGTGACCCGCCCTATATCTCGGCCAGCCCCGCCGCGGGCTGCGCCCACTACAAAGGGCAGGGCCGTCCCTGGAGGGGGCCCAGACAACTCCCTCCGCCTGGCCTCTTCCCCTTCCCCCCTGCTCCGTCCCCGGCCCGCCCCCATTCCACCTCTTCTCCGCAAGCCTCTTCCCCCAGCGACCCCACACTCACTGGCAGTGGCAGGAAGTGGAGTAACATGGTCCCAGCCCGCTCTCCTCCAAAAGGATTGCCCCCCGCACTCATTGGCGGTGGGAAGCGGAGTGCTGCGGCTGGGAGCTGGCAGAGTAGAGCGGGCTGGGGCCAGGCTGCTCCGCTTCCCGCTGCTGTCAGTGAGTGTGTGTGTGGGAGGATCCCTTTCCCCAAACCCCCTCCCTCGAGCGACATCGCTGGATGCGGGGCGAGGGAAGCAGAGCGGACTCTCCGCTAATCCCCCAGGCCACTCTGGGCCTGTGGGCCCCCCAAAAGTGGCCCCACACAGCTCCTGCCTCCCAGACCCTGGTGGAGGGGAGGAGGAGGCTTGGGACCCCACACAGCCCCACTGCGGGGGGGCTGGATAGGGCACCCGAATGGCTAGGGATGGCCTAGTTACCGGAGGCTGTGTGTGCTGAACGGTTCCCGGCCCGCGGCTGCTCGCGGAAGGGCGGTGGTGTGGCTAAGGCCATGGCTGGAGACCTGACTCAATTCCCAGCTCTTTCTGCAGGAACTCAGGCAAGTTGCTTCGGCCCAGGGCTACAAAGGGATTTAGGTGCCTAATGCCCATGGGCATTCAATACTTCTAAGGTGCTAGGCCTCACGCTGTGCCTTAGTTCCCCACCTCATGGGGGGTAGGAGGGTGAATTCATTACTGCCGGGGGCATTTGGCTCCCAAGTGATGGGGGCCATGAGAGCGAGCATGTGCACAGGCACCTGGGGCGGGGTGGAGGGGGGGCTTGGGCATGTCATGGCTAGTAAGAGCTGTCCGGGCTGCTTGGCCAAGGGCACATTGGGTCTTGGGCACCATCCGGAGGCTGGGTAGCTCTGCTCCTGGTAGGGACCATGGCCAGGGTTGTGCTCTTCCCACCAGCACAGCCAGGGGAATGTGCGGAGGCCAGTGGCTGTAGGAGTGGTGAGCTGACCCCTCCGCCCACCCATTCTCTCAGCCTGGCTGCAGGGGGGAGTGTTGGGCTCAGAGGAGGCAGGGAAGACTCAGCAGTTGGGTGGGGCGCCATGGTCATGGCGCTACTGGACTCAATGTTCAAGTGATTTTGAGCATCTGATTGTCACAGCACTGAGCACCTGCCCTCTGCCGGCCAGACCCTTGAAAGGGGGGTGTCACATGTTGCCCCCCCCAACAAATTCCTGGTCACTCTGTAACAATCTCACCTGCAGGCTCCATCTCGTGGCCTCACCTGGGACACATTGGGACGCTCATCGTGCAGGAGGAGGAGCAGCGGGACCAGGCTGCGGAGGACGTGCTCCTTCATCTTCCTCCTGCTGGGCCCCCTTACAAGCTCCAGCAGGTGTTTAAAGAGGGTGATGGAGAGCACCCGGAGTTTGCTGGACTCCTGCAAGAGAGGATGTGGGGAGGAGACGCTGTGACGGTCGTGCCCACCCAGCTGGGTGAGCGCTCACTGTGACAGAGATGTCTGCCCTGCAGGGGGTATTGCTAACTCACCCCCAGTCTTACAGGCACAGCTGGGGCCAGAGTCTCTTGGGCATAGCGCCATTGAAGGCAATAGAGATGCAGGTTTCCACCAGCTGAGGGGCTGGCCTGGTATCTTCTTGGCCAGAGAACCTGTTCTGTTCCCTCCGGGCCCCACAGGGTTTTGGTTTAAAGGCTCACGCCAGGGCGAGATCCTGCATCTTCGGTCTGGGCTGCCCTGTCCCTTCGGTCAGCTGGGGATCCAGGAGACCCTGGGAAGAGCTTTAGCTGGGCCTGTGCCACTACTAAATAAAGAGCGGCCGGGTCCCAGCAGAGTTCGGGAGGGCTGAGGGTAGGATTTAGCGTTGTGAGAGCTGGGGAGGTGGGTGGTCCCTCCAGGAGCCCCTACTGGGGCGTTACCCCTGGAAGGCAGTAATGGATGGGTCCCTTTCTCCCGCCCACTTTGCTGGATCTTGCTGTGCAGTGGGGGACTGAACATCAGTCTGGTGAACACGCTGGCGGGGGCTACTTTTTTTGTGGTTACAGAAGGCCTGGGGAGAACTAGCCCCTCCTTTGATGCTGCCCTGCCATGAGAACGAAGGGGAGAGGAAAGGGCGGTAGCTGCAGAACCTACAGATGGAGCCGTTTCCTTATGGAGCTGACAGGCGAGCCGTGGGATTCCTGGCCAGGGAGGGGAGGGGCAGGATTTTCACCAGGGTACCATCACTTGTTACCCTGGAAGCCAGCAGGAGCATTGCGGCCCCCTGTGCTGCAGACGCCACCTCGCTGCATGCAGGCTCAGGAATGCATGTCCTTCTTCAAGGGGAGCCTTGTCCCTGGCCTGCCCTGATCCTTGTCAGCAGGCCTGCAGGACACCAGGGTTCCCACCCTTACTGCCATATGCTCTGATGGAGAATGGGGTAGCAGAGGAAGGCGGGAATGGGGTCACATCATTTACGACAATCCTTTTTCTGGCTAGGGCCATAGCATAGGTCCCGCTAGCCCACCCGCCAGCCCCCATTCACACGTCTGTGGCTTGAAGGGTCTCCCGCGGGCCCCCAGGCCTTACATCATGAAAGAACGGCAGGAGTTTCTCAGCCACTCGCACAGCCACGGGGCTGGCGCTCTGCCTGTCCATGCCGGCGAGGATGTTTTTCAGCACGGTGATGGTATTGGAGATGACGTCCCTGTCTGCCTCGTGTAGCTGCTCCACGAAGTCTGGCAGCAGATGCTGGAGTTTCCCCACCTGTGTGAAACGAGGAGCTGCTTTACGAAACACCCTCCGGTGACCCAACAAGCCATTTCCAAAACAACGTCTGCCTCCCCTGGAGACAGAGGCACGGGAAGTAGGAGTGCAGGGGGTGCCTGGCCTTTGTCTCTTGTTCTGCAGGGCAGGGCCTGGCTCCTGCGGGGTGCGTCTCTGGGTGTGTGCAGCACCTGGCACAGCTGGGCCTGGTTGTGTCTGGGGTCTCTGGGATCCAAAGAACCCTAGCACTAGAGTAGCAGCAGAGCTGCGGACTCTAGACCCCCAGGGAATGCTGGCGACACCAGTGATCAGGGATGCCCTGACAGAGCCATTTTGCTTCAATTAGGAACCATTTTTTCCTACGAATCTCCTTTTTAAGCCTCGTACGTTTTAACTGTTGATAATGGAGCAGCTGGTGTAAGATTCAATTCATAAAGAATTAAAGAGGATAATTTCATTAATGCAAATCAACATGGGTGTATGGAAAATATTTCCCGCCAAGATCATTGCTATCTGTTTTTCGATGAGATTACAAGTTTGGTAGTTAAAGGAAAGAGCATTGGCATAGTGTATACAGACTTCTGTAAGGCGCTTGAGTTGGCCCCGCACGGCAGTTTGATCGGAAACCTAGAACGATACAAAAGTAACGTGGCCCACAACAGTTGGATTATCAACTGGCTGATAGGTCTCAAAATGTAATTGTAAACTGGGAATCAGCATTACACTGGTGTGTTTCCAGTGTGGTCTCCGCAGGGACTGGGTCTTGGCCCTATGCCATTTAACATTTTGATCAATGACCTGGAAGAAAACATAAAATCATCACTGATAAAGTTTGCAGATGACACAAGAATTGGGTGAGTGGTAAATAACGAAGAGGACAAGTCACTGACACAGAGCGATCTGAATCGCTTGGTAAACTGGGGGGGCAAGCAAACAGTATGTGTTTTCATATGGCTCATTGTAAATGAATACATCTAGGAACAGGATGGGGGACTCTGTCCTGGGAAGCAGAGACTCTGAAAAGGACTTGGGAGTGCTGGTGGAGAATCAGCTGAACAGGAGCTCCCAGTGTGGCGCTGTGGCCAAAAGAGCTCATGTGATCCTGGGATAAATAACAGAAGAATCTGGAGTGGGAGTATTTGGCACTGGTGTGACCAACTGCTGGGATCCTGGGTCCAGTTCCGGTGCCCACAATGCAAGACCAATGTTGATAAATTGCAGAGGGTTCAGAGAAGAGTCCTGAGAATGATTAAAGGATTAAAACCCATGTCTTATAGTGAGAGACTCAAGAAGCTTGATCTATTCAGCTTAACAAAGAGAAGATTGAGGAGTGCCTTGATTACTGCCTATAGGTATCTCCCTGAGGAATAAATATTTAGTATAGTCAAGAAAGTCACACTAGGCATTGATCATTCCTGTCACTGGTAGACCACATCGGTTGCACAGCTGCCCTACCTCCTTTTCACTTTATCCAAGAATAATGGGTCACTACAAAAAGTAATTTGCCCTCTGCTGATACTCACACCTTCTTGTCAACTGTTGGAAATAGGCCACCTTGATTGCATTGGCTTCATTAGCACAACAAAAGTAATTTTTCCCTCCCTCAGTATTCACCCCTTCTTGTCAACTGTTGAGAATAGGCCACTTCCACCTTAATTGAATTGGCTTGTTACTACTGATCCCCCACTTGGTAAGGCAACTCCCATCCTTTCATGTGCTATATATATATATATATATATATATATATATATATATATATATATATATATATATATATATATATATATATATATATATATATATATATTCTGCTTACTGTATTTTTCACTCCATGCATCTGATGAAGTGGGTTTTAGCCCACAAAAGCTTATGCCCAAATAAATTTGTTAGTCTCTAAGGTGCAACAAGGACCCCTCGTTGTTTTTGCTAATAAGGACTAACACAGCTACAACTCTGAAACCTATCTAGTATCCAGTTCTCTTTGTCAGCAATGGAGAACTGCTTCAGCCCAATTGGCATATTGCCTTGTCACGGAGTTCCCGGGCGATACTCTGGAACTGCTCCCTACGAAGCCAGGCAGGACTCCGGGGAAGTCTCCTTTCTGCGAGCAGACTGTCTTCAGGACATACAGCTCACACAACTTCCACCTTCCTGGGTCTGACCTTGGAGCATTCAACATCCTCTGCCCCTCCGTGCGCTTCCCACAGCGAGTCCGCTCAGGCGGGCTCCTGGGGAAGCCAGAGGGTCCTGCCCCCCAATTCCACAGTCAGACATGACTCTCAGCCAGCCAGTAAAACAGAGGTTTATTAGACGACAGGAACATGGTCTAACACAGAGCTTGTAGGTACAGAGAACAGGACCCCTCAGCCGGGTCCATTTCGGGGGGCAGTGAGCCAGACAGCCACGTCTGCACTTCACTCCATGTCCCCAGCCAGCCCCAAACTCTCTCCAGCCCCTCCCCCTCTGGGCTTTGTCCCTTTCCCGGGCCAGGAGGTCACCTGATTCCTTTGTTCTCCAACCCTTTATCTCTCACCTTGCAGGGTGGAAGGGCCCAGGCCATCAATTGCCAGGAAACAGGGTGTTGGCCATTCTCTATGTCCAGACCCCTGCACACACCTGCAAGATGTCCAAGTGATTTACAGCTGTTACTTCACGTAACTTTTCAGCAGCTGCCAAATCCAACCTGTGGTTCAAACACGAGCTCGCTAGACCATTTGGGTACTTCTTCACAATACAGCTCGCTACACCAGAGTTCTTGCCAAGCATAACACCAGCACCATCACTCGCAAATGCTACAAGAGTCATTGTGATCGGAATTCTATTTCTTGAGGCATTTCAGCCCACAATCTACAGTGCCTGAAGCCGCCGAATGTGGAAGTGCAATCAGATCAAGAAACATGAAGTGAGGATCATCATCTTCAAAGTGTCACATTTTAAATAGATTCTAATTGTCGATTCATTGCTCAGAGTAGTTGATTCATCAATAGACATGGCAATCTTTCCGTCTCTCTCCAGCATCTGAGCACTCATTCGTCGTTTGCAATGCTTTCGTTGCATTGCAGACGAGAGAGGGTCTAGCATGTCTGTAGCACTGAATTATGAGCCCTTTTGGGGGAGGGATAGCTCAGTGGTTTGAGCATTGGTCTGCTAAACCCAGGGTTGTGAGTTCAATCCTTGAGGGGGGCATTTAGGGATCTGGGGCAAAAATTGGGGATTGGTCCTGCTTTGAGCAGGGGGTTGGACTAGATACCTCCTGAGGTCCCTTCCAACCCTGATATTCTATGATTCTATGACTGATACCAATATCTACACCATGTAGTATCTGGAATTCAGTTCAATCGGGGTGATCAGCGTAGGGTTTGCTACGTTTAGCAATGTAATATGCCATTTGCTTTACCTGCACCGTTGTGTCAGGTTCTGGTTTTGTCATGTTAACCACCACTTCAACTTCAAAAGTTGTGGTTTCTGCTTCTTTTGAAAGCTGTAAAGCTAATGCAGAGGCAGTTGAATCTTTCTCTTCCTTTATCTTCATGGGCAGAGATGTTAATTTGGACTTTCAGCTAGGTCCATAAGGAGAAACAGAAAACTACCACCACCCGACTGCTATGGAGAGACCTTGGTGAAACTTTGCTACAGATAAGGCATCCAAGCTTACCATCATGGCAGGACAGCCAAGGATAATCCCTCTTCTTCGGCATCCACTAACCAGACTTCATGCCAGCTGATCTTTGGCTGTTGAAGGGTAATCTTCACGGTTCGCTTTCACTGCAATAGCCACCTCAGTGAACTCCATTCCAGGAAGAGCTCTGTTTTTGTGTTTGTGTCTGCAGTCGATGCACGGCTGCTGCTGTCTTGGTCAGCGTCTTTAGCCTTCCCAAAGAAGTAGTTAGAAATAGAAGAATTCCTAATTCTCTTTTCACTGTATCAGAGGGCTGCTGGCTGTAACAGTCAGTTGTGCCGGAGATGTGAATCCTGTGATTTAGCTTAGCTACTGTGTACGTTCTGGATCGACTACAACATTTTGTCTGGTGTTGTTTAACATCTTTATTAATGACCTGGATGTAGATAGAGAGAGCAGAGTGGTCAAGTTTGCAGATGACACAAAGCGAGAAGGAGTTGCCAATACTTTGAAGGAAAGAGCTCAAATTCAGAGGGATCATGGTAAATTGGAAGACTGGGCTATAGACAACAAAATGAAATTCACCAAAGACAAATGTGAGCTGCTACATTTAGAGAAGAAAAAACAAATGCACAGATACAGAATGGGGGATAACAGGCTTGGCAGCAGCACTGCTGAGAAGGATCTGGGAGCTGCGGTGGATCACAGCCTCCGCATGAGTCAGCAAAGCAATGCTGTTGCAAAAAAGCAAATGCAATTTTAGGTTGCATTAACAGAGGTATAGCTTGCAAGTCATGGGAGGTGATAGTACCACTCTACTCAGTGCTGGTTAGGCCTCAGCTGCAATACGGTGTCCAGTTTTGGTCACCAATGTCTAGAAAGGATGTGGAGAAACTGTAATGGATCCAGAGGCAAGTGACAAAGATGATCAGAGGGATGGAACGCAAGCCATATGAGCAAAGGTTGAAGGAACTGGCTATATTTAGTTTGGAAAAGAGGAGATTAAGGGGGGACGTGCTAATGGTCTTCAGATACTTGGAAGGCTGCCCAAAAAAAGATGGTGAAAAGTTGTTCTCTCTTGCCACAGAGGGCAGGACAAGAGGGGATGGGTTCAAACGACAGCACTGCAGATTTAGATTAAATCTCAGGAAAACCTTCCTAACTGTAAGAAGAGTAGGACAATGGGACAGACGACTAGGGAGCTTGTGGAAGCCCCTTTGCTGGAGGTTTATAGAAGGAGGCTGGAGCCATCTGTCTGGGCTGGGATAGACACAACAAATCCTGCATCTTGGCAGGGGGCTGGACAAGCTGACCTTGCGATCCCTTCTCACCCTGCGGTTCTATGAGAGGTGTCCCAGAGCACCAGGAGAGGGTTTCGGCGTGTTCTGCCTCCACTATAGCGCTGGCTAGAGTCACGCTCTCTCTCTTCAGCCCAATGGCGATACCCAGTGGGAGACTGAGAGACACCCTCAGGCCATGGTGGGGACACACGGCGCTCCTTCCCTTGCTGCAGGGGCTGGAACTTACGGCCAAGGGGGCGACGCCAGCCTCTTGCTGAGAGATGTCGTGATGCTGGCGCAGCGGCCGTTCCTGCAGCCTGTCGAGCAGCTCCCGTAGGACCTTTCCTGCGGGCTTGGGGTGGGATGTCAGCACCCTCCACATCTCCACAGCAACGCTGCAAAGGGAGAGAGCCGATTTCACCTGGCCAGAGCCCTGCCAGCCTCCAGCACCCACTGCAACCCGCACCCTGCTGGGTCTCCCGCCCCCGGCCGGCCCTTTGGTGCCCTCCTGCTGCAGCAAGGGCCCCCACTGCCTGGCGCAGGCTGCATGGGGGCCGGGTCTGAGTGTCAGCCCTGCGGGAGGCCGAGGGCTGCCATATGGGGTTTTGCAGGCTGGCCTGTCTCCACGGCAAGTCAGCCTGCAAAACCCTCCAGAACAAGCAGAAGCTCTGCAGAGAGCAGGAGGTCTCCGGAAGGTTCTGCACGCCCCTGTCCCTGGCAGCAGAACCAGTCTGGGGGAGCCGGAGCACAAGCGGCAGCAGCCCCAGCCCCGTACCTGTCACATGACAGCGAGCAGCCCAGCAGGGTTGTGACCACCTCCTCGCTGTACTGGTCGCCCAGCACGACGAGGGCCTTGAGCAGCTGCTGCTGGGCCAGCGGCTCGCTGATGGAGTCCAGGTTGTGGTAGATGCTCGTCACAGCCTCTGACACCTGGAAGGGAAGTGGGGAGATGGGAGCCTTGGCTTCCTCGCGCTGCTTTTGATCTGGGGTGCCAGGGACCTGCCCTACCTGAGAGCCATCTGCCCTCCCACATCCTCTTCTCCAGCTCCAGGCCTAGAACACAGGGCCAATTCCCGGCCTATCGATTCATAGACTGCAAGACCACAAGCGGCCATGGAGATCACCTAGACTGACCCCCGCATTGCACAGGACCTGTCCCCCAGTAATGCCGAGTGCCCAGAGACAGAGTCTCCCACGGATGGGCTCCCCCAGCAGGCTGTTCTCACTGCAGCTCTTACCCTCTCCAAGCTTGGGCTGGGGACCCACAGGATCACATGCAGCATGTGCCTGGCTGCCACCGAGTCATGGACACTGGTGTCTCTCATGCCCTTGATAGCAGTGAGCAGGAATTCCATGCGCTCGGATGGGTTGAAGTACTTCCCAAACATCTGAAACAAACCTGCCAGTGAAACCCCTTTTGCTGCCCAGTGCGGTTCCAGTCGGACCGAGCAGCCAGGACTGGCCCAGCCAGGAGTGCAGGCAAAGCCCGCTCTGCCGGGACAGGGCTGGGTTACTGCACCTGGGACGCACAGTACCCAGCCAGCAATCAGGAGCTGTCGTGCATGGCACAGGCCAGCGTGGCAGTGCACGGGGGCACAATACTGCACAGCACGGATACACTCTCTTGTGCTCAGCAGGGGCTGGCTCTGGTGCGTGGACACAATGATGCCTTGGAGAGCATTAATCTCTGGGGAAGCTCCCACCACACCTGACAAGGAGCTGGGATCAGGTTTGGATGAGACCCAGTGCATCTTGAGATGTGGCGTGGAGGGAGGAATATTGGCCCGCAATAGTAGAAGCCTTGCCAGCAGATGGAGGGAAGTGATTATTCCCCTCTATTCGGCACTGGTGAGGTCACATCTGGCCCCCCACAAGAGAAAGGATGTGGACAAATCGGAGAGAGTCCAGCAGAGGGTAATGAAAATGATTAGCGGGCTGAAGCACATGAATTATGAGGAGAGACTGAGGGAAGTGGGCTTATTTAGTCTGCAGAAGAGAAGAGTGAGGGGGGATTTGATAGCAGCCTTCAACTACCTGCGGGGGCTGGGGGGGCGGGTTCCAAAGAGGCTGGAGCTCCTCTGTTCTCAG
The DNA here is from genome assembly GCF_965140295.1 of Lepidochelys olivacea. Lineage (NCBI taxonomy): Eukaryota > Metazoa > Chordata > Testudines > Cheloniidae > Lepidochelys > Lepidochelys olivacea. Next base: position 36,796 of record NW_028181946.1, on the reverse strand, counting down.
TGGTGGTAGGTGACAGAACAAGCATCAATGGTCTCAAGTTGCAGTGGGGGAGGTCCAGGTTGAATATGAGGAAACACTATTTCACTAGGAGGGTGGTGAAGCACTGGAAAGGGTTACCTAGGGAGGTGGGGAATCTTCATCCTTCGAGATTTTTAAGGTCAGGCTTGACAAAGCCCTGGCTGGGATGATTTAGTTGGGGTTGGATTAGATACCTCCTGAGGTCTATGATTCTGTGAGGTGGAGTGGGCCATAGGCAGGGCTCCGGCCCAGCTGGATGGGGTCAGTCACATGCCTGGGTCTGTCCCTTCCCCCTGACTCCTAGGGTCTTAATTTCTCTCTCCTGATAACTCTGGGCACAACAATCCCAGGAAGCATTGAAAGTAGTTACCATGGCGATATTGCTGGTGTTGGTGAACCAGGTGACCCAGAAGGTGTTCTCCGCTCGCCACTCCCTAAAGACCTGCAGATACTCTGCACTCTGCTTTGCCAGCGTGGTGCCTGAACCAGGGAGGGGAAACAGACAGCAGGCAATATAAATCAGAGGTTAGCTTTGGAAACGGGAGTTTTGCAAGGAAGTTTCAAGACAAGTACATCTAAGAAACATACTGTAAATTCAGGCCAATAAACTCCCCCTCCCTCCCCAACAAAACTAAACAAACTAACCCCCCTGGAAGAGTAAAAATAAACCAGGCGGAAGTGCAGCAGCAGTGTGAGGCTCTCCAGTTGATTGCACTGAATGCAGCATGTAGGATTCCCAGCCCTGTGGGCAGGTAGCACATCTGGGCATTTGGCCCAAGGAGCTACTGCCCTCGGAGACCAGGAGGCCAGAGGATCTGAACTGGTGGAGCCAAGGGAGACAGCGAGGTACAGAGAGGAGACTTTTAGGGATGCAGTGGAGTGGTCCCACCCCCAGTCTGACAGCCTCTGTGCTGCTGAGGAGGGTGAAAGTTTCTGGGAAGGAGAACATCGAGCTGGAGCAGAGGGAGATGATCCCATAGTTGGGACCCACCTGCCAGATGAAGTCAGGATATCCTCTCACACTGAGGCTGCCCTCCTGAGGCGGGAAGCCCAGTTACAAAGAAAAGCCAGGTAATAGTAATGGGGATTCAATCAATAGACATATAAGCAGTTGGGTTTGTGATGAGTGGGAGAACCGCATGGTAAATTGCCTGCCTGGTGCAAAGGTTGCAGCTCTCACGAGACATCCAAACAAACTTATGTGCAGTGCTGTGGTATGTAAGCTAATGTTTAAATTGGCCTCTGTACAAGATAGAGAATGTGACAGTGAATTTTATAAAAGTCTCCAGATGTGATCCCTGACAAGCCTGACTTCAGTACCAGGCAAATTGTTGAAATGATAGGAAAGAACAGAATTATCAGACACATAGGTGAACACAATTTTTTGGGGCAGAGTCAACATGGCTTTTGGAAAGGGAAATCATGCCTCACCAATCTACTAGAATTCTCTGAAGGGGGTCAACAAGAATGTGGAGAAGGGTGATCCAGTGGATATACTGTACTTGGACTTTCAGAAAGCCTTTGACAGGGTCCCTCACCAAAGGCTCTTAACCAAAGTAAGCTGTCATGGGATAAGAGGGAAGGTTCTCTCGTGGGTCAGTGGTTAAAAGATAGGAAGCAAACAACAGGGATAAATGGTCAGTTTTCACAGTGGAGAGAGGTAAAGAGCGGGGCACCCCAAGGATCTGTGTTGACACCAGTCTAGTTCAACATAGTCATCAATGATCCAGAAAAAGGGGTAACCAGTGAGGTAGCAAAATTTGCAGATGATACAAAATGACTCAAGATAGTTAAATCCAAAGCAGACTGCGAAGAGCTACAAAGGGATCTCACAAAACTGGGGGGGGACTGGGCAACAAAATGGCAGATGACATTCAATATAGATAAATGCAAACTGGACACCACAATCTCAACTATACATACACAATTATGGGGTTTAAATTACCACTCAAGAAAGAGATTTCGCAGTCATGGTGAGGAGTTCTCCGAAAATATCCGCTCACCGTGCAGTGGCAGTTAAAAAAGCCAACAGAATGTTGGGAACCATTAGGAAAGGGATAGATAATAAACCAGAAAAATGTCATAATGCCTCGATACAAGTCCAATGTGCACGCCCACACCTTGAATACCGCGTGTAGTTCTGGTCACCCCATCTCAAAACAGACATACCAGAATTGTAAAATGTGCAGAGAAGGGCGACAAAAATGATTAGGGGTATGGAAGAGCTTCCATATGAGGAAAGATTAAAAAGACTGGGGGCAAGTCTACACTTCAACCACTCTATCGCCATAGCTGGACCAGCGCTGTAGCGTTGAAGAGAAGATGGTCCTCTGCCAACAAGCTCTTAATCCACCTCCCAGAGAGGCGCTAGCTATGTCAGTGGGAGGGGTGCTTCTGCCAACAGGAGTGTGGATTTTTCACAGCCCTGAGCAATGGAGTGATAACAATATAGGTCTGCAGTGTAGACCTGGGACCATTTAGTTTAGAAAAGAGCTGACTAAGGGGGGAGATGACAGAGGTCTATAAAATCATGACTGGTGAGGAGAAAGTGAATAGGAAAGTGTTATTTACCCCTGCACATAACACAGGAACTAGGGGTCACTTTCTGAAATTAATAGGCAGCAAGTTAAAAGCAAAGAAAAGAAGGTATCTCTGCACACAATGCACAGGCAACCTGTGGAAATTGTTGCCGTGGGATGTTGTGAAGCCTAAAAGTATAATTGGGTTCAAGATAATTAGGCCATGCAACCCCAGACTCGGCATGTCCCTAAACCTCTGACTACCAGAAGCTGGGACCGGATGAGAGGGGATGGATCACTCCAAATTTCCCTTTTCAGTTCATTCTCTCTGAAGCATGAGGCACTGGCCGTTATCAGAAGACACAATATTGAGCTAGATGAACTGATCTGAGTCAGTATGTCCATTCTTATGTGAGTTATGAAGAGTAGAATATGGACAGGGAAAGCTAAAGACATCAGGGGAAACTCCATGGCTTGAAGGACTATGGATACTAAGGAGGTTTTTTTCAAAAAGTGTATTAGGAACAAAAGAAATCCTAGCAATGGTGTAGGCTCATTACTAGACGGAGACTGTTTAAAAGGATGCAGAAAAGGCAGAAGTGTTCAATAAATATGTTTCCCATGTTATAAACCCCATGTCAATGTATTTAAGAAGGACAAGGGTCTCCAGTGCTCTTACGTTTTTGCCACAGCATGAAGGCGTAGAGGAGGTGAAGTCCCTCCATAGCCGATCGGCAGATCTCCTGCTCCTGCTCAGCACAATGCAGAGTGAGACAGCCCACCAGCTGGCCCAGGACTCTGAACTCCTCCACTCCCTGACGGAGAGAGGGAGCAAGGGGAGTCACTCGCCCCTGCAGGCCCAGCGCAGCATGTCCCCCCGGCATTGCACTAGCAACGGTCTAGAACCGGGGGAGGCAGAGCCCAGCGCAGAGAGACTGGGGACAATGAGAGCAGGAGGAGCCATGGGACCCATCACCAGGGACTGAGGGAAGCTCAGCAGGGACGGGAAATCTGGGTAGCAAAGTCAGCAAACGTTGCCCTCGAGCGGGGACCTGGGTAAGGAATGAACTAACGTACAGTCTCCATCTCAAGGGCAAGCTCCTAATCCCAGCCCCTTCTCCCATCCCCCTCCCTCCACTGACCTCAGGTCCAGGAGCGTGAGGTCACCTTGGACTCCTCTTCTCTGCATTCCGCCTCTCTCACTCCATCCTAGAGCTCCCCACAACCCCCACTTTCTGCGCTGCACCCATCCTGCCGGCTCTCTCCTGCCGGCTCTCTCCTGCAGCCTGTCCTCTAGCCTCCCCCTCCTGCCAGACCTTCCCCTGCCCCTCCTGCAGCCCCTGCGCTCGCTCCCTGCTCTTCCCCACGTCGCACCAAGCCCCTGGCCCTCCTCTCCTGGGGTCTGCACGGCCTACCCTGACCCACTCCCCATTGCTCTGGCTCCTTTGGCCCCTCCCATCCCTTTCACTGTGTCCCCTCCCACCTCCCTCCTTCTCTTCTGCTGCCCCAGCCTCTGGGGGCATATCATCCAAGCGCCCCCCTCCAGCTGCCGGAGGGAAGGCCCTGCAATAGGGGAGATGGAGCAGCTGCAGCAGCTCAATGGCCCTGAGCACCCAGAGCAGGGGGTCTTCATCTGGCAGCCTGGCAGGAGCTGATGCCAAAGCATCCCGGGGGCAACAGACAAAGGGGGTGAAGAGACACCTGGGTTCAGAGGGTGCTCTCAAGGCGATCCTGTGTAAATCTGCTGACCCTGCGGAGCAAACTTTGGTCCTAGGGGAACAGCGGGGAGAGTCCTTGGAGATAGAATTATGGTGCTCCAACCAAGGCCCACTGGAGTCAGAGGACAGACCCGTCCACATCAGGGCTCATTAGATTGGACTCCTACCGAGGATCTTGCTGAGTCACTATTCCAGGCCCGGGTTTTCCCTGCCAGGGAGCGCTGCACCGTGAGGCTGCTCAGTGCAGTTAAGAGATGGCCAGAGTCACAGGCTGCTCACCTTGAATTTGTGTTGACCGGAGATGAATTTGGTCAGCCAGGTGATTCTTCCCACTGCCCTCAGCCGCACATGCACCTCCTTGGATGTGGTCCAGGGGAGCAGGACCTGAGAGAAACAGATTGAGACAAATTGAGAAGGAGAAAGACCAAAAAATAGCACAAGCACATAGAGTGAAAATCAGAAAGGCTAAGGCAAAAATGAGTTCTAACTGGCAAGGGACATAAAAGGCAATCAGAAGCAGCTCTGTAAATGCATTAGGAGAAAGACAAAGGAAAGTGTGGGGCCACTACTCAGCAGGGAAGCAGAGCAAATAATGGATGATACAGACAAAGCCAAGGTGTTTAATGCCTTTTTTGCTTCAGTTTTCACTAAAAAGGTTAATGGCGACTAGATGATGAACACAATATTAACAACAGGGGGGAAGAAATACAGGACAGAGTAGGGAGAGAACAGATAAAAGACAATTTAGGTCAGTTAGATGTATTCAAGTTGGCAGAGCCTCATGATATTCACACGAGATGGAGCTAGACAAAGCAATCTCTGAACCTTTAGGAGGGCTGAAGGTCCCAGAGGACTGGAGAAGGGCAGCCACAGAGCCTATCTTCAGAAAGGGGAACAAGGAGGCCCCAAGGAATTATCCACCTGTCAGCCTATCTTTGGTACCCAGAAAGATTATTGAACAAATTATTAAAGAGTTTGTAAGAACCTAGAGGAGATAATAGGGTGATAAGGAATAGCACCATGGATTTGTCCACAACAAACCATGCCAAACAAATCTAACTTTCTTCTTTGACCGGGTTACTGGCCTAGTGGATGGAGGGAGGCCGTATGTGATGATGTATATCAAGTTTCATAAGGCTTTTGACACAGTTCCACAAGACATTCTGATAAGCAAACTAAGCCAATATGATCCAGATGAGACTGCTCGAAAGTGGGCGCACAACTGATGTAAAAGCAATCCTCAAAGAGGAGTTATCACTGACTCGCTGGCAAACTGGGAGGGTGTCTGAAGTGGGGTCCCCCAGGGGTGTGCCTGGGTCCAGTACTGCTCAATATTTTCATGAAGAACTTGGTTAACAGAGAGGAGAGTATGCTTGTCAAGTTGGCGGATGACACCAAGATGGGGAGAGTTACATGCACTTTGGAGGACAGATTAGACTTCAGAATGAGCTTGCCAAATTGGAGAGTTGGTCTGAAGTCAACAAGATGAAATTCAGTCAAAACCAATGTGAAGTAACGCACTTAGGAAGGAAAAATCAAATGCATAAAAAGAAAGTGGGGGATGACCGGCTAGGTGGCAGGACTGCAGAAAAGGATCTGGGGGTTATCGTGAATCTCACACTGAATAGGAATCAAGAGTGTGATGCTGTTATGAAAGAGGGAAATGTCATTCTGAGGTGTATTAGCTTGGAGCACTGTGTCCAGTTCCTGGCACCCCGCTTTAAGAAAGATGTGAACAAACTGGGGCCTGTCCAGAGGACAGCAACAAAAATGATCAGCGGTTTAGAAAACCTGACCTATGAAGAAAGAGTGAACGACTTGGGCATGTTTCGTCTTGAGAAGACGGAGGGGGCACCTCCGAAAACTCTTCAAATATGTTAAGGGCTGTTTTACAGAGGATGGTGACTAATTGTTCTCCACGTCCCCTGAAGGTAGGACAAGAATAATGGTCTTAATCTGCAGCAAGGGAGATTGAGGTTAAATATTCGGAAAAAGTCTGAGGGTGGCTAAGCACTGGAACAGGTGACCTAGGGCAGTGGTGGACTCCCCATCATGGACGTTTTAAAAAAAACAGGCTGAACAAACCTCAGGGACGGTCGAGGAATGCTTGGCCCTGCCTCAGTGCAGAGGGTGGAGTAGATGACCTCTTGAGATCCCTTCCAGCCCTGCACTTCTGTGATTCCCTCTTCCCAAGCTCTGGTATCGAGAAGACCGAATATCTGCCGAGGAGATTTCCCTCTTTTTGGAGCACAAACCACCCACAGAATCGACTTCCTGTGGCCCCAGAACTAGAACGTTGGGGGAATCTAGTTCTGGGCTCTGGCCAGTATGGTGAACACAGATGAATCCCGGGCTCAGATGAGGCTCAGTGGAGAACACGGCAGATCCCACACTCCTGCACCCCCACCCAATGCAGAGGTTTTTCAGATATAGCGGGGGCACTTGGTCCTCCAGCCCAAGAACCTTTGTATAGAACGTACTCTGAGGAGCAGAAGGCACGGGGGTGTCCCATGCTTGGGATTAAATGAAGCCTTGGTCCCAGAGCCCCACTCCCGCTACAGGACGCATCCCCTTCCTGCCCCCATGCCTCCACACCTCCACGATGTTTTGCAGCACCCCAAGGTTGGGCTTCTCATCCTCGCACACCAAGGCCTTCAGCAGCTCATCCATGGTGTTCAGAGTCTGCGTGCAGAGCAGAGAAGAAACCACAGCAAGTGGCGTTACCCAGCCAGGCGACAAACCAATGCCCTGGCGTGTGACACGTCCCAGGCCATGGCAGCCCCTGCTATTCCAGCTCACCCACTCACTTGTACCCGCAGGGGACCGACTGCAAACTCCTCCTGGCAACAGGAGCCCACCCGCTTTTGTTGTCCCCAGGGAGGCCACTGCACACAGTCGAACGCATTAGAAGAGTCAGGAAGGACTCCGCATTTGAGGGGGAGGGGAGATTTCCAGCCAAGCTTCACTTTCCCTGGCCTGTGTGCATCTCAAGCAGCTGATCTCAGGCCTGTGCCCCCAGTCATGCACTGGGGATGAATATGCTTGTGAAGGGAGTGTCTGTTCCCCACTAATTGCCAGTGCCTGTGAAGGATAAATGCCTACTACTGCTAACCTATGAGGGATTTACTCCTTTATCTGAGGCGGTGGGGCTTGTGCTTTGGTACTGCAGGTCCTGAGCTGAAGCGCTGCCAAGGAGCTGTGATCATTACACTCTTATGCCAGCGCCAGGTAACCCAGGGGGCAGGGACACAAGTGACTTGCAAGATTCCCCCTTGGTTTGGGGCGGCTCCTCATGGCTAGTTTGGGGCTTACGTTGTTGTAAAGAGCAGCCTCCACGCCCGGGTTGGTCTCTGCTGGAGGCAGGGAGAAGACGCTGGAGAAGCAGATGCTGAGCAGGCTGGATAGCTCCGTTCCCCTCAGCAGTGGCTTCACTTTGCTAAGAGAAGAGACACGCGCGGATTGGAGGGCTGAGGTGAGACTGATGCACTGATGTTGGCCTCAGGCTCCCAGGACATGATGGGCAGGCTTCTGGGAAGCTGAGAGCAGGGCGCCAGTGGCACTGAGAGAGAGCCCCCCATGGCGCAGGCTGTGCCACGTGCCAGGGCTCAGCCTGCCCAGCCTCTGAGCCACAGGGAGTCGCTGAGCTGCTGGTGGGATGCAGCTGGCACAGCTGGCGGCGACTCCGGTGGCTCCGCTCCGGCAGTGCCCAACTGCCCCTCTGCCCACGGAGCCATCGCCTGCGGGTCCCAGAGGGGACCGGTCCAACCCCCTCGCTCCCTCCCCACATCTTCACACGGCCACTTGGAGAGGTTGCCAGGCACCGAAGGATCCTCCACCACCAACCCACGGGTGCCACGTGCCCGGGGGAATCGGAAGACGGGGGAGGAGCAGAGGGGGCAATGCCCTGGAGAACTGGCCACGCCAAGAGGCTGGCGTGTCTGGCTGCACACAGCACTAGCTGGGGCTGGGCGGGCAGGCCGGGTACCTCAGCTCCATGATGGAGAGCATCGCTTGCTGACGCACCCCGCTGGTCAGGGAGTCGACGGACTCAAGATCAATCAGCTCCTGGGGAGACAATGTGGGGAAGTGCCAGCCGGGCTCCGAGCTCCCGTAAGGCTCCGGCTGGGGAGCAAAGCAGGCCACACTCACAGCATGGGGTCTCTAACCTGGGAAGCGGTGACTCTGGAAAAGACTTGGCAGTCATGGTAATCAGGTGCACAGGAGCGCCCAGTGCGAGGCTGGGGCCAAAAGGGCTTATGCCATCCTGGGCTGTGCAAACAGGGCAATCTCCAGTTGTTAGAGAGGTTATTTTCCCTCGGTATTTGGCAGTGGTGCGACCTCTGCTGGGATCCTCTGTCCAGGTCTGGTGCCCACAATTCAAGGAGAATGTTGATAAATTGGAGAGGGGTCAGAGAAGAGCCACAAGAGTGACTGAAGGACTGGGAAACATGCCTTATAGTGAGAGACTCCAGAAATCAATCAGTTCAGCTTCACAAAGAGAAGGTTACAGGGTGCCTTGATGATAGTCTGTAAGTACCTACACAGGGAGCAAATGCTTGATAATGGGCTCTTCAGTCTAACAGACAAACGTCCAACACGATCCAGCGATTGGCAGTTGAAGGTAGACAAATCTGCAGAGCTCTCCAGGCCAATCACTAAACCTGCAAAGTAACATAGCCTGAGTGTGTGTTTTACTCACCTTTATCTTCTCCACAAGGAGGGCTTTGCAGAGAAAAGCTGCCAGGTTTTGTTCTGGGTGCCTCGTGAGAGCGGCCCTGCTGATGGTGATGACACGATCCAAGAATTCAAGTTTCTTGGCCTCCTCCTATGCCCCGCAGAGATTAGACAAAAACAGGAAGGTCAGCGTAGAAAGGAGCTGCCAGTGGGAGAGATGTCAGAAAGCTTCCCCCCAGCGCTGCTCAGGCTTTGATATGCCGAAGGGCAGAAGGCCATTCATCTCCCAACAGGAGTGACTATGTGGGGAGGGCAGGGCAGCTCTGTGTGAAACTAGACCAGAGAGGGAGCAGATCTCACGGGGTAGGTGTCCAAAGAGGAACTGCAACATGGGGGCTAAGCATCCAGACAGTCTTACTGGGGGCCTTGATAGAGTGGGAAGAACATCTGGGTGTGACACCCTGACACCCCAATATTCGCCACGGTCATATAATTAGGATATGTTTGGTACCAAGTATGTCTTGTAAGGTATCAGTCTAAAAGTCTTTATCTGCTAGACATTAATGTCTCATTGGATTGCATGTGCTATCGTTGTATGTGACGTTCTGAAGTTGAGCTGTGTATGTGTTCCTGAAAAACACTGTGAGGTTCAAAACAGCCTTTCAGGTAGAACAGCAAAAAAGCCAAACACTGGCTCCTGGAGGAAATGCACAAGCATTAGGGCTACCCCAGGAACTGTGTGCAATAGAAACCTCCCCGAGATAACGCGACACAACAGGACCTGTTTCATCCAGGTCACAGCAAAAGAGTTATCCAGCAGGTGGGAAGAGAAGATAAAAGGGGAACAATAACATCGCAGGGGGGACGGGACGGGACCTCAGACTCCCTGCAATAAGATACCTGGAAACACCTGAGAGACAAAGATTGAACCATGAGAAGTGATGGTCCTAGGCTAGAGAGAGAGATTCCTAGCCTGTGCAAGAAAACCTGGGAAATCCAAGCTGCAAAACCAAGGCAGCTTCTGCCTTAAGAATCTGCCAACCTGTTTATCACTCGGGGAGAATTTGTTAATGGATATCCTATCTATCTGGTGTATAAAGCTTCGTTTGTGTGTTTTCTTTATTTACTAGGGTAATCTGCTTTGTTCTGTTTGCTATCTCTTCTAACCGCTTAAAATCTACCTCTCGTAGTTAATCATCTTGTTTCTTGTTTATACCACAACCCAGTTTGTAGTATAAATTAGTAACTGGGAGGAGGGGCAAAGAGTTGTTCATACCTCTCTCGACATCGAGGGAGGGGGCGAATGTCATAAAACCTTTGGGTCCGTACTCCAAAGGAGGTGGGCACCAGAGAACTGGGACAAGGCCCTTCAGCTGAGTCTTCCCAGAGCTGATCTCAGTGTCTGTGTCTTTCTGCAGCTGGGTGTGGCCCTGCCTGTGTGTATGGCTGGAAGAGGCTTGTGAGCCGAGCCCAACAAGACAAGGTAACGGGGGCCCAGGCTGGCAGAACAGGCGGGCTCAGTGATAAGCCAGGACATCAGGTGGCACCTCAAAGGGGGGCAACCCATCACGCTGGGGACTGGCCAAATCCAGTGGGCAAGGGGCATGGCGGGTGCCTTTTGTAACTCAAGAGAGGATGTTTTTAAGATGCTCTAGTTTAAACAGGAATTATTTGGGGGCAGGTCTCTGGCCTGTGTTATACAGGAGGTCACAGTGGGGAGGTCCCGTCTGGCCTTAGAATCCATGCCTCATCCGGAGAAGGACGGATGGTGCATGTGGACAGGGCAGTAGCTGAGAGATCAGAGGAGGGCTCTTGGTACCTGTTCATTGCCCTTGAGAAAGGTGTTGATGTAGTCTAGGGTCTCTTTCTCCTGCGAGTCTGGCCCCATAAAACAGGAGGCATTCCCAGGTGATGGTGAATCTGATCAAAGACAGAGCAGTGGTCATACCTGGGGCTGCCAAGCTGCAGGCTGGGTGACAGAGATCTTAACAGAAACCCTTGCCCCCCGCTCCCACCCCAGCAGGGTAGCAGCCCCGATGCACAACAGGGTCTGGCACAGCCATCCCTGGTTTCCCCAACTCTTTGCTGCTCAGCCCAGCAAAGATCCAGTCAGAGCCCTGGTTCCCAGCGGCCACCCCACTTCCCTGCCCGCACCCAGCATGCAGCACCACACCTGGAAGGAGGCATGATGTCAGGCTCTGAGTGGTGTCCCCATTCTCCGGGCCATTGCTGGAGGGGGCAGAGGGACTGGCAGTGAATTGCTCTGTTCTCCGCTGCGGGAGAGGGAGGGGCTACCCAGTCTGCGCAGGATACGGGGACCCAGGGCTTGCCCGTTTTGCTTCCTCTGACTGCCTCCCCTGCCATCGACAGCCACGGGGTGTAACCTGGGCAAGCCCTGGGCTCCCATCATCAACCCCCCCACCCAAATGCCCTGTGCTGTGCCATGGGTCACCCCCCTGCAAAGGAGCCAGCAGATGGGGCTGCAACATCAGGGGGCATCTCATGCTTTGGCCGGCGCCCTGCAATCCTAGGCTTAACAACCCACCGTGCACAGAGCATCCCCTTCGACTGGTGGAAAACATCTTCCGACCCTGTGTGTGGCGGATCGGGGTGGGCAATTCAGTCAGTCTCCACCTGATGCTTCTGCTGCCGCCCCTAATGCCCCGATCAGATGTAGGGGCTGCAGCTGCTGCCAGCAGGAGGGGCCATTCCCCCCTGCCTGGGTTTTCCTGTCTCTCCATCTCATGGCAGCCCAGAGTTGTACAAAGGTGAAAGAGTCTTCTCCCGCCACTGACACCCTGGTCTTGCAACCCCAACCCCCAGAGTGGCCAAGCCCCACCGCAAGGCAGGGCCATGGCCCCGGTCATTTTTGCAGCCCCTCCGCCCACCCAGGAGGCACCCACTCACCAGCATGGAAGGGCTGAGGCACACACAGCTCCTGCTGCTGCTGTGGGCTCTTCCGCGGACTCTTCCTTCGAGGAGGTCTCGTCTCCTCCCAGGCAAGGATGGGCTTCAAGGGGACCTTGCAGACTTCCTCAGCCATCCTGCAAGAAGCCAGGACAAGGCATTGCTTGTGAGAGGTGAGAGGCGACTGCCCCGTTCAGCATCAGGGCCAGTCCACGTATGGCCGTTCCACCAGTGCCTACAGCTGCCAGCAGGGAAACAAGCCAATGGATGTGCTCAAAGTCACCCAGGCAGTCAGCAGTACAGGCAGGATTAGAACCCAGGTCTCCGGACTCCCAGGCCCATCCCGCAGGCCAAACGGCCTCCCCCGGGTCACTCCCGCCTCTCCTTCTGCTGGTTCACAAACTGCCCAGCAGACAGGCTGCATCCAACCACTCAGGATTCTTCCTGCCCAGGGAAATTACCCTGATCCCTTCCCCCAGGAATATTGGGGCCGTGGCAGGTCCCAGGTGGGGGAGGGAAGCGGGGTGGGGTGCGGGGGCGGTCTGGTGAGCAGCAGGAGTTGCTCTGACCCCACCGTGAAGGGGAAGGAGCAGAAGGCGGGAAAGCAGCAGGCAGGCAGGCTGTGCCGGGGCAGAGCTTTGTGGCGATTTCGCAGCTCGTCTCTCCAAGGCCTGTGTGGGAGCAGCCGCTACAGAGAATCCCAGGCCTGATTCCCCCCACGCTGGGTCTCCTGAATGACCCCTGCCCTGGGGGGCTCCATTCCTCACCCAGTGTCTCCTGCTGACTCTCCAGCAGCTGCACGGCAGGCGTCCTAAGGCACCTCTAGTCCTCTCCAGAGCTCAGGGGAACTGTCCTGGCATCGGACTGTCCTGGTGAATGGAACAATGGCTCCGGGCAGACGGAGAATGCCTGTTCCCCCGGCAACCTCAGTGCCATTCCCTCTGGAAGTGATGGTGTCCGCAAGGGTGCTGGAGGTGGTCAGGCTTCGTGGTTGGAGCTGGACTCAGGAGGCCGGGGCATGGGTGGAGCGAGGCTGAAGCGAGAGCAGGGCTGGAGTAGGACGAGGGGCAGGGCCACCAGCTACCTCCCAGTCTGGGCACTTACCTGGCCCCACCATGCCAGTGGCTGAGCACACGGGTGTTGTGGTATTTAGGCTCTCAACCCCCCCGCAGAGCAAGGACCTGCTCTCCCTCATTAGCTGAGGCCAGGGGCGGCGGGGACTCATTTGATCTCATGCAGAAGACTTACAGAGGAGCGTGGAACTGAACACAGCTCTCCTGGGTCCCAGCCCAATGCCTCATCTAACCACCTGTGCCGCCTTCCCGTGCCATGCCACCAGCCCTGCCAAACCCTCCTCCTTGTCTCCGTCCCCTCCGGGCTCAACTGGTGCGACCCCTTCTGTCGAGCTGCCCCAGGCTCCCTCCTGTGCGCATGCCGCTGCCCACTTCCTCACTGGCACCAGGCTAGACAGCCGGCACCGGGGCACTTGGCAGACGTGCGCCACCCAGCCAGGAGCTCGGGGAAGGCTCGGTGTGGTTGGCGATGCAATGGAAAAGCAGAGGTGGGCAATAGAAGATTCTCCTACCTGGAGTCAGGAGTGGGCAGAAGCCTGTATGTAAATGGGCCACCCACTTTCTGCTGCCGGTGGCGGAGCTGGATCTGCTGGCTCAGCGTTCCCCAGGGGCACCTGCCAGCTCTCGCTCTGCCAGAGCCAAGCCTGGCAGTGAGGGGATGAGGCTGTGCCAGCCAGCAGGGGCGTGTCACAATGGGCAGGCGAGTCACAGACCAGCCAATGTGTGACTCCCCAGCCATGGGATGCCCCAGCCCAGACTTGCTCTGGCCTCGCCAAGGCTTTAGAGCTTGTCCTTCCCCACTGGGGCCATGGGAGGGACCTTCCCTCCCCACAGTCACAGACGTTAGGCCGGAAGGGACCGCTGGGGTCCTCTAGTCCCAGCTCCTGCAGACCCCAGGCCAGAGCCCCTCCCTGCGTCCATGCTATTGGAGCCAGGGGGTCTCTGGATCCCCGAGTGGGAGAATCAGTTCCATCCCGGTTCCTCCTTCTCGTGACAGTGCAGAACGGGGATTCATGAACTCTCCCCACCCATAGCTCCCAGCCCACATGGGAGGCTCTTTCCACTTTCCCAAGCTGCCGGGTGCTTTGGCCATAGGGTGTAAAATGGTCCCATCTCTGCTTCCTCTCCCACCGCTGCAACGACGCAGAAGCTGCTTTAATAGCAGCCCCCTCCCCCTGCCCAACTGAGTCTCAGACCTTGCTAATGCTCAGTGCCATGACAGCCCCAGGAGATGATTGCTGTGGCATGTGACGAAGTGGGATTGTTCTTAATGTTTCCTCTGAATAGTGTGGGGGTGCCTCATAGTTTCCCCTATGCAGTTCTTAAGTATCTAGGTGGTGGCGTAAGGGTGTATGATCATTGCAGAGCCCTAGAGGGCAGGTATGTGCAGGGGTCTGGACACAGAGAATGGCCGACACCCTATTTCCTGGGTGCTGATGGCCTGGCCCTTCCCCTCTACAAGGTGAGAGCTAAAACGGTTGGAGAAAAAAGGAATCAGGTGACCTCCTGGCCCGGGAAAGGGACAAAGCCCAGAGGAGGAGGGGCTGGAGAGAGTTTCAGTTGAGGCTGGCTGGGGACATGGAGTGAAGTACAGGCGTGGTTGTCTGGCTCACTACCTCCCAAAATGGACTCAGCTGAGGGGTCCTGTTCTCTGCACCTACATGCTCTGTGTTAGACCATGTTCCTGTCATCTAATAAACCTTCTGTTTTACTGGCTGGCTGAGAGTCACGTCTGACTGCGGAGCTGGGGTGCAGGACCCTCCGGCTTCCCCAGGAGGCTGCCTGGACGGGCTTGCTGTGGGAAGCTCACGGAGGAGCAGAGGATGCTGAATGCTCAGAGGTCAGACCCAGGAAGGTGGAAGCTGTGTGAGCTCTTTGCCCTGCAGACAGGCTGTTCACAGAAAGGAGACTTCCCCAGAGTCCTGACTGACTTCGTAGGGAGCAGTTCCAGAGCGTCGCCCGGGGACTCCGTGACACGGGGGTCTCGGCCAGGGGGAGGCAGTGACTCCTAGAAGCAGGGAAAGCAGCAGCACCGTAGATCAGGGAGGTCTGGCAATGCCAGTGGCTGCCTGGGGTCTGGCACCCCAGGCACTCAGAGCAGACTGTCAAAGGCCAAACCCCTCTCACCACCGGCTCTGTAGCTCCCCCTTGCTTTCGGTCTGTCTTAGGCACCATCCTGGCCCTCATCCCCCTGGCATCCGAGCACTGCCCATTGCATTTATTCTAACTGCCCCCTTCAGGGCAGGGTCTGGCAGCTACCTCAACTGCACAGACAGGGAACTACAGCACAGAGGGAAGAAGGGACTTGCTCAAAGACAAACAGAGCATCTGTGGCAGAGCTGGGAAATAAACATGGGTCTCCTGGGTTCCAGGATGGCACCTGCTCTTTCAACCTCCTGCCCCCTTCGTCCCTGGTTCAGTGGGAGCTGTGGGAGCTCTCTGGGGCAAAGGAGCTGGCTGGTGCCCAGATGGAGCTACGTTGCCTATTGCACAGATCTCGCTTTTCCCGAACATTGAAAATGCTGCTCCAACCATACCAGGGCTCGCCAGGATCCTTGCAGCTGGTCCGTGCTAAATTGTGAACTGTGCCCTGGCCTCCCAGAGCGGGGCAATGGGAGAGGGTGGGGCTGGCGCAAGGCCCTGCTGGATTACGGCTCACACGTACGGGGTCCCAGTGCTACAGAGCTCTGTGCCGGGGCAGCGCTTTGTGGGGGTTTCACAGCTCCTCTCTCCAAGGCCTGTGTGGGAGCAGCCGCTGCAGAGAATCCCAGGCCTGATTCCCCCCACGCTGGGTCTCCTGAATGGCCCCTGCCCTGGGGGGCTCCATTCCTTACCCAGTGTTTCCTGCTGACTCTGCAGCAGCTGCACGGCAGGCGTCCTAAGGCACCTCTAGTCCTCTCCAGAGCTCAGGGGGACTGTCCTGGCATCGGACTGTCCTGGTGAATGGAACAATGGCTCCAGGCAACCGGAGAATGCCTGTTCCCCCGGCAACCTCAGTGTCTGGGCACTTACCTGGCCCCATAATGCCAGTGGTTTAGCACACGGGTGTTGTGGTATTTAGGCTCTCAACCCCCCCTCCGCAGAGCAGGGACGTGCTCTCCCTTGTTAGCTGAGGCCCAGAGCGGTGGGGACTCTCCTGATCCCACGCAGAAGAGTTACAGAGGAGCAGGGAACTGAACACAGCTCTCCTGGGTCCCAGCCCAATGCCTCATCTAACCTCCTGTGCCGCCTTCCCGTGCCGTGCCACCAGCCCTGCTAAACCCTCCTCCTTGTCTCCGTCCCCTCCGGGTTTGACTGGTGCCACCCCTTCTGTCGAGCCGCCCTGGGCTCCCTCCTGTGCGCATGCCGCTGCCCACTTCCTTACTGGCACCAGGCTAGACGGCCGGCACCGGGGCACTTGGCAGACGTGCGACGCCCAGCCAGGAGCTCGGGGAAGCCTCGGTGTGGTTGGCGATGCAATGGAAAAGCAGAGGTGGGCAATAGAAGATTCTCCTACCTGGAGTCAGGAGTGGGCAGAAGCCTGCGCGTAAATGGGCCAGCCACTTTCTGCTGCCAGTGGCGGAGCTGGATCTGCTGGCTCAGCGTTCCCCAGGGGCACGTGCCAGCTCTCGCTCTGCCAGAGCCAAGCCTGGCAGTGAGGGGATGAGGCTGTGCCAGCCAGCAGGGGCGTGTCACAATGGGCAGGCGAGTCACAGGCCAGCCAATGTGTGACTCCCCAGCCATGGGATGCCCCAGCCAGACTTGCTCTGGCCTCGCCAAGGCTTTAGAGCCTGTCCTTCCCCACCGGGGTCATGGGAGGGACATTCTGCTGTTATACCAATAAAATAAAAACCAACAGGGCACATGAAAGGGAAAAAGGCAAAATACCACATTTATTGTGAATACAGAAAGAATCATAGTAAGCAGTTCGTTATAGCTATAACATTCCATTCAATCTCATATTTATTCACACATTCATTCATACAAACACACACACGCAGGTTCTGCAAGGTTGTTAACATCGTTACCAGCCTTAGAGTTGCTCATGCCAAGCCACTGGCCAGGTGGCCTGGACATGAGGAGAGAGCAGGGCCTTGTCAGATGGTCATCTGATGCTCCTGGAAGTTGGTTTGCAGAATCAGACCCCAAAGTTCTCACTTTTTAGAGTCTATTTTTATAGAAATTTCTTCCTATGCCAGTCTATGGGAATTGCTTCATCATGCTGTTGCTGAATCAATCAGCAGATAGCACATTTCTGAGGGCTCCGAGCTGCGAGATGTTATCTTGTTCTTTGGTTCTCCCATTCTTGAGGCTGTTGGGTGGATTCCAGTCTGCCCTCCGGGGGTCCTCTAGTTATTTCCACTTGACGCCTTCTTCAGCCCATGGACACTGGATTCTTAGGCTGGCACCTCCCTGATCATTCAGTTATTATCCACACCAAGCATCCATCCACATACATCCTCTATCTCTATTTTAATCACAATTGTTAATACAACAAAAGGGCGGGGAGTCTCTGGGTGCTGTTTCTGTTGTTCGAGTATTGCTTTGAGTCTCTCTCTCTGTGAATTGCTTTGAGAACAGACTCAGTCTTAGAATGTACGAACACAATTAGCAGCTTGCAGGTTTCACACATAGAGGGAGAGAAACAGCACCAAAAACCAAGAGACCTCTTCATTAGTAATACCCTGGACTTTAAACTATTGGGAATCAAACTCATTTGTGATTTTAATACAGAACTTCTTTAATATGATCCAACACCGCTCCCCACAGTCACAGACGTTAGGCCGGAAGGGACCTCTGGGCTCCTCTAGTCCCAGCTCCTGCAGACCCCAGGCCAGAGCCCCTCCCTGCGTCCATGCTATTGGAGCCAGGGGGTCTCTGGATCCCCGAGTGGGAGGATCACTTCCATCCCGGCTCCTCCTTCTCGTGACAGTGCAGAACAGGGATTCATGAACTCTCTGCACCCCCGGCTCCCAGCCCACCCGAGCGGTTCTTTCCACTTTCCCAAGCTGCCGGGTGCTTTGGCCACGGGATGGAAAACGGTCCCGTCTCTGCTTCCTCTCCCACCGCTGCAATGACGCAGAAGCTGCTTTAATCGCAGCCCGCCTCCCCCGCCCCCGTACTGTGTCCCAGGCCTTGCTAACGCTCAGAGCCACGGCAGCCCCAGGAGATGATTGCTGCGGGGTTCCCGGCCCGGGGAGAGGCAGTGACTCCTAGAAGCAGGGAGAGCAGCAGCTGTGTAGATCAGGGAGATCTGGCAATCCCAATGGCTGCCTGGGGTCTGGCTGCCCAGGCACTCAGAGCAGATTGTCAAAGGCCAAACCCCTCTCACCACCGGCTCTCTAGCTCCCCCTTGCTTTCGGTCTGTCTTAGGCACCATCCTGGCCCTCATCCCCCTGGCATCCGAGCACTGCCCAACCTCGATTGCATTTATTCTATCTGCCCCCTTCAGGGCAGGGCCTGGCTGCTACCCCCACTGTACAGACAGGGAACCGCTGCAGAGAGAGAATAAGGGACTTGCTCGAAGACAAACAGAGCATCTGTGGCAGAGCTGGGAAATGAACATGGGTCTCCTGGGTGCCAGGATGGCACCTTCTCTTTCCACCTCCTGCCCCCTTCGTCCCTGGTTCAGTGGGAGCTCTCTGGGGCACAGGAACTGGCTGGTGCCCAGATGGAGCTGCGTTGCCTATTGCACAGATCTCGCTTTTCCCCAACATTGAAAAAGCTGCTCCAACCTTACCAGGGCCCGCCAGGATCCTTGCAGCTGGTCCGTGCTAAATTGTGAACTGTGCTCTGGCCTCCCAGAGCGGGGCAATGGGAGAGGGTGGGGCTGGCGCAAGGCCCTGCTGGATTGCGGCTCACGCGTACGGGGTCCCAGTGCTATAGAGCTCTGTGCCGGGGCAACGCTTTGTGGGGGGTTCGCAGCTCCTCTCTCCAAGGCTGTGTGGGAGCAGCTGCTGCAGAGAATCCCAGGCCTGATTCCCCCCACGCTGGGTCTCCTGAATGGCCTCTGCCCTGGGGGGCTCCAGTCCTCACCCAATGTCTCCTGCTGACTCTCCAGCAGCTGCACGGCAGGTGTCCTAAGGCACCTCTAGTCCTCTCCAGAGCTCAGGGGGACTGTCCTGGCATCAGGCTGTTGCTGGCACCCAGTGCCGAGAGGCTGAAGAACAGCTTGAGTGGTTCATTTCCCGGTGTGCTACACCCAGTAATCACAATGGGGTGGAGAAGCAGAAAAGTTTATTTGAAGCTTCAAATAGGTACAGGGAGATTTGAATCTCAAATCCTGTACCCAGAGCAGGAAGTTACACAGGCTTTTATACATTCTTTTTCCCAGCATACTTATCCAATAGCAAGCTGCCCCAAGTATCCATATAGCCAGCCAATCCAGTTCCCAGCTAGTTCCCTGATTCTCTGTATCATTTGTTCAACTCTACATAAAGCTGCTTTATTCAGCATTGTTCTTCCATATCTGCCCTGTGTGGCCTTGCTTAGTTTCAGGCAGTCTGACTCCGCAGCATATTGTTGCAGATCCTCAGCATAACTGCTGTGTGTGCCTCCAGGCAGGGGGGGCCAAGGACACTTGGGCCTAGTACGCAGAGCTGCTGCAAGTGCCTCCAGGCGGGAGGGGGGGCCAAGGACACCTGGGCCTAGTGCGAGGGGGCTTCATCGCCACTCGTGGTCTTCCATCCCCTCGAGTTACCTAGCGGCCATGCCCCAGTCTCCCTAACAACTCCCCTCTTTGAGAACACTCAACAGCCTTGGCTCTGAGTTTTCTCACTTGGGCTACTTATTTCTTTACAATATGACTTTGCATAAGCACTTTGTGATAGCCCTGAAGAGAATGACTTATTAACTTTTGCAAAAGGGCCCTGACACATGATACCGCACAGCATAATACCAGTAATACAAGCAGTACAGGAAAGAATTTTCAATAGCAGGCTAAATAAACCACCAAGCCAAGACAACAAACCCCAGCCTGAAAACAAGGTTTGCAACCAATCGTTCTCTGGGGCAGTATAGGCAACCTGTGCTCCGGCTCGGGCATGGGCCTCAGCCTGTACCACCTTTTCATAGATCTCATAACTGCTATCATTTACAGATAGACACCATCGGGGCGCGACGAGGGCACAAACCCCTCCTTGGGATGCCAAGAGATAGTCCAAAGCCAGCCTGTTTTGGAGGGAAAACGTCCTGAGCTGCTGTACCTCTTTATTTAATGTTTTTACTGCTGACCCTAAATCACTAACCGAGTCCTCTAACTCTAAGGCCACTTTCTCAAGAACCATCTGCAGCCTTATAGTATAGCGGCCTATGCATGCCATGGCTGGTCCGGTAAACAGTGGCGCTATTCCCAGTACAGAGCACCCTACAAGCTTCTCGGTTGTGAGGGGATTCTTCATCTTGCCCTCCAATGCCTTAGTCAGTCACCGCAGGGTCTTTTCTCATGACTCAACAGAGGTGTCTCGGGCATTTCTAATCTTTCCTTTGGGCAGTGTGGCAGTTATGGAAAGATGAGGAACTCCATGAGCTATATAACAGCTACCTGTCCAGTTGGCTGGCAGCACCTTGTAAGCCTTTCGGCCACATACAAAATAGTGACCCTGTAGGGCCCAGTAAGGACTGTTTCTTAAGAGGATTCCTGGGATATTTAAGGCTGCTTTGGCGGCTTTTTTAAACAATTTATATGCCCCTAAGGGGGCATCTTATTTTTTTGATTGGGTACAAGTGGGGGCATTTCTAATTGTGCCGTTCAAATTACACTCGCCATAGGGACCACTACAAACCCACCATTGGCTTGCTACATTGGAGATATTAACTGGACGGCAAGTTATATTTCCAAACTTTTCTTTTGTGGTACGATTATTTGTAAGAGTTTCCCTAAAAGGGGAGGAACCATTACACCCACACTGCTGGCTTCCCCTTTTGGTCTTTATCCAATACCCATCAGCCCACTGTGTAATAACACAGGAGCTCTTTCCCACAGGATGCCCATAGGGATCAGATTGGTTTTGGGTAAAACATAACACTCCCTCAGTGAGTACTGCAACTGAATACTCCTGGTCCTGATAGGTGGCTTGCTGTAAAGAGGTCTTGTTCCAGAACAGTGAGTCCGTTCTTTCCTGCTCTTTGGTGGTGGCTAATTCTGCTAGGGTCAAGGGCAGCATGTCAAGGGGCATTCCCGTTTTGGGGGATAGTGGAGTTGGAGCACATACCCAGCAATCAGTCTGGTTTGTTAAATTAGCAACATGGTGCGCAAGCAAAACAAAGGAGTTATGCTCCCGATATGCACAGTTTGGAAATACCAATACAGAGAATAACAATGTTACCCAATTAATTATGACCAGAGTCTTCCCAACCCAGGATCTCCAATACCTGGGTGGGCCCATTTTAGCATTAAGGTGCCCGCTATTTGTGTCTTTTAAACAGTAGCTTTAGCCCGAGATCGTCACTAGATGAGGAGTCAGCAGGTTGGATGGTTCACTGTTCTGCTGATGAGGGGGCGGGTACTGCCTTCAGACGAGAGTGATGGATCCAGTTCTTGTGGCCCTTGATCTTTGCCACTGTATGGGAGATCAGCAGGACGGTATAGGGTCCTTTCCACTTTTCCTGGAGAGGCTCGTCTTTCCAGGTGCGAACAAGCACAGAGTTACCGGGCTGTAAGGAGTGGACGGGAGAGTCCAAGCGGAGAGGCTGGGAATCCTTGGTATACCTGTGAAGAGACAAGAGACCAGCAGACAGGGAACACATATACTGTGACAAAAAAACATTACCCAACTCCCATTCCCCTGACAGAACCGGAGTGCCATTCATAGGCCATGCCCTTCCAAACATAATTTCAAAGGGACTGAGCCCTAATCTACCCTTTGGGAGAACGCGGATACGGAGTAGGACGAGGGGCAAAGCATCAGGCCATCGCAGTGAGGCTTCTTGGCACGCTTTTGAGAGATGCCGTTTAAGGGTCTGATTGGTACGCTCCACTACACCACTGGCTTGCGGTCTCCAGGGCGTATGGAGTTTCCAGGGGATCTGTAAGGCATGTGAGATGCTTTGAATGATTTTTGACGTGAAGTGTGTCCCACTGTCAGATTCCATCCACAGGGGTTGTCCAAAGCGAGGAATGATCTCCCTAACAAACTTGAGGGCCACTGTCCTGGCAGTGCAGTTACGGAATGGGAAGGCTTCTGGCCATCCGCTGAACCGATCCACTATAACAAGGAGATATTTGAACCCTTGGGTCCGGGGAAACTCGGTAAAGTCTATTTGCCACACTTGACCAGGGCCCGGAGTGGGTTCTAGGGCAGCTGGTGGCACAGGATGTCCCGGTCGGGGGTTATTCTTTTGGCAGACTAAGCAGTCCGCCTGTACCTGGGCAGCCAGGGGTCGGAGTCCGGAAGTGATAAAGTATTTTCCCATTAGCTGGATAAGTGCTTCCCTGCCAGCATGAGTGGTTTGATGTAGTTTCTGCAGCACTGGCTGGATTAGGCCCTTTAGTAAGAGGATTTTCCCTTCTGGGGAATGGAGCCATCCCTCCTTTTCCCGGAGACCGAGTTTGTCAGTTAGCTGTCTCTCCTCCCCAGAGTACTGAGGGGTTGGAAGCTCCCCTACTGATGGGATAAGGGCATGCATATGGGCGTTCTCAGCCTGAGGGGATGGCAGGGTGGCAGCATGCTTAGCCTCTCTATCTGCCCGGGTGTTACCTCTGGCCACATCTTGATCCTCCCTTTGATGGGCTTTACAGTGTACCACCGCCACTTCCGAGGAGAGTTGTACGGCTTCTAGGAGCTGGAGGATTTGGGGCCCGTACTTGACTGGGGAGCCTTGGTCTGTCAGCATTCCCCTTTGCTTCCATAGGCCAGCATGAGCATGCAGCACACCAAAAGCATACTTTGAATCAGTAAAAATGTTGACCCGCTTTCCTTTTGACAGTTCAAGTGCACGGGTCAGGGCTATTAGTTCGGCAAGCTGGGCAGAGGTCCCAGCAGGCAAACCTTCAGCTTCCACAGTGTCATGGAGGGTCACAACAGCATAACCCGCCCTCCTTTGCCCATCTATTACAGTACTGCTACCATCAGTGTACCACTCATAATCTGCATTTGGGAGGGGTACATCCTTTAAATCCGGACGGCTGGAGTACTGGACATCTATGATCTCTAAACAGTCATGTTTCTGTTCCTCTGTTTCTGGCAAGAGAGTGGCTGGGTTAAGGGAGGGGCAAGGCTGTAAGGTGACTTCAGAGTTCTCTAACAGCTTAGCCTGGTACCGAGCAATCTGAGCCTGGGTGAGCCAAAGCCCTCCCTTTGCATCCAATAAGGCTCGGACCATATGGGGAGTATAGATTTGCATAACCCCTCCCAATGTTAGCTTCTCCGCTTCCTCAAGCACTAGGGCAGTAGCTGCGACCGCCCGTAAACATGCCGGCCAACCCTTTGCAACCTGATCCAATTGCTTAGAAAAATAAGCCACGGGATGTCTCCATGCTCCTAACAGCTGTGTGAGCACTCCTAGGGCCACCCCCCTTCATTCATGTACATACAACTGAAACGGCTTAGAGAGATCTGGCAGGTCCAGAGCCGGGGCTTCCATCAATTTTCTTTTCAGGATTTTAAATGCCCTGTCAGCCTTTGGAGTCCAATAGAAGGGGTCATGATCCGCTCCTTTTACACAGTCGTACAGGGGTTTAGCCCACAGTCCAAACTCTGGGATCCATATCCTGCAAAAGCCTGCCATACCCAGAAATGTCCTGAGCCGCTTACAATTACTTGGCGAGGAACTTGACAGATAGCTTCCTTTCTTTTTTTTTTTCGCTTGAAAGCTGACGCTCCCCTTGCCTTAGCTGTAACCTGATCCCTCTCCACCTCAGACAACAGGGTTCTCAGGAGGATATTACAGTCGTCTCAATCGGCTTGTGACTACTGAGGCACCCCTCAAAGACTGAAATAAACCTGCTTGGGTTCGTTGAGAATTCCCCAGCCTGTGTTTTAAAAGCTGCTAAGTCTATTGGATTGAATGGCACATGGGTGTAAACTTGCATAGTGGTAGCCTGACGTCCGTCTGCCCCTGGGCAAGCCACAACAGTCTCGGTAAGCAAAGGATAGAGTCCCACCGAGGGGGCAATCTCTGTAACCCGAGGCATCCTACCCTTATAAGGTGGGGATGTGGGGGCCGAAGGGGACACCGGCTCTGCCATTACAGTGGGGGTGGGGGTCTGGGGACTAACATTAGCTACTACCAAACCAGTCGGAGTCAAATTACAACTTTGCAGAATTACAGCTCTTTTCTATTTCTTAAAGCCATAAACGCTTGTGCATACAAATATTCACTCCATTTACCCATTCACTGACAAAACAAAACTAATTGGAGGATCGTGTTGTAATTAATTGACCCTCCTGGTGGCCACCACTCCTGGTCCTCTAGTTGATATTGAGGCCAGTCAACTGTACAGAATCGTTTTAATTGGCTCTTAGTCATTGGATCCGCACCAAATACCTTCCAGTTTGCTAGAATGCACTCTAGGGGCGTACACCGTGCCCTAACCTCTGAGCTCTGTCCCTGTCCCATACCTACAGGGTAACTCTGGGTGTCCCCAGGTTCCAACAGAGCATATAATCCGGATTTTAAAAGGTTCCTACCTTATCCAAGGGACCGGTTCTTCACCGTGGCCTGCAGCTGCTCCTCCCCCACATCTAAGGGACCGGTTCTTCACCGCTGTCCACAACTGCTTCTCCACTATATGAGTGCGTTGCACCGTTGTGCCCTCCGGGGTCGATCAAATCGTGTCTCCTCCGAGGCCCCTGATGAACTCACCGGTGCGCGCTGGGCGTCGGTTCTCGCCGCAATCCTCGACCTCCAGGAGGGGTCCGGGCAAGGCTAAATTGCAGCCTCGTCGCCCACCCAGGGATGCCAAAAGCTGTTGCCGGCACCCAGTGCCAAGAGGCTAAACAACAGCTGAAGTTGGTTCGTTACCCACTGTGCTACACCCAATAATCACAACGGGGTGGAGAAGCAGAAAAGTTTATTTGAAGCTTCAAAAAGGTACAGGGAGATTTGAATCTCAAATCCTGTACCCAGAGCAGGAAGTTACACAGGCTTTTATACATTCTTTTTCCCAGCATACTTATCCAATAGCAAGCTGCCCCAAGTATCCATATAGCCAGCCAATCCAGTTCCCAGCTAGTTCCCTGGTTCTCTGTATCATTTGTTAAACTCTACATAAAGCTGCTTTATTCAGCATTGTTCTTCCATATCTGCCCTGTGTGGCCTTGCTTAGTTTCAGGCAGTCTGACTCCGCAGCATATTGTTGCAGATCCTCAGCATAACTGCTATGTGTGCCTCCAGGCGGGGGGGCCAAGGACACTTGGGCCTAGTACGCAGAGCTGCTGCGAGTGCCTCCAGGTGGGAGCGGGGGCCAAGGACACCTGGGCCTAGTGCGAGGGGGCTTCATCGCCACTCGTGGTCTTCCATCCCCTCGAGTTACCTAGCGGCCATGCCCCAGTGTCCCCAACACAAGGACACCTGGGCCTAGTGCGAGGGGGCTTCATCGACACTCGTGGTCTTCCATCCCCTCGAGTTACCTAGTGGCCATGCCCCAGTGTCCCCAACGGGACTGTCCTGGTGAATGGAACAATGGCTCCGGGCAGCTGGAGAATGCCTGTTCCCCCGGCAACCTCAGTGCCATTCCCTCTGGAAGTGATGGTGTCAGCGAAGGTGGGGAGGTGGTCAGGCCTCGGGGTTGGAGCTGGACTCAGGAGGCCGGGGCGTGGGTGGAGCGAGGCTGCTGCTGTGAGACTGAAATACTTGCTCCGGGAGTCACGGGCCTGTTCCTGGCTTGTGGATTGGCGGGAGCCCGGCACAGGAGGGACTTAGGACCTGACACATGGCTCCAGGGGGTGCTTGGCTCCCGGCCCCGCTGGGCACTGACAGGCCAGGTGCAGGGGGCCAGGCGCAGCACCAGGGAGGACATTGGGGAGGCAGGAGCGCTGAGGTGGGGCTGAGCGGGCAGGTGCTGAGGAGCTGCGGCCGGCTGGCCAGCAGGGAGGAGGAGCAGCACCCAGCTGTGGAGAGCCCAGCTGCAGCTCCACACGGGGCGCGGCCAGAGCCTGGCAGGCAGCTGGCTGAAGTGGCACTTTGTGATCTGGCGCAGGCGGGAACTGGCTCCCCACATCCGAACGCTCTGCAGCGCCGGCAGATTCACATCTAAACCCGGATCTGGCTCCCAATTCACAGCTGGCCCCTCCCCCCAATCTGGAGTGGCTGAGACTCCAGCGCTCTGGGGAAGAGGCCAACAAATGCCAGCTCCTGGGGTGGGCTTCCCCCAGAGACAACCCTGTGCTGGGAAGGGAGGTTCCAAGAGCCGGCAGCTCCACCACTCACACTCCCAGCTTCCTGGGAATGAGCCAGGAGCAGAGTCCCAGTCCCCGTCCCCTGGCATTAATCCAGGGACTCCGAACTGGGGATGTGCACCTGGCAGCATGCAGCCTCCTGAGAACACACAGGCCAGGGTGCAGGGCGAGGGCTCCCAGAGAGAAACAGCAGGAGGGCAATGCTGGGAACCCCCCGGCTGTCTTCAGCTCAAGCATGAGGGCACCCCAGCATCCTGGAGAGCAGGAATCTAGCTTCAGCTCAGCCTTTATGTCCCCCTGTTCTCTGTGCTAGATGGGTTGGTCTCCCGGAGGGACGAAAGTGCCCATCAGGAGTTCCTGGCTTATGCAACGTCAGTTTCCCGCTCTTGTGAAAAAAACAGTGACTTCCCTTACACAGGAGCTGGTGTTCTTCAGGCTGGGCTGGGCCTGTACACGTTCCTCTGTAGGGGTGTGTGCACCCAGGGCCCGTGAGTCGCAGACGTTTGCCAATGAACATTTGCCAACAGACGTTTGCCCCCTGCTCTCCCCGTGTGCTCAGGGACTGCCATCAAAAGGGCACGTCTGCCACCTCCCTCTCAAGTCCTTCGCACCTGCATACTGCCAGGGGAACATCCCCATTTCTACTGAGGCCTCAGGGACATGGTTTATGATGAACCAGCTGGAGTTGATCTCTTCCCCCCCCCGCTCCCGGCGTGTTGCACCCCTACGGCTAGCTGGGGATCCAAACTGACACTGCCCGGTTTGAGCCCCTGCCTAGCCAGGCTTCCCCCCAGGCAGTTGTTGGCCCTGAACTCCTGCAGGCAGCCATGACACACAGGTGCTTGGGGGCTTGAGAGAAGGGCTATCACCAGCTGAATGACCCCTGCCTATATGGTGGGGACTGAGGCCACTTTACCAGCAGGTGCCCCCCAAGTCCTGTGCTATGCTGAGTCTGGGGAGATGGGCAGGTTCAGCCTCATTAGAAGGGATCGGCCAGACAGAAAGGCAGAATCGGGTCCCCGCACGGAGCCCCTCTACTACCTGCCTGTGTCCGAACCACCAGGACAGTGGCCAATCCCACCTTCAGGTCAGGTTCCAGCGTCGGGCCCTGTCCATACCCACAGCGTGTGGCACCCAGCATGCGCCGATAGACTCCGGTACATGCAGTAAGTTCACAGACACTAGAAACTGCCTAACACCAGGCTGGGGGCTGGGGATGTGTAGGGTACAGAGCACAACACCCTCTAAGGCCGGGCAGGAGGGCTGGGAAATGCATATGATACAGAGCACAGCGCCCTCTAACACCTGGCAGGGGGGCTGAGAGATGGGGGGTGTAGGGTACAGAGCACAGCGCCCCCTAACGCCGGCCAGGGGCCCTGGAAGCTGGGGGAATATGTAGGATCCGGAGCACAGCATCCCCTAACACCAGGCTGGGGGGCAGGGAGAGGGGGGATATGTGGGGTACAGAGCACAGCGCCCCCTAACACCAGGACACGAGGTCTCGTCCATCTCAGGGCGGAAATGATCACACCCTTCGAATGGGGGATCTGCCACGGGCACTGGCAGGAGCGCGCTGCTTTACATTAAGATTCTTTGGCTGATGGGCGAACCTCACCCCGCCCTGCGTTTCGAGTGTGAACAGCTGTCGATGGAAATCCAGACGGCAGAGATGGAGCAGGACTAACCGGGGTCACTGAGTCTCGCCCTCACCCCGTGTCTACACTGTACAAGGGTGGGAAATAGCAGGTGCCTTTTCTTGCTCTGATACGATTTTGGAGATGCCGACGCTTGCGACAGCTTTCTCCCTGTGTGGGTTGTGTGATCCAGGGGAGCCGTCTGTGTGCTCTGTACAGGACAAGGTGTGTAGATCGTTTATACCTCAATATATCACTGTAAATACAGTTATTTAATATATCAAATAAAAGCAGAACAATACATCAAAAAACATCAAAATGAAACAGAGGATTGCTATGTACAGGGGGGATTGCTATGTACAGGGGGGATTGCACGTGACTAGTTAACTGCTCGAGAGCTTTCATCACCGTGTACTTTCTGACAGGTTTCCGCGCCCTGTGTAGGGTTTACGTCCCGCCCTCCGTCCCCGTTTCCGGTCATGTACATTTTTGGTGCCGTCGGCCCTTTTGAACATTTCTTTTGTATTGTTTTCTGTGTTTAGCCGGGAGAAAGTTGCTTTCTTGTGTTTTGACATATTTAGAGAAAAAGTAAGAACAAGTAGAAAGAAAGGCTGTAAGGGGTTTGCGGCTCCCTCCCCGTCCATCAGGGTGGGAGACCACGCCCCTCGCTACGATACTTCCGGGGTACCTTGGTTCAGGGGAAAATTAGCCCAGTGTTAATGGTTCAGGCCTGCAGTCAGGCCAAGCAATGGTAGAGAGTCTGTTTGCCTGGGGCCCTCATTCAGGGCAGGGCTGCAGTCAAGTAGGGGGGCTCTGGCCTACAGTCCGGCAGAGCCGTCGCCGTCTAGGGGAGGTTAGCTCTCTGGTGGGAGAGTCAGCACAACCGTCTGGCGTCCTGATTCAGGCTGGTGCCAGAGCAATGAGGCCTCCTGACAACCAGGTGGGGAACCTGCCACTCCTGACGGTGGCGTGGCGGTGGTAGGGGAACCCAGGCCTTCCCGCTCCACTGCGTCCCCACCCAGGGCCCTAAACAGCAGCGGAGTGGTCCGCCACTGGTCAGCGGGGAAAATCCGATCACAACACGCTGGCCGGCTTGTAGTCAATAACACAGCTGAACCCGATTCGGCTGCCCTGGGCTCCTTGCTACACACCCATTCCGTGTGTACATGGGTTCCAGGGTTGTTGTTCGCTTCGCTGGGGTAGACGGCTAGTGGCAGCCCCACCAGCTCCTTGGAGTCCCCGGCGTCTGGCAGCGCCGGCAGCCCCTCTGGCTCTCTGTCAGGATAGCGCTCTCCATTAGGGGAGCAGGGAAAAGACGTCCTGCTCCTCCAGCAGTTCTCTCCCAACTCAGCTGGAGGGGCGGCCTTTTATAGTTCCGCTTCCTGTCCCACCCCTCTGCTTCTGGCAGGGTGGCATGCGGTGGGAGACAAGCCTGCTTTCTGCAACCCTCCTGCCCCCAACAACCCACTTCAGCGAGTCCCAAAATCAAATCCACTTACCAGGGGCCTCCTCTCCTCTTTGTGCTTCGCCAACATCCGGGGTAGAAAAGAGCTCCTGGCCGCAGGCGTCTCTGACCTCCGAGTCATCTTCTGCCTCTGGGTCCCCCTCCACATCCTCGTCCAAGATTTCCTCCGCCTGGCTCGGTCCACTCTCAACTGACATGTGAGCCACCGAAGTATCCACAGTGGTGTTCGCAATGGAGGTGGGGTCGCCGCGGAGTATCATGTCCAGCTCTTTGGAGAACCGGCAGCTCATAGGCGCAGCACCGGAGTGGCGGTTTGCCTCCCGCGCCCTGTGCTCGGCGTTCCGCAGCTCATTCACTTTCATCCTAAACTGCCGTGTGTCCCGGTCATCGCCCCTTTCTGTCATGCATCGTGAAATCTGTCCGTAGGTGTAATGATGCTGGTACTGGCGGGACCCGACTGAGAGTGCCAGTTCAGGACAAACTGCTTCAAGCAGGGCAGTTACAGCCGAAGGCTGGGGAGGGTTTCACCTCTAAGGCAAACCAAACCAGCCAAACAGAGCAGACTTTGGTCTCACCCCACTGGCTCACCACAAGTCACACAAGCAATTCCCTTAGACGCTCCAGTTTCCCAGTATCACCAATTGTTATGGGGACAAATGGTTATGAAAACCAATACCCCAGGAAAAGAAAAAAGGCTCTCTTGATCCCAAAGGACCAAGCCCCAGACCCAGGTCAATATACAAATCAGATCTTGTCCCAAATCACGCTGTTGCCAATCCTTTAGAATCTAAAATCTAAAGGTTTGTTCATAAAAGGAAAAAGCTATAGATGAGAGCTAGAATTGGTGAAATGCAATCAGTGACATACAGTCATGGCCAAGTTCTTGGTTCAGACTTGTGGCAGCGACAGAATAAACTGCAGGTTCAAATCAAGTCTCTGGAGAACATCCACAGCTGGGATGCGTCTTTCAGTTCTTGGTTCAAAGCTTCAGTGTAGCAAAGTCCCTCCAGAGGGATGAAGCAGGACTGAAGACAAGATGGAGGAGCTGCAGCAGCTTTTTATATTCTCTTGCCATGTGGTCTTTCTTTCTTTGTCCCGAAACAAGCTGTCCATCACGTGGCCTGGAAAAACCTCCGAGTTCTGTCCATAGGCAGGTCCCTGCACACCGTGCTGAGTCCCAAGGCTTGTCTGCCTTCTCTCAATGGGTCAATTGTGTAGCTGATGGTCCTTAATCGGTCATCAAGCAGGCTAGGCATTGCATCCGATGAAGTGAGCTGTAGCTAACGAAAGCTTATCCTCAAATAAATTTGTTAGTCTCTAAGGGCCACAAGTCCTCCTTTTCAACTTGTCTGGGGTGTCACCCAGAAGCATAGTACAAGTTTGAACCACAGACAGTATCGAGTCAATACTTGTAACTTAACATACAAATTTGACACAAACATATAGAGAGCATAATCATAACCAGCAAACCATAACCTTGCCTTAGACACCTTTTGACCCCCCTTTATACAAGATTTGGTGCCACTACAGGACCTTGGTTGCAACAATGATCTATATGGTCCCAGTTCAAGTCAATAACGTCACAGTAGGTATCATAATTGCTATGTCCGGAGTGCAGCTGGGACTGTACAGCCTCCTCTCCCCAAATGCTGATGAGGTCCAGCAGCTCGGCATAGCTCCAAGCAGGTGGATCGCCTGGTGCGTGGAGCAGGCCTGGCCACCTGGAAAGATGCGCTGCACTCATCACCGAGCAAACAGGAAGGGGACTGTCAAAATGGCAAAGGAGTTTACGGAGTGGGGATGATGGATGGTCACCTGAGGGCCGGGCAGTAGAGTTCAAACCGATGACCAGAGAG
The DNA here is from genome assembly GCF_965140295.1 of Lepidochelys olivacea. Taxonomy (NCBI): domain Eukaryota; kingdom Metazoa; phylum Chordata; order Testudines; family Cheloniidae; genus Lepidochelys; species Lepidochelys olivacea. The sequence continues at coordinate 5,613 of NW_028181946.1, read as the reverse complement.
GTGAGAGCAGGCATTGTGGGACACCTCCCGGAGGCCAATTGCAGCGCCGTAATTGACCTCGGTGTCTACACTGGCACCGCAGCCTGTAGCCCCGGTGCAGAAAGTTTTTTAAACTGTGCGGTGCTTTTTTTGAAGCGCTGCAACTGCCCTGTTTCCACGCCCTGAGTGGCGTGGCCGTGCGTACACCTCACCAGTTGCAGCGCAGAAAGCTGCTTTACCGCGCTGCAACTTGCCAGCGTAGACAGGACCCGCCCTCTGTGGAGAAAGAAGTGGTTCGGGACTATTTAGCAAAGCTGGACGAGCACAAGTCCATGGGGCCGGATGTGTTGCATCCGAGAGTCCTAAAGGAGTAGACGGATGTGATTGCAGAGCCATTGGCCATTATCTTTGAAAACTCTTGGCGATCGGGGGAAGTCCCGGACGACTGGAAAAAGGCTAATGTAGTGCCCATCTTTAAAAAAGGGAAGAAGGAGGATCCTGGGAACTACAGGCCAGTCAGCCTCACCTCAGTCCCTGGAAAAATCGTGGAGCAGGTCCTCAAGGAATCAATTTTGAAGCCATTAGAGGAGAGGAAAGTGATCAGGAACAGTCAGCATGGATTCACCAAGGGCAAGTCATGCCTGACTAATCTAATTGCCTTCTATGACACGATAACTGGCTCTGTGGATGAGGGGAAAGCGGTGGACGTGTTGTTCCTTGACTTTAGCAAAGCTTTTGACACTGTCTCCCACAGTATTCTTGCCAGCAAGTTAAAGAAGTATGGGCTGGATGAATGGACTATAAGGTGGATAGAAAGCTGGCTAGATTGTCGGGCTCAACGGGTAGTGCTCAATGGCTCCATGTCTAGTTGGCAGCCGGTATCAAGTGGAGTGTCCCAAGGGTCGGTCCTGTGGCTGGTTTTGTTCAATATCTCCATGAATGATCTGGAGGATGGTGTGGATTGCACCCTCAGCAAGTTTGCAGATGACACTAAACTGGGAGGAGAGGTAGATACGCTGGAGGGTGGGGATAGGATACAGAGGGCCCTAGACAAATTGGAGGATTGGGCCAAAAGAAATCTGATGAGGTTCAGCAAGGACAAGTGCAGAGTCCTGCACTTAAAATGGAAGAATCCAATGCACCGCTACAGACTAGGGACCGAATGGCTCTGCAGCAGTTCTGCAGAAAAGGACCTAGGGGTTACAGTGGAGGAGAAGCTGGATATGAGTCAACAGTGTGCCCTTGTTGCCAAGAAGGCCAATGGCATTTTGGGATGTATAAGTAGGGGCATTGCCAGCAGATGGAGGACGTGATCGTTCTCCTCTATTCGACACTGGTGAGGCCTCATCTGGAGTACTGTGTACAGTTTTGGGCCCCACACTACAAGAAGGGTGTGGAAAAATTGGAAAGAGTCCAGCGGAGGGCAACAAAAATGATTAGGGGTCTGGAACACATGACTTTTGAGGAGAGGCTGAGGGAACTTGGGATGTTTAGTCTGCAGAAGAGAAGAATGGGGGGGATTTGATAGCTGATTTCAACTACCTGAAAGGGGGTTCCAAAGAGGATGGCTCTAGACTGTTCTCAGTGGTAGCAGATGACAGAACAAGGAGTAATGGTCTCAAGTTGCAGTGGGGGAGATTTAGGTTGGATATTAGGAAAAACTTTTTCACTAGGAGGGTGGTGAAACCCTGGAATGTGTTACCTAGGGAGGTGGTGGAATCTCCTTCCTTAGAAGTTTTTAAGGTCAGGCTTGACAAAGCCCTGGCTGGGATGATTTAGTCGGGGATCGGTCCTGCTTTGAGCAGGAGGTTGGACTAGATGACCTCCTGAGGTCCCTTCCAACCCTGATATTCTATGATTCTATGATTCTATGAAGGGTAAGTTCTCTTCCCCCACCCCCTCCGCCCCCCCTGCAGCTTGCTATACTTTCCTTGTATAATGACAGGTTTCAGAGTAGCAGCCGTGTTAGTCTGTTTTCGCAAAAAGAAAAGGAGGACTTGTGGCACCTTAGAGACCAAGGCATTGGATGCTCATGAAAGCTTATGCTCAGATAAATTTGTTAGTCTCTAAGGTGCCACAAGGACTCCTTTTCTTTATACTTTCCTTGTCTCACTAACCAAAAAGGATCTCTTCCTGTTTTCTATGCTCTCCTTCTCTCACTAACCAAAAAAAGGATCTTTCCCACAGCTCTGTGTTCTGCTTAGTAACAAAAAAGGATCTTTCTCTCTCTTTCTGTTTTCTGTACTTTACACAGCCCTGTGTCACTGACACAGGATCTCTAGCTCATTTTTTGGCCGTGTGATTTCTTTCACCCGACCTTCTCAACCTTCCTTTAGAGTTTCCTCTTTTTTTTAATGAGCCTTTGCTTTTTAAAATTGATTTCAATTTTTTTACTCTTATTATTTTTTAGTCCCAACAACAATAACCTTTTACCACGGTCTTACTAATCTATAAAACACACTCCTCTCTCTTGTTGCTTTCTATAGTTTCCCCTCTTCCTTCTATTTAAAATCACCTTTCTTTCCTTTTTTCTTCTAAGGCTAAGCAATCTTTCTTTTTTTAAAACTCCTTTCCTTTAAAACTCCTTTAAGGCCTCTGTCATGAGGGGGCGTGGTCTCCTGCCCTGGCAGCCTGGGAGGGAGCCGCGAACACCCCCTGGTGGGCAGAACCGGGACACCCATGGCAGCAGAGGGGCGGGGCAGGAAGCAGCACTATAAAAGGCTGGGCCTCCAGCTCAGATGGGAGAGAGCTGCCAGATGAGCAGCATGTCTCTTCCCCACTGTGGAAGCACAGACCTAACAGAGAGTGCTATCCTGACAGAGACCCAGCGGGGCTGCCAGATGCCAAGGACACTGAGAAGCTGGTGGGGCTGCCACTCACTGTCCTCCCCCAGAGCTCGCTGTTGCCGGCAGGGAAAGGGCTCGGGGGAGTCCTCCTCTCTGACCCCTATCCCAGAGCAGCCTGCCTGCACCCCAAACTCATCCCCAGCCCTGCCCCACCCCAGAGCCCACACCCCCAGCCAGAGCTTTCACCTCTCCACCACACCCTCAACCCTCGCCCTGAGCCCCTCCAACACCCCAAACACCTTATCCCTAGTCCAAGCCAGAGCCCTCATCCCCCAACCCTCTGCCCCAGCCCTGAGCCCCTTCCAACACCACAAACCCCTCATCTCCAGCCCTAGACACAGCCCTCATCCCCCTCACACCCCAACCCTCTGCCCCAGCCCTGAGCTCCCTCCAACATCACAAACCCCTCACCTCCAGCCCTAGACAGAGCCTCATCCCCCTGTACCCCAACCCTCTGCCCCAGCCCTGAGCCCCTTCCAACACCACAAACCCCTCATCTCCAGCCCTTGACAGAGCCCTCATCTCCCTACATTCCAACCCTCTGCCCCAGCCTTGAGCCTCTCTAACCCCGCAATCCTCCCAGCCCCAAACAGAACCCTCACCCCCTACACCCTGACTCTTGCCCTGAGCCCCTCCCAAACCCCTCAGCTCTGCACCCCCTCCCATCCCCAAACTCCCTCCCAGAGCCTGCATCCTGCACCCCAATACTCTGCCTAAGCCTAGGGCCTGCATCCCAGATGTCCTTCCTCACCCAAACTCCCTCCCGGAGCCTTGGGCAGGTGGGGGGCGAAGTAGGGGCGGGTTCTGGGCACCACCAAAATTTCTACAGACCTGCCACCCCTGAACCCATGTACACACGGAATGGGTGTGTAGCAAGGAGCCCAGGGCAGCCGAATTGGGTTCAGCTGTGTTATTGACTATAAGCCGGCCAGTGTGTTGCTGTCGGATTTTCCCCACTGACGCAGTGGCGGATCGCTCCACAGCTGTTAGGGCCCTGGGCTGGGACGCAGTGGAGCGAGAGGGCTTGGGTTCCCCTACCACCGCCACCCCACCATCAGGAGTAGCAGCCTCCCGACTTGGTTGTCAGGAGGCCTGATTGCTCTGGCACCCGCCTGATTCAGGACGTCAGATGGTTGTGCTGACTCTCCCACCAGAGAGCTAACCTTCCCGAGACTGCGACGGCTCTGCCGAACTGTAGGCCAGAGCCCCCCTACTTGATTGCTGCCCCGCCCTGATCAAGGGCCAGGCAAATGGACCTTCTGCTGCTCTGCCTGCCTGACTGTAGGCCAGAGCCCCTACTCGACAGCAGCCCTGTCCGGAATGAGGGCCCCGGGCAAACAGACTCTCTACCGTTGGTCGGCCTGACTGCAGGCCAGAACCATGAACACTGAGCTATTTCCCCTGAACCAAGATACCCTGGAAGTATTGTAGCCAGGGCCGTGGTCTCCCGCCCAGACGGATGGGGAGGGAGCCGCGAACCCCCTACAGCCTCTCTTTCTACTCGTTCATACTTTTTCTCTAAATATGTCAAAACACAGCACGCTGTTAGGGCCCTGGGCGGGGACGCAGTGGAGCGGGAGGACCTGGGTTCCCCTGTCCCTGCCACCCCACCGTCAGGAGTGGCAGCCAACTTGGTTGCTGCCCCGCCCTGATCAAGGGCCAGGCAAATGGACCTTCTGCTGCTCTGCCTGCCTGACTGTACCACAAGCACGCAACCTTCCCCTGGCCAAACACAGAAAAATAATACAAAATAAATGTTCAAAAGGGCTGATGGTGCCAAAAATGTACACGACCGGAAACGGGGACGGAGGGCGGGACGTAAACTCTACATGGGGCATGGAAACCTGTCAAAAAGTACATGGTGATAAAAGCTATTGAGTGGTTAACTACTCACGTGGCTGGGCAGGGCAGGCGGCCAATGGGGAGAAAGCCATGGTGCGGCATGATGTGTTCCACTCTGCTCCAGGCGGGCTCTGGTGCACCAAACCCCAAGAGTAGGGAGGCTGGCTTCTACTGGGGCAGCTGGGCAACTTCAGTGACTGGGTTCTCCCTTGTATGCATCAGTCTCATCCTGTGCAAGAGTGTCCGTAGGCTGGTGCGGGCTGGACGGTGTTTCTTGCAGGCCTTAGGATCAGCATGGTCTGCAAAGCCAGGCACCTGACAGAGGACTTGCTGTCCTGCTGGAAGCCTTTGAGGACTAAGATTGAAAGGAAGGAAATGGAGGTCAGAGCCATGGTGCTCTGGAAAGCCCTGGCAGAGCAAGCCAGCGCTGTACCTCTCAGCCCGCGACAAGAAGGCAGCAGGCTGGGAGGCGGGAAGCAGGGGACTAGCAGGAACAACCTTCAACCCTCACTAAACATCCCCACTGCCCTTCATAGCTGGGGGAGCTCCCAGACACAGGCAAGAAGTCACAATGAACCCCATTCACTCAAAAAGAAAAGGAGTACTTGTGGCACCTTAGAGACTAACCAATTTATCTGAGCATAAGCTTTCATGAGCTACAGCTCACTTCATTGGATGCATACTGTGGAAACTGCAGAAGACATTATATACAGAGAGACCATGAAACAATACCTCCTCCCATCCCACTCTCCTGCTGATAATAGCTTATCTAAAGTGATCACTCTCCTTACAATGTGTAAGCCCTCTACACCAACATTCCACACAAAGATGGACTACAAGCCGTCAAGAACACTATCCCCGATAATGTCACGGCTAACCTGGTGGCTGAACTTTGTGACTTTGTCCTTACCCATAACTATTTTACATTTGGGGACAATGTATACCT